>NC_072396.2:126048846-126687115 GCF_028885625.2 Pongo pygmaeus | reverse complement strand
ATGCCTAGGTTTTCTTCTAGGGTTTTTATGGTTTTAGATCTAACGTTTAAGTCTTTAATCCATCTTGAATTAATTTTTGTATAAGATGTAAGGAAGGGATCCAGTTTCAGCTTTCTACATATGGCTAGCCAGTTTTCCCAGCACCATTTATTAAATAGGGAATCCTTTCCCCATTTCTTGTTTTTCTCAGGTTTGTCAAAGATCAGATAGTTGTAGATATGTGGTGTTATTTCTGAGGGCTCTGTTCTGTTCCATTGATCTATATCTCTGTTTTGGTATCAGTACCATGCTGTTTTGGTTACTGTGGCCTTGTAGTATAGTTTGAAGTCAGGTAGCGTGATGCCTCCAGCTCTGTTCTTTTGGCTTAGGATTGACTTGGTGATGCGGGCTCTTTTTTGGTTCCATGTGAACTTTAAAGTAGTTTTTTCCAGTTCTGTGAAGAAAGTCATTGGTAGCTTGATGGGGATGGCATTGAATCTATAAATTACCTTGGGCATTTTGGCCATTTTCACGATATTGATTCTTCCTACCCGTGAGCATGAAATGTTCTTCCATTTGTTTGTATCCTCTTTTATTTCATTGGGCAGTGGTTTATGTTCTTAAACTGAATGTGTACAGTGCTAATGCAAAGAGAACACAAAACAAAGGCTAAATATTAGAAATAAGTTTAAACTTCAATTTTATTAATGACAAATAATTTAAAATAAAAGGACACATAGTGGCATAGCATGAAATATTTTAAGGTATTTTTACCAGATAAAACATGTGATTTCAAGAAATCATGTCCTTTGCAGCAACTGGATGCGGTTGGAGGTCATTTTCCTAAGTGAATTAAGGCAGGAACAGAAAGGCAAATACTACACATTCTCACTTATAAGTGGGAACTAAACGTTGAACACACATGCATATAAACATGGGCACAATAGACACTGCAGACTAGTAGAGGAGGAATGGCAGAGGGAAACATGGATTGAAAAACTACTTAACCCGTACTATGCTCACTACTTGGTGGGAGCATCTATATCACTACCTGGTAGCATCTCACTACCCGGTGGTGGGATCTATATTCCAAACCTCAGCATCATGCAATATTTCCATATAACAAACCTGCACATGTACCCCCTATGTCTAAAATAAAATCAAACTAATTTTTAAGGAAGAAATTTTATACTGATGGTAAGCCACCTTGCTCTAATTCATCCAAACTCTTTGGAGGGTCTGTTTTATTCTCCTTTACCGCCAGAAATGCATTATCAAAACTTCGTGATAAGTATAGAACCATATGATATAATAGAGGTATACACAGAGGCCAGCAGAGAAAGCATGCGTGGAACAAACATGGAAGACTTCAGAGAGCAATAAAATGGTATGTGTATTGGAGAATTAATAAGAGTTCATGGAGGACATATGGGGTGTGGTTGTAATATAAATGTGTACTTTGTTGGAAAAGCTTTCAGTGACAGAATTGGGAGATCACTGAAACCTGTGGGGAAGTAGAGGTTATAGGGCTGATGGAGTTTAAGGCCAATGAGGCAGAATAATCCCTGCTCTAAGCATAGGAATATGGACTATGTAACAGAACCCACAGTAGGAAATATGATGAGTATCTGCTTAATAAGTCATTGTTGAAATCCTTTACTTAAACCTTGTGCTTCAGGACTTATATGTAGCTTCTTATTTGTGAAGCAACACATCCTGTCCGATTTTTTTGGATAGTGCTAAACTTGACTGAAATTCTGACTATAAATGATCAAGAGTAGAAAAATGATTTTTTTTCTTTTATTGTTATTATTATTATTATTATTATTATTATTATACTTTAGGTTTTATGGTACATGTGCCCAATGTGCAGGTAAGTTACATATGTATACATGTGCCATGCTGGTGCGCTGCACCCACCAACTCGTCATCTAGCATTAGGTATATCTCCCAATGCTATCCCTCCCCCCTCCCCCCAACCCACAAAAGTCCCCGAAGTGTGATGTTCCCCTTCCTGTGTCCATGTGTTCTCATTGTTCAATTCCCACCTATGAGTGAGAATATGCGGTGTTTGGTTTTTTGTTCTTGCGATAGTTTACTGAGAATGATGATTTCCAATTTCATCCATGTCCCTACAAAGGACATGAACTCATCATTTTTTATGGCTGCATAGTATTCCATGGTGTATATGTGCCACATTTTCTTAATCCAGTCTATCATTGTTGGACATTTGGGTTGGTTCCAAGTCTTTGCTATTGTGAATAATGCGGCAATAAACATACGTGTGCATGTGTCTTTATAGCAGCATGATTTATAGTCCTTTGGGTATATACCCAGTAATGGGATGGCTGGGTCGAATGGAATTTCTAGTTCTAGATCCCTGAGGAATCGCCACACTGACTTCCACAAGGGTTGAACTAGTTTACAGTCCCACCAACAGTGTCAAAGTGTTCCTATTTCTCCACATCCTCTCCAGCACCTGTTGTTTCCTGACTTTTTAATGATCACCATTCTAACTGGTGTGAGATGGTATCTCATTGTGGTTTTGATTTGCATTTCTCTGATGGCCAGTGATGGTGAGCATTTTTTCATGTGTCTTTTGGCTGCATAAATGTCTTCTTTTGAGAAGTGTCTGTTCATGTCCTTCGCCCACTTTTTGATGGGGTTGTTTGTTTTTTTCTTGTAAATTTGTTGGAGTTCATTGTAGATTCTGGATATTAGCCCTTTGTCAGATGAGTAGGTTGCAAAAATTTTCTCCCATTTTGTAGGTTGCCTGTTCACTCTGATGGTAGTTTCCTTTGCTGTGCAGAAGCTCTTTAGTTTAATTAGATCTCATTTGTCAATTTTGGCTTTTGTTGCCATTGCTTTTGGTGTTTTAGACATGAAGTCCTTGCCCATGCCTACATCCTGAATGGTATTGCCTAGGTTTTCTTCTAGGGTTTTTATGGTTTTAGATCTAACATTTAAGTCTTTAATCCATCTTGAATTGATTTTTGTATAAGGTGTAAGGAAGGGATCCAGTTTCAGCTTTCTACATATGGCTAGCCAGTTTTCCCAGCACCATTTATTAAATAGGGAATCCTTTCCCCATTTCTTGTTTTTCTCAGGTTTGTCAAAAAATAGTTGCAAATACTACGTCAGTACTTTAACAGAAAATGCTAATGTCTATTTAAATAGTTTGGTATATGGTACACATTTTTAAAAGATTATCTAAATTTTCTCCTCATAAAATCCAGGGAAAAAAACACGTTTTTTTTGTTTGTTTGTTTGTTTGGAGACAGAGTCTCTCTCTGTTGCCCAGGCTGGAGTGCAGTGGCGTGATCTCGGCTCACTGCAAGCTCCGCCTTTCAGGTTCACGCCATTCTCCTGCCTCAGCCTCCTGAGTAGCTGGGACTATAGGTGCCCTTTCTCCTGCCTCAGCCTCCCGAGTAGCTGGGACTACAGACACCTGCCACCACGCCCAGCTAATTATGTTTTTGTATTTTTTTAGTAGAGACAGGGTTTCACCGTGTTAGCTAGGATGGTCTTGATCTCCTGATCTCGTGATCCGCCCGCCTGGCCTCCCAAAGTGCTGGGATTACAGGCGTGAGCCACGGCGCCCGGCCAAAAAATAGCCCTTTTTGTAGTGGTTTCTTTGAAATGGTGAAAGTAGGCTAAGCATTTTAATCAGTTGTAGAGGTAGGGCTAAGAAATAAAAAAGAACACAGATCAGGGATAATGAGCGATCTATCAGATTGTCTCATGGGTTTATTTTATAGTTTTACAAATAATCTTTATTGAAAATGGAAGAGTTCCAATCTCTTTACCCCAAGGATTTACCAGCAAGTTTAGCAATTAGAACTTGATGTAATAGATGCTGTTTTAATGGATTATGGTCTATGAGTTTTCCAAATTTTGAGCAGCTATATGAAATGAAAAAGGTTCAGTAACGAAGCTTTTCTTTTTTGTTCTAGCAGCTGAATACTGGAACAATTTCGGGTTTACTGCAGTGCTTCAGTCCCTGCTCTGCTAGCATTTGCTATTGTTATGTCAGAATAGCTTTGAGTTTCCTTCACAAAGTTCTGTTGGGACATGTATTCAAATCATTTGTGTGCATTACAAATTACTTTACAACATCAAGAAGTGCCAATGCTGTGATTCCTATTCTAGAGTAGGCATAATCTAAATTTATTGGGGAAAGGGCTCCTATGTGAACGATATATTTTGATAGGCAAAGAGAACCAATGATTAATTTTCATTGTGCCCATAATGCCCCCCCAACCTGCTTAAGTAATAGCTTGCTTCCTATCTTGCTAGACTTTGAGGTCTTTAGGTAAACAATCTTATACTCTCTCACTGGAAAAGAGTCAAAGAAAATAGAAAGAAATGATTAAATGCACAATTTTCTGAGATAAGTAGGAAAGTCAATATAACAGCAAGCATAGAAGACTTTCCAGGTTACAGATGAAATATTGTCCATTTAAATTTTTTACTCTGGGTTTTCTCTTGCTTTGTATCTGGAGTGCTGATGGAGTAAGAGAATACCAGTTGATGATCAATGATTGTCTTTAGACTTCAAGCTATATCTGAGGAGCCCTTTTTAAGTAAATTATTTCTGGAGTTCAATTTCAAAGGTAACCGAATTCCTTTCTCTGTTTATATGCTTTGATTTACTTTGTGTTCTGCTTTGTTATTTTGAAGGGAAAATGTCCTCTTGGTGTAGAGTTCCTTTTACTGTGCTATCTTATGAAGTTTGAAGAAGGGTTTATTGCTTTTTCTAGATCACAATAAAGTTCAACTACCATACTTCTACCTGCAAAATAAAAGAAAAAAAATTACTACACGTACACAGTTTCTGAGAGTCAGCCAGACCTTAACAAGAAATATATGCCCATCAGGGCAACCCATTAGTTTTTACTTTTTTTTTTTTTTAAAGAGATTCGCTCATTCTCAACCTCTTTTGAAGGGGAAAAAGAAAATAATTCACTCGGTCAGTTTTGCACACAAAGGAGAAAACTTTCTGCCAACGCCATCACTTTAGCATGAGAAATGACTCTTTTTATACATAGATAACAAATGTCAAATTTAGAATAAATTGAATAGAACACTAAGGTCCCTGAGATTGGCATTTCAGGGGAATGCACAGGTCTGGGGATACAGAGAAGTGGACAAAAAAAAAATAAGAGAAACAATTGGAGGATATGCACGAAAGGTCATGTAGAAGAGCCTACTAAAAATAGGTGCACAATATAGCATGGTCATTATGGGGGCAAGTTAGAGAGAGGGGCATCATCCATCACTGTGGAAACATAGGAATTGGTTTAAAGATCCATTTAAATGGATTTGTGATTTAGAAAGTGGTGTTAACTTGCATTTGAATAAAAACATGCACAATAAGTGATAGAACAAGGACAGAAGGACCTGGCTTCTATGAATAGAGGTAATCTCTTTCCCCGTCCTTTTTTGCCAAATTTAATTTAGGTAAAGAGAACTGAATTCAGTCAGATAATGAGAGATAATTTTGATGAATTCTTGGAAATTATTTTTAAACTTTCTTAGAAATAACCTTTGAGGAGAGCAACATTGAGCAGAGAAAAATTAAACACTCCGAATTCTAATTTCTCTTTTGCCACTAATTAGCTAACACTATCTTTGCCAACTTTTCAGGCCTCAATTTCTCCATTTATGAAAAGAGAATTTCTAAGGCGATTTCTAAATTCCCTTTCTATTATTACATTTTATTGCCCTCCACAAATATTTATTGAATACCTGCTAATCCTGGAGCCAGATTGCTTGAATTCAAATCTTGCTTGCAACTTGTAAGTTGTGTGACCTCGAATCAAGTTTAACTTATCTGTGCTTTGGTTCCTTGATCTATTATATAATTGCAATAACTATATGATAGAGTTGTTATGAAGATGAAATGAGTTAATATATTTAAAGTGTTTATAAAAGTTTCTGGCATACAGTATGCTTTACTAAAGTTTAGTTATTAATATATCAAATGCTGTGTTAAGTGTTGGGGAATAAGAATAGTTAAGAGATTAATTCTGTCTTCAAGGAATGTGCAGTCTATGGGAGCAACTCAGAAGGGCAAACAAAGAATGATGGGACCAAATTTACCTGAAAGTTCAGGAAAGGCTTCACAGAGGAGATAACATTTTGAAATAAGCCTTAAAGGTTTAAAAATTTACCAGTGGGGAGGAAGAGTAAAAGGTATTCCAAGTTAAGGGGACGATGAGAAGAGGCACACAGACATGCCAGTGAATGGTAGGAAGTTCTAAGGTATATGACTCATATGCAAGCTACACAAAAGAAAGTATTTGAGTATTTGACTGATTCATTAGTCACTGTCCAATATTGAATACCTCAACTGAACAATTCTTGTACCCAGTAAAGTCTTATAACTCTCTGGTTTGTCTAGGAATAAGTTGATTTCTAGTGTGTTCTAAACAGTTGGTTAAGTGTGGTTAAGGTCAGCAGACAGAAAGCCTTTATATAAAGTGACACTTTCTATACTATGCCCCTTTGGGTATGATAAGCATTTACAGTGTCATGGCCTATCCATTATACACAATGCCTTCCACCACACCTGGTACCTTGTTTAGTCCAACCAAGTCAGCTCTGACTAGCGAAAAAGTCCCTTGATCTTTTTCTTTTCAGCTTTACTGAGGTATAATTGAAAAATAAAAATTGTATATATTTAATGTGTACGATGTGATGTTTTCATATACATATACATTGTGTAATGATTATCACAGTCAAGTTAATTAACATATCTATCACCTCATATAATTATCTTAATCTGTGGTGAGAATACTTAAGATCTCTTAGCAAATATCAAGTATACAATATATTATTATTAACTATAGTCACCAGGCTGTGCATTCGGTTTTCAGAACTTATTCATTTTATCACTGCACAATTGTACCCTTTGACCATCTTTCTGTTTCCTCCACCCCGTGACTCCTGGTAACCACCTTCTACTGTCGGCTTCTATGAGTTCCACTTCTTTAGATTCCAAGTATGAGATCATGTAGTATTTCTCTTTCTGTGTCTAGATAATTTCACTTACTATAATGTCCTCCAGGTTCATTCATGTTTTTACAACTTGATTTTAATAGTCTCAATCAACAAGCTGATGGGGGCCAGGAATTATACGTCATCATCCATATGCCTTACTTTCCTTGTTTAGCAGCACAATTCCCCTAAGGGAGCCATATTTACTCTTTTACTCCATGACCCGTAGTAACCAACTCACATTTACGGAGGATGAGACAGTACGTGGGAGTCACGGCACTGTTGTCCATTATCTTTTTCATATTTGCTATCAAGCTACTGTGACTTACCATTTATATCAGACCTCCCCTGATACAAAAGCTTGACCAAACCACAGGCAGATCTCCCATATTCCTATGCTTTATATGCATGTATATGAACCAAGTATCCTTCCCATAATCCCTATCTCATAAAGTTGCAGATGTCCCCACCTTCTCTGATGACAAGGTGCTGAAGTTCCAACTGGCTATGTGGCTTATGCCATTTGAATAATGATCATAGAAGAACTACAGGTAGATATTTTTTGCTATGAAATGTGAAAGAAATGAATATGAGTCATATTAAAAGGGATTGTATAGACTAATCATCATTAAAAAGAGGTAAACGGAAATAAGATTTGGACTTGTATCTAGCAAATTCCAGCAGATTTTCAATATTTTGCTCTACAGTATCTTTTAATATGATATATGCCAAAGGCGTAGGCTAAAATACAGTATACAGTTATTCAAGGATCATATGCTTGAATTCTAATACTTATTCCTAATAACCCAACTGGTTTTGAAAATTTTAGTTTTGGGTGCCTATATAGCAGCTTGCAGATTCAAAGTGTATTATTTTCCAAATTTTGCCCATTGATGACCTAACCACCATGTATTCTGTGAAAAACAACTCAGGCCCCAGTACTCTTGTTTATCTGTCTTGGAAGGAAATCAATCTATAAATCATCTGCTAAAAATATCCTGCCTCCCGACATTTTGGCACATGGTGATGTCTGTAGAACTTAGCTACGTCTCCTTTAAGTCATTGAAAATGTTCAAATACAAATGTGCTTTTGCTGAAATGTCTTTTGTCAGATGTAAGTGATGAGGTCAACATTTGTGAGTCTTTACAGTTTAGCTTTCATGCCTTTACTAAATGATCTCCAAACATCACTGATGGAATATATTGCATTATGTATCTTAAAACACTGATATTTTATTTATTAAACACTTAAATAGTTTTAAATGACTGTGTTTACACTCTGGATTTAACAATTTGGAAATATTATTTTAAATAAGTTACAATGTATTGACTAAATAATCTGGCAGATGCTGGAATAACTTAACCTTCAGGACAGGTGGGAATCATGTTTAAATCCATTAAAAAAAAAAGCTAAGTGAGGCGATAGATAGGTTAATTAGCTTGATTTAATCATGCCACATTGTATACATATACTAAAACGTCACATTGTATCCCATAGATGTATACTATTATGATTTGTCAATCAAAAATAATATTAACAATAATTTTTAAAGAAAAATCCAGAGATCAGTAAATGTCAGTGGTTCTTTCATATATATCCCTTGGATGCATACCTATAGGACCCAGTTTCTCTTGCACAAGTTACATAATAGAATAAAACAGGATAAAGGAAAAAACATTGTTATCTTCATTTAATTCTAGGTCACTTAATATGAAAAGTGCCATTTGATTCCATTTTGCATATTTAATTTTTACTTTAAGATACAATTTTCAGTTTTACCTTCTATTTTCACTGTGATTCATGTGAATTGATAGTTTCTCTCTCTTTTATTCTGTTTAATTTTTTTCTTTGCTGTTTCTACTTTAAGGTCTATGCTCCAGTCTGACTGGTTTCCTGCCAGTTCCTGGGACACATGATGCTCATTTGTGTGTCAAGGCCTTCAGCTCCTCAGGGAGGCTTTTTGTAGCCTCAAAACTGGTTTAGAGCCACGATAGCACCAGTATTTACAATTTTTAATATTCCTCACATCTATTTTACTTATTCAGTGTCAGTCTTCTCCACAGCCTAAGGTTTGTGAAGTCAGAACTCATATTTAATTTGTTCACTACTATAGTCTCAGTATCCTCAGTGCTTAGCATATAGTTAATGAGTTTCTCAAAACCTTTCCAGGAAGCCCTTCCAGGTTAATCTCTTCAGACACTTAGCAGTTGTAGCAATGGTTTCTTTAGGTGTTATGTATGGTACGGATTATATATAAGTTTCCATTTGCTTGTCATTGGCCCTGTAGACATCAAATTTTTGCCATAGAAATGGTTTTATCTTCCCAAACTAGACTAGAGCCTCATTGATGGATAGAATAAAGTCTAATTCTTTGATATTACCTATCTTGGCAATCATCATGCTCTGACTTAGTTGAAAGTAAGTGCTGTTGTATGAAGATACTCAGAAACAGGAATACCTCTAAATATAGAGATAGTCTTGTTTTCTTGTCCAAGTTGTGTTGAATCCTATTCCGGACTGAAATTGGAATGATTACTTTTCCTGCACTAGTGTACATCAAACATTTGAATTAGGAGGCAGAGTAAATATGTTTAATTTCAAGAAACTAACTACAATTTCATTTATAACATATATATGTAGGTATAAGTTAACTTCTTTCAAAATTATTCCTGCTCATAAACGTTTAAAATGATGAGAGGTAAATTGGTTTCACATTTGTTGCTTCACAAGCATACAGAATATTGTAATCATTGGATTTATTTACTACCGAAGGATGAGAATTCAGACTTAAGCAAATCCCATAGGAGAATATTTAAAAATTCATTTTGTTTCTTATTAAGATTCAGGCATATGTTACTTTACTTTGCTATACACACACACACACACACACACACACACACACACACACACACGGGAAGACAGAGAGAGAGAGAGAGAGATTCAACTTGCATGCTCTATTCTCTGGCCCTTTTGGCCTAATATTAGGTTGGTGCAAAAGTAATTGCGGTTTTTGCCATTGTTAAAGTAATGGCAAAAACACAATAATTTTTGCGCCAACCTAGTAGTTCCTGAAAAACCAAGGAGATTACAGAGTTAATAGTAGTTAAATGTGTGGGTTGATTATACTCTATTTCCAGGTAAATCTTAAATAAAGACACAAGCTCTTTCTCACCAACACCTCCACAGGAACTACTATTCAGCCTAGACTTACAGTGCCAGATTTTGTACTTTTAATATAGTTGGTATGTGGTAATGTTTTGTTTAATTTATGAAGTTAGTAATGCTTTGATGGCCATGAAAAAAATATAAACTATTGAAGCATAGTATCCTGGATCGGAAATTTTAATGGCCATTGTGTAGCAATAAGTCAGATGAACTATATAGAGCTGTTACATGCTTGTTTTAGCTAAAAATATTGTTTTGGTTCTGCCACAATTTTTCCCAATATCTTCTGGTTATTTGCTTACTGCTGTAAATTAATTTAAATCTGAAGGTAACATACGGTTTTGAGTCATGGCCGGAGGACTATAACTTCTTACTTATCTAAGGAATGATACTCATCTATTGTCATTTTCTTTTTCTCTAGACTTAGAATATTGCTCTGCAAAGAGTAGGCTCTCCCTACAGCAGTGGTTCCCAAACATCACTGTGGTTTTCACCTAAAGTGTGGGTCAAGAATCTGCATCTTATGAATTCCTTCTCTCGGGTGATTCTGATGTAGATGTCCCATGGGGCCCCCTTTTAAGAAATATCGCAATAAAATTTGATACCTGGCTGATGAAAGAGGAAGACAATTTGACAATAGCTTGGCAAAACCTAAAAAGTTTAGGGTTTTGATAAGTAAAAATTTAAGCTCTGTTAAAAAGTATGCAAATTCACTGTAGTGAAGACAAGTTGAACCAGATAGGGCAGAGGATGTTTGAGGACTTACTCTGCTGTCAACACATTTTCTCCAATAAGAGAACACAATTATCTGGTACTGATGCTTCAACAATGGTGGTACGTAAAAAGAGAGGCAAAAAAATCATGTAAAACATTCAGTAGTCCTTGTTTCATGGAAGAGCAAAGTACTATGAGATAGATTGAGACCTACTGGTCTATTTTCCTAAAAATTTTATATGGGCTTAATTTGTTTGTTTGTTACAGACCACTTAACTAAATTTATGAACTAAGGGAGGTGCCTGAGAGATGCATCTGGGAGCTTTGCAAAGTTTCAACTATATTTTTAAACGGTACTGGGCCAGGGAGAATCTAGCTAACACCAATTATGCAATATGTGCATAATGTGTTAATTCTAAGATGCACTTCTGTATTGATTAGCCATAAAATATGCATTAATTTGTCTTGAATTATATCTGAGTAGGAAAGAAACAATCTTGAAAAAAGCATCTGTTTAAAAACTTTTTCAACCATTTTAATAATGGAATATAGGATTTTAAATATGTTGGGTAACCTTTTTGAGCACATTTTAGAAAATAAAAAATGATAGAGCAACACAAATATTTACCCAATGGCATAAAATAACATTGAAGATTTGTTTATAGAAACCATATCAAAGTGATATTAGAATAACTTGTGTTAGTGGGCAAGGAAATTTTATAATTGTACTGTGATTCTGTAGTGCCCACATCAGCAATTGAAAATGATAATACCCATTTGAACCCTGCTACTGTGGTTACTTGTAGCATTGTCCCCCTTCCCCTTCCCTGGCCCTAGGGGAAAAAATGTGTGGGATGTACAAGGTCACTCTATTGCAATATGTGAAATCACTAGTTATAAATTCCCTGGGAATGAATTCAAAAGGCCTGTGTTCTCATCCAGACTCTACCACTAATAGATCAGCATAATTTGTCACTTCATTTTCTAGGCTTCAGTTTCCTCATATGTCAAATGTGGATAATTCCTGCATTATCTTTTTAATAACACTTTATTTAAAATTGTTCTGAACTAAATATTTCTGTAGATGCTCATACCAGTTCTGAGAGATAGGTCAGATAGAGTCTATACCATAGAATAGAGTTACTGCAAGGAAAGGCAGTGTGGGCTTAACTAAGCCTTGCTATCAGACATGAATTAACATTATAGTTACCATGCAATTTAAACTACAGTTCAGATCATTGGCATAGGGATAGGTGAGCTATTCTGAGACAGAAAAACATCCTGTTTAAGATATTGTGGTAACTGAGAGGTAGCATTTCGAATTTTTGTCATAATAAAATGTGTCAGAAAAGATATGTTTTTTCTTTAGGAGAAATTTCTTGACATAAAACAGGGAAAACTATCTGGCATGAAAGAAAAAGCTGTTGCTATTAACTTCGAGAACTACCCTGTCCTACATGGTAGCCACTAGCCACATATGGATATTTAAATTTAAATTAATTAAAATAAAAATTAAATCTCTCAGTCATAGTATCCATATTTTAAGTGTTCAATAGCCACTGTTGTCCTATTTTGGACAACACAGACATAGAACATTTCTATAATCACAGAAAGTTCTATTAGACCGCACTGCTCTGTAGTAATAGCTAACCAAGAAAAGCAATTGGAGAAAAAATTACCCTAATAATTATTGTTGCTTTTTGGGCAATATAAACTCTCAAGAGTTTCTTTCTTTAAACATTCCCCTTTTCTTCTTCCTATCTCATCTAATGTCATCTCCCACCCTTACTCTGTTAACATCTTGGCTTAGACCTTAGATAAATGTTACAGAAACAATCAATCGGTATTGGTGAAAACAAAGGAAACATAAATCATTGATTATGCTTTAATCCCCAAAGAAAAACTCAAGAGGAAGAAAACCACTGTTTTGCCTATTTTGTTTTAGTCTAGAGAAATTAGCTGGAAGCCTGGAGGGTAGATTGTTTTCTTCTTTCCCTCTGTCTTCTCATCTAGCAAAAGCTTATGTCAAATTAAATAACCTCTAGGCATCCTTGCTGCTATGATTTTTAACATGAAATTCACTGACTGTTTTATAGGCAGGGTTAACAAGGATTCTTTTCTGAGAGGCTGAACTAACAGTATCGGAAAGGTTTTCCAACTCTAGGATTCTAGGAGGGATTTTTAGGTTTTCCCATCATTTTGGTTCTTTTTTGGTACCCATGTGTCCATTGAATCCAGCTTTTCTACTAACCACAAATTTAAAATAAATAATTCCATATTGCAATTTGGGGAATCTGGGTATTTTATATAAGCCTCACAGTAACCACAAAGAAAAAGCCTCTAGTAGATACACTAAAGATAAAGAGAAAGGAGTCAAAGCATTTCACTACAAAAATTCAACAAATCACAGAGACAGCAAAATTAGCCAAACCATTTCTGAAACCATGTTCTTCAAAGAACAAAGAAAGATGAGTTTTAGAGCCACACATTTTTAGTTTGAACTACTAAAAACTTCAAAAGAGCTATTTAGTAAAAAGAGGAGTAGGGAAACAAAAAAAATGTATAATAGAGAGAAACCAAAAGGAATTGATAATACATGCATTTAAAAGTTAAGGTTGTATTTATTGTGAGTTGTTAGGGGCAGAGGTGGAGTAGTGAAGGGGATTAAACCAACAACCACAGTAGTGAGACTGAAAACTTTAGGAATGCCCTCTGATTAGGTTATCTACCTGAAAAACAGGAGCATTTAGCTCCTACTTAGGGCAGAGAAGAATATGGTATAATTGCATCCTTAATGAAAACAAAAGAGGATGAGAGAATCAAACAATGATATAACATTTGAAGAATTCCTAAGTGGTGGTTTAGAGACTGAACTCATGGCAACCCACAAAAGCTGCTTGGAAAATCTTTCTGGTGCTACATTTCTACAATTATCTCCAATAGGCTGGTAATAGTACTGACTGTGGGACAAGAAACCTAGATTTCACACTCAGCTTTGTCACTACTAAATGATTGAAATAGGTCTGTTCACTTCCCTTCTTTGGGATAATTTACCCTATATGTAAAAGGATGGTTTTCAATTCGTGGACCAGATGATCACCAAGATTTCTTTTTTCTTTTTTCTTTTCTTTTCTTTTTTTTTTTTTTTTTTTTTTTTTTTGAGACAGAGTCTCGTTCTGTTGCCCAGGCTGGAGTGCAGTGGCATGGTCTTTCTTTGCTCACTGCAACCTCTGCCTCCCAGGTTCAAGTGATTCTCCTGCCTCAGCCTCCCAAGTAGTAGGGATTACAGGTGCCTGCCACCATGCCTGGCTAATATTTTGTATTTTTAGTAGAGATGGGGTTTCACCACGTTGGCTAGGCTGGTCTCTAAATCCTGACCTCATGATCTGCCCTCCTTGGCCTCCCGAAGCACTGGGATTACAGGTGTGAGTCACCACGCCCGGCCCGATAACTAAGGTTTCTTGCACTGCTATAATTATCTAATTTATTGAGGAACATCATGACAATAATGATGATAGCTACCATTTATTGCCTGCTTATTATGTGATATGGAGTGTTCAAAATGCTTCATATGAATCTAGTGCTCATTTAGTGATCGTTACACAGTGAGGTAGAAATTATTATAACCACTATTGTTATATGCAAAAATCTGATACCTCAGAGATAATAGATAAATTGTCCAAGTTACCAGCTGATAAAGCCAGGATTTGAACTCTAATCTGTCTGGTTGTAGAGATCAAGTTCTTAAGAACTACATTGCTTTGCCACCTAAAATGTGAAGTAATATAAATTTCAGTACATATTGAACCCATGAGGAAAATGCCATTTCTTTGTATTTTCTCTTACTTTGAAGTCTCTCCAAAAACTTCCAACCTTCAAGAATCTTTGATGTCATGATGATTATTTACTGCATGTTTTCTTTGTCAAAGGATTGTGCTAGGTGCTTTATATAAATAAATTAATTATCAGGCAGCCCTATGAAATTTGCACGATTATTATTCCTTTTCTATGGATGAGAAAACTGAGACACCAAATTTGGCAATCTAATTGAGGTCACACAAATGAGAATTTACAGGTAAATTCAAACCCAGTTTTGCCTGACTTCAAACAAAACCGCTTTTTACTGATTTCGGGTTCTATATTCTTAGACTTAAATATAGAGATTGATACAGAAAAACCTCACCAAGATAAAACAGACACACAGACACATCAACATACTCTTCAATTACTCACACAGCTATTTGGAGGATGTCAATATGCTTGAAATTCTATAACATCTGGCACTGAAGCCAACAGGAAATGAGGATGAACGAGAAAAAACACATTTTGGATCATTGAGTGGGTTTGTGTTGCCCTCACAGCACTGTGTACTCTTTAATTTGGTCAGCCGTTTTCCTATTTCGGAAGCTATAGAACAGTTGGTGCATATTTGCCTAACTTTGGCTTCTCATGAATAATTAATAATTTCTGCCAGTGTTTGTCAGTGAAAATCAAGTCTTGTTCCCTCTTAGTGTAGGAGCCTAGTACATCAAACATTTAGGGAACATAGGTCAAAAAAAACAAGGAAATATCAAATACTCAATATGTTATATTGAGGAAAAATCCATTCCTAGCAAAGAATGAGGCATAAGAGGATCCAATTTATCCCCAAAAGTACTACATATTCTTAAAATGCAGTTCAAGTAAGACTTTTCTTTTACTCTGGGTAAATTTACCTGTTTAGATGCAGTAGAGGTACTCTGTTAATAAAGGCTGCATTAAATAAATTTCTGTTACTTGAATTCTATTTTCTCATAAATGTTTCTATAAAGTTGATTACTTGTTTATCTGAAGCCAACAGAATATATATATGAAATATATATTTCATATATATATGAAATATATATGAAATATATATGAAATATATATATGAAATATATATTTCATATATATATTAAATATATGTGTGTGTGTGTATGCCTCAATAAATTTAGTAATAAATAAATTTTAGTTTAAGGAAGTAAATAAGTTTTTCATAGCCATTTTGATACTCCAGTGATTTTGTATTGCATTTGATCAATTTTGAATATTTGATCAACTTAAGCACCTGCTTTTCCCTAGTATTGAAATTCCTTTGTTGCTTGACCTTAAATGTAGTTTTCAGAGATTTCCCTCATTTAGAGGTATATACAGTGTCTCCTAAAGTCCAATGACCACATTCATCTTTACAAGTGGAAGTTTTCACCTCTTTTATAAGATTATTTTGCTGTGGAGTCCATAGTTATATTTAATAAGCAAGTACACTTTTTATTATAGTTGCCAAACCACATTGAAAATATACTTGCTTTCGGTAAGAGATCCTATACTTTACTTCCAAGAATTAGGTAGCATGTAGACAAAATTATCATAAGACAAAGAAATACAAATATGAAGTATCTTGGAGGCTTGCTTCTCTGCAGAGGGCTTTTGCATGAAGTACGAGCATATTGCCTTATGAAGGCAAATATCTACTCCTTGAATAAGTAAGACCAGTCCTACTTCACATATCAGTAGCTAAATTCTTTTGTAAAATTGTGTTTGATAGTTGAAAGTTGGAGAGAGGAGGGAAAGACAATTTAAATCCATGACTAAATACCACCAAATAACTGTTTTATATAGTGAAAAATCAGCTGGGCTCACAGACCCCTAAAGCTGGAAGGAAAACATGTACATCTGTTATGTAGCAATAAAAATAAAACGTTTAAAAAGTAAAAAAAAAAAAAAAAAAAAAGCTGAAAGAAAGCTTTGAAATTAGTTTGATTTTTTAAAATTTATCACTGAAGAAAATGAAGGCCATAGAAGAAAAATGACCTGACCAAGGCCCCACAGGTAGCTAGTGGTAGAACCGGCACTTAAATGAGGTTGGCATTGTACACACCAGACAATGCACTGATAAACTAGATTTCAAACTATGGTTGAAATATCAAGTATACTTGCAGATTGGGACGATGTTCCAACCACAGAAACTTCATATTGTTGGCTTTATTTTAAGAAAAATTCCATGGGCCAGAGGGCACTGAGATTTGTTCTGTATTGTGCTGAAGGAGAACGAATTAGGTTTCAGTAGAAGTGATTTAAGTGGTAGGTTTTCATTTCACAGTTGATCACAGCAAAGACAGAGACCATTTGGTGCCTTTTTCAATGTCTGCCAAAAGTTACTTCGTGTCTCAAATACTGATTCTTTCATTGATGTGCAGACAGAATTTAGCCCCCAAGGAAGCTGGTGGAGTTGGTTGAATGCCAGAGTTGGTTTATTTCTTTGGTTAAATTAAACTGTTCTTGCACTTTTAAATAGCACTTGATTTCCTTATTTTCTAAAATAAATTTGTTTTCTATGGATGAACCGATAAAGCTTGTGTTTTAATTAATTATGTTCCTATATTACATATACCCCCCTTTTATACTTTGGCACTCAAATAACTCCTAAATGCCAATTTAGAAAATAGATATAAAATTGGCTAAAATTAGTGAACTGAGCAGATTTCTATATAGGATAAACTATAAGAAAAATAGTGTTATGAAAAGCGTTGCCCTTTGATATTTCTCTTTTCTAATCTCAAGCAGTAAAACATCAGTAAAAAAAAGTCAGTCTAGACTAAATCTCCATTAAAACCTTAGACCTCAGCTCTCTCTCTCTTCGGATCCTCTCCAAAACACTGTAAGTAGGTACAATTGAAAGTATATTGGTGCAGAGAGGAAGAACTGTAGAGACACAACAACTAGGATATAAAAAGAAAGGTAATTCATTTTGAGAGTATGACCATTCCAGTGCATTTTAGACATTGGATTTTTGCAATCCTTTTGGATGAATACTTTTTGGAGACTGAGTAATTCCCAAAATTTATTTTAAAATCATCCCACAATTAGAAACTTGAATCAAGTGACATGACAGCTCACTTTAAATTAGAAGAAAAGCCTCTGTATTTTTGATGCTCTCTGAACAAAAATATACTGATCTATGCATGGATTTTCTAAAGTAAGTTTCACTAGATTTAAAGTAAGGTAATTCACAATTTCATAATTGATTGAAAATGACAAGAACAGAGGTCAGGCTGGGAATACAGCAAGCCATCTGTATAATGTATACTGGGTTGGGCTTTTGAGTTGATTCGAAGTTCTGTATTTCTATCATCAGCCTATCCTGTTATACAATTAAGGGGTACAGAATAGAACAGTGTTCACATACATAAAGTAGACTTGGAATCTCTAATACTCTCATTCAAGGATTGGATAGTTAGTCCCCATTCCCAAAGTAGTCAATGGGGAGCCAGAAACTATTAAGTCTGTACATTAGAAAATTATGAAAGTGACATGCAAATACATAAAGGCCAACTCCACACTGAAGAGGGCAGAGAGCTAAGACTTGCTCAGTCTAAATCAAGAAATTAGGCTAAAAAAAACCAAACTAAATCACATTTGGCCAAGATCTAAAAATAATGCCATTCATTGCTAATGTTCTCACCAATCTTGTTTTATATTGTAGCATTTGGTTATCTACAAAGGAGTATACAATTTATGAATGCAGCCTTGAGAATACTTTTGCTTTGCTCAATCTTGTAAAGAGGAAAACTCAGGCAATTGTCTATATTATTAATGACATAAAATAGACCTGTTCACCTTAAACATCAAAATAATCAAAGTCAATGATATTTACTTGATTTTTCCGAAGATGTTGCTAGTATAGAAATAGTCTTGGAGAAGTTTATAAAACCATCTGTCTTAATCAAAAGTTATTATGATCTATTCAAGCCAATCTTAAAGAATATCCTTCTTATAAAAACACCTGCAATGCACTTTGGGAAATTTTAATGTTAAAAAGTAGAGAATTCAGGAAATCCCAGCTGCAATATGAAGTGATTCAATGTATTTCAGAGAAGCAAAATAGAAAATCTAGAAAATTTAAAAAGAGGTATTGATGCCATAGATGACTACATTTGGTGCAAAAATGCAATTACAGTATCCATTCATTTAAGGATAATTTTAATTCAAATGCTTTCTTCAAAACTGTCTGCAAGTGTAAATTAGCACAGCCATTATGAAAAACAGTATGGGGGTTCCTCAAAAAATTAAAAATAAAACTACCATATGATCCAGCAATCCCATTTCTGGGTATATATCCAAAGAAAACGAAATCAGGATCTCTAAAACATATTTGCACCCCCATGTTTATTGCAGCCCTATTCACAATAGCCAAGACACAGAGTCCACCTAAGTGATCATAAACAGATTAATTGATAAAGAAAATGTGGTATATATGCACAATGGAATACTATTCAGCCATAAAAAGAAATGAAATCCTGTCATTTGTGACAACAAGGATGAACCTGGAGGACATTATATTAAATGAAATAAGTCAGACCCAGAGAAATAAATACTGCATGATCTCACTCATTTGTGGAATCTAGAAAAGTTGATCTCATAGAAGTAGAGAGTAGAATGCTGTGTACTAGAAGCTAGGCTGGTTGGGAGGAGAGATAGGGAGATATTGGTCAAGGAATACATAACTACAGTTAAATTAGAGAAATAAATTTCAAGAGATCTATCGTATAATAAGGTGACTATAGTTAATAATGTTATAGTGTATTAAGAAATGTAAAGAGAATGGATGCTATGTGATCTTACACAAAAATGATAACTGTGTGAGATATTGCACCATTCCATAATATATATACTTCAAAACATCATGTTGTACATGATAAAAACACACAATGTTATTGACCAATTAAAATGATAATAATAATAAATTGTCTTCCCCCTCTCCCTCTTGAGATTCTACTTATGAGTTTTGGACTTGTTGAATCTCATCTAAGCATGCTTTATATTTCCTAACATATGGTAACATATGATAAGCATCCAAAAATTGTTTGTTGACCTGAAGTGTAGTTTAAGAAAATTTTCAAACTATTTTGTATGTGAAACAAATGAGGCTTTAGGAATTTAATTTCTGTGTCTAAGTCAAATGTATTAATGCATTTATATCTGCATGATAGTTGCAAATAACTACTCAATCCAACAAATGAAAAATTAACCAGCAAGGTCTTGACAGCTCCAAGGATATGGACATAAATAATAAGTTTTAGCATATTGGCGGCACTAACCCATTTGTAACCCAGTCCAATACAAATTAAAGGAAAAATAATTTAGGTTGTTCATAATTACTATAGAAGGGTATTCTCTGACTTCAGATGAGTAGAAACAAAGACAGTCTTTCATGCTGAGTAGACAGATAACCACGACTGAAATTACCCACAGCACTTGCACCACTAAGATGTAAGTCATTGTGCTCAGAAAAAAATTGATAGCAAATAGGCCTACATAAGGATACACAATACTTGTAGGTTGAAATCGTTGAGAGGGAGAAATAGTGCATACACCTAGTTGTATTGGTATAGATTAAGTCTGGCTACATATAGAAGTGACCTAAATTATAGTAGTTTAAATATGACAGAGTTATTTCGCTCTCATGTAAAACAAGTGTTGAGGTAAACCGTTAAGGGATGGTGTGGCAGCTCCACCATCATCAGAACGCCAGACTTGTCCAGTTTTTATCAGTTTGATTCCGATGATATGGCCTTTATTTTTATGATTCAAGATGGCTACTGCTGCAGCAGTCATCATCTTCAGCTTTCAAACAGCAGAACGGAGGACGAAAGCAAGCAAGCTATGTATCCCTCCATTATAAAGACACCTCTGGAAGTCCCACACAGCATTTCCACTTACTTCTGTTGGTGGAAACATATTTATATGCTACCTGCAGGTGCCAGGAAAACTGGAAAATACGGTCTTTTGGTGTGTACCTGTAAACATTAAGGTTCTATTAATTTCAGTAGAAGAGAATACATAGTTGGTAGCTAACTAGCAATCTCTAAAAAGCCTACTTTGGGGACAATGAGCAAGTTAACGAAAATCTTGCTTAACTGGGAGCCAATTAGTCCTTTTGTTGTTTTGCATCCCTGACACCATCCACAGTTTTCATAGTTTGGCATCTTTTGCTGATCACAAGTACCATATATGTCTTATTGACAACACATCTATTAGTAATTTTCATACTTACCAGAGAGTGAAAGACCGCATTGCTTAGGGAGTGTTGAATGTATTTCATTTATATTATATTATATTATATTATACTGAATTAATTCAATTATTCTGTTTTCTGTAGGGAAGAGTTCTGAATAAGGTGGGATGATGTCTTGACTTCTGATATCACCATAAGCCTTTCTTAATAGATGATTTTACATATCTGGCTATTTTGGAATATGGCTCCTGAAGATAATATAGCTTATTTCCAGAACAGTTTCTATTAGGCTGTTTGTATATATAAATTATTGGGGGAAAAATACCTTCTCCAAGTGAGAGAAATGATCATTCCAGTTAGGGGAAGGCAAAGTGAAGAAAATAGGGAGTGTGTAATACTGAGTCTGTTTTTAGATAGCTGCCTTCTGCTTCCTTTCACATTTTTCCTCCTCTGCTTTCTTCTTTGTCATAGCTACTTTCTCCAGGCTCCTGCAGGGCTTGGCCTTTTCTATTTTAATGCTAAAAGAAACAAGAGCAGTGGAGTGTGCTACATGACGTATTTGGAAAGGTGGTAAATATTTAATAGATGGTATGGTAAATAATGTATATAATTCAGCAAGAAACAATGTAAATATTTCATGGACTGCAGTGCAGCTGTTAGGCTGAAATTAAACTTGTGAGCCTGGAGGAAAGCTGCAGTTCAAAATGTCCTCTTCTGATGAGAGCACTTGCTTCTCTGGTATCTCTAGTCCACAACCTTGGAGAAGTGGTTGGCACTTAAGGTGTAGTCATATCTTGGATATCCCCTGATAGGAAGTGGTGATAAGAGTAACTCAAGATAGTGAATAACTCAAATGCCAATTAGACTTTGGGGTAAAATTTGGGGTATCTGAGAAGTGGATTTCTTTTTTAATTACATTATTCTTAGGAGGATGTTGAATAAATTTTATTATCCTATATATTCATGGACTAGCGGATGCTATCCCATGATGAGTTTGCCACATATGATCCACTGTTAGTAAACACAAGAGTGTCTGTGCTGTCCTTTCTTCTCTCTGAACTTTGTTGGTAATCAACCAATTTCTATAAGGAAATTAATGCATCTCTCTGGCCTACCCAGAAAATAGCAGAAGAACTAAACAAAATCCAGAAGCAGGGACATCATAAAGGCCAAGTTGAAAATGTAGTTGTTTATATGCTATCAACCTTCTGCTGGGTATGTGTTATATCGCTAGCACTGTAATAAGTGCAATAGAAAATATAAACATCATGTAACAAATGTCCTCTTGCCTAAGAAAGTTATAATTGGAGAGACAAAGTTAATTCATAAGAAACAATTCAAAACCAATTAAATAATAAACAGTGTCTTTTTAATAATAACTCTAGTATTATGAAATGGGCTGAATTCACTGCAAATTCATGTTACTTAACTTGAAGTAGGTACTCTCTGCTGCTCTGCAGACTTTTTAGTCATATCTTGTCCCGGTATCACGTTTCTCTAGAAGTGGCGGTCCTAACATTGTCCAATATCCCCTTCTCCATCCACATTCCTTGCTGTCATTAGATGGCTTTAGTCATATTTTTTCTGAGGCAATTAAAGGTATTTTCTTTTCGATCTTAACATGTCTACATATGTCTTCAATTATTTTCTTCTCCTCCCTCCTCTCTTAGAGGCAGAAGTAACTTTTTTTCCGAGGTGAAAATTTCTTACATAGGGAAGGCTGTTCCTTCCTACTCCATCAGAAATGTGGCCCTTTAATTATCCTTTCTTTATTTGTGTCTTCATTCTCTTGCCTTCATTTGTTTAAAGTTTTTCTGTACATGCAGTCAACTTTCCTTATGATACTAAAGTGAGATGATGATGATGATGATGATGATGATGATATTTATCATTTATTGAACATCCAGGTCTAAGCACTATGCTAGGCTCTAGGCTGAGACTCAGCCAGCCACCTTAGGCATTTGGTGTGCTCATTGGTACTAGCGTGTCCTTGCTTCTAGGCCCTCTTAATGGACAGAGCTAGGGAGCATAAGTATGTATATACATACCCATGTACATCTTTATTTCTATAGCTATCTGTTTATATGTTTAAAATGCTGAATTCATACTGATTCTAATCCAATACCACAAGGTTCATTCCAGCCTTTCTTGTTTCCTCATTTGTAATTCATTCAAAGACAGTGAGAAAATTGATTCTCATTCTTCACAATATATTAACTGATTTGCTTAATCTTGGAACATGTATAAATTAGTTTAGGAATTGCTAACCCTTTGCTCCCATGAAAAGTCAACCTACTTATTTGGAGTACAATATTTGTTTACCATTCTGTATGTCTTTAACCTGAGGCTGTAGAGTCAAAATAGTATCTTCAAGAATTACTTGGGTAAATTACCATCCCCCTACCTACCTTCAATGTGATTATGCTTATGTTATTTATGTGACAAACAGTCTAATTTATTTCTGCTTGTACTTCATTTCCAAGTCTCTCTCCCATCCTTGTTAAATGTATGTATGTATATATTTTTTGTTTATGTTTTCATATATTTACTTATTTATTAGTATGTAAAACACAAGCCTGGTTGCAAAAATTAAAACTATTCAGAAACATATACTTAGAAAAGTCTAACTTGCACCCAATCCCTTCTAACTCATTCCTATCTACCATTCTTTCTTTTATCTTTATTCGCCCCTCATAAGTAACTAATCCTTTTAGTTTCTAACTTATCTTTCCTATTTTTTCCTAAAAATGAGCAGATATCTGTGCACAATATTCTGTTACTTTCATGTAATTATTACACAAAAGTAGCATAACATAGATACTCTTGGCACTTAAGTTTTTCATTTAATAATATATCCTGAATGTTACTCCATATCAGTTTATATATTCTTCTTCATTCTTTTTTGCTCTTGCATAACAACCCATTATGTGGATGCACCATAATGTATTCAACCATTGTCTTAAGTGAGGTCATTTAGGATATTTTCAGTACTATGTATTTCAAAAAAATGCTGCAGCAAATAACCTTGTGTATTTTTGTACTGTTGAAAGTATATTTTCTGAATAAATTCCTAGAAGATGAACTGATGGCTTGAATGATAAACCCACGTATATTTTTGTTAGATATTGTCCAATTCCCCTTCATAAGAGTTATAGCAATTTGTATTCCCACCAGAATATGAATCTGTACGTATGAGTGCATATTTCCTCACAGCCTCACTAATAGAATGAGTTGTCATACATTTTTAAATAATATTTTTGCATATTTTAGAAGAGTTATAAAATGTACAGAATAATTGTGAAGGTAGTGCAGAAAATTCTCATATACTTCACACCCAGTTTTCCCTAGTGACAGATGTCAGCTTGATTAGATTGAAGGAAGCAAAACATTGTTCCTAGGTATGTCTGTGAGGGTGTTGCCAAAGGAGATTAACATTTGAGTCAGTGGACTGGGAGAGGCAGATCCACACTTAATCTGGGTTGTCACTACCTCATAATAATCTGCTGCCAGCATGGCTAGAATAAAGCAGGCAAAAGAGTGTGGAAGGACTTGTCTTGCACAGTCTTCCAGCCTCCATATTTCTCTCGTGCCGGATACTTCCTGCCCTCCAACATTAAACTCCAAGTTCTTCAGCTTTGGGACTCTTGGACTTACACCAGTGATTTGCCAGGGGCTCTTGGGCCATCGGCCACAGACTGAAGGCTGCACTGTCAGCTTCCCTACTTTTGAGGTTTTGGGACATGGACTGTCTTTTTTGCTCCTCACCTTGCAGATGGCCTATTGTGGGACTTTACCTTGTGATCCTGTGAGGCAATACTCCCTAATAAACTCCCCTTCATATATACATCTATTACTTTATCTGTCCCTTTAGAGAACCCTGATTAATACAGATTTTGGTACTGGGAGTCATTCTAAAGGAAGAGAATTTTAAGGATGAATTTCTTTAGTTGGTTTTGGGGTTCTCTGGAGTTGGCCACTTAACATGATTAGACCCCAAAATGCTAAGAACTCTACTTCTAATAGTATGGAGAACACTGATAGTCTTTGGCATGAACCGTTTAGAGTGTTATGTAAAATAAATGCATTTGATACTCCTGATTCACCGCTGGTGAGAGGCAAGAAGTTTAGTGGCTCTATACACAACACCTTTGGCCCTATGTGGAGAACCAAGGAATATAATGAAGTTAGTTGGTTGCACCTAGGTTTGCTGGACAAAGTGAAGAAAGAAAAGGATGAGCTCAGGGATAATAACTCCCAGCTCCAGAAGCACCTACTGAGCCTCAATTCTTCTAAGGTTACCCTGAGTGAGAGTCTTATCTCCTGTAGATAAAGGGAAAAAATTGCAGAAAATCAAACACAAGCTCTTATCATGAGAGTGGCTGACCTGCAACAAAAGGTACATGATCAGCCTCAGGAGGTGTCTACTGTTAAAGTGAGGGCATTGATTGGAAAAGAATGGGACCCTGCAAATTGGAATGGAGACCTATGGGAGGACCCTGATAAGGCTGTGGGCACTGAGCTCCTAAATTCTGATAAGCCTTATTTGCCAGAGGAAACAGCCTCCTCACACCCAGTGGTGGCAACATCCCTTCCCCCATCCAGGCTGCCATCAGCCTTTGCACCTTTGTCTGAGGAGATTAACCATGCACTGCCTGAAGCAACATGATGGCCTCCCCTGAGGCAGTTGCCAGGCGAGGCAATGCTGATTCTCCTCAGGATCTGCCCCCCAACACCCTTGTTTGCTTCTTGACCTATAACTAAAGTCCCAGCAGGCCCCTAGAGGTGAAACACAGAGTGTGACCCACAAGGAGGTACACTACACTCCAAAAGAATTGCTTGAATTTTCTAATTTATATGAGCAGAAATCTGGAGAACAGGCATGGGAATGGATATTAAAGGTGTGGGATAATGGTGGAAGGAACAAAAGTTGGATCAGGCTGAATGTATTGATATGGGCCCACTAAGCAGGGATCCTGCATTTAATGTTGCAGCTCAGGGATTTAAAAAAGGTTCTAATAGTTTATTTGCTTGGTTAGCTGAAATATGGATCAAAAGATGGTCCACTGTGAGCGAGCTGGAAATGCCTGATCTCCTGTGGTTTAATGTAGGGGAAGGGATCCAAAGGCTTAGGGAGATTGGGATGCTGGAGTGGATTAGTCATTTCAGACCTATTCATTCCAGTGGGGGGCATCCAGAAGACATAACCTTCACTAATACTTTGTGAAATATATTTGTGAGGTGAGCATCTGGATCCTTGAAGAGCTCTGTGATTGCTCTTCTCTGTATGCCAGATTTAACAATGGGAACCTCAGTAACTCAATTAGAAAATGTATATGCAATGAGAATAATTGGATTCTGAGGCAGCAGGGACCAAGTGGCAGCACTCAACCATCAAAGGCAAGGTGGGCACAGTTACCATAATGGACAGCAGAGGCAAAGAAGCAATCAGAATAGTCTGACTCATGTAGAGCTCTGGCGTTGGCTAATTAATCATGATGTTCCTGGAAGTGAAATTGACAGGAAACCTACTGCATTCTTACTTAATTTGAATAAGCAGAAAACTTCCAGTTTGACTGTACAAAAGACTAATTTGAAGTATAAAAATAGAGAATTATGGCCCCTCAATCAATTTTTAGACTTGAATCAGTTTACAGACCCAGAACTCCTTGAATCAAGGGGAGACTGGGTCCCCTTGAGGAAGGACCCCACTTCACTACCAACAATTTATGCTGTTAATACTTCTCCTATCCTTCCCCAAGGAGACCTCCAGCATTTTACCAGAGAAACTGTGCATTGGGGAAAGGGGAATGATCAGACTTTTCAGGGACTAGTGGATACTGGCTCTGAGCTGACATTGATTCCAGGGGACCCAAAACGTCATTGTTGTCCTCCAGTTAAAGTAGGGGCTTATGGAGGTCAGGTAATTAATGGACTTTTAGTTCAGGTCCAACTTACAATGGGTCCAGTAAGTCCCCAGACTCATCCTGTAGTCATTTCCTTAATGCCAGGATGCATAATTGGCATACACATACTTAGCAGCTGGCAGAATCCTCACATTGGCTCCCTGACTGGTAACATGAGGGCTATTATGGTGAGAAAGGCCAAATGGAAGCCATTAGAGCTGCCTCTACCTAGAAATATAGTAAATACAAAATAATATCGCATCCCTAGAGGGACTGCAGAGATTAGTGCCACCATCAAAGGCTTGAAAAATGCAGTGGTGGTGATTCCCACCACATCTTTGTTCACCTCTCCTATTCGGCCTTTGCAGAAGACAGATGGATCTTGGAGAATGACAGTAGGTCATCGTAAGCTTAACCAAGTGGTGACTCTAATTACAGCTGCTGTACCAGATGTGGTTTCATTGCTTGAGCAAATTAACACATCTCCTGGTAACTGGTATACAGCCATTGATTTGGTAAATGCCCTTTTCTCCATTCCTGTCCATAAGGCCCAGCAGAGGCAATTTGCCTTCAGCTGACACGGCCAGCAATACCTTTACTGTCCTACCTCAGGGGCATATCAAGTCTCTGGCTTTGTGTTATAATCTTCTTTGCAAAGATCTGAATCACTTTTCCCTTCCACAAGATATCACACTGGTCCATTATATTGGTGACATTATGCTGATTGAATCCAGTGAGCGAGAAGTCCCAAACACACTGGACATATGAGTGCCAGGGGATGGAAATAAATCTGACTAAAATTCAGGGATCTTCGACCTCAGTGAAATTTTTAGGGGGCTAATGGTGTGGGGCCTGTCAAGATAATTCCTTCTAAGGTGAAAAATAAGTTGCTGCGTTTGGCCCCTCCTACAACCAAGAAAGAGGCACAATGCCTAGTGTGCCTATTTGGATTTTGGAGGCAACACATTTCCCATTTGGGTGTGTTACTCTGGCCCATTTATCGAGTGACCAAAAAGGCTGCCAGTTTTGAGTGGGGTCCAGAAGAGGAGAAGGCTCCAGAAGGGGTCCAGGCTGCTGTGCAAGCTGCTCTGCCACTTGGGCCATATGATCAGCGGATCCAATGGTGGTTGAGGTGTCAGTGGCAGATAGAGATGCTGTTTGGAGCCTCTGCCACGCCCCTATAGGTGAATAACAGTGGAGGCCTCTCGGGTTTTGGAGCAAAGCCTTGCCATCCTTTGCAGATAACTACTTTCCCTTTGAGAGACAGCTCTTGGCTTGTTGCTGGGCTACAGTAGAAACACAACGTTTGACTATTGGTCATTAAGTCACCATACGATCTGAGCTGACTATCATAAATTGGGTGCTTTCTAAGCCATTTATTCATAAAATTGGGCATGCACAGCAGCATTCCATCATCAGATGGAAGCGGTATATATGTGATCGAGCTCGAGCAGTCTGGAAGGCACAAGTAAGTTACATGACGAAGTGGCTCAAATGCCTATGTTCTCCACTCCTGCCAATCTGCCTGCCCTCCCCCAGCCTGCACCGATGGTCACATGGGTAGTTCCCTGTGATCAGTTGACAGAAGAAGAGAAGACTAGGGCCTGATTCACAGATGGTTCTGCATAATATGCAGGCACCACCCAAAAGTGGACAGCTGCAGCACTATAGCCCTTTTCTAGGCCATCCCTGAAGGACAGTGGCAAAAGAAAATCTTCCCAGTGGACAGAACTTTGAGCAGTGCACCTGGTTGCTCACTTTGCTTGGAAGGAGAAATGGCCAGTTGTGCGATCATGTACTGATTCATGGGCTATAGCCAATGATTGGCTGGATAGTCAGGGACTTGGAAGAAGCATAATTGGAAAATTGGTGACAAAGAAATTTGGGGAAGAGGTATGTGGATGGACCTAAGTGGTCAAAAACTGTGAAGATATTTGTATCTCATGTGAATGCTCACCAAAGTGTGACCTCAGCAGAGGAGGATTTTAATAATCAAATGGATAGGATGACTTGTTCTATGGACACCACTCTGTCTCTCTCCCCAGCCACCCCTGTCACTGCCCAATAGGCTCATGAACAAAGTGGCCATGGTGGCAGGGATGGAGTTTACCCATGGGCTCAGCAACATGGACTTCCACTCGCCAAGGCTGATCTGGCTACAGTCACCACTGAGTGCCCTCTTTACTGGCAGCAGAGACCAACACTGAGCCTTTGATATGGCACCAATGTTCACAGTGATCATTGCCTCTAACAAAGGCACTCAGTCTACAGCTAAAGAAGTGTGGACAGTGCACTCATGCTCATGGAATTCACTGGTCTTTCTATGTTCTCCATCATCCTGAAGCAGCTGGAATGACAGAACAATGGAATGGCCTTTTGAAGTCACAATTACAATGCTAACTAGGTGACAATACTTTTCAGTGCTGTGGCAAAGTTCTCCAGAAGGCTGTGTATGTCCTGAATCTGTGTCCAATATATGGTACTGTTTCTCCCGTAGTCAGGATTAATAGGTACATTAATGAAGGGGTGGAAGTGGAAGTGGCACCACTCACCATCACCCCTAATGACCCGTTAACAACATTTTTGCTTCCTGTTTCCACCACATTATGTTCTGCTAGCCTAGACGTCTTAGTTCCAGAGGGGGGAATGCTGCCATCAGGAGACACAATGATTCCATTGAACTTGAAGTTCAGCTTGTAACCTAGTTACTTTGGGCTCCTCCTACCTCTAAGTCAACAGGCTAAGAAAGGAGTTACAGTGTTGGTTGGAGTGACTGACCTAGACTATCAAAATGAAATCAGTCTACTACTCCACAATGGAAGTAAGGAAGAGTATGTGTAGAATACAGGAGATCCTTTAGGACGTCTTTTAGTATTACCATGCCCTGTGATTCAGGTCAATGGGAAACTACAACAGCCAAATCCAGGCAGGACTACAAATGGCCTAGACCCTTCAGAAATAAATGTTTGGGTCATTCCACCAAGAAAAAAAACACAACCCACTGAGGTGCTTGCTGAAGGCAAAGGGTATACAGAGTGCGTATATGCTAACACACACACACACGCACACATACACACCTATCAATCTAGCTTTCTTTCTAATCTATCTATCCATCAGTTCTTATTTATTTTTCTTTCCTTTATTTGTATAAAGGTATTTAATACATAATACTTTATGTATATATATATATAGATATTACATAGTGATCAAAGTCAGAGCATTTAGGGTATCCGTCACCTGAGTATAATACAGTTTTGTAGATTGACTTTTGTATGTTAACTTTGTATTCCTGTGACCTTGTTACACTGTTTTATTTGTCCTGGAAGGTTTTTGTGTTGTTGATTTAAAAAAGTTTCTACATGTACAATAATGTCATCTGTAAACAAAGGCATTTTATTTCTTTGTTTTAATGTATATAACTTTAATTTCATTTTATTGTCTTATTGCAATATGTAGCACTGCCAAGACGATACTGAATAAGAGTGATAAAGGATAATATCCTTCTCTTTTTCTGGACCTTAAGGGAAAAAATATCCAGTTTATTACCATCAAGTACGTTGTTAGCCATAAACTTTTTGAAGATGTTCTTTATCACACTGAAAAAAATACACTATATTAATAGTTCGTTAAATTTTTTAAAACTATGAACATTTTAAGAATTTTGTCATGTATTTTTCCAGTATCTATTGATGTGATTGTATGATTTTTCTTATTTAGTATGTTGATTTAGGAAATTATACAGATTGATTTTTAAAATTTGTATTTATTTTTTAAAATTTAGTCCAATTTATTTAGTTAGTTAGTTTAGTTTAGTTTTAGTGCAGATGAGGTTTTGCCATGTTGCCCAAGCTGATCTTGAACTTCAGGTTTCTAGCAATCTGTCCACCTCAGCCTCCCAAATTGTTGGGATTACAGGGGTAAGCCACCATGCCAGGGCCTGGGTCTCACTTTGTTCAAAGCCTAGGCTAGTCTTGAAATCCTGGGCTCAAGCGATCCACCTGCCTCGGCCTCTCACAGCACTGAAATTCCAGGTGTGAGCCACTACACCCAGCCTGATTTTTAAATCTTGAGCCAGTGTTACACAACTGAAATCCTACTTGATGATGGTATATAATTTTATATATTCATTGCTGGATTTCCTATTTTGTCGAAGATTTTTCCATCTCTGATCAAGGGAGATGTTGGCCTATAGTTTTCCTTTCTTGTAATGTCTTTAGTCTGGTTTTGGAATTAAGGGGATGGTGGCCTCGTAGAATGAATTAAGAAGTGTTCCTACTTCTTTTATCTCTTAGAAAAGACTGTGGAGAATTGATATTGTTTCCTCAGTAAGTATTCAATAGAATTTGCCAGCAAAACTATCTGTGTTTGTTGCTTCCTCTTTTAGTAAGTTATTAATTATTGATTTAATTTTTAATAGATACAGGTCTTGCAGATTATTTTTTTCTCTTATATTACTTTTGGTAGTTTGTGTCTTTTAAGGAATTTGTCAGTTTCATCTAAATGATCAAATTTGTGGTAAAAAATTGTTCATGGTATTTCTTTATTATCCTTTTAATATACATGCAATCAGTAATAATGACCCGTTATGATAGTGATGCTAGCAAAAAAAGTGAAGTCAAAAATTCTCGTTTAGCTTAGCTAGATTTGTATCAATTTTATTAATATTTCTATAACAACAGATTGTATTTTCATTCTTTTTTCTATTGTTTCTCTGTGTTCAGTTTCATTGGTTTTTGCTCTAATTTTTATAATTTCACTATTTTCTCCTTTTTTTACTTAAATTTTTTTGTTATTTTTCTATGGTGAAATCTTAGTTCATTAAGATTAGATTTTTTTCCCTAATATATTTATTTAAGGCTATAAATTATTCTCTAGGCCTTGTTAGTGTGGTGTTAGGCATGAAAGAGGAACAACTTTCCAGAATATTTTGATTAATTTTCAACATTTTAATGGCCAAATGTCTCCTCACAAGTGTTTATTCAGTGGTATACCTCCTCCCACCACATGTTGTCCTTTGGTGAGACAGGAAGGCTGGAGCAAAAGGAATATCCTTCTGCCAACTGGAATAAGGCTCTGATAGTCTTTTTCCTTGTAGAACAACTCTTTGTTGTGGAGAACATCATGAGAATATTTCACAATGATTACTCTTCTTCTCCTGCTAAAGCCAGGAGGGGAACTCCTCAGAATTCTTACTGTGAGAACCTACCAGGGTTTCTGAAGGTAAAATTATTATTTTGTAGGAGTTTCGTAAAGCTGGGCTGCCATAAGATTCTCACTCCTATTGCACCTCTTCATTTATCCTCTATGAATGCAGTCAAAATTACCATTTAAGTGGTCCTACCATATTATGGTTCCAGCCACTCTTGCTTTAGGTAAGCAGATCTTTGCTATGACTCTCTGGATTCTCATCTGTAGAGATTTCCAGATGATGACTTTCTCCGTTACTTCAATTCTCTAATGGTTCCAAGAAAAACCATTAATTTTCAGTTTATCAGGATTTGTTTTCTTGTTGTAAGGATGAGAGTGACAGCTTCTAAGGTCTTTCACATGTCATTGCTGAAACCAGAGTCTTGGCATATTTTTAAATTGTTGCTTATCTGATAGCAGAGTATTTCAGCGTATTATTAATTTGCATTTCTTTAATTGTATGTGATAAATATATCTTCATATGTTTAAGGGTCATTTCTTTTTGACTTCACTTTTTTTGCTAGCGTCACTATCATTATCCCATTGATCACTGACTCATTCCAATCCTTCCATGTCCAATGAGTCACTAAGTACTCTTCTAGTAATCTTGCTTGTTTTTCATTTTATTTATTTTTTAAGGATATTTGAATGTATTTGGTGTGTTTTTCTTTGTTAAAACAAGATTTTTTTAAATTTTACTTATTTTTTTAATTTTAATTTTTTATTTCAATAGGTTTCTGGGGAACAAGTGGTATTTTTTACATAGACAATTTCTTTAGTGGCGATTTCCAAGATTTCAGTGCATCCATCACTGAGCAGTGTACACTCTACCCAATGTGCCAATGTGTAGACTTTTATCCCTCAGTCCCCTCCCCCATTTCCCTTTAGTCCCCAAAGTCCTTTATTGTATCATTCTTACACCTTTGTGTCCTCATAGCTTAGCTCCCACTTATGAGTGAGAACATACAATGTTTGGTTTTCCATTCTTGAGTTACTTCAGTTAAAATAATGGTCTCCAACCCTATCCAGGTTGCTGTGGATGCCATTATTTTGTTCCTTTTTATGGCTGAGTAGTATTCCATGATATATATATACCACATTTTCTTTATACACTTGTTGATTGATAGGCATTTGGGCTGGCTCCATATTTGTACTGCTTTAATATTGATAAGTAAGGTAGTATTCTATTGATCATGCTAGTTGTTACCTGAATACCTTTTTTTCATTGTGTTATTGTTTTATATGCCCTGTGAGATTTATGCTTTAAGGAGGTTCTATTATGGTGTATTCAAGGATTTGTTTCAAGATTTAGAGCTTTTTATTTCCCCCCCAAAGTCTTTCTCTGTTACCCAGGCTGGAATGCAGTGGCATGATCCCAACTCACTGTAACCTTCACCTCCCAGGTTCAGGCAATTTTTCTGCCTCAGTCTCCCAAGTAGCTGGAATTACAGGCACCCACCACCACGCTCAGCTAATTTTTGTATTTTTAGTAGAGATGTGGTTTCATCAGGTTGGCCAGGCTGGTCTTGAATTCCTGACCTCAAGTGATCCACCCACCTCGGCCTCCCAAAGTGCTAGGATTACAGGCCTGAGCCACCACGCCCAGTCTAGAGCTCCTTTTAACAGTTTTGTATAGCTGGCTTGGTACTGGCAAATTTTCTCAGCATTTGTCTGAAAAAGATGGTATCTTTCCTTCAATTATTAAGCTTAGTTTTGCTGGATACAACATTCTTGATTGATAATTGTTTTATATAAGGAGGCTAAAAATAGGAACCCAATTCCTTCTAGCTTGTGGAGTTTCTGCTGAGAAATCTGCTGTTAATCCGATAGATTTTCCTTTATGGGTTATCCAGTGCTTTTGCCTCACAGCTCTTAAGATTCTTTCCTTTGTCTTGACTTTAGATAACCTGATGACTATGTGCCTAGGTGATGATCTTTTTGCAATGAATTTCCGGGGTGGTCTTTAAGTTTCTAGATCTCTAACAAGGCCAGGGAGTTTTCTTGATTTTTTCCCCCAAATATGCTTCCCAAACATTTAGATTTCTCTTCTTCCTCAGGAATACCCATTATTCTTAGGTTCAGTCATTTAATTTGATACTTCTTGGAGACTGTTCATTTTTTAAAAATTTTTTTTCTTTGTCAGATTGGGTTAATTCAAAAGCCTTTTCTTTGAGCTCTGAAGTTCTTTCTTCTACTTCTTTGATTGCTGATACTTCCAGTGTATTTTGCATTTCTCTACGTGTGTCCTTCATTTCAAGAAGTTGTGATTGTTTCATGCTGTTTCTCTGTAGATTTTTTTCATCTACATCTTTTATCTTTTTTTTAAATTTAAGTTGATATTAGCCTTTCTCTGTTGCCTCTTGAGTAACTTAATAATCAACCTTCTGAATTCTTTTCCTGGCAATTCAGAGATTTATTCTTGGTTTTTATCCATTGCTGGTGAGCTTGTTTGAATATTTTGTGCACGTTAACAAACCTTGTTTTGTTATATTACCAGAATTGTTTTTCTGGTTCCTTCTCACTTGGGTAGACTATCTTAGAGGGACAATGTGGGGCTCAAGGGCTGTTGTTCAGATTCTTTTGTTCTACAGGGTGCTCCTTCATTGTGCTCTCCCCCTTTCCTTATGGATCGGGCTTCCTGAGGGCCAAACTGCAATGATTGTTGTTTCTCTTCTGGGTCTAGCAACCCAGTGGAGCTACCTGGCTCTGGGCTGGTACTGGGGAGTGTCTGCAAAGAGTCCTGTGATGTGATCCATCTTCAGGTCTCTCAGGTGTGAATACCAGCACCTGCTCTGGTAGGTAGCTGGGGAGTGAAGTGGAGTCTGTGTAAGTCCTTGGTCGTGTTTTTGTTTAGTGCACTGGTTTTGTGTTGGTTGGCCTCCAGCCAGGAGGTGGCACTTTCAAGAGAGCATCAGCTGTTGTAGTATAGGGAGGATACCAGCTTTCCTCAGAGTTGCCTGGATAAGTATTTGGGTTTCTCAGGCAGTGGGCAGGGCTGTAGAGCTCCAAAGGGATTATTTCCTATGTCTTTAGCTCCCAGGGCAGGTAGAGAAAGACCATCAGGTGGGGGCATGGTTAAGTGTGTCTGAGCTCAGACTCTCCTTGGGCAGGGCTTGGTACTACTGCTGTGGGGGCTAAGTGTGTGGTTCTCAGGCCAATGGAGTTACATCCCCAGGAGGATTATGTTGTGTCATAGAGGTCTCCAGGGAAGTGGGAGAAGAGCAGTGACAGGCCTCACCCAGCTCTCACACAGCCTGAAAGGCCAGTCTCACTCTGACCCTGCCCCTCCATAGCACCAAGTTTATTTCCAGGCAGCCAGTGAGCAGGGCTGAGAACTTTGCCCCAGACTACAAGCCTCCCTGCCAGGAAAGAAAGCAGGGCTTTCAGGTTTTGTGCCTCCCCACCTACCAGTTTGTATGCTCATATCTGCACTCCTGGTTCACTCCCTACCCCAGATTGTGTCCAGGAAACTTTGCATTTAGTCAAAATTGTTACGAAGTTCACCTAGAAGTTTTCTTCTCCCTGTGGTCTTTTCTTTTTTTTTTTTTTTTCAACGATGATATGTATTTATTATTATTATTATTATTATTATTATTATACTTTAGGCTCTATGGTACATGTGCGCAACGTGCAGGTAAGTTACATATGTATACATGTGCCATGCTGGTGCGCTGCACCCACCAACTCGTCATCTAGCATTAGGTATATCTCCCAATGCTATCCCTCCCCCCTCCCCCCACCCCACAACAGTCCCCGAAGTGTGATGTTCCCCTTCCTGTGTCCATGTGTTCTCATTGTTCAGTTCCCACCTATGAGTGAGAATATGCGGTGTTTGGTTTTTTGTTCTTGCGATAGTTTACTGAGAATGATGATTTCCAATTTCATCCATGTCCCTATAAAGGACATGAACTCATCATTTTTTATGGCTGCATAGTATTCCATGGTGTATATGTGCCACATTTTCTTAATCCAGTCTATCATTGTTGGACATTTGGGTTGGTTCCAAGTCTTTGCTATTGTGAATAATGCCGCAATAAACATACGTGTGCATGTGTCTTTATAGCAGCATGATTTATAGTCCTTTGGGTATATACCCAGTAATGGGATGGCTGGGTCAAATGGAATTTCTAGTTCTAGATCCCTGAGGAATCGCCACACTGACTTCCACAAGGGTTGAACTAGTTTACAGTCCCACCAACAGTGTAAAAGTGTTCCTATTTCTCCACATCCTCTCCAGCACCTGTTGTTTCCTGACTTTTTAATGATCGCCATTCTAACTGGTGTGAGATGGTATCTCATTGTGGTTTTGATTTGCATTTCTCTGATGGCCAGTGATGGTGAGCATTTTTTCATGTGTATTTTGGCTGCATAAATGTCTTCTTTTGAGAAGTGTCTGTTCATGTCCTTCGCCCACTTTTTGATGGGGTTGTTTGTTTTTTTCTTGTAAATTTGTTGGAGTTCATTGTAGATTCTGGATATGAGCCCTTTGTCAGATGAGTAGGTTGCGAAAATTTTCTCCCATTTTGTAGGTTGCCTGTTCACTCTGATGGTAGTTTCCTTTGCTGTGCAGAAGCTCTTTAGTTTAATTAGATCCCATTTGTCAATTTTGGCTTTTGTTGCCATTGCTTTTGGTGTTTTAGACATGAAGTCCTTGCCCATGCCTATGTCCTGAATGGTAATACCTAGGTTTTCTTCTAGGGTTTTTATGGTTTTAGGTCTAACATTTAAGTCTTTAATCCATCTTGAATTGATTTTTGTAGAAGGTGTAAGGAAGGGATCCAGTTTCAGCTTTCTACATATGGCTAGCCAGTTTTCCCAGCACCATTTATTAAATAGGGAATCCTTTCCCCATTTCTTGTTTTTCTCAGGTTTGTCAAAGATCAGATAGTTGTAAATATGTGGCATTGTTTCTGAGGGCTCTGTTCTGTTCCATTGATCTATATCTCTGTTTTGGTACCAGTACCATGCTGTTTTGGTTACTGTAGCCTTGTAGTATAGTTTGAAGTCAGGTAGTGTGATGCCTCCAGCTTTGTTCTTTTGGCTTAGGATTGACTTGGCGATGCGGGCTCTTTTTTGGTTCCATATGAACTTTAAAGTAGTTTTTTCCAATTCTGTGAAGAAAGTCATTGGTAACTTGATGGGGATGGCATTGAATCTGTAAATTACCTTGGGAAGGATGGCCATTTTCATGATATTGATTCTTCCTACCCATGAGCATGGAATGTTCTTCCATTTGTTTGTATCCTCTTTTATTTCGTTGAGCAGTGGTTTGTAGTTCTCCTTGAAGAGGTCCTTCACATCCCTTGTAAGTTGGATTCCTAGGTATTTTATTCTCTTTCCCTGTGGTCTTTTCCTAGTTCCACTGGCAGCCCTTCCCAAAGAGCCCTCCAAGACAAAGTCAGGAATGGCTTCCCTGGGGAACAAGAGTGCCAACAGGGCTCTTCCTGCTGCTTCCTCTACCCCTATATTTCACTTGGCTCTCTAAATTCATCTCAGCTCCAGGTAAGGTCCTTCTCCTGTGATCTGGACCTTCAGGTTCCCCAGTGAGGTTGTGTGTTCAGGGTCAGACATTCCCTCTCTCACACTTTGGGCACTCACAGTTTTTTAGCTGTCTCATGGAGCCTGTAGCAGCCAGCTGCTTCCTTTTAAGGGTCTGTGGATTCTCTTGGCTTTCCTCGAATGTTTCTGCAGTAGTTCTTGCAGCAAAAGTTTATGAAGTGAGTCTCCACATGCTGCTCTGTCAATCTGAATGGGAGCTGCAAGTTAGTCCTGCCTCCTATCAGCCATTTTTTTCCTTCATTTTCTAAATTTAACATTCTTACTGTGGTCACCCTAGTTCAAAACCTGGCATAATATAATAGTTTCCAAAAGGATTCCTCATATTTGCTTCTTGTCCACTTTTGTCTTATGTTTGTGAAAAGCATGCATTAAATTTCTGAAAGCTTAGGGAAGTTGTATAGCAGGATCATTAAAAGGTGAAGATTTAGAGTGAAACAGATCTGGTTTGAGTTTAACTTTTTGCCTCTCATAGCTGTGTGATGAGGTACAAGCCATTTTACTTCTCTTAGTCTCCATTTCCTTACATTTTAAATGAGAATAACAATAATATTTACTCATAGGTGGTTTTATTGATTAAGAAAAGTTAATTATAACCTTATTCAGCCTCTGTCACAGCTTTTATTTATAGATGTTTCACTTTTTCTACTCTTCCCTCCCCTTCCCAACACATATGGCAAATGCAAGCTTTTGGTCATAGAAAGCACCAGTTGATCGAATGTATGTGACTCATTTAAGTTCATCTCTTCAATTGGGAAACTTAGAATATTGCAGATAGCATGTTAGTAGCATCGTGTTTAGCTATATGGAAATGATTTTAAAATAGCTTGTTTTGAGCAGAAAGATGAGGGGGAAGGAATTCTAGAATAACATTGCTCACAAATCACAGGCAGTTTTAATAAATGCTATTATTTATATTTTGCCCTTATAAAACACACTAGTTTTTAAATAAACTAACCTGATTTAGACCAACATAAATGCAAAATTCAGCAGCAGTTACAAATCATACATTCTCAAGAGATCACAGTACTAAGTTGATTACAAACAGCTGCACTATTCAATTGCCATTGGAATGTTATTCAAAGGACAATTAAACAAAAAGTGTCCACGTATAGATCTCTATTCTACATTTCTTGCACAGCTCACAGTTTGATACTGACTGACCTTAAAGCTATGTGTGCCAGGTATTTTAATCATAGTAATCAAAATATTGGGAAATCATTTACTAGTTTAAGTCCCATTAAGTTTTTGTAAAGACCTATTACAAGAAGAGGAACTTAAATTTATTTCTTAGAGACATCAAGTGTGTGTATAATAACAGCAGTTATATAAGCATAGTCTTTTGAGTTAAAAGGACATTTTTCCCCAAACAAAACTTAGTAGATAATGTTGAATGTAGCCATGCATGCTATATTTGTTAATGTAGACACAAATGTTCAATGGTTTAAACTTTTTTAATGAGAATAGTCTTCCTATAAAACATTGTCTTGAAAACAGGAATGTAAAATGGATATTCTCTTTTGTTTGCATGCAAGTATCCCTGGAAATTAGGCATACCTTCTCTCTGACAATCTGAGTGTGGACTTGGAGGCTCACATGGTGCTTACCCACTGGCTTCTCTTTTTTATTTATATAAATGATATGTCACCAATTACTTGCTTTCAAACTATACAGAAAGTGTTTGATATTTTAGTGCTAGAGGTCAGTGTGAATTCAATAATAATGAAGAACAAGACTGGAAAATTTTCTAAATAAATATGTGAGTCAAATAATAACAGCATTTTACAAATGTGGGGAAGAAAACAAAGATGCTTTATAACAGAATAAAGGAGGGTATTATTTAAAATGAAAGGGCTCCTTGTACAGGTAGCATATACACTGAGGCAGGAATGACAAGAAGAAGCAGTTATACAAATTCCTTGGTAAAAAAAAAATCTTGAAGGAAGACTGTAGAACAAGAACTAAAGCCCTGATGTAGTTTTCTCTTAGGAACTAAAAATAAAAAGCCATATTAAGGATATAATGAATGAAGAAATGAATGGTACTAAGTAAAACAGAAGAGTTACTTAGGGACAGGGTTATTCAGAGTTTGTAGATCATGGTAAGGCTTTTTTCAGTTTTATTCCAAGTGCATTTGAAAATCATTGAAAGGTTTAACCAGGAACGTAACATGATTAGATTTACATGGTTACATAAAAAGATCACTCTGGTTACTTTGTCTAGAATGAATTACTGTGAACTGGTGGTAATAGGGGAATAGAAATGGAAGACCAATTAAAGGCTATCATGGCAACCCATATAAGAGATAAGAGTGGCCTGTGCTAAAGTGTGACACTGGATATGGAGAAAAGTATATGGATTCAAATCTATTTAGAAGGTAGAATTACTAGGATTTTCTGATGAGTTAGAAGTATGTACGTGTGTGTATATATGTGTGTGAACTATGAGGAAAATAATAGAAACACAGATGCCTTCACATTTTCTGGCTTGAGCGAGTAATTGAAGGGTGCTGTTGCATTCTGAGATTAGTAAGACTTGGCGAGGAACTAATTTGGAGGAAATCAAGAGTTTAATTTTAACATCCAATTTAAAATATCTGTGAGTTGCATAAAAGATAGTGAAATAAGATATTGGATATAGGTATCTTGAGCCCAGGAGAAATTTCTAGGCTGGAGATATACATTTAAAAATGAATCTCCATATAGTTAGTAATTGATGCTATGCTGTGGAAATTATTGAAAATGCCTAGAAAGAGAATAGCTAGGGAGGAGAAGAAAACCCAGAATTGTATCTTAAGGAATTCCAACATGATAGAGGTCTTTTGGAGGAGAAGCCAAAAACAGAGCTGGAGGAGTAGCTAGTGAGAGAGAAGAAAATCAGGCATGTATGTGGTAAAAACTGAGATAAGTATTGTATGAAAGGAGGAATAACAAAATCTAATGAATGCTGCTGAGGCATTGAAAAAGGTGAAGACAACAATATTTATTGCTTTGAGCAACATAAAAGTCTCACATACGTGGATAACACAATTTTTAAAATTAAAAAAGCATAATTGTGACTGAAAGTAAAATAAGCATCCTTATGACAAGAAATTGAATGGAAATATAATGTAGAATCAGGCTAAATACACAGACCTATAAGAGATGGGGGGTGGGGGAAGTGGGTATCATTAATGGGTACAAAAATATAGTTCGAATGAATAAAACCTAGTATTTGATAGCACAAGAAAAAAAAAAAAAAAAAAAAAAAAAGAGATGGGTTCCTGCAGGGAAATGAAAAAATATTGTCCTGCATCTGAGATATGGATATTAGAGCCAGTCATACCTGAAGCCAGGAGATAAAGTAGGGCCCCTTACAGATGCAAAGATGCTGAGAAACTTATTTTTGACATAGTTGTTTGATTAGAAGCTATGGGTATAGGGAATGTGTAAAGTTCCAGAAAGCAAACCACACTCTTCACTGGTTCATTTATGGAATTTAATATCACTACAAGAATGGAAATATTAACAATGATTACAAGACATGGTTTTGCACCAAAGATCTGAGCCATGCAGAGGCAAACACAAAAATGACTGGAAAGGAAGGAATGTTTAGAAAGAGTAAAGTAGATCTAGAGAGGGAAAAAACATAAACATAAAACCTCACACACAAAATGAATGTGTAAACAAAAATTATAAATCATATGAAATAACATTAGAAGTGTCAGCCAATAATTAGAACACAAATTTATTCCAGATAAAACTCATTTCATTAAATAGTAAGACAAAATAATAGAATGTATTAGTTGCATTCTTGAAGAGATAAATATAGCTATAGTAGTTAAAAAAGAAAAAGTAATTGAAAATCAAAATGAGTAGAAATGAAACTATAATAGGTATTCAGAAAACATAAACACAAGAGATTACAGCACCCGGGTGTAGCACAAAAATAAGAAAAGGTGCGTTGAAGAGGGTAGGAGAGACAGTTTTACATTGTCTGCATCATACTTCCCCTAAATCCTAGGTAACATATTCTAGAGAGATATACCCTCTATATGAAGGAAGAAGATGCAAGTGAACAATGGACTTTGCCTCAGATCCCAGCACTGGGCCTGCACCAGTAAAACTCAGCACTTGGCAGACCTCAACCCAAAGCCCAATACTCCAGGCTGTAATTGTAGACTGAGCCTCTATGCTTACCCTGGTGCCAGGCCAGATCCCACAGCCCTGAGCTTCATACATGCCTGGCAGACTTGGTCTTAGGGCTTGACATACTGCCAGATAAAACCCCAGGCTCCAGATTGTCCCCAGCACCAGGCTGGCTTCTATGGCCCCAGGCTTCAGGCCCACTCCACACTAGTCCCACCCACTCAGCCCTAGCAGAACCTGGAGACTCAGCCTTCAGGCCAGCCTCTGCCGACACAGACGCCAGGCCCACCTAGCACCAGGACAAGCCCTGTAGCCCCAGACTCCAAGACCAACCCAGGTTCCAGACCAGTCCAGAGTTATATTAACTCACATAGCCCCAGGCTTCATGTCTACCCCAGCACCAGGTTGGCACCACTGACCTCAAGCATGAGGCTGACACTCATGCACACAGACTCCAGGCCTGCCCAGTGTCATGTGAGACCCTGAAGCACCACTCTTGAGGCTGGCCCCTATAGCTCCAACCTCCAGCAGACTCTGGAGCTAGGCCCATCTCAGTAGACTCCAGTGCTGGTTCAGCCCCTGTGGACACAGGATGCAGGACTGCCCATGTAGACTCACGTTCCAGGCCTGTTCCCATAGCCCTAGGACCCAGGGTAGCCCTTGTGTACCTAGCCTTCAGACCAGCACCCACACAACAAGCTTCTAGGCTTATCCCAATGGCCCCAGGGCCCCAGGCCAGCCCCCATGGCTCTGGGCATCAGGCCAACCAGCAGCAGTAACTTCAAGCTCCATACCAGTACTGCAGACCCAGGCTTTACACCTGCCTCAGCACCAGGCCAGCTGGAGGCTTCAGGTTGATCCCCATGGCCCCAGGTGCCAGTGGGCCTGCTTCAGCAAATCAAAAGTCCAGGCCCACTTCAATAGACCCTGGAGCCAGTCTTGTCCCAAGCACTTAGGATCCAGGTATACCCAGGAAGACCCAGGTTTTAGGTTAGTCTCTTTCCCCACAGACCAAGGAACTAGACTCACATTCATGGACTCAGTCTCCAGCATACCCCAGTGCCGTGCCAGGCCAGGCCCCATGGACTCAGGCTCCAGGTCAATCTCAATGTCTGGCTGATCCTTGGAGACTCAGGTTTAAGGCCTACTCAAGTGCCAGGTCAGCCCATGCCTGACAGGTTTAAAGACAGCCCTCATGAATACAGGCTTCAGGCCCTCCCCTGCAAACCAGTACCACCACAGCGGATCCAGGCTCCAGACCCAATCGGGTGGAATACGCACCAGGCCCACCAAGCTGCTGCCCTAGGCACCAGGTCAACCTGTCTGAACTCTAGCAGCAAGCCCATCCATGGACCAGGCCAGATGGCATCCCCAGAATTTCCTGACAGTCTGACTAATTAAGGGCTTTCCCATGCAAAGCCAGTCTGCAAAGATAGAACAGGGACTTACTTCTTCAAATTCACAGACACCAGCACACAGCCACAAAGATTACCACCAATCAGGGAAGCACTACGCAACAAAAGAAACAAAGTAAAACAGCAATTTTTTTTTTAATTTTCCCAAGATGGCTGCCTAGAAGCATTTCTAGTATGCCTCATCCTTTTAGAAGAATGAAAATGGTTTGTAGGCAATCACACTTTGAATATATTATCCAAGAGGGAACATAGGAATTCAACAGAAAAGCCAAATGAATCTCCAAAATTGAGAAAGAAGGGGGGAAAAAAATACAGGCAGCTTATATGACCATGATAGACCAGGAACTGAGAGTGAATCCCCACTATGAGAGAGGGTGAGTGAGTGTCTTTCTGCAGTCCACTTTTCCCCTGGGGAATTGTAAAATCCAGCCACCAGAATGCAACTTGACTCTTTCAACCCTGAATCTAACTTAGGGAGTGGCTGGCTCATGCCCTGAAACCTAAGCAGCTACAGTAAGACACTGTTCTTGATCCTAGCTGTTAACAAACTGTGTATGGTCCAGGGAACCAGTGGTGCTAGTCCAGGCATTAGAAAAACTTGAGCACCAGCTTAAGAAGCCTGGGCTTGAGTGGAGGTTGGAGCCTCACAACCAGGACTGAGAAGCGAACATGGCATGCACCCCAGCTGCTAGCATATCCCCATGAACTGAGCAGGATGAGAGGTGTCACAGAGGCCTGGGCTTGAGCTGGGTGGGGGCTCCTATAGCACAGGGATGAGTTATGGACTAGAAGCAAACTGTCTGGTCTGACTGAACAGCAAACTCAACTGTGACAGCTGGGACAGGCAAAGGAGCCCCACAAGGACCGGGGTGGAAGAGGGACACAGTCCTCCAACCGCTGGCCAAAACTGTTGCCACTGGGACCACCCACATGCTGCCTGTAGCAGGACCTCAGTGCAGCAGTGGTAAAAACTCACCCAAGCATTTCACCTGAGGCCTGAGTACCTCCCCACTTGCCTCCTCCGTCACAGCTGGTGCATGCACTTGCTGCTGGCGGACCTGAGTGCAAGCTTGTCCAGTTTGGAGCCACCCAGCTTTGGTTCTCCATAAAACAGAGTGTGGGGTTCCACAACATAATCCGCCAACTGGGATATCTGAGCATGTCTCCTGGTAGACAGAGGTCAGGAATTTACATCCTATTGCTATCGCCTTGGGTGGCTTATACCTGCAAGGGCCACCTACTGGCCTGGAGGCCAGCCCACTGCAACCACTGTCACCACTGACAACACAAGAGTACAGAACTTGGGAAACAGAAAAGTATATAACCACCACTGCTACAACCATCACCTATGCCAGCCTGGCTTCCCAGGAGCATGAGAGCCTGCTCACCCACTTAGTATACTGCTTCTACAACCAGCATCTTAGAAAGTCACTCAGATGCCCAAGAATTGGCCTGCCTGGAACCATCAACAAAGGTGTCACCATATACTGCCCCAAGTCACAAGAATAGACATACAAAGCCCACCAGCACCACCTTTGGAACCTGCAGAAGGCCCCATCTTTCAGTCCAGTCCCCGGCACAATTTCACCAGTCTCCACCAATAGCCACACCCTAATAAACTGAGGCCAAAGAAATCCTACAGAGACTTTATCACTGCGCACACCTAGAAACAAAGCCAAAAGTCCATACCCAACAAATATCATCCTCACATCTTCAAAAGAGATGTTACCCTTATGAACAAAAGTAAATTCAAAAATAAAAGAAGTAACTATGACAACAGATGTGCAGATATCAAAAACACAGGAGAAGTGAAAAGCAAAATAATATGATACCCCAAAAGGAATACAATAATTCTACAGCAATAGACTCTAATGAAAAAGAAGCCCTCAAAATACAAGATAGTATTGTCTGTAACACAAAGGATAAATGCTTGAGGGGCTGGATACCCCATTTTTTATGATGTGATTATTATACATTGAGTGCCTGTATCAAAACATCTCATGTACTTCATAAATATATACACTGACTATGTACCTACATTAATGAAAATAATTTGTTTTAAATAATCCAAGATAAATAATTTAAAATATTGATTTTAAAGAAACTCAATGAGATGCAAGAAAAACTATAAAACGGTACAAAGAACTCAGAAAGTTAATTCAGAATATGAATAAGAAATTTATCAAGGAGATACATGTATTAAAAAACAAACATAAATTCTGGAACTGAGAATTTCATTGAAGGAAATACAAAATGCATTTGAGAGCTTCATCAATAGACTAGACCAAGCAGAATAAATAATTTCAGAAATTGAAGGTAGTCCTTTTGAAAAAATCCAGTTGACAAACATAAAGGAAAACAAATAATAATAAACAAAGACTTCAAGACATGTGGGACTACATAAAGCAACTGAATATATTAATTATTGATATTCCTGGGGGTGAGGATAAAAAAGCTTAGAAATCTTAATAATAAAATAATAGATAAAAACTCCTCAATGCACCCAGATTTATAAAACATTACTAGAAATAAACAGATAAATATATAGCAATACAACAACAGTGAGGAACTTCAACATCCCACTTAAAGCTTAGACAGATTATCAAGACAGAAAATCAACACAGAAGCATTCGACTTAAATTAGAGAACAAATGGACCTAGCAGACATTTACAGTACATTCTACCCAGTGATGGTTAATACTGAGTGCCAACTTGATTGGATTGAAGGATACAAAGTATTGTTCCTGGGTACATCTGTGAGGGTGTTGCCAAATGAGATTAACATTTGAGTCAGGGGACTGGGAAACACAGACCCACCCTCAATCTGGGTGGGTACAGTCTAATCAGCTGTCAGAATGGCCAGAATAAAAGCAGGCAGAAGAACGTGGAAAAACTGACTTCCTAAGTCTTCTGGCCTCCATCTTTCTCCCATGCTGGATGCATCTTGCCCTCCAACATCAGACTCTAAGTTCTCCAGCTTTTGGACTCTTGGACTTACACCAGTGATTTGACAGGGCGTTTTGGACCTTTGGCCGTGAACTGAAGGCTGCACTTTCAGCTTCCCTATTTTTGAGGTTTTGGGACTCGGATTGGCTTCCTTTCTCCTCAGCTTGCAGATGGCCTATTGTGGGACTTCACCTTGTGAATGTGTGAGTCAGTTCTGCTAATAAACTCCCCTTCGTGTATACATCTATCCCATTAGTTCTGTCCCTCTAGAGAACCTTGACTAATATAACCTCAAATCTGAAGACTATACATTCTTTTTATTATCTCAAGGAACATTCTCCAAGATAAGACATATGTTAGGACATAAAACAAGCATCAACAAATTTTCAAAAATAATGATATCAAGTATCTTATCAGTCCAGATTGGAATAAAACAATAAATTAATAACAAGAGAAGCTTCATGGAAGCTAAGCATCACTATTCTGAATGATTATTAGGCAATGAAGAAATTAAAATAAATTTTGAACATATTTTTGAAAGAAATGAAAATTTAAACACAACATACCAAAACTTAAAAGATGTAGCTAAATCAGAGCTAGCAGGAAAGTTTATAGCATTAAATGCCTACAACAAAAAAAGTAGAAAGGTTACAAATGAACAACCAGATTACAAATGAAAAACATAATTATGCACATTAACAAACTAAAAAAGCACGAACAAATCAAACCCATAATCAGCAAAAGGAAAGAAATAACAAAGATCAAAATAGAACTAGGGTGAAATAGAGAAAAGGAAAGCAATACAAATGATGAAATAAATGAGAAGTTTGCTTAAACGATAAACAAAATGGATAAACTACTAGCTAAACTAAGCAAGAAAGTAGAAGATCCAAATAAACAACATCAAAAAGAAAAATAAGAAAGCACTACTGATATCACAGAAATACAAAAATATCATCAGAGACTAATATGAACAACTGTATGCTTCAAATTAACAAGCCTACAGGAAATAGATACATTATTGGAAATACACAACCTCCCAAGATTGAATCAGTAGTAAAAATTCTCCCAACGAGAAAAATATCAGGACCAGATGGAATCATAGCCAAATTCTACCAAATGTTAAAAGAAGAACTGGTACCACTTTTTCCAAACTGTTCCAAAAAATTGAAGAGGAGTGATAATTCGTTCTATGAGGCCATCATTACCCTGAAACCCAAAGCACACAAGGACAAAACAAAACAGAAAAAGGAAACTACAGACCAATACCCCTAATAAACATGGACACAAAAATCCTGAACAAAATACTAGCAAATTGAATCCAAGAGCAAATAAAAAAGATAGCATTTCTATCAAGTGCATTTTATACCAGGATATAAGATGGCTCAACATACACAAAGCAATAAACGTGATTCATTATATAAACAGAATCAAGGACAAAAACCGTATGGTCATCTCAACTGATGTAGAAAATAATCAATATCTGTTTATCATAAAAGCCTTCAAAAAACTAGATGTAGAAGGAACATACCTCAAAATAGTAAAGACCATATATGAGAAAGCAACAGCCCACATCACACAGAAAGTAGAAAAGTTAAAAACATTTTTTCTAAGAGCTGGAACATGACACAGGTGCCCACTTTCAACACTGTATTGAAAGTCCTAGACAGAAAAAATAAGGCAAGAGAAAGAATTAAAAGGAATTCAAATTTGAACAAAGTCAGGCTACTCCTATTGTCTGATGATATGATCTTGTATGTATAAAACCCTAAACACTCTAGCAAAAATCTCTTAAATTTGATAAATGAATTCAATAAACTTGCAGAATAAAAGTGAATGTACAAAAATAAGTAGTGCTTCTATATTTCAAAACAACCCAGTTGGAAAGAAAATCAACCAGGCACTCATATATATAATACCTACTAAAAATAAAATACATAGGAATATATTTAACCAAAGAAGTGAAAGATGTCAACGATGAAAAGTACAAAACGCTGAAGAAAGAAATTGTAGATGACAAAAGCAAGTGGAAAAACATTCTATGCTCAGAGATTGGAAGAATTAAAATAGTTAAAATGATATTTATTTATAAAACTTAATCTTGTTATAAAATACAATAGTGCCCAAAGCAATCTACAGAGTCAATCCAATCTCTATCAAAATACCAATATCATTTTTCACAGAATTACAGCAAACAATCTTAAACTTTATATGGAACCAAATAGATGCCTGAATAGCTGCAACAACCCTAAGCAAAAATAACAAAACTTGAGGCATCACATTATCTAATCTCAAATTATATTACAAGAACATAGTAACCCAGCACTATGGTACTGGTATAAAAATAGACACATAAATCAATGGAACAGAATAGAGAACACAGAAATAAAGTCACGTATTTGTAGCCAACTTATCTTTGACAAAGCCAGTAAGAACATACACTGGGAAAAGGACACCTATTTTAAAAAACAGATCTGGGAAAATTGGGTTAAATAAAACTGGACCTCTACTTTCACCATATACAAAAATCAACTCAAGATGGATTAAAGACTTAAGTGGAAGATCAATTAGTACAAAAATACTAGAAGAAAACTTATGGAAAACTCTTCTTTGCCTTGGCAAAGAATTCATGACTATACCTCAAAAGCACAGATAATAAAAACAAAAATAGACAACCAGGACTTGATTAAACTAAATAGCTTCTGCACAGAAAAATAGATAATCAAACATTTTCTGCACAGCAAAATAAATAATCAGCAGTGTGAGCAGATAACCTGCAGAAAGGGAGAAAATATTTGCAATCTGACAGAGGACTAATATTCAAAATATACAAGGAATTCGAGCAATTCAACAACAATAACAAACCAAATAATTCTATTAAAAATTTGATAAAGGACCTAAATAGATATTTTTTTCAGAAGAAGACATGCAAATAGCCAAAAGACATGTAAGAAAATGCTCAACATTACTAATCATCAGAGAAATGCAAATTAAAACCACACTGAGATACCATCTTACATGAGTCAGAATGGCTATTATAAGAAATTCAAGGGCCGGGCATGGTGGCTCATGCCTGTAATCCCAGCACTTTGGGAGGCTGAGGCAGGTGGATCACCTGAGGTCAGGAGTTCGGGACTAGCCTGACCAACATGGAGAAACCTTGTCTCTACTAAAAATACGAAATTAGCCAGGCATGGTGGCGCATGCCTGTAATCCCAGCTACTCAGGAGGCTGAGGCAGGAGAATTGCTTGAAACAGGGAGGCAGAGGTTGCAGTGAGCCGAGATCACTCCATTGCACTCCAGCCTGGGCAACAAGAGCAAAACTCCGTCTCAAAAAAAAAAAAAAAAAAGGTCAAAAAACAACAGATGTTAGCAAGGATGCAGAGAAAAGGGAATGTGTATACACTGTCTCTGGAAATGTAGATTAGTACAACCCCTATGGCAAACAGTATAGAGATTTCTCAAAGAACTAAAAATAGAACCATCATTTGATCCAGCAATTTCACTACTGAGTATCTACCCAAAGAAAAGAAATCTATGTTCCAAACAGATACCTGCACTGGTATGCTTATCACAGCACTATTTATAATAGCGAAAATATGGAAAAAACCTAAGTGACCACAAACAGATTATTGGATAAAGAAATGTGGTCTATATACACAATGGAATACTACTCAGTCATAGTAAAATGAAATCATGTCTTCTTCAGCAACATCAACAGAAATGGAGACCATTGTCTTAAGTCAAATAAGTCAGACACAGAAAAAAAAATTACTTGTTGCTATTCATAAGTGAGATTTTAAAAATGTGTACACATAAACATAGAGAGCATGATGATAAACATATGAGTGTCAGAAGGATGAGGGGTAAGGGGGATGTATGAAGAGAAATTACTTAATGGGCACAGTGTATGTTATTCAGGTAATAAATACTCTACAAGCCCTGACTTGACTACCACACAATCTATTAATGTGAGAAAATTGTATTTGTTCCCCAGAGATTTATACAAATAAAAAAATACACCAGTAACTGATATCATTTGGCTCTGTGTCCCCACCAAAATCTCACCTTAAATTGTAATAATCCCCACATGTCAAGGGTGGGACCAGGCGGAGGTAATTGAAACATGGTGGCTGTTTCCCCCATGCTTTTCTTGTGATAATGAGTGAATATCACGAGATCTGATAGTTTTATAAGCATCTGACATTTCTTCTGCTTGCACTCACTCTCTCTTCTGCTGCCTTGTGAAGAAGGTGCCTGCTTCCTCTTCTGCCATGATTCTAAGTTTCCTGAGGCCTCCCTAGCCATGTGGAGCTGTGAGTCAATTAAACCTCTTTCGTTTATAAATTACCCAGTCTTGGGTAGTATCTATAGCAGTGTGAAAAGGGACTAATAGAGTAACCAAACCCTCCAAAATGGAGAGTTTTGAATTACCTAATAATTCAGAATAATTATTTTAGTTCTTGAATTTTAAACAAATACAGAAAAAACAATTCAATGACGCCTACCAGACAATAAATGACCAAACTGATAAATTTAATAGATTGAAATTTAAAACAATGAAACAGATATTCTGGAGTAAGTAGTACAATAAATGAAAAAAATGCAATAGACATCATCAGTAGCAGAATTGCTCAGTTAGAAGAAAGAATATGTGAACTGAAAATGGTTATTCAAAAATACACGACCACAGAAGAAATAAATAATAAAAGGAAATGAAGAAGCCATCAGGAACATTTGGGGCAGCAGCAAAATAACAAATATTTGAATTAAAGAAATTCAAGAAGTAGAGTGAAACAAAGGGCCAGACAGATTCTTTAAAGACATAATAGAAAAAAAAAACAAATTTGATGAAAGATATAAATATCCAGGTATAAAAAGGTCAAAAGTCATCATTAGATTCAATCCAAACTAGTGTATCAGTAGATACTATAATTAAACTGTTAAATATATAATGCAAACAGAGAATCTTGAAAGCAGCAAGAAAAGAGCAAACCATATATGAGGGAGTTTCAACAAGACTAGCATCAGACTTCTCAACTGGAATATATCATCGCTAGGAGAGTGTGCGATGATATATTCAAACTGCTGAAGAAAAAAATTACAACCAAGAATACTTTAACTGAAAAACCTGTCCTTCAGAAACAAAGGATAAATCAAGTCTTTCCCAGACAAAAAAAGGCTGAGGAAATTCATTGCCAGCTGACCTGTCTTATAAGAAGCACTAAAGGGAGTTCTGAAAGCTGAAATAAAAGAGCGCTAATTAGCAAAATGAAACCACATTGAAGTAAGAAACTCACTGGAAAAGTTAATTTGAGAATACTTTAATACCATGATGGTGTTGTGTAAATCATTTGTATCTTTAGTTTGAAGGTTGAAAGACAAAACTATTATAAGAATAACGTGCAATAATTTTAAGGAAAACACAATACAGGAAGGTGTAAATTATTTTTAAAAATATAAAATGTGGGTAAGATGAAGCCAAAGTATTTTCTTTTATGTTATCAGAGCTAAGAGCTTATCTGCTTAAAATAGCCCATTATAACTATAAGATGCTGAATGTAAGCATCATGGTAACCACAAAGCAAAAATATACATAGATACAGAAAATATTAAAAGTAGGAAATGAAAGCATACCATTAGAGAAAACCATCTAATCAAAAAGGAAGACATCAAGGGAGGAATGAAGGGAATAGATATCTACAAAACAATCAGAAAACAATTTAAAAAGGGCAGTAATATATCCTTGCCTATCAGTAATTACCTTAATGTAAGTGGATTAATATTTCCAATTAAAAGTTACAGGGTGTCTCAGTGGCCAAGAAAAAAAAAAGAGAAGATTATATACTGCCTACAATAAACTGACTTCACTTTTTAAGGACAGAAATAGACTGAAAGTGAAAAGATGAAAAGAGATATGCCCAGCAAATGGGAACTAAAAGAGACAGAAATACTATACTTACATAAGACAAAATGGACTCTAAGTCAAAAAATTTAAAAGAAATAGTTACATTTTCTTGATGAATTCACCCCTGTATTACCATATAATTACCATGTTTTAAACTTTTTAAAAACTTTTTTAAAACAAGGTCATTACATGGTAATATAGGGGTGAATTCATCAAGAGACTGTAACTATTGTAAATAAATGTGCATACAATATTGGAGTGCCTAAATATATAAAGCAAATATTAATAGATCTGAAGGGATTGATAGACTGTCATGCAATAATAGTAGGTGACTTCAATATCCCACTTTCAGCAATGGACAGATCGTCCAGAGAGAAAGCCAATAAGGAGATATCTGATTTAAACTAAATTTTAGACCAAATGGACCTAACAGATATATATAGAGGATTCTATCCAACAACAACAGAAGAATCATTTTTCTCAAGCACACACCGAAGATTCTCCAGGATAGATCATGTTAGACCACAAAGCAAGTCTTAACAAATTGAAGAAGTTTGAAATCGTATCAAGTATATCTTCTAACCACAGTGGTGTGGAAATAGAAATCAATAAAAAAAATTTTAGAAAATTAACAAATACATGGAAATGAAACAGCATAATCCTGAACAACCAATGGATCAAAGAGGAATCAAAGGGACATTCAAAAATATTTTATAGAAATCAAAATGAAAACTTAACCTACCCAAACATATGGGATGTAGCAAAAGTAGTCGTAAAGTAAAAATTTATAAAAATAAATGCCTACATCAAAAAAGAAGAAATTTCTCAAATAATGTAATGTTTTAACTCAAGAAACTAGAAAATCAAGAACAAACTAAGCCCAATGTTAGTAGAAGAAAGAAAATAATAAAAAGGCATCATGCCACCTAACTTCAAACTATACTACAGGGCTACAGTAACCAACAGTAACCAAAACAGTATGGTGTGGGCATAACAAAGGACACATAGACCAATGGAACAGAATAGAGAACGAGGAAATAAGTTTGCACACCTACAACTGTCTGATCTTTGACAAACCTGAAAGAAACAAGCAATGGAGAAACGATTCGCTATTCAATAAATGGAGCTGGGATAACTGGCTCACCATGTGCAGAAAATTGAAATTGGACCCCTTCCTTACACCATGTACAAAAATTAACTCAAGATGGATTAAATGTAAAATACAAAACCATAAAAACCATGGAAGACAACCTAGGCAATACTATTCAGGACATAGGCATGTGTGAAGATTTCATGATGAAGATGCCAAAAGCAATTACAACAAAAGCAAAAGCTGGCGAAAGGAATTTAATTAAACTAAAAACCTCATGCACAGCAAAAGAAACTATCAACACAGTAAACAGCCTACAGAATGGGAGAAAATTTTAGCAAACTATGCATCAGACAAAGGTCTAATATCAAGCAACTATAGGGAACTTAAACAAATTTACAAGAAAAAAAGCCATTAAAAAGTGGGCAAGGACATGAACAGACACATCTCAAAAGAAGACATACATGTGGCCAACAAGCATATGAAGAAAAGCTCAACATCGCTGATTATTAGAGAAATGCATATCAAAACCACAATGAGATACCGTCTCACACCAGTCAGAATGGTGATTATTAAAAAGTCAAAAAATAACAGATGCTAGTGAGGTTGTGCAGAAAAAGAATGCTTATACACTGTTGTGGGAATGTAAATTAGTTCAACCATTGTGGAAGACAGTGTGACAATCTGTCAAAGACCTGAACCTGAAATAACATTTGACCCAGCAATTCCATTACTGAGTATGTTACCAAAACACCAGGGGTTCAGTCTCAGTTCTGCAGCTCACTGCACAGAAAGCCAATCACTGAAAAAGCCAAGTATTGCCTAGGAAGAAGGCTTTAATCAGGTGCTGCAGCTGAGGAGATTGGAGCTCAGTCTCAAATCCAAACAGGGGTTTATTTAGCAGGTAAGAAATGTAACAATGTGTAAGCAAAACAGAAACTTGGGAGGGGCAAAGAAGCAATCATGGTGGATGAAGGGTCTGGCATCTGGTGCAGTAATCTGGTTTGATTCTTTGATACTTTTCATGAGAGGCCTGAAGGTCATTTCCTGAGGAAGGAAATCAGATAAAACAAATGTAAGTTTCAAGCTTTTAAGACCAGAAGGGTCAATTTCTATGTTTATCAAAAAGAACAGCCTATAGGGCAATGGGGTCGGTTCCAGGTATACACATAAAGGAATATAAATCATTCTATCATAAAGACACATGCACATGTATGTTCATTGCAGCACTCACTATTCACAATAGCAAAAACATGGAATCAACCTAAATGCCCATCAATGAAAGACTCGATAAAGAAAAGGTGGTACATATACACCATGGAATACTATGAAGCCATAAAAAAGAATGAGATCATGTCATCTTCAGGAACATGGATGAAGCTGGAGGCCATTATCCTTAGCTAACTAACCCAGGAACAGAAAACCAAATACCACATGGTCTCACTTATAAGTGGAAGCTAAATAATGAGAACACATGGACACATAGAATAGAACAACAGACACTGGGGCCTATCGGATGGTGGAAGGTGAAAGGAAGGTGAAGATTACGAAAAGTAACTAATGGATACTAGGCTTAATACCTGGGTGATGAAATAATCTGTACAGAAAACCCCCATGACACATGTTTACCTATGTAACAAACCAGCACATCCTGCATGTATACCCCTGAACTTAAAATAAAAGTTTAAAAAAATCAGAGCAGAAATAAGTGAAGTAGAGAATGGAAAAACAATAGAAAAAGCAGTGAAACTAAGTGTTCATTTAGTAAAAAGAAAAACAAAAATCCACAAATGTTTAGACTAAGGAGAAAAAAAGAGAAGACTCAAATAAAATCAGAAGTGAAAGAAGAGACATTATAACTAATACCATAGAAATACAAAGGCTCATAAGACACTACAACCATCAATTACATGCCAACAAATTAGATAACCTAAAATAAGTGAAGAAACTACTAAACACATACAACCTACCAAGACTGAATTATGAGATAAAAAAAATTTGAGAAGACTAGTAATAAGGACATTAAATCAGTAATAAAACTTCTCTCATCAAAAAAAGAATGCCTTGGACCTGATGACTTTACTACTGAATGTTACCAAACATTTAAAGAAGAACTAATATCAATTCTTGTCAAAATTCTTCACAAAATTGAAGAGGAAATCTTTCCAAACTCATTTTACAAGGCTAGCATTTCCATGATACCATAGCCAGGTAAGGATACTACCATAAGAAAAGAAAATTACAAACCAATATCTGTGATGAACATAGATGTAAAAACCCTTAACAAAATACTAGAAAATCAAAATCAATAGTACATTATAGGGATCATTCACCTTGATCAAGTGATATTTATCCCTAGGATACAAGTTTGATTCAACATATGCAAATCTACAAAAATTTATAAATATGACAGGCCAAAATAGCAGAATCGAGGACAAAAACCATGTGACCATCTCAATAAATGGAGAAAAGACATTTGACAAACTTCTGCTTGCTTTCATGATTAAAACAATTTCTCAACAAATTAGGCACAGAAGAAATGTACTTCAACATAATAAAGTCCACGTATGACAAATGCAGAGCTAACATTATACTCAACAGTGAAAGATTGAAAGCCTTTTTCTAAGATGAGAATCAAGACAAGGATGCCCACTCTCACCACTTCTATTCATATTAGGTCTAGAAGTCCTAGCCAGGGCAATTAGGCAAGATAAAGACAAAAAAGTATCCACATTGAAAAGGAAAAAGTTACGTTGTTCTTGTGTGCAGATATGCTGACATGCATAGAAAACTCAAAAGATTCCACCAAAATATTATAAGTATTGAACAAATTCCGTAAAGTGGAAAGATATAATATCAACACACAAAAATTATATATATGAGTATATGCATATACTCCACATCCCTGTCAATACTCAATAGTTATCTTTCATCTTTGGTAGTAGTCATTCTGACAGGTGTGAGTTAGTATCTTCTTATGGTTTTAATTTGCATTTTCCTAATGATTAGTAATGTTAAACATTTTTTTCATCTATCTGATGGCCATTTGCATTTTTTTAAGAAATTTATATTTAAGTCTCTTCCTCACTTTTGAATTAGATTATTTGTCTTCTTGGATATTGATTTGTTTGAGTTAGTTAAATATTTTGTGTATTATCCCCTTATCAGATGAATGGCTTGCAAATATTTTATCCCACTCTGTCAGTTGTCTTTTTACTCCATTGATAGTTTCCTTTTTTATGCAGGAGTTTTTATTTTAATGTAATCCCATTTTTCTATTTTTGCTTCTGTTGCCTGTGCTTTTGGAGTCAAATGTAAAAAGTGGTTGCCCACAGCAATGTAGTGTAGTTTTTATCCTATGTATAGCATTTATAATAATTACTAAGAAAGTATATTTTAAGTGTTCTCACCACAAAAAATAATGAATATGTCAGGTAATACATATGTTAATTAGCCATTCAGATGTATGCATATTTCAAAACATTATGTTACATGCAATACAAAGAAACTATTTTTACTTGCCAAACAGAATAAATAAATATTTTCATAAAGGGACAGAAAAGGACAATAAGAAAATTCAATTAAAAGACATATAGGCTAGAGTGAGAGATCTCAACATATATCAAAACTTGTTCAGAATAAATAAAATGGAGAGGTTAAGATGGTGGATAGGAGGCAGAACCAGCTTGCAGCTCCCACTTGCATGGACAGAGCAGCATGTGGAGAATCACATCATGAACTTTTGCTCCAAGAACTACTGCAGGAACATACCAGAAAAGCGAAGAGAACCCACAGACCCTTTGAAGGAACTAGATCACCCCTGCAGGCTCGCTGAGACACCGAAAAACTGAGTCTGCTTTTTTTCTCATTGAAGAGGCTCATGTTCTGGGGCAAGTTCTCAGCCCTGGTCACTGGCTAACTGGAAATAGACTCGGTGCTCTTGGTGTGGCATGGTGGGAGTGAGACTGGCCTTTGGGACTATGGGCTGTCTGGGAGTGGGGTGAGGCCTGTAACTGCCACATTTCCCCCACTTCCCTGGCAACCTGTATGACTCAGCAGAGGCAGCCATAATCCCCATGGGAATACAACTCCATGGGACTGGGAACCACACCCCCATACCCCACAGCAGCTGCAGCAAACCTCACCCAAGGAGAGGCTGAGCTCAGACATACCTATCCCTGCCCCCACCTGGTGGCGGTCTTTCTCTGTCTGCTCTGGTAGCCAAAGACAAAGGCTATAATCTCTTGGGAGCTCTATGGCCTTGCCCAGCACCTGAGAAATCTGAATACTTAACCAGGTGTCCCTAGGGCAAGTTTGCATCTTCCCTATGGGACCACAACTGACGCACCCACCTTCTGGCTGGAGGTCAACCAACACAAAACCAGTGCACTAAACAAAAACACAACACAAGACACTCACTGAGTCCACTTCACTCCCCTGTCACTTCCACTGGAACAGGTGCTGGTATCCACGGCTGCAAGACCCAAAGATGAATCACATCACAGGACTCTTTGCAGACACTCCCCAGTACCAGATTAGAGCATGTTATCTCTACTGGGTGGCTAGACCCAGAAGAGCAAAATCAGTCACTACAGTTTGGCTCTCAGGATGCCCCATTCCCAGGGGAAGGGGGAAAACACCACATCAAGGGAGTAACCCCATGGGACAAAATAATCTGAACAGTAGTCCTTGAATCCCAGACCTTCCCTCTGACATAGTCTTATCCAAGTGAGAAGAAACCAGAAAAACAATTCTGGTGATATGACAAAACAAGGTTCTTTAACACCCCCCCAAAATCATACCAGCTCACCAGCAATTTATCCAAACCAAGATGAAATCTCTGAATTGCCAGAAAAAGAATTCAAAAGGTCAATTATTAAGCTACTCAAGGAGGCACCAGAGAAAGGTGAAATCCAACTTAAAAAAATTTAAAAAAAAAACATGATACAGTATATGAAAAGAAAATTCTTCGGTGAAATAGAAAGCATAAGTAAAAACCAGTCACAACTTCTGGAAATTAACGACACACTTAGAGAAATGTAAAATGCACTGGAAAGTCTCAGCAATAAAATCAAACAAGCAGAAGACAGAATTTCTGAGCTCGAAGACAAGGCTTTCAAATTAACCCAATCCAACAAAAACAACAAAGAATTTTTTTTTTTTTTTAAAAAGATCAAAGTCTCCAGGAAGTTTGGGACTATGTTAAATGTCCAAACCTAAGAATGATTGGTGTTCTTGAGGAAGAAGAGAAATCTAAATGTTTGGAAAACATATTTGAAGGAATAATCTAGGAAAAATTCCCTGGCCTTGCTAGAGATCTAGACATCCAAATACAAGAAGCTCAAAGAACACCCTGGAAATTCATCACAAACAATCATCACCTAGACCATAGTTATCAGGTTATCTAAAGTCAAGATGAAGGAAAGAATTTTAGGAGCTGTAAGGCAAAAGCATCAGGTAACCTAGGAAGAAAAACCTACCAGATTAATAGCAGATTTCTCAGCAGAAATCCTGCAAGCTAGAAGGGATTGGGGTCCTATTTTTAGCCTCCTTAAACAAACAATTATCAGCCAAGAATTTTGTATCCAGGGAAATTAAGCTTCATAAATGAAGGAAAGATACAGTCTTATTGAGACAATAAATACTGAGAGAATTCACCACTAACAAGTTAGCACTACAAGAACTGCTAAAAGGAGCTATAAATCTTGAAACAAATTCTCAAAATATACCAAAATAGAAACTTCTTAAAGTACAAATCTCACCAGACCGATATAACAATAACACAATGAAAAAAAAAAAAATGCAAGGTTTTCAGGCAACAAATGGTTTGATGAATAGAATAGTACCTCACATCTCAATACTAACATTGAATGTAAGTGACCTAAATGCTCCACTTAAAAGATACAGGATGGCAGAATGAATAAGAATTCATCAACCAAGTTTCTGCTGCCTTCAGGAGACTCACATAACATATAAGGACTCACATAAACTTAAGGTAAAGGGGTGGAAAAAGATAATCTATGCAAATGGACACCAAAATAGAGCAGAAGTAACTATTCTTATATCAGACAAAACAAATGTTAATGCAACAACAGTTAAAAAAGACAAAGAGGGACATTATATAATGATAAAAGCACTAGTCCAACAAGAAAATATCACAATTCTAAATATAGATGCACCTAACACTAGAGCTCCTAAATTTATAAAAAAAAATTTACTACTAGGCCTAAGAAATGAGATAGATGGCAACACAATAATATTGGGGGACTTCAATACTCCATTGACAGCACTAGACAAGTCATCAATATAGAAAGTCAACAAAGAAGCAATGGACTTAACCTATACCCTACAACAAATGGACTTAACTGATATTTACAGAATATTCTACCCAACAACTGCAGAATATACATTCTTTTTATCAGCACCTGGAACATTCTCCAAGACAGACTATATGATAGGCCACAAAACAAGTCTCAGTAAATTTAAGACAATCGAAATTAGATCCAGTACTCTCTCAGACCACAGTGGAATAAAATTGGAAATCATCTCTAAATGGAACACTCAAGGCTATGCAAATACATGGAAATTAAATAAGCTGCTCCTGAATAATCATTGGGTCAACAATGCAATCAATATGGAAATTAAAAAATTCTTAATAATAGTGACACAGCCTGTCAAAACTTCTGGGATACAGCAGAAACAGTGCTAAGAGGAAAGTTCATAGCATTAAATGCCTACATCAAAAAGTCTGAAAGGAGCACAAATAGACAATCTAATGTCACACCTCACAGAACTGGAGAAACAAGAACAATCCAAACTCAAACCCGGAAGAAGAAAATAAATAATGAAGATCAGTGCAGAGCTAAATAAAATGGAAACAAACAAACAAAAAGCAATGCAAAAGATAAATAAAATGAAAAGGTGGTTCTTTGAAAAGATAAATAAAATTGATATACCATTAGTGAGATCAACTAAGAAAAAAAGAAGATCCAAATAAGCTCAATTAAAAATGAAACAGGAAATATTATAACTGATACCACAGAAATACAAAAGATTATTCAACACTACTATGAAAAGCTTTACATGTATAAACTAGAAAACCGAGAGGAGATGGATAAATTCCTGGAAATATACAATCCTCCTAGATTAAACCAGGAAGATATAGAATCTCTGAACAGACCAATACCAAGCAGTGAGATTGAAATAGTAATTTTAAAAATGCCAACCAAAAAAGTCCAGCACCAGATGAATTCACAGTTGAATTCTATCAGATTTTCAAGGAAGAATTTGTACCAATCCTATTGACACTATTCCAAAAGACAGAGAAAGAGGGACTCCTCCTTGAATCATTCTATGAAGCCAGTCTCACCCTAATACCAAAACCAGGAAAGGACATAACAACAACAACAAAAACAGAATACAAACCAATATCTCTGATGAATATAGATGCAAAAATCCTCAACAAAATACTAATTAACTGAATCCAACAGCATATCAAAAAGATAATCCACCATGATTAAGTGGGCTTCATACCAGGGATGCGATGATAGTTTAACATATATAATTCAATAAATGTGACACACCACGCAAACAGAATTAAAAAACAAAAATAACATGATCAACTCCATAGATGCAGAAAAATCATCTGACAAAATCCAGCATCCCATTATAATTAAAACCCTCAGCAAAATTGGCATAAAAAGCACATCCTTAAGGTAATAAAAGCCATCTACAACAAACTCACAGCCAGCATTGTACTAAACAGGGAAAAGTTGAAAACATTCCCCCTGAGAACTGGAACAAGACAAAGATGCCCACTTTTACCACTTCTGTTTAACATAGTACTGGAAGTCCTAGCCAGAGCAATCAAACAATGGAATGAAATAAAGGGCATCCAAATGGGTGAAGAGGAACTCAAACTGTAGAACTGACCCAATTATCTTGCCTTATTCTGTTGAACATTCCTAATTGTTAATCTCACAAAGAGTTGACTTGAGACAATTGAATAACTAAGGAATTGAGCCAAGCAAAGTTTTAAGATGATGGGCCTATTTTTGCACAACTAAAGAAGGCAAATAAGATAACTTAAAAATCAACTGAGTATATTTTTTGTATGTTAAAAAATATCTCTTTTTTATTAAAATATTTATCACTAAATATTCACTAAGATATTTATCAAATTTAAAATAAATTCCAAAAAAAAGTAAGAACTTATGGAGAATAAATACAAATTTAGGCACATTTAATGGTTTATTCAAAACATGTAAATTTCATGACAAATGATTTTTTGTTGTTATTATTTTTGTTTAATTATATTTACGTTTGCTCAAAGCAAATGATAAAATGCTTGGGTAAGATGTAAATGAAAGAGTTTCCACAAAATGATGTTATTCAGGTACTATTAGAGTGCTTTGCACTCTCAGTAAATACTTTAATAAATGTCTTCAATTCTTCTGTTATATGCCAAGCAAAATGCTGTACAACAAAATCCCTATTCTATGTATTTATTCCTAAAGGTTACAGGCCCAGGGTGGTAAAACAACAATCCAATTACCTCAGGCATCATGCTGTTGCGTGTCCTTTATGCTTTTCTTTCTCAGTCTGGCTTCTGGGAGCTGTTAGATTCCTATGTCTATTATCTGTAGTTTCCCCTTCCAATGAAACTAAAGGTCATTACAGGGAACAGTCACCAGGTCCTGGCCAGAGTTAATGCCAAGATCCAACAGAGTCAAGTCATGGAGCAGGAACCAGGCCAGGGTGCAAGATAAGGTGATAAGCAGATTCCAACCGAATCCCTTTTGGATTTCCTGGCACTTTGGAATTTGCAAGGATATATCCACATCTCTCATGAGTAAAGTGAAGTCCAGAAAACACCATCAGCTACACAAGCATCTTTCTGATTATTAGGACACTGCTTTGGCAACAGGCCAGGAGCTGATTTCCAGGGCAATGCCAACGACATCCATGATACTCCAAGAGCACGAACAGTCGCCGAAGGAAAGAATGCCTGATAACTTTGCTGGTATTATTATTGATGCAAGTATGTCACTATACAGTGTGTTAGTTTCACAGATGAAGGAAACTCAGCATCTGAGCGCCCGTCGTGACACATAGCCCTCTCCATGTGCCTGTTTTTAATCTTATCAAAAATTCCTCTTACAAGAGATTGTAAAGAAACAAAAGGAAAAAGTCAATGTCGAAGAAAGAACAAGCTTTTACTAGTGATCACTGCCATATTTGAAACAAAATTATACTGAAAAATTGGGGAAGAAATAATAAAATAGAAAATATGGCAGAATAGTGGTATTTGAAAAGAAAACACTAAAAAGTTTCCCAGAATCATAGAAAAGTCAACAATGTAAATGTCCTTCAATTACTAAGCATTATATTAATAATTAAAGATGAATCCGTATCTAGAAGTATTGCAGTAAAACAAGCAAGTGAAGTCTTAAAAGCTAATAAAAAAATTAATAAATTTCTTACAAACACTGTAATCACTTAGCTAAACTAGTATGCAAGTATGAAGTCAAAATAAGACATTTTAAAGATATCCCCAAAGCTAGAAGAATTTACCACTCATAGATTCTGAAAAAAAAAATATATTAAAGGACATATTCTAACAAAAATAATAGGAAATTTAGAAAATAGAGTGGAGATTCAAGAAATAGCAGTGAGTAGAAAAATTGGTAAAATATGTTGACAATTGTAATTATTACACTAAACAAGTATCATTTGACATATTTAAAAAGGATAATTTAAAAGTTCATGTCATAGTAGGAAGATGGATTGTGGGTTATTAAATGAGTAGTCAAAATGTGCTATGGTCTGCTTCATGTTTGAAGCAGAATAGTAAAGTCATTGATAAGCATATAGGCTAAAATTAATAGGAATATATGTTTAAACATAACAACTGAAATAATAATTATACAATGTATAACTTCTAAGCAAACTTAGAAGTTTATAAACTTGAAGGCAACTAACAACATTGTCATGTTATCTATTACCTATATCTAATTATCTATCTATCTATCTATCTATCTATCTATCTCTTTATTACTAGAAATAGATTCTTAGATATGACATTAAAAGCACAAGCAACAAAAAACAGATAAGTTAGACTTATTAAACTGTGTCAATATTTAACTTTTGTGCATCAAAAAACATTACGAAGATGGAAAATATGACCTATAGAATGAGAGAAAATCTTTGCAAATCATATGTCAGATTAGTCTAGTATCCAGGATATCCAAACCCTTACAATTCAAGAATGAAAAGAAAAGCAACCCTAATTTTAAAATGAGTAAAAGGCTTGAATAGACGTTTCTCCAAACTAATACACAAATGGCCAATAAGCACATGAAAAGATGCCTAACTTTATTAGACATTAGAGAAATGAAAATCACAAATATAAATTATCACTTCACACCTACTAGGATGGCTATATTATAAAAATTTTTAACAAGAGTTAGTGAAGATGTGAAGAAATTGGAACACTCATACTTTGCTAATAAGAAAGTAAAATGGTTCTGCCACTGTGAAAATCATTTTGGCAATTCCTCAAATAGATAACATAGAAATACAATATGACCCAGAAATTCTATTCCTAGATGTATATACAAAATAATTAAAAACAGGTATTCAAACAAAAACTTTTACATGGATATTTGTAACTACATTATTTACAATAGCCAAAGGTGGAAACAACACGAATGTTCATATGCAGATGGATGCATATGCTAAAAGTGATATATACATACAAAGAAATATTATTTAACCATTAAAACAATTGAAGTGTTGATATATGCTATAACGTGAATGAATTTCCAAAACTTCATGTTAAAGGAAAGAAGCCAGACACAAAATGTCGTATATTGTATGATGCCATTTATGTGAAACAATCTAGAATATGTGAACCCATACATTCAAACAGCAGAGTAGTGTTTGCCAGAGACCTGGGGGAAGAGAGTGCTTAATAGGTACAGGGTTTCCTTTTGAGTGATGAAAATATTTTGGAGCTATATAGTGGTAATTACTGTAAAACATTGTGCATGTACTAAATGCCACTGAATTGTGCGCTTTAAAGTTTTTAATTTGATGTTTAGAATTTTACCTCCTTAAAAAATAAGCAGACTTATGAGGAGAAATTGACAAACTCACAATCAAAATAAAAATGTTTAACACACTTTTCCCCTGAAACTGATCAATCGAGGGGCCAAAATAGTAATAAGGATATAGAATATTTTAAGAATAATGTTGTCAGATTATAACTAACATTTATAGAGTCATGCATCCTACAAGAGGATGTGCATTCTTTTTTAGTACACAAGGAACATTTATAAAGTGATGACTTAATGGAATTTCCAACACATTTCCAAAATCAAAAGAGAGACCACCTTCTCTAAAAAATAACTATTAAATTAGAAACTAACTATAAAAAGGTACTTAAATATCTCTACATTTGAAAAGTTAAAACTGTACTCTTATGCAACCCATAGGTTCAAAAGGAAAACATTTGGAAATAACAGACTATTAAGAAACAACAGGGAAATTACTACCCATCGAAACTTGTAGTCAGCAGCTAAAGAGGCACATAGAGGTATATTTAGAAACTTCAATGCATTCATTTAAAAACACAAAGAGGCCAATTGCGGCGTCTCACACCTGTAATCCAAGCACTTTGGAAAGCCCAGGCAGGTGTATCACTGGTTGTCAGGAGTTCAAGACCAGTGTGGCCGACACGGCAAAACCCTTTCTCTACAAAAAATACAAAAATTAGATGGGCGTGGTGGTGCACGCCTCAAGTCCCAGCTACATGAGAGGCTGAGGCACGAGAATTGCTTGAACCCAGGAGGCAGAGGTTGCAGTGAGATGAGAGATCATGCCACTGTACTACAGCCTGGGTGAGAGTGAGACTCTGTCTCAAAATAAATAAATAAATAGGTAAATAAATAAATAAAATAGTAAATAAATACAAAAGAATAAAAACATGAAGAATAAAAATCAATGAGTTTTTAAGTTAAACTTATTATTTCTTTGTGCATCCCAAATATATTTAAAGATTCCTTCAGATTTTCTAATATTTTAATTTATTCCAGGATGAATTAATATTGTTTCATAGGGGGAGGGCTCACCTAATTATCTTTATGGATATTTATATTTTGGATTGTAGGCCCTCTTTCATGGTTCTCTCTCTCTCTCCCTCTCTCTGTCTCTTTCTCTTTCATCTTCTCTCCATCACTTTCTACCCTCTCCTTACCCTTCTTTATTTAAAAGTTTTCCAATTTTCTTTTCTTTTCTTTTTTTCTTTTTTTTTTTTTTTTTTTTTTTTTTGAGACAGAGTCTCACTCTGTCACCCAGGCTGGAGTGCAGAAGCGCAATCTTGGCTCACTGCAAGCTCCGCCTCCTGGGTTCTCACCATTCTCCTGCCTCAGCCTCCCGAGTAGCTGGGACTACAAGTACCCGCCACCACGCCCAGCTAATTTTTTGTATTTTTAGTAGAGGCGGGGTTTCACTGTGTTAGCCAGGATGGTCTCGATCTCCTGACCTCGTGATCTGCCCACCTTGGCCTCCCAAAGTGCTGGGATTACAGGCGTGAGCCACCACGCCTGGCCAAAAGTTTTCCAATTTTCTTAATCTGCTTTCATGGACCCCAGTCTAGAACCAAATCATACATTGGTGGTCCATGGCTCCTTCCCTATAATGATATTGGGGAAATCAAATCAGAGAGGATAGTCATAAGGTTATAGTTATGTCCTCCTACTCCCTAGGCATTCAACATTTAATAAATTGTAGTCCTAAGCATCAGTCCAGAAAAGAATTTTTCAACTTATATTTGCAAGTAGGGCAGCCCCAACATGGCCTCTAGTTTCAAGCAGGGAGCCTATCCCCATCTTAATTTATGCTAAGACCCTCATTCTATGGACTTCACAGGAGCCATGCAACTAACTGTCCCTTCTGCTTTTTAAACAAAAGTCCAGAAGTCACGTCTGACACTGACTTGCACTTAGATTCCATTTATTGCTCACAGAAAGATTTATCTTGTTTTTGAGATCAACAATGTAGTTGAATTTTCTCTTTTGATATGTTTTCATTTCTCTGAGTTAGAGAAGGAATGCTCAAAGTGTGGAATTTCTATGGTGATAATGATTTTAATTCAATCAATTTTTTTTCTTATGCAAGATACATGATGAATGAGTAACAGCAAAGGATATGATTTTTCTCTTTGCAAATGGGGGAACAGACAAGTAAAATAATTTCAAAAATCACTATTATATCTCCACTCATATACAGCACATATTTATTGAACCCTTACGATGCACCAAGTATGTATTACGTGTTTTAGGATGCAGAGGATTTCTTTAATATTCACGTGATGAAACTGTGACCCCAAAAGATTTTGATTTCTCAAGAACTTACAGCTAAGTAACAGTAGAGCCCAAATTAGAACCCAGGTCACTGTCAGTTCTAGAGTATTTGGAGAATGAACCAAAGAGTTACAAATTCAAAGAGAAACAAATTCAAAGAGGAACAAATTTAGAAATTATTCTGATGAGTCCTAATCCCTCAACCTCTCAACGTATAGTTCTGTTTATGAAGTAAGTGTAGGATGGTAAAGTGACTTGCCCAAGTACATGCAGCATTAGTAGCAGATCAGAAATTAGAATCCAAGCAACCTAACATTCACATCTTGATCTCTTTTTATTATACCATGATGCACCATTTCAGAGTTCTAGAATGACTCTCTTGCCAGATACACTGACTACACTGTTAAATCATTTGGCTTATGTTTCAGCATCATTTTCATACATACTAGTCTATTACAGGAAATTTTTCAATCCTCAATGTGATAATGGATAAAGTAGGCAACTAAGACAATGCTAGTGGAGGTCTACTGATAGGTCTATAGTAAATGAATAAAATAATTGAAAAAGGATAAGAAGTGGAGGGAGCACTGGAAAGAAAGATAAATATCAGACAAGGTAGCAAAAGTTTGTAATAAAATTATAATTAGAATTGCCTTTATTATTAAGTGCTATTTGTTACCCATGCATTATCTCATCTGTGTATGAATAAGCAAGGAATGCTTATTTGCTTTTTATAATAAAATATTCCTGTTATTATGTAAAAAATTTACAAAAAGGATTCCATGGAGTGTGTACAGTAGAAGCAAATGATAAGACTTCTTTGGAAGGATGGAGTGAAATTCAGAGTCTGATGAACATCTGTAAAATCAAGACAAATAATGCTAGCATAGCAGATCCTTTTTGTTTTCAAGGAGGTACATTTAGAACAAAACAGGAAATCTTTCTTTATAAAAGAATAATCTTATAGGAGATTTTACTTCAAAGGTAAAATACAATTTGGAATAAAATTGAGATCATTCCTAAACTACTGACTTCATAGGATCTTATAAACGATGATGTGTTTTCAGTAACATGAGAGTAATAAGGTACTGCCCATGTGAAAGGTATGACACATATGTATCATTCTCCTTTTCTACGATAGATATTCCTCCCTGTTGAACTGTGGTCCAATTTCATAATCCTCATTCTGGTATTTCAGATAGTAACTGTCATGTGAGGAAACTTGTTCCATTGTTAATTTATGCTGTGAATTCCTCCACGGCAAGGACTATGTCTTAGTTTTGTATCTTACTGTAAATACCTAAAATGTGATTCTCAAATCATCTGCTCAATGAAAACACTTGTGATAAATATCAGAAAGATTATCTGAATCTCAAAATCAATCTATTCAATCTCTTTATCTTTTCTCCCATTGTTATACAGATGATACTTTTCTTTCTGCATTAAGAAAACTAATGGCAATGAAGTTGAACAAATTTATGCTCCCACATATAAAAGTTTATTTATAGCTGCACCTACCATCAAATTATTTCCTACAGTCTCAGAAGAAGAGGAAATTCTACTGTTTATTGCCCCTGCCTTTGGTCTTGCTTATATCCTTTCCTATTTTCTCTATAATAGTAACCTTGACCTTCAGTTATTTCCTGTCTTGTGCTTTTACAGCCTCTTCCTCTCTATTTGCTGTCACTCAAAGTTTATAACTATTTTCAAATTCTCCAATAGAAACACATTAAAACCTCATATATTTCCCATCATTTTTCTCACTTTAAGTATTGGTGTCTCATTTCTTCTTAAGCAAGATCCTCATAAGAATATCCGGAATTGAACCTTAGGCTTGACAAATGTGCTTCAAAAGATACATAGACCCCTTGAAAGGGAGGGAATTATTTTATGTGTATGCGTGCATATGCATTTTTCAGCCAAGAAGGTCCATAGCTTTTATCACATTCCTGCTCCCATTTTTTTTTCTTCATCCTACCACAATCAGGCTTTTGCTAGCAACCACGTTTCTGCCCCTCTAATGACACTAAAACTCTTGTCAGTAAAGTCACCAGTGACCCTTAATTGACTTCTTTCAATTCTTATACTTGAGCTTTTGGCAGCATTTTATTCTGTTCAATGCTTTCTTGTTTTTGAAGCACTATTTACTCTTACTTTCAAATGAACTTTTCTCTCCTGTCTCTTCTATCACAATTCCTTCTCATTTGATGGTTCAGTTAACTTTTTTTTGGTGCTTATTTGCACCAAAGCTGACACTTCTTGTGTTACCTGTATGGCACATTTTGTTTTCCTAATTATTTCCCCTCACTCATAGCTCTACCTATACTCCCTTCTGAAAGAGTGTCATTGAATATTTCCAACAAAGTGACCTCGGCTGACTGTGCCAGTGTTAATACATGAGGAAGGCCAATTAAAACCTCTTTCTGACAATTAATAACATTTAAAATAGTACAGATATTCCAGGTGTCCACTTGATGACTTTTCACATTCATGTAACAGAACATTAGCAACAACTTAGAAGCTGTTTTTATACATATTTTCAGTCACTATTTTCTGCCTTTTCTACAAAACTAAATGTCATTTTAACTTTTAACATTTCACAGATTGATTTTTATCTATTCTGACCTTTCTAAACTAGAATAAATAATATTTACTCTGTGATGTTGATATTTGGCCTATTTCACTGAATGCAATGTTTGTGAGATTCCATAGTGCTCTGTGTAGCTCAACTTTAATGATTGGTGAAGGCTGGTATCCCACTATAAGATAAATATACCAGAATGTATCTATTCTTCCAATGACATTTGGGTTGCTTTCAGTTTCCAGCTATCATAAAAATGCATCTTCTACATTCTTCTACATGTATTTGTGCAACACTGTACATGCTTATAAGTGCCACTATTGAGCTACAGGATAAGAGTATATTCATCTTTGTACACATTGCTGAAGTTTTTTTAAGGTGGATGTATCCATTTGCACTCACACCAGCATCAAAAAATTTTCCATTTCTCTATAGCATTGCTGACACTTTGTATTGTCAGATACATTAATTTCAGTCATTCCTCTGTAGGCTTAGTAGCATATCATTTGATTTTAAATTGTCTTGATTACAAACTCAATTAAGCCCCTTTTCATATGTTTATCATCTTTAAACAAGTCTTTTGCTCATTTATCTATTCAGTTGTTGGTCTTGTTCATGATGATTTGAAGAAGTTATTTTAGTCATCTTAATATGAGTTATTTGTTAATTGTATTTATTGCAAATATCTTTTCCCATTGTGTGGTCTGACTTTTCCATTTTAATGGTACATTTTAATTAATATAAGTAATGTATCATATTTTAATTAATGTGAGTAATGTATCAAAACATTTGATACATTGGACTACCTTAAAATAAGAAGATAGTCCTCCTTATTTTACCTTAAACTTTAAGGTAGTCCAGTATATCAAATGTTTTGTTTATTTTAGAGATATTTGTGCCTTCTTCATGAAATCTGTTTCTACCCACATGCATGAAAATATTCTATGACAACTTCTAGTAACTCAAATATTGTATTTTAAAATTTTTTATCTTTAATCATACTGAGATTAGATTTTGTGTATAATATGAGAGGGAGTCATCTAATTTTTTGCATATGACTATCCAATTGATCCTGCACCATTTATTGCAAATACCACCATTTTCTCTTTCTATTATGCTACTTAGGTATCAAACAAATGACATTATGTCTGAAGGATTGTTTCTAGACTTTCCTGTCCCATTTGTCTATTTGATATTCTAATGCAAACACTACAGTGTCTAACTTACTATAATAAGCCTTGGCATCTGCTAATGTAATTCCATCAACTTTTTTCTTCTTTATGATCATCTTGCCTACTTTTGTCTCTTTGCGTATCTCTAAATAATTTAGAATGAGGGTGTCAAATTCCACAATAAACTTGCTAGTGTTTTATAAAGAAAGCATTAAAGCTACAGATTAATTTTGGAAGAATTAACATCTTGGCTATATGGACTCATCAAATCCATTAATATGAATTATTCTTCCATTTATGGTTGTTTGAAACATTTTTTTCAATAATGTTTTAGGGTTTTCTCTGTAGTAGAGTTTCTAAATTTTTATTGGATGCATTACTAGTTATTTGATGCCATCATAAATGGTATTATTTTAAACTTATTACTTTTAAACTACCTATTGTTGTCATATGGAAATACAATTGAGGAAGGTAGACATCAACAAGACGGTAAAAGAAAAAGCCTTGAATCCTCCTTCCCCCTATAAACACTAAATCGACAATAATAGATGGATACATTTCCTTTGTGAGAAACTTAGATACTAGTTGAGAGGGTCCTGCGCCCTGAGTGAGTGAGAAACCATCTACATTGAAGCTGGAAGAAAAATTTGACACACTCTTTAAACATAATCTCTACTCCTGCCACAGCGTCATAAAACCAGGATTAAACCCTCCATCTCCAAGGTTCTCCATTCAGAGGGAGAAAAAGGAACTACTTGCTCAATGTAGCAGTTTTTCGATGGTGTGTTCAAAGGACATCCTTCTCTCTTCCCTTTCTCAGAGTGTTGACAGGACCTGCCATATGCTAGATGGCTGAAGGCCAGTGAGAACAAGGATGGCATTTTGATCTGGCACATAACTGGTTCCTCCAGCTTAGTACAAAGCAAATAGGTTTAATATCCCAGATTCCAACTTCTTCCCGAAAAAGAAAATAACTGGACAGAGCCTTTGATAATCCAACTTTTCCAGGGGATGCCCAAGGAAGTGGCTTCATTGTCACTTATCTGAAAATGCTAATGGGACTTGTCATGCTCTACATACCTGGGGCCCACTAAGAACAAAGAAAACAGGTTGGATAAGCATGAAAAATTATTTCAAAGTTCAAAGACAAAGAATTTTGAAAGCAGTACGAGAAAAATGATTTCTCACATAGAAGACAATACTTAACGACTATTGTTAGATTTCTGGGCAGAGCCTTTGAAGGCCAGGGATGAGTGGGGTAATATGTTCAAAGTACTGAAATTAAAAAAAAAAAAAAAAAAAAAAAAAGGCCAGGAGCGGTGGCTCACGCCTGTAGTCCCAGCACTTTGGGAGGCTGAGGCAGATGGATCACAAGGTCAGGAGATCGAGACCATCCTGGCTAACACAGTGAAACCCCATCTCTACTAAAAGTACAAAAAATTAGCCGGGCGTGGTGGTGGGCACCTGTAGTCCCAGCTACTAGGGAGACTGAGGCAGGAGAATGGCGTGAACCCGGGAGGCGGAGCTTGCAGTGAGCCGAGATCGCGCCACTGCACTCCAGCCTGGGCAACAGTGCGAGACTCCGTCTCAAAAAAAAAAAAAAAAACCAAAAACAAAAAAACACTGACAACTAAGAACACTTAGTAGTGGCAAACTTTCTTTTAAAAATGAAGGAGATATAAAAACTTTCCCAACAAACCAAAGTTGAGAGAGTTAAGCACTAGTAATCTTCCCTTACAGGAAATAATAAAAGAAGCTCTTCAAGTTGAAATAAAATGATGCTAAGTACTGATACGAAATTACATGAGAGTAGAAAATTCACTGGTACAGGTAAATATGTAGACAAATACAAAATACTGTAATACTGTAACAGTGGTGAGTAAATTACTTAATTCAGGAATAGAAGTTCAAAGACAAAATTATTAAAAACTAAACTATACATTTTAACATATGATTGGGGTAGAAAATATAAAAATATGTAAATTGAAATATCAATGATATAAAGTTGAGGGAGAGAAATAAAGGTGTAGTTCTTGTATGTAATTGAGGTTAAGTTGTTTTGCACTTAGACTATTGTAACTATAAAAGTTTTATGTAAACACTCTGGTAACTACAAAGGAAACACTTATAGAAGATACACAGAAAAAGAGGAAGCAGTCAAAACATTTCAATAAAAAATCAACAAAACACAAATGAAAAAAGCAAGTGAGGAAGAGATGAACAAAAAAATGTAAGACAGTCAGAAAACAATCAACAAAATGATATTAGCAAGTCTTTCCCTGACAATACATTCTTTAAATGTCATGTGTGAAGTCTCATGTTGTGACCTAACAAATTTAAGAAGTTTTAAATCTTACGAAATGTCTTTTCTGATCATAATAGTATGAAATTAGAAATCAATAGCAGAAGGAATTTCAGGTAATTAAACAACATGCTCCCTAACATAAAAATAGGTCAAAGAAGAAATCAAAAAGAAAATAAAAATATTCTGAGACAAATAAGAATGAAAACACAACATATCAAAACTTATGGGATTCTGCTAAATTAGATCTAAGAGGAAAATTTACAGCTAATAAATGCCTACATTAGAAAAAAAGATCTCAAATAAACAACCTAACTTTACACCTCAAGGAACAAGAAAAAGAGAAAAACCTAAGCCCAAATTTAGCAGAAGAAGGGACATAATAAAAATTGGAACATAAATAAACAAATAATAGAGAAATCAAAAGATGTGTTGTTATTTTTTAAACAAAATTGATAAATCTTTTGACTTAAAAAAGAAGATAAAACTCAAATAAATTAAAATAGAAACAAAAGAATAAATATCAAAACTGATGCTACATAAATACAAAAAAATTGTAGATAATCTAAAATAAATGAATAAATACTTTTTTTAAGGTTAAGATTTGCTTTTATTCTCTAGTGAAGAACTTCACAGAAGTCTAGGCACTATTTTCACAAAGATTAATTTAGAATACCTAAACCTAGTTTTTGTCTCAATTTTTACTCCATGATCCATATTAAAATATATAAAGACATTTGTTGATCATGTTCTAGAATGTATAGTTTTAGTATATGCACCACCAAAGACAGACAGAATGCCCTCTGTAAAGCAATATTCTGAGGCTTTTGCAATGAGGACTGTCTTTGTCTGGGCAAATAATTCTAATGATTTGTCTCTGTTTAGCTGACCCATGTCAAAAAGGAAAGTGCATTACATTTTTGAACCTGTTAGATAAATGGATAAATTGTTAGAAACATTAAACTTACCAAAAATGAATCATGAAGTAATACAAAGTTCAAATACAAGTATAACTAGTAAGAATATTGAAACAACAATCAAAAATCTCCCAACAAAGGAAACTTTGGGACCAGATGGCTTTACTGATGAATTCTGTTAAATATTTAAAGAAGAATTCAAAACAATATTTCTTAAACTCTTTCAAAAATTGACAAAAGCTGAACACTTCCAAACTCATATTATGAGGCCAGTATTACCTTGATACTAAAGCTAGACAAAGATACAAGAAAAGAAAGCTACGGGCCAATATCCCTGGTGAATATACATGCAAAAATTCTTAATAAAACATTAGCAAGTTGAATTGAACAATATGTTGAAAGGATCATACACCATGACTAAGTGGAATTTATCTATGGGATGCAAGGATGGTTCAACATACAAAATCCAATTAATGCAATACACCACGCTAATGGAATGAAGGATAAAGACTAGATGATCATCTGCATAGATGTAGAAAAAAAAAATTGACAAAACTCAGCACCATTTTGTCATAAAAATTATTAACCAGAAAGAGAAGGGAGTTCTTTCAAAAAATAAAATCCACAGATGGATGGCCAACTAACATCACAGTCAATTGTAAAAAACTAAAAATTTTAATCTATGGTCAGAAACAAGGCAAGAATGACCTCTCACAACTTCTGTTCAAAATAGTACTAGAAGTCCAAGCCAGAACAAATAGGCAAGACAAAAAAATTAAGGTGTCCAAATAAAAAATGAAGAATGCAAATTATATGTATGTACATGACAGTCTTATCTGCAGAAAAAAAGTAAAGAATCCATAAAAATACTGTTAGGTTGAATAAATGAATTCAGTAAAGTTGCAAGATACAAAATCAGCATACATTTTAATATCTATTTATTCTTAGAAAATTCTGCATATCCAACAACATGGATAAACATGGAAGACATTGTGTTAAGTAAAATATTCCAGTCACTGAGAATGTGTGCATGGCACACAACAGGCCTTTTCAATTTGAAGGCACATGTCCTTCTCCTTGTCTGGTAACTTTTCTGAGATTATTTCTTTAGAATTTCATCCCTTCTATTTTATCAAGTGTCTGTGACATACTGATTGATTAAATGTTTGAACATATGACTTGATATTAGATATTTCCTACCTTTATTCTCATAGTTTCTATCTTTTCTAATACTTTAGTTTCTTTGTGTGAAATTCCCTACACTCCATCTTATTCTTCATAACCCATTTTTATATCTGGTACCATAGAATTAGTTGCCAAGTACTCTCATTTACTCCTTTATTCTTTTTCATAGGACCATATTCTTATGTATACAATACCTTTTGAAACTTCTACAGTATTTATCATAGTATTGTACGTGTGTGTATTTTTTCAAATGATTTGCATCTTTATTTTTCCTTGGGTCAATATTTCTATCTGTTTACTTTGGTTTTTTGTGTGTGTTACTCTATCATTTTCAAACACTAGTAATATTGCTTTGTTGCCCATTTGAAATTAGGAATGATGAAATAAATTTTCTTATGTGGGCAGTTGAATTGAGTTTCCTTTTTATCTGTAAAGTCATCTTTTCTTCAACAGATTTCTCCAGTGGAGGAGCTGTCTCTGAGCTCTGTGTATATCAGCAGATTATGTCAACTGACAGGCTTCACTTTAGTGTGTGTATATGTGTGATTCTAGCAGGAAGAATACACAAAACTCGAACAGTAATGCCAAAAAAATGAAAGGCTGTTTTCTCAGGGTTGTTAACACCCACACTAGGAGCCGTAACTTCTTAAAAGCGGAAATTATTTATAGATTAAACCTCCATTTTTATCCTGAGGAATTATGAACACTATACAAAGGAAATTGTTGCATAAGGTAATTCACACTGGTTTTCTGTACATGAAACTTCCGTCACTTACGATATTTATTGCCCCTAGGTCTGCTAATCTTTACAATACTGAATCCAATCTTGAACCAACCAACTCTATGGTTTTGCCTCCGAGTAATAAATGTTCCAATCTCTGTTTTTGTTTTATCCTTTTTCAGTTTTAGGGTTGAACACTCATTCTAATTTACCCAAAAGTAAGACCTAAGTTACTTTTCATGTATCCTGCTGCTTTAGGATTTAACATTTTTAAAAAAGTTATATTGAATCATAAATCAACCATGAGAGATAAATAAAACTATTTTCAGACCTTTTAATACTCATAAAGTTTACTATTCACCAAATATTCCTAAAGCAGCAGGATTTAGGAATTATATTTTTAAGTTTTTGAAATTCATTAAGATCTTCTACACAGTGTTATCTCCACATCTAAAAACAGCAAGATAATTCTGCATTTTTATTATCTACGTATGTATATATATATATATAAAATTTATGAGAAAAGGAAATTTATTTCTTCATTCCTATAGACATATATGTTTCTTTTCTCTAATTTCAGTGGTTCTTCAGCAGGAAAAGAAAGCAAACATAAATTATGAGCCTATCATGCTGTATCAGAAAACGACATAACTTTTATGTCAATATATGAAAAGATACATAAGCCAAATTAAATAGCAAACAACAAACTGAGAGACTGGGGAGCTAAATTCAATAATTTGATAAAGGTTTGTTTTGATTTTTAAGAGATCTTTATATCTAAATAATAATAAAAATAATGGATTTATTTTTTGGTATTTACTATGTGCCTGGTAGTGCTCCATTTTTTAAAACCTGTACTGACTCATTTAATTATCATGGCAAGCCTATGAAATAGCTACTATTATTATCACAGTTTTGCATATGGGTAAATGAAGGCACAGAAGGGAAAAATAGCTTGCTCAAGGCTTATAGTGTTGGAATTTGAAACCCATGCAGTCTAGCTATAAATTCTAGATTCTATACATTCTTCATTTAGTTACTACAATAATGTATCCTAAGTAGAAAAACAATGGGTAAAGGATATGAACAAATGACTCATCAAACTATATTAAAATTATATGAAGCATAAGTGTATTAAAAACAGGTTTAATCTTTTAAGTTACCAAATAGTTTCAAATTAAAACAGCAATAATAAACCTTTTGCTTATCAAATTATCATGAACTAATAAATGGTAATATTATTGAAAAGTCAAAGAGATGCAAATTCTCATATATTGCTTATAAAAGTCAAGATTATTAGTCTTTCTTAAAATAAGTTTTTAGCACATTTCTACAGTCTTCAGATATATGTATCTTTTGTGCTAGTATTTATTCTTCTAGGAGTCTCTTCTATCTTTTAAAAATAGTCAAATATTTATATATAAAATATTAATGTTAGCATTATTCTAATAACTAAAAAATTATTCAAATGACAAAAGTATCATTTAAATATAAATTTATATACAAATTTATATACAATTATTTGTTCTCCAGCCACAACATGCCAGACACTATTTGAGACTCTAGGAATGTAATAGTAATGAGATAGATAAAATCACCTGCCTCAGAGAGTTTATATTTTATTATAGGAAGACAGGCAATAAACAAAGAATGAAAAAATCAAGTAGTGAGAAATATTATAATAAAGTAAAACATGATTTTTTGGAGAAAAACTAGGGACTACTTTAGACGGTTGGAAGGTGGCGTTTTAAAAATCAGACCTGGGAAAGTTTTCCAGGTTGAAGTAAAGCTCTATGACAGAAAAAAAAGCTTGGCTTGGCATGCCTGAGTAATCAACCAGAGAGGGAGGAAAATTTACATAGGACCTTGTAGGCCACTGTAAGCAATTTGAATTTTATTCTAAATGTGATGAGATACTATTGAAAGATATATATAATTGTTTTTTTCTTTTGAGACGAAGTCTTGCTCTGTCGCCAGGCTGGAGTGCAGTGGCATGTTCTCAGTTCACTGCAATCTCCGCCTCCCAAGTTCAAGCAATTCTTCTGCCTCAGCCTCCTGAGTAGCTGGGAATACAGGCGTGCACCACCATGCCTGGCCAACTTCTGCGCTTTTAGTAGAGACAGGTTTTCACCATGTTGGCCAGGATGGTCTCAATCTCTTGACCTCGTGATCCACCTGCCTCGGCCTACCAAAGTGCTGAGATTACAGGTGTGAGCCACCACGCCTGGCCTAAAGATATTTTTAAAAATACTGATTACATTGTAAGCTCACTTTGACTGCCTTTGAAGAGTGGCTAAAAAAAATTAAAAACCACATGCAATTATGAGTAGACAACACTATAGCCATATTAGGATAAAAACACTGGCTTTGGGGTACCTCGATCCAATAGATAAAATTAATTTTATTTCCTAGTCTATTATGTGCGGTGGATCAGGGCTGCTTGGGTATGGTTCAAATTATGACTGTTAAATTTATGAATGCTAAAAGTATAGCATAAACATGTAAAATTTTCAAATCTTTTGTGTCTGTTGGTATATTTTTCTTAAAGTATTTCAAAGTTTATATTGGCTTACATTCTTTATATATTGTTACTATTACCAATATTTTTGCACACATTATTTAATTGGCAATTACCTGTATATTGGAAAGCTGTTGATAATTTCATGCAGCTACCTCGAATATTCATCTTCTGTATTCTACAGATGTTCAGATTATTGTTTTGGGTGTGCTGGGTGGATAATCATTTAATCTCAAAAAGTTTAATTTCTTCTTTCACTGTGTGTTTTTTATTCATTTTCCTTTTCTTCTTGCATTGTCTCATTCACAGGTCTCTACCTGATTCTCTTGTTATATTAGTATCTCATTTCTTGTATTTTTGCCTTATTGATTTTTCTTGTAATTTTATTTCAGCATTCAATAGTGATCATAGCAGACATCCCTCTCTTGCCTGTTTTATTCATTTTACAGTCATGAGATGAACAGTTTTTAAGAGTAAGGGATCTAGAAAGGATTAGAAAAACAAAGCAAAAAAGAAAGAAAAAAATTTTAAAAAGACAATGTGTCCATTCTATACATTCTCATGATAGTGTATCGAGCATGTGTATATGCAGAAATAACAAGAAAAGGTCATTTACTTTTATTGAAAAAGAGGATATTAGAAAAAACTCTTAAATTTTCATTTAATAACATGTTTAAAAGGATCAATTAGGAATGAAATTTCTTTTTAAAACTTTAAGAACAAAAAACCAAAAACCACATATTCTCACTCATAGGTGGGAATTGAACAATGAGAACACATGGACACAGGAAGGGGAACATCACACTCTGGGGACTGTTGTGGGGTGGGGGGAGGGGGGAGGGATAGCATTAGGAGATATACCTAATGCTAGATGACGAGTTAGTGGGTGCAGCGCACCAGCATGGCACATGTATACATATGTAACTTACCTGCACATTGCGCACATGTACCCTAAAACCTAAAGTATAATAATAATAAATAAATTTAAAAAAAAATTTAGGCAGCCTCTCTCAGGAGAGAAAGGGGAAAAAACTGCATTAACTTTGTGGTTATTGTTTTAATTCTAACCTAGTGACAAGCAGATACAAATGTATATAGACATCCATGGCAGATCCTTCACAAATGTGAGTAATAAGCATCTCACCTAAACCTAGAAATAAAATTTTTGGAAGAAGTTTTTCATATATGGAAGTACACTTCAACTCACTAAATATTTATTGACTGGCCTCCAACACTCAACCTGCGCCCTACTAACTTTGAGACTTTAAACAAGTTAGTGTATCTATTTCGGCACCATTTTCTTAATCTTTAAAGTAAATGGATTCATTTTCTTCTCTTCCCTTTTAATATTATTGAGAAACAACTATGGGGTGAGCAATGTGCTAGAAGCCATTGCACAAATCATCTCATTTAAATTCTCTATAACTCAACAATGTAGGAATTATCATACTCATTTTACAAGTAAAGCAACAGATATTTTGCAGTTGAGTACTTTAACATTTCCATCTTTTAATTTAAAGGCTGTTGGGAAAAAACTCTAGAATTTTCTTTAAATAAATAAATTTAAAAGGATGTTAGAATTTAGGTTTAAACCAGTTCTATCACACTATTAGAGGGTTGATTCTTGCTACTCTACTATGCTTCTCTATAAAGCAGCTGATTTATCAACTTTCCCATTTCCAAAAGTTAAAGACTCTTGATAAAAATATCACCCAGATTTCATATTCAATTATTTTAAACTGAATGCCAATTTATCTTATATTTTCCTAATATGATAACTGTCTTAGTCTGTTGGGGTTGGTATAATAAAATGTTTTACACTGGGTAATTTATAAATAAAAGAAATTTATTTTTCACAGATCTGGAGGATAGAAAGTCCAAGATCAAGGCACTAGAAGACTCAATATCTGGTGAAGACTCACTCTCTGCTTCCAAGATATGCTTCTTCCTGTCTTGTTATGTGGTAGAAGGGCAAAAAGGGCAAAAGGGACTAACAGACTTTCTCAGACTTTTTTATATGGGTACTAACTAATCCACTATCTCCTATACCACCCCCACCCCCCGCACTCCACCTTCTAATACTATTGCATTGAGGATTAAGTTTCAACATGGATTTTGAAGGGGCAGAAACATTGAAACCACAGCAAAGGCTTTCAGGGCAGAGTTCACTGGAGCAAAAGACATAGAGAATGTATCCTTAGTAAAAATCTTTAGCTATTCACTTCAAAATTTCTAGCGGTTGGAAAATCAGAGAGCTTATGGAGAATGACCATTTGGAAAACTGACGTACTTTTTTTTTTTTTGCAAATGATCTGAAATTAACTAAGTCCTGAATAAAAAGGGTAAGTAAGTCAGAAGGAACTTGTTTGAAACAATTTCCCTTCCCTAGATAAAGATTATGGATCTTTATTATTTTCCTTAGGAGAGATTTGGCCTTGCAATTTTTTTTATATTGTGGTTTCATTCTGTTCATCACAGAAAATATATAGCAGCAAATAATATTTCCTCTTTCCTAGAGTTTTGTTTATGGAGAAACAATTCCAGTTACAAAAACAGTAGATATTTCAGAGAACGTTAAAGACTATATTGTTATAGACTCTGGAGTTTGTCAACTTTAGCTGCACGTTAGAATTACATAAGACATTTTTTAAAAATTCCAATGCTCAGAATGCACATCAGACAAATTACTTTAGAATCTCTGGAGGAGAGATTCTAGTCATCAATACTTTTTAAAGCTTCCAAACTGCTTTCCAGTGTGCAGTCAAGGTCGAGAACAGCTAAAACAGATAGCTATGATTAGCTTTATTTATTTCCCATAGGGCTTACGCCTCCAACAATGTAACACATTCTTCACTTAAGGGAGGTGTTTTACATGCCTGAGAGCTATGTTGTCTAAGTTTCCAAAGTCAGTTTTAATATTAATAAATAAGCAGGGAGATTTTTAAGTGTCTATACATTGCTTAGTCATTTTTAGATTCTTCGGGGGATATAACAGAACTAGGAAGCATTTCCAGCTTGTGCTCTGATTCAGGAAACAAGACTTGCACAGACAGTAAAAATGAAGAATAAATGAAGACAGTTCGTGGGGACTCCTAAATTGAGTAGGACTCATCAGAGGTGTAAAAGAACTCTGGAAAAGAGGGATCCTTGTGGCCTGTTGTAGCTGGTGCTTTCAAACACAAGGTGAAATTTGAGTTAGGTCTTGCTTCGGGGACAAATGTGGAATATTTGGTAAAGTTATTAGGGTAGCAAAACTTTTCCCAAGTAATTTGTAGATCCAATCTAAGAGGGTTGTTTGGTGCATTTCTACTGCCAGAAGCATATATACTCAGGGATTTTAGTTTCCAAAATCACTTCAGTAGCAGGAAAATTATTAAGTGCATACTTTGCCCCTTCCAGATGATTGTTGATAGTGGTGGCACTAATGGCTAGATTCTATTATTACATTAGTTTTTAAGTGAGCACAGTTTGAGTAACCCTGGTTTAGTTGAACTGGGTTCTCTTTTGTGGATATATGCCTCTTACATTGATAAAAAGCAGTGGTGACTTTGATTTACATACTTAGGTTTTATTCTCAGAAAAATGAAAATACCCTGCTTCTCAATTTGCTCCGCACGTTTTAGTAGCTTTTATATACATCTTTCTTTTCTTCAGTAAATCTAAATAAAGCTACCATTTATCATCTCTCTACAAAAATTACTTATATTAGAAGCATATAATGGATATGTAAACTCTGTGGCTTGTAATTATGAGACTCAATATGATATTCTTTGGGCTCACTTTTTCTTATACTACAAATAAGAGACCAATTCTCAATTCTGATGTAATAAATAATGCTCTGAGAAATAAATAAGTGGCAATCAAGAAATAGGGCATGTATTTATACATGAGGGACCATATAATCAGAAAGAAGATGAGCTTCCCTGCTATTCTTTGTGTTCCCATGACTACATTTCCTCAGGATTTTGTCTGATTAAAGGGGAGAATTCCAGCAGAAAAGATGCCCACAAATTGTGTTAAATGATACTCAACAACCCAGAAGGAATTGCCATATATGATTTATGACTATGGAATATCAGGAGATTTAGAAAAAATCAAGCTCATTTTGTACTGTCTTTCTGTTTCCTGAGTTATTCCCTCCTCTATGATGCTGCCCTAAGCTGTGTATGCTTGAAAACCTAAGTGATGACAGAATTGAATCACCAGTATTATTAACACTTATCATCAATCAGCCTAGAGAACAAAGTTATCCCTGGTCTCTTTTGATAGAATCGCAGTGATTTTGGAAGAAAACATAAAGGCAGAGTTTAGAAAGAAGTTCACAAAATTAACCATGAAAAGAGATGAAATTATTACCAAAAAGAAAAGGAGGACAATCTGAAGGTAGACATGCATAAAAGTGGTAGAAATGGAGAAAAGGAACAAATGATACTTTTGAAAAAGATATGTTTATTCTTATTCACCTACTCTTTCCCTCCAAACTTTGGCATTTGAATTAAATTTTAAAATAGCACTAATTAAAGGAGGAATGTAATTATTTGAAAAGAGAACTGTCATGATGGATCATTGGAACAGGCTAGAGGTTGTTGTACTAATGTTTTTCACTAATGTCTTATTTTAGAAATAGTCTTAAATATTTAGTTGGCTTTCTTAGACATCTTAATCATTTTATGTTAAAAGATCACTAATTAGGCTGGGTGCGGTGGCTCATGCTTGTAATCCTACCACTTTGGGAGGCCGAGGTGGGCAGATCACGAGGTCAGGAGATCGAGACCAGCCTGGTTAACACGGTTAAACCCCATCTCTACTAAAAATACAAAAAATAAAAATAAAAAATAAAGCCGGGCGTGGTGGCATGCACCTGTAGTGCCAGCTACTCGGGAGACTGAGGCAGGAGAATCGCTTGAACCCGGGAGGTGGAGGTTGCAGTGAGCCGAGATCGCACCACTGCACTCTAGCCTTGGTGACAGAGCAAGACTCTGTCTCAAAAAAAAAAAAAAAAAAAAAACCCACTAATTCAAAAAACTGTGGATGTCCCTGAAAATAGAATAGAAAACCTGCAAGTCTGTATCCCTCTCCAAAAGCAACCAATAAGCTAGCAAAAACTATCAAAATCAACTTTTAAGAACCCTATAGTTTAGTCAAAAAGTTACAATAACCAGGTGAAGTCTTGGTGGAGAACAAAGTGGTTACTTTGTCATAAGATAATACTATTGTAGCATTTTAAATTGGTCACCTGTCATCCCCCGTACTCCAAATGAGTAGCAGCCATGAGAACAACAGTCCTTGTGCCAGAAGGAGAAAAATGGAATATATTCTTAAAGAATTCTGGTTGTGGGTTTAATCTGTTTAAAGCCTCTGACAAGGACGAGGGCAAAGGCTTCCCATTGCTTCCCCTAACTCGAACATTCACAGGGCAAGGGCAGTTTTTCAAGTGGCTTTGGCTAACATAATTCAAAGGAACAGGTATCACTTGAAGTAGCCTGCAAGGGACAATACTTATTCTTCCACATGTGACTTGCCAATTATCTCAGCACCATTTGTTGAAGTTGTTGTTTTTTCCCCACTTTATGTTTCTGTTTGTTTTGTCAAAGATCAGTTGACTGTAAGTATTTGGCTTCATTTCTGGGTTCTCTACTTTTTTCCATTCGTTGACATGCCTATTTTTATACCAGTACAATGTTTTGGTAACTATAGCCTTGTAGTATAGTTTGAAGTCAGGTAATGTGATACCACCAGATTTGTTCTTTTGCTTAGTCCTGCTTTGGCTATGTGGGCTCTTTTTTCATTCCATATGACTTTTAGGATTTTTTTTAAGTTCTGTGAAGGGTGATGATGGCATTTTGCTGGGAATTGCACAGAATTTGTAGATTGCTTTTGGCAGTATGGTAATTTTTACAATTTTGATTCTACCCATTCATGAGTATGAAATGTGTTTCTATTTGTTTGTGTCATTGATGATTTTTTTTTTCAGCAGTGTTTTGTAGAGATTCTATTTTGGTGTATTTTGAGGTTTAGCTTTGAGATTTAGAACTCCTTTTAGCATTTCTTGTAGTGCTGGCTCGGTAGTGTCAAATTCTCTCAGCATTTGTTTGTTTAAAAAAGACTTTATCTGTCCTTAATTTCTGAAACTTAGTTTCTCCCTAGATACAAAATTCTTGGCTGACAATTATTTTGTTTAAGGAGGCTGAAAATAGGAACCCAAACCCCTCTGGCTTGTAGGGTCTCTGCTGGGAAATCTGCTGTTAATTTGATAGATTTTCCATTATAGGCTACCTGATCCTTTTGTCTCACGTCTCTTCAGATTCTTTACTTTGTCTTGACTTTAGATAACCTGATAGCCATGTGTCTAGGTGATGATATTTTTGTGAATAATTTCTTGGGTATTCTTTGAGATTTTTGAATTTGGATGTCTAGATCTATAACAAGGCCAGGGAAGCTTTCCTCAATTATTCCCCAAAACATGTTTTTAAAATTTTTAGCTTTCTCTTCTTCCTCAGAAACATCAATTATTCTTATGTTTGATTGTTTAACAGAATCCCAAATTTTTTGAAGTCTTTATTTTTATTTTTGCTGTGTCTTAGCTGGTTAGGTTAATTTGAAAGCCTTGTCTTTGAGCTCTGAAGTTCTTTCTTCTACTTCTTCTAGTCTATTGTTGAAACATTACAGTGTATTTTGTGTTTCTCTAAGCTTGTCTTTCATTTCCAGAAATTTGGATTTTTTTATACTCTCTATTTTTCTGGAGACTTTTAAAAAATCTGTATCATAGTTTTTTTTCTTTAATTTATTTAAGTTGGTTTTCTCCTTTCTCTGATACCTCTTCAAGTAACTTAATAATCAAATTTCTGAATTATTTTGGGAATTCAGAGATTTCTTCTTCCTTTGGATCCATTGCTGAAGAGGTAGTATGATCTTTTGGTGGTGGTATAGAAACTTGTTTTGTCATATTACTAGAATTAGTTTTCTGGTTCCTTTTCATTAGGGTAGACTGTTTCAGTGGAAAGATCTGGAACTCAAGGGCTGCTGTTCAGATTCTTTTGTATCACAAGGTGATCCCTTTATCTGGTGCTCTCCTCTTTCCACTAGGGATGGGGCTTCCTGAGAGCCAGACTGCAGTGATTGTTATTACCCTTTTGGTCTAGCCATCCAGTGGTCTACCGTGGTGCTGGGCAATGTCTTCAAAGTGTCCGATGATGTGATCCGTCTTCAGTTCTGCCAGCTTTGGTTACCAGCACCTGCTGTGGTGAGAGTGGCAGGGGAGTAAAGTGGACTCTGTGAGTGTCCCTGATTATAGTTTTGTTTAGTGCACTGGTTTTCTCAAATGCTGGTTTTGCTAGCAGTGAAGTCGTCACGTAGATAGACTCAGAAACTCTGGTTAGCCAGGATGTTGCAAACAGTGGAATTAGCTGTTGTTTCCTCTTGCTTTGGAGCAGTGGTGTTCTGTTATGAGTTGTTGTATGGCTTGCATTGGTTGGCCTTCAGCCAGAGGTAGAACTTTCAAGAGAGCACCAGCTGCAGTAGTAGAAGGGAAATACAAGCTTGCGCTGTGTTGGCCAGAATAAGTATTGAGGTTTCTCAGGCAATGGGCAGGACCATAGAGCTCCCACAAGTTTTTGTCTTTTGCCTTAGGCTACCAGGGCAAGTAGAGAAAAACCACAGGGTGGGAGCAGAGTCAGGTGGGTCTGAGCTCAGACTCTCCTTGGGAAGGGCTTGCTGCGGCCACTGTGGGGGATGAAGGGGTGGCTTCTTAGTTAAGGTTCTCTAGAGGGACAGAACTAATAGGATAGATGTATATATAAAGGGGAGCTTATTAAGGAGTATTGACTCACACGATTCCAAAGTGAAGTCCAACCATAGGCCAGCTGCAAGCCGAGGAGCAAGGAAGCCAGTCCGAGTCCCAAAACCTCAAAAGTAGGGAAACTGACAGTGTAGCCTTCAGTCTGTGGGTGAAGGCCTGAGAGCCCGGTGTAAATCCAAGTGTCCAAAAGCTCAAGAATTTAGAGTCCAATGTTTGAAGGCAGAAAGCATCCAGCACAGAAAAAAAAGATGAAGGCTGTAAGTAAGACTCAGCAAGTCTAATCTTTCCACATTCTTCTGCCTGCTCTATTCTAGCTGCTCTGGCAGCTGAATAGATGGTTCTCACCCAGACTGAGGTGTGTCTGCCTCTTTCTTTCCATTGACTCAAATGTTAATCTCTTTTTACAACACTCTCACAGACACACCTAGGAAGAATATTTTGCATTCTTCAATCCAATCAAGTTGTCACTCCATATTAACCATCACAGATGGTTCTCAGGTCAATGGAGTTATGGTACAAGGGAGGATTACGTTTGCCTCTGCTGTACCATACAGGTGGCCAGGAAGGTGGAAAAAAGTCATCAATGACAGGTCTCACCCAGCTCCCATGCAGCCATCAAGTCCAGTCTCACTCCCACCGTGCCCAGCCAACAGCACCAAGTTTATATCCAGGCATCCAACATGCAGGGCTGAGATATTTCCCCAAGTTACAAGCCTCCCTGATGAAAAAGCAAGCAGGCTTTTAGGGGTTGCCCCTCTCTGCCTGCTGACATCCTTGACTACGGCTTCTGTGCTTGTATCTGCGCTTCCCATTTGCACACCCCCATCCCCCTGATTCTACTCAGGAAAATTCATGCTCAGTCAAAATCATTACAAAGTTTTGCTAGAAGCTTCTTTCATCTTATGACCTTTTTTCTAATTTCACTGACTGCCTTCCACAAGGACCTCTGTGAGAGAACATCAGGATGGCTTGCCAGGCCTTGAGCTGGGGACAGAGAGTGTCTACAGAGCTCTTCCCACTGCTTCTTCTACTTTCATATTTCAGTTGGTTCCCTAAATTCATTTCAGCTCTAGGTAGTGTTAAATTCTTCTCCTGTGATCTGGATTTTCAGGTTCCCCAGTGGGGATATGTGTTTGGAGGCAGACTTTTCCCTCTCTCACACTTTGGTGACTCACAGATTTTCAGCAGACTCACAGAGTTTACAGAGGCCAGCTACTTCTTTTAAAGGTTCTGTGAACTCTTTCAGTTTTCCTGGTATTTTCCTGCAGTGGTTCTTGGAGCCAAAGTTCATGATGTGAGTCTGCACACTCTGTTCTGTTTGTCCAAGTGGGAGCTTCATGTTAGTCCTGTCTCCTATCTGCCATTTTCCTTCTCAATCAATTTTGTAAGTTTTATTTTATAAAGTGGTAGCTATAAATTTTGTTATATGATCTGACATTGATGAAAATTAGTATTCTTTGTTCCATAGTATTTTAATAATATTTCCCTATAAGTCAGTTTGGGACTGTTTTACTTTTGGTGGTAAATCTTTGACTATATTTCAATCACTTCTACGATCTGTAATAATTTTTTGTCTTCCTGAGCACATATATATATATATATATATATATGCATATATATACACACATATATATACACATATATATACATATACACACTATATATACATATATATACACATATATACATATAATACACATATATATACATATATACACATATATACATATATATTCCTTTTGTATATATAATTGTCATTTTTTATTATTTCAATTTCAAATTTATTTGTATGACTTGTACATAAAATTTTATTAGAATTTTTAATATACTCTATAAGTATTTTTCCCTCTGGTTACTAATGTTAATTTTATCTTTTGTCTATTTTTCTGAAATGGAACTTTATTGGAGCTTTAAAAACAGCTTATAATACATAGAATTATCACATAATCCATCAATTTCACTGCTTGGTATACAGCCTAAAGGGCTGAAAATAGAAACTCAGACAGATAATTTGTACACTCATGTTTATAGCAGTGTTACTGACAATAGCCAAAAGGTAGACACAGCCCAAGTGTCCACTGATTGATGAATGAATAAACAAAATGTGTTGTATACATACATTGGAATATTATCTGGCCTTAAAAAGTAAGGAGATTCTGACATATGCTACAATATGGATGAACCTTGAACATTATGCTAAATGAAATGAGCCAGTCACAAATGTGAAAATATTATTTAATTCAATTTATATAAGGTACCTAGATTAATCAAATTCACAGAGACAGGAGCGGAATGGCAGTTGTTCAGGGCTGGAACAGCAGAAAGTAGGGAGTTGTTTAATGGGTACAGAGTTTCAGTTTGAGAAGGTGATAATTTTCTAGAGATGGATGGTAGTGATGGTTGAACACCAATTTGAATGTACCTTTTTAAACATTGACAAATAATTGAAAAATTAATTGACAAATGATCATTTTACATATTTATGGGGTATATGTGATACTATGATAGATGTATACATTTTGGAAAGATTGAATCAAGATAATTAACATGCACATCAACAAACATACTTGCTATTTCTTTGTTGTGAGAAGATTTAAGATAAATCTTCAGCAATTTTAAAATATACAATACATAGTTATTAACTATAGTTACCATGCTGTGCAATAGATCTCAAAACCTTATTACTCCTAAGTGAACTTTTGTGTTCTTTGACCAACATCTTCCCATTTCACGCTCCTCCTCCCCCAGAGTCTTTGCTGACTACTTTTTACTTTCTACTTTTATGAGTTCAAATAGTCTTGCATTCAATGCATAAGTGAGATCATGCAGCACAATATTAGTTTTTCTGTGTCTGACTTATTTCTCTTAGCATAATGTCCTATATGCACATCCATGTGGCACACATGACAGAATTTCCTTTTTTTAAAAAGGCTGAATTGTATTTCATTGAATATATATACCTAACATTTTATTTATCCATTCATCTGTTAATAGACACTAGGTTGATTCCATATCCTGGTTATTATGAATAATACAGATGAAGGCCAAAAACATGTTATCATCTCAACAGATGGAGAAAAATCAATCATTTAACAAAATTTAGCATCCACTTATGATTAAAAACTCTTAAATTAGTTATAAAAGTAAAGCACATAAACACAATAAAGGACATATATTATGTCCAAACCTACAGTTAACATCATACTCAATGTTAAAAAGTTGGCAGCTTTTCCTCTAATATCAGGAATAGGACAAGGACGCCCACTCTCACGACCTCTATTTAACATAGTACTAAAAGTCCTTCCCAAGGCAATTAGGCAAGAAAAAAATAAAATAAAATAAAATAAATAGGAAAAAAAGAAATGAAATTGTCTGTTTGCCAATGACATGATTTTATATAGACAAAACCTTTAAAACTTCACTAAAAACTGTTAGAATTAATAAACAAATTTAGTAAGATGCAGGGTACCATGTCAACATAAAAAAATCAATAGCACTTCTATACACTAACAGATAATTATCTAAAAAAGAAATTAAGAAACCATCCAATTTATAATAGCATCAAAAAATACATAGAGGTACATTTCACCAAGGAGGTGAAAGATCTGTATACTAAAAAGTGTAAAACATTAATGGGAGAAATTGAAAAAAATCACAAATAAATGGAAAAATAAACCATGTTCATGGATTGAAAGAATTAATATTGTTGAAATATCCACATTACCCAAAGCAATCTATGGATTCAGTGCAAACCTTATCAAAATTCTAATGTCATTTTTTACAAAAATAGAAAAAACAAAAATGATAATTTAAATGAAATTCCAAAAGACCCTGAATAACCAAAGCTATCTTGAGCAAAAATAACAAAGCTGGAGACATTATACTACCTGACTTCAAACTATATCACAAAGCTATACTAATTCAACAGGCATGACAAAGGCATAAAAACAAACATGTTGAGCAATAGAGCTGGATAGAGAGCCTGGTAATAAACCCACACATTTATGGTTAATTGACTTTCAACAAAGGTGCAAAGGACACACAATAGAGAAAATAAAGTCACTTCAATAAATGGTGTTGAGAAAACTGGATAGCCCTTATCTCATACCATGTATGAAATTCAACTCAAAATGAACTAAAGATGGAAGCATAAAACTTGAAACTGTGAAATTACTACAAGAAAACAGGGAAATACTCTACAACAATGGTCTGGACAATGATATTTTGGATATGACCTCAAAAGTACAGGCAACAAAAGTAAAAATAAACAAATAGGACCACATAAAACTAAAAAGTTTCTGCACAGCAGAGGGAACAATTAACAAAGAGAAGAGAAAACACTCATATTGTGAGAAATTAGTTGCAAATCAAACATTTGATGATGGGCTGTTATTCAAAATATATAAGAAACTCAAACAACTCAATAGCAAGTAAACAAATATCCCAATTAAAAATTGAGCAAAGGACCTGAATAGACATTTCTCAAAAGAACAAATACAAATGGCCAACAGGTATATAAAAAAATACTCAACATCACTGATCATCAGGCAAATGAAAATTAGAACCACAGTGAAATATAACCTCATGCCGGATGAAATGACTTTTATAAAAAGGATGAAAGATAAGTGTTGGCAAGGTTGTGGAGAAAAGGGAACATTTCTACACTGTTACTGGGTATGTAAATTAATACAGCCATTATAGAAACAGCATAGAGTTTCTTCAGAAAACTAAAATTAAAATTTTCATATAATCTAACAGTCTTACTTCTTGGTATATATCTTCTGGAATTAAATTCAGTATGTCAAAGAGATATAAATGAGAGGTGACAATGTGCTAGCAGCCCTCGCTAGCTCTCAGCACCTACTTGGCCTCGGCGTCCGCTCTGGCCACGCTGGAGGAGCCCTTCAGCCCCGCTGTGCTATGAGTGCCCCTCTCTGGGGCTGGCCGAGGCCAGAGCTGGCTCCCTCTGCTCCTGGGGAAGTGTGAAGAGAGAGGTGTGGGCAGGAACCGGGGCTGCGTGCAGCGCTCGCGGGCTGGCACGGGTTCCAGGTGAGTGTGGGCTCGGCAAGCTCCGCACTTGATGTGGCTGGCTGGCGCCTGCTGGGCTTGATCGGAGGCTGAATCCCATGCGTAGACCACCGTTCCCTCTTCACGGGTTCCTTGGCCAGGATAGCAGGTCTCCCTCTCTCTCTTTTTGGCTTCCCCCTTTTCCTCTTGATTGTCTGGGATGAGCTCCCTCTGGGCTGCTGGAGTGCCTGGGCTAGGTGCCGCAAAGTCCTGTGGTGAGTGCCAGTGAGAGGTGAAGCTGGCTGGGCTTCTGGGACAGGTGGGGACTTGGAGAACTTTTCCGTCTAGCTAAAGGATTGTAAGTGCACCCATCAGCACTCTGTGTCTAGCTAAAGGTTTGTAAACACACCAATCAGTGCTCTGTGTCTAGCTAATTGGGTGGGGACTTGGAGAACTTTTGTGTCCAGCTAAAGGATTGTAAACGCACCAATCAGCACTTTGTCCAAAGGGACCAAGCAGCTCTCTGTAAAACGGACCAATCAGCTCTCTGAAAAATGGACCAATCAGCAGGATGTGGGTGGGGCCAGATAAGGGAATAAAAGCAGGCCACCTGAGCCAGCAATGGCAACCGGCTTGGGTCCCCTTCCATGCTTTAGCGCTTTGCAATAAATCTTGCTGCTGCTCACTCTGGGTCCTCACTGCGTTTATGAGCTGTAACACTCACTGCGAAGGTCTGCAGCTTCACTCCTGAAGTCAGCGAGACCACAAATCCACCAGGAGAAACAAACAACTCTGGACACACTGCCTTTAAGAGCTGTAACACTCACCGGGAAGGTCTGCAGCTTCACTCCTGAAGCCAGCGAGACCACAAATCCACCAGGAGAAACAAACAACTCTGGACACACTGCCTTTAAGAGCTGTAACACTCACCGGGAAGGTCTGCAGCTTCACTCCTGAAGCCAGCGAGACCACGAACCCACCAGAAGGAAAAAACTGCAGACACGTCCGGACATCAGAAGGAACAAACTCTGGACACACCATCTTTAAGAACTGTAACACCCACCGCGAGGGTCCACGGCTTCATTCTTGAAGTCAGTGAGACCAAGAACCCATTAATTTTGGACACATAAATACACCCAAGTTTATTGCAGCGTTAATCACAATGCAAATGCACTTCATGCCACAAAACTGTATACTTAAAATGGTTATAATGGTGAGTATTATGTCATGTATATTTTACTACAATTTTAAAAATAAAAGTAAAACTATTTTATAATAGCTATGATATCATTGATGATGAATAATATGCATTTTGTTTGTTTTCTGTTTCCTCTGTTTCCATATTTATTATTTCCTTCCAATTTATAATGGTTTATTTTTTGTTCTGTTTTCTATCTTTTGTTAATGAATGCTTTAGTCATTTCCTCATCTATTTGCAGTGTTTCTTGTTTTCTAACAAATAGTAGCTGTAGGTTTTCTGAGTAAAGTTTTACTGAAACTCATAGATTTTGCTCTCAAGATGAATACAAAATAAATATGTTATTCTGTGGAAGCTAACATAAAACTAAGTGCTGTGTCAAATAAATCTCAGGATTTGTGTGATTTGGCACAATAGAATTTCATTTCTCAATTATTTATCTGTCCAATCTGGGTTAATGTTCATAGTTGTCAGGTGTTCATCGTCAATGACACTTAGTCCTAAAATTCAATTTAATCTAGAGTTTTTGTGTTGAATTTCTCTTGCCATCAATGTGAGCTGTGTCTCTAGAAGTTTTGCACAATATGGTCCTAATTCAGCATATTCTTTATCAGTGCCTATTATTTGAAGGATACAGTACTGGGCACTATGAATATTTGAAGGTGAAAGACCACAGCTCCTGCCTGTATTTAATGAGAAAGGCATACATGGGTTTGCGACTTTTGAGTTTTGGAACTTAATATCTATATGGCTTTAAGCATTTTCTTTCATTTGTTCATATGAATCAGAATCACTTTATGTGAAAAGCATAATAATAGTACTTACTATAGGGTCTATAGGAACACTTAGCTCATCGTATGCTTCAATACAATTATTAATATTTTAGTTATTATATACATTGTTTACATAAGCATATATGTCCTCAGAAAATTTCATTTTGCAATTTGTAAAGAAAGATATATAACTAGTGACTATTTTCAGACAATAATTTATGAAATTTCTAAAAATTACTAAACTTTTAGCTCAGAAGTAAAGTTCTTTCCATGATTCTAAGGTCACATTGGATTAAATCCCAAGCCTCCTTCATAATGATACATTCATTCTGACAGAAGAAAAAACTAGAAATTTGGCGAGGGAAGGTAAAAAGGGAGAAATAAGTCCACCTAATTACGTACAATAAAAAAATCAATCAATTAATTGAAGACTATAGTTACAGAGGATGAACTCTTTTCTGCCATCTCATCTCAATTAAGATGCAGCATGGGAGGGAGAGCCTGATGACAATACCATCACAGTGAAGAAGAAGCAAGTAAAAGAGCAGGGTAAACAATCTGACAAAAACAAATGCTGAAAACTTTGTTTCTCTCTCCTGAAAACTTTGAAACTCATTTCCTAGCTGGGAAGAACTCCGTTTCTACGTTTGAGAAATTGTCTTCCTTTAAGACAGGCAATTTCAGCTTTATTCTTAGGAAAGATGTTTTGGTGAAAGTCCATTAAGCACTGTCATGTATTTGTTTTCATTGTACTGGCATTGTGCATTTGCTCTTTGTTCCCTTAAAAGATTCCCTCAGGGTTCCTATTATTTTATTTATTAACTCCATAGTTTCCTTTTAGGTCCCTTTATTTCAAAATTCAATATATTCTGTCTTTGACTCACATTACTTTTATACTAAGGGTATTTCTATAATGTGAGTGAAGTTGACAATTAAAGAAAATTCAAACCCTGAATCATATCCATAGTGGCTAAACTACAAGGGGAAAATTTGTGTCATAGACAGGACCAGCTACATAATTTGTGGCCCTAGTACAAAATGAAAATGTGGGGTCCCTGTTAAAAAGTTAACAATTTCTATATGGTGACATCAGAGCATTAACTATACATGAAGCCCTTCTAAGATCATTACATCATGTGACTCCTCAGTTTACAAACCTATAAAGCCGTCCTTTATCGTGGGTGTTTATTCAGTAAAATCTTTATTTGCTTTCAACCCTGCTCTCGATTTTTATTTGAGTCATAATATGTGTACATATTTGTGAAGTGCATGTGGTATTTTGTTACGTGCACAAAATGGATAATGATCAAGTCAGGTATTTAAGATATCCATCACCACTGGCATTTATAATTTCTATGTACTGGGAGCATTTCAAATACTCTCTTCTAGCAGTTTTGAAATATACAATACATTGTTCTTAACTATAATCACCCTATTCTTCTATCAAGCATTAGAACTTATTTCTTCTAGTTAACTGTGTGTTTGCACTCATTACATCATTTCTTTATTACCCCTTATACAGCCTTTCCAGCCTCTGGTAACTATTATTCTACTTTTTACCTCTATAAGATGAACAGTTTTTAGCTCCCGAATATGAGTGAAAACGTGATATTTGTTCTTTTGTGCATGGTTTATTTCACTTAACATAATGACCTCCAGTTCCATCCATGTTGCCATAAATGACAGGATTTCATTCCATTGTATGGGTGTGTGTGTGTGTCTGTGTGTGGTGTGTGTGTGTGTATAATATCACATTTTTTAAATTCATTCATTGATGGACACTTAGGTTGATTCTATGTCCTGACTATTGTGAATAGTGCTGTAATAAAAATGGGAGTGGAGACATCCTTTTGATATACTGATTTCCTTTCCTTTGGATAAATACTCAGTGGTGAGATTGCTGGGTCATATGGTAGTTTTATTTTTAGTTTTTTGAGAAATTTCCATGCTGTTTTCCATAATGGCTGTACTAATTCACATTCTTATCAACAGTGTATAAGAGCTGTCTTTTCTGTGCATCCTTGCCAGCACCTGTGATTTTTTTTTTTTTTTTTGGTCTTTTTGATAACCATTCTTAACTGGAGTGAGGTAATGTCTCAGTGTGGTTTTTATTTGCTTTCCCTGATGATTAGTGATTTTGAACATTTTTTCACATACCTCTTAGCTATTTGTATGTCTTCTTTTGAGAATGTCTCATTTAGGTCTTTTGCTTACTTTTTAAAGGATGTTTTTTCTGTTGAGTTGTATTCTAGAAATTAGTCCCTTTTCATATAAATGGTTTACAACTATTTTTCCCATTCAATAGATTGTCTCTTCCCTTTTTATTTTTTCCTTTTCTGTGCAGAAGCTTTTTAGTTTAGTATAGTCCCATTTGTCTATTTTTGGTTTTGTTGCTATGCTTTTAAGATCTTAGCCGTAAGTTCTTTGCCTAGACCAATGTCCTAGAGTGTTTCTCCTTCATTTTCTCTGAGTAGTTTTATAGGTTTTAGTCTTATATCCAGTCTTTAATCCATTTTGAGTTGATTTTTGTGTATGGTGAGAGATAAGGGTCTATGTTTTTTTCTTCTGCATGTGCACATCCAGTTTTACCAGCACCATTTATTGAAGAGGGCTTCCTTTCCCCATTGTATGTTCTTGGCAACTTTGTCAAAGTTCAGTTAGTTGTAAACATGTAGATTTATTTCTGCATTCTCTAATTTGTTCTATTAGTCTATGTGTCTGTTTTTATACCAGTACTATGGTTCATATGTTTAAATGTTATCATAAATAGTATATTTCAAATTTCAATTTTCTATTATTAAAATTTCTGTTATATAGAAACTGGTAAGATAAACTTTGGTTGTTAATTTGGCATATGGCTATGTGAATAAAGACTACACATCTCAGCCACCTTTGCTGTCAGATATTGTCATATGATTACTTTCCAGCCAATGTGATACAATACAATTGTTGCATGCTACTTTCAAGAAGTGATCTTTAAGGGAGGAGGCAGAGCCTTTCTCAGCTCCTTCTGCTTTCCATTGGCTAGAATGTGAATGAAATGTCTAGAGCTGAGACAGCTTTATTGGACATATGTCATAGCATGTTTACCCATTTTTAAATTGATAAACATTGATTTTTTTCTAATTATTTAATTATTACAAAACATGGTCAAATTAGCACCCTTGTACCTATATTTCATGTGTGTTTGTCTTGGGTAGATACTTAAAAGTACAATTCCTAGGTCATAGAATATGTGTATATTTATTGTCAAATTTCTCTTTAAAATGATTGTATCAACCTATGTTTCCATTGACAGTTTATTTATTTGAAAATATTTTTATATATTTCAGGAACTATTCTACGCAGTAGGTATGCTGAGGAGACTGAAATGTTTTGTTTATGATAAAACTTATATTCTTAAGAGAAAGATAAGCAATAAGCAAATAAAAGCAACAATTAGTATTACATCAAGTAGCAATGTGTGCTATGATATAGTATAAATGTAAGTGGTGGGAATTAACATTATATAGGGTATGCAGATAAGATCTAGTTTTAAAAATGATATTTGGACCCAAGACCAAAAACAAGAAAGAAAGAAAAGAAATATTATTCCAGGCAAAGGAAACAGAAAATGCAAAGATGAAGAGATATAGACAAGCTTGGCTTTTTCTACAATGAAAGTCCTGTGTATTTGAAGTATAGTCTACAAGGATAAGGTACTGTATGATGAGGCTGAAAAAGTTGACATGTTAAAGATCTCACAGAGCCTTAAAACCCATGATAAAAAGTTTGATTTCTTTTTAGTGCAACAGAAAGTCATTCAAAGATTTTTTAAACAAGAAGAGTAATAATGATGTATATTTAAAATTGTGGACTTTGGACCCTGAATAGAGAATAACTTATTAGGAGATCAGAGAAGAAACAGGGATACAGGACTTTAGGCTATTATGTAGCCCAGGCCCAGGTAAGATAGGTTGGTAGTTTATCCTGAGGTAGTTGCAATGGAGATGAAGGAAACTGGGCAAATTTGGGCAATCTTATAGATGTATTGTATACAGGTTTTGCCAGTGGGTCAGATGTTATACTCTGTTTCTGCTATCTTTGTCAACATTTTATAGTTGGCAAACGAAGGAAAAGTAAAAACGGAATTGTTCCTGTATGTTTGCATCAGCTTCTGATGTTTGGCATACCAAATTATATAATTTGCTGATATATGTTTGCATCAGCTTATGAAGTTTGACATACCAAACTATTTAGTTTGTATTGTTAACTGGATGGATTAAAAATGGCACCTCTTGGTTCGAAAGTTCATTTTCCACATTTAATAAAGATAAGCAGTCTTTTATTTTTGTTAACCATTTGTTTTGTGTTATTTGCATGCCTCATTAATTTGTAGAAGTTTCTAATCTTTTTTAGGGATGAATTTTTATTTTACTTGTCTAAAATATTCAGCTCTGTCAATTGTTTTTAAGGTATCCTTATGGCATTTTTTTTGGTGAAAATTAAAAGTGCGTAAATTTAATGTAATTAAATTAATCTTCTACTTTTTGGCCCTTAAATTTTCATGTTGGGAATATTTTTCTAATTAAAGAACATCTAATTAAGAAAAGATTGTAAATATCTATTAATTTATTGTATGGATTTTTACATATTAGAGTCTTTATCTGGAATTTAGTGTTTTGAATGTTGTATTCTGGGAAACATATTTTTTCCCAAACATATAGCCATTTGTCCCAGTACAATTCTCACAATTTAAAGGCCACCTTCATCACACACTCTACCTCCATGTATTCTGACAAGCACGTATCCCTTTCTGACCCCCTTTTCTTTGTTTTACTGATAATTTGGCAATTCCTGTACCAATAGAAAAAGGTTTTAATTACAATAGCTGTGTAATGTGCTTTCATTCCTGATAATATATGAAACCAGACTGACTGTATTTTAATCTAAATTTTTGACCTTATTAACTGAGTACATTGGAAAATTCCTTAATTTTTTCTGTACTTCGGTTTCTCCAATTGTAAAATGGTAATAAGGCCTAAAAAAGTCAGAAACTGATGCAGACATACGGTAGCAATTCTGTTTTTATTTCCTTTCATACTCAATATTTAGGGAGAAAACATGGTTATAGAAAGTTTTATAGGTAGAGAATTGTACCAGAAGATCTGAGTTCCAGCCCAAACACTGTCACTAATTAGTTGTGTGACTTTGAGATAGCCATTTCACTTTCTTGTCACTTAGTTTACCCAATTGGCTAGTGGGCATAATAATGACTTTTTTTTGGTAATAAGGTTGTTGTAAGATTATTAGATATAAATGCTTATCACAAAACAATAAAACTTTAAACAAATGACTGATATCACTTTAATAGCATTAGTTGTCAAAAACTTTAAATTCTGTTGTGTTGCATAATCAGAGTTCTTTGATCATTAACAGACAATAATGATGGTGTTTCCTGTAGGTCATAGGTTTAATACAGCGGTAATACAAGTAGAATAGAAAACCTGCATCCCTTTTATGGTGGCTTATTTTTAGTTCAGGGCATTCGAAACCTGGTGCCCATAAATTACAAAGCACTGAACTGAGTAAAATTTCCTCCACTAGTTCAACAAGAATTCATTGCTATCTTTGGTCACTTTTCTCATTTACCATCAATAACTCCCATATTTCAGGAAAGCAAATAGGCAAATATTTTGAAAATGAATTTTCTGACTTTGTTATATTGGAATCACTATTCAAATATACACTGATCTGGCACATTCTAAGTGGGAAACAATATTCAGAAAATCTGGTTTCTGTTCACAGCTATCATTTAGTTTATACAAATCACACTGAACAACAAACAACAAAAATTCAGCCTATGTGGTAGTTTTTATTGCATTTCCTATCTTTACAACCAGATACGTCACTGTTGTGTGGGTAGAGACAAACTGTTGGCATTGTTCTATAAACATGTTTTTTTCAGATATTTTAATGTCATATTAACAGAGAAAATAAGTGCAACAAATGACTTTGAAACTTATGTTCAGTTCAATGAACACTTCTTGCGTGCTTCGTGTATGCTAGGCACCATGCTAGGAACTTAAGAGGTAAAAATTAATAGTTTCTTGCTTTGAGAAAATTTCATTTGGTACATTCATGCCATTTTCAGTGATGAGTGTAATGATAAATGAATATTTTCCTCAATTATAGTACAGGAAACCACCTTCACTGAACTTCTGTTATCCAATGCAAGCATTGTGACAGACTCCAATTACTTTTCAATCCACGAGTCAATCATCTCTTATGCAACCTGGGCTTAAATCGTGGGTGTCATCCTTGGCAACCTGAATTTTTAGGCACATAGGAGAGTCAAATTCTGTCACTTGCTTCTTTATATAATTCCACATTTCTCATATCTGCCCCTTCATCTGTTTATATGTTTGTTTTTGCTTCGGGATTTTGGACATCAAATGCACAGGGACAAGTCAATTGTATATTTCAGCCCACAGCATATTATCATTGCTGGATTCCTCTTTGGTTTTATTTCACTTTTATCTTTTTTTTTTTCTTTCATCTGATCATCATTGACTCCATTTCCATTTTTCTCTTTCTCCCCATAGGAACTCATTTTATGTCACTTGTATCTGTAAACAGTTTATATTGGTATGCTTTACATTGAAACATATGTAAATGTTATTTTTGATAGCTATCATTGATTAATTTTCTTCAACCAATAGCATATTTTAAAGATCTAATTAGGTTGCTAGTTGACCTTAAGTTCATTACTTCAGATTGAAGCATAGTATTCAATAGTACATGACTACTATATTTTACTTATTTTTCCAAATAATGGACCTCAGAGTTACAACTAACCCTATTTCCACAAGGTATGCTGTGATGTATATCTTTGTATGTGACCTTTTGTGAATTTGTACACATATTACTTTTGGGTGTTAGTCCAGGAGTAAGATTGGGCATAGACTTTGTGTATAATTTTGTTTACTAATTCTGATTTATTCAACAGAATGTCTGTACCAGTCTGTATCTCATGAGTCAGGTATTAGATTTCAGGTGTTTTTTAATCTTTGCTAACATTTGGTTTCCTCAAACCTTCCCATGTGTATATTCTTATTGGTGTACTCTAAAGCAATGTGCATTGCTGTTTTAATGTAAAATTTTCTGATGACAGAGTTGACATCAGGTTTTATGTCTGTTAACCATTTTGGTTTTTTTTTTCTATGATTTGTCTATTTATATCCTTAGCACATTGCTTTATATTGTAGATATTAATCAACATCACTGATCATCAGAGAGATGCAAATTAAGACCACAAGAAGACACCATCTCACATCAGTCAGATGGTTATTATTAAAATGTCATAAATTAACAGATCTTGGTGAGAATGCAGGGAAGAGGGAATGCCTATACACTTGTTGGTGGAAATGTAAATTAGTACAACCTCAATGGAAAATAGTATGGAGACTTCTCAGAGAATGAGAAATAGAAATACCATTGAAACCTGCAATCCCACTACTGGGTATTTACCCACAAGAAAATAAATAATTTTATCAAAAAGACCTGCACTTGTATGTTTTATTGTAAGACTCTTTACAATAGCAAAGTCATGAAATCAACTTATGTGTCCATCAGTGGATGACTGGGTAAAGAAAATGTGGTATCTATATACCATAGAGTGCTATGTAGCCATAAAAAATAATGACATTATGTCTTTTACAGCAGCATGGATGGAGTTGTAGGCCATTATCCAAATTGAAATAACTTAGAAGTGCAAAATCAAATATCACTTGTGGGATTCACACTTACAAGTGAGAGCTAAACAATGGGTTCACATGGACATAAAGATAGAAATAATAGACAATGCAAACTCTTTAAATGAAGTGAGGGTTGGAAAATTACCTTTTGGGTATGATGTTTATTCTTCAGATAATGGGTACACTAGAAGCCCAAACCTCACCATTACACAATATATCCGTGTAACAAGCATGCACATATACCTCCTGAATATATTAAAATAAAATATAATAGGGGTGGAGCAGGATAGTGCGATAAAAGCCTACATAGTTCATGTCCCTTGATGGAACACCAAATTTTAACAACTATCTGCACAGAAGAAAACAACTAAATAAGAACCAAAATTCAGGTGAGCAATCATAGTACCTGGTATTAATTTCATATCACTAATAGAAACATTGAGGAGAGCAGGAGAGACAGTCTCAGATCACTGAATCCACCCCTTTCTTGCACCCCAGCAGTGGCAATGAAGCATAGAGAGATAGTCTACATATGTAGGGGAGGGAGAGCACAGTGACTGGAGGATTTCACATTGAACTCAGTGCTGCCCTGTCACAGTGGAGAATAAAATCATGTTGGGTTCAACCAGCACCCATGCATGGAGACAGTATTTGGTCCAGTCCTAGCCAGAGGGAAATTGCTCATCACAGTGGTTGGAACTTGAGTTTTTCAGCAAGTCTCGCCATGGCAGGATGCAGTTCTCTCGGTCCTAGGTAAACTGGAAATGTAGTCTAGGACACAAAATCTGCATTTCTAGGCAACTTGTAGTTCTAAGCTGGGCTTAGAGGCAGTGAACTAGGGTGGCACATGACCTAGGGCAACACCAGCCGGCACTGCCAAGAAATGGCTTGCACCAGTCCTCCCCCTACCCCAGACAATGTAGCTCATAACAATGAAAATGCCTTGTTCTCCTTAAGGAGAGAAGAGTGAAGAGTAAAGAGGACTTTGTCTTGCATCTTGGATACCAGATGAGCCACAGTAGGATAAGAAACAGGGCATAGTTGTGAGACCTAATTTTCCAGGGCCTAGCTCCCAGATGGCATTTCTAGATACACCGTGGGGCAAAATGGAACTTGCTTCCTTGAAGGTAAGAACCCAGTTCTGGCAGGATTCTTCACCTGCTGACTAAGGACCCCGTGGGCCCTGAATACCCAGGAAGTACACCAGGGGCCTTGGGCTATGAGATGTGCTGGCTACAAGGGAAACCAAGCACATTCTCAGTTGTGCTGGCTATGGTGAAAGCCTCCTGTTTGAGAAAAGCAGAGGGAAAAGTAAAGGGCACTTTACCTTGCACCCTAGGTACCAGTTTGGCCATAGTGGGATAGAAAAACTTGCAGGCACTTGGGGTCCTTGAGTCAAGGCCTAAGCTCTTAGACAGCATTTCTGGACTTTCCATGGGCCAGAGGGAAACCTACGTCCTTGAAGGATGAGTCCCAGGCTTGGCACCATTTACCATATGCTGATGGAAGAGACCTTGGCCTTTAAGTGAACATTACAGGGTGCCAAGCACAAGTCCCCATGGACTGGTGGTCATAATGACCACAGAGAGAGGCTCCTCTGCCTGTGGAAAGGAGAGAAAAGAACAGAAGAACTTTGTGTTGTGGTTTGAGTGCAAGCTCAGCTGAAGAGGAATAGAGCATCAAGGAAATTGCTAAAGTTTTTAATTCCAGTCTCTGGTTCCCAGACAGAATTTCTGGACATGCTTGGGTCCTGGAGGAACTCACAGCCCTGAAGGGAAGGACACGGAGAAAGGCCCAATGCTGTGCTGGTATTAGGTCGAACCCAGTGCAGTCCTAGTGATAATGGCCACAGTGTGCTTATATCACCTTAACCCCAGTTCCAGGTGGATAAACAGAGAGAAAGAGAGACTGACTCTGTTTGGGAGAAAGTAAGAGAAAAGAACCAAGAGTCTTTGCCTGATAAGAGAACTTTAAAGAATCTTATCAAAGACTATGTGGGCAGTACCTCTACAGGTCTACAAACACCACATTGTTATTGGGATTGGGACCCACGTCCCTTTGAATACCTGGAAAACCTTCCCAAGGAGGACAAGCACAAACAAGACCAGTCTTTGAAGACTACAATAACTACCTAACTCTTCAATGCCAGATACCAAATAACATTAACAAGCTCAACACCATCCAGGAAAACATGATCTCACCAAATGAACTAAATAAGAAACCAGGGAACAAAACTAGAGAAACAGAAATATGTGACATTTCAGACAGAGAATTCAAAATAGCTGTTTTGAGGAAACTCAATGAAATTCGAGATAACACAGAAAAGAAATTCAGACTTCTGTCAGGTAAATTTAACAAAGAGATTGAAGTAATTAAAAAGAATTAAGCAAAAATTAGAGTTGAAAAATAGAATTAGTAGGCTGGAGACTGTCTCAGAGTCTCTTAATAGCCAAACTGATCAAGCAGAGAAAAGAATTAGTCAGCTCGAAGACAGGCTATTTGAAAATACAAAGTCAGAAAAGACAAATAAGAATAAAAAAACAGTAAAGCATACCTACCAGATCTTGAAAAAGAACAGACAAACAAGGTCATTATATACTGCTAAAGGGGTCAATTCAGCAAGAGGATTAATGATTGTGACTATATATGCACCCAACACTAGGGCAACCAGATATGTAAAGCAAATATTATTAGAGATAAAGAGTAAGATAGACCCCAGTACAATGATAGCGGGACACTTCAACATTCTATTTTCAGCAATGGAGAGATCTCTCCAACAGAAAATACACAAAGTAACCTTTGACTTAATCTGCACTGTAGAACAAATGGAACAAATTGAAATTTACTGATTATTTCATCCAATAGCTGTAGAATACACATTTTCCTCCTAAGCACATGAATCATTCTCAAGGAGAGACCATATGTTAGGTCACAAACATTCAAAAAATTGAAACATTATCAAGCAACTACTCTGACCACAATGATGTAAAACTAGAAATCAAAACCAAGAGGAATTTTAGAAACTATAGAAGCACATGGAAATTAAACAATCTGTTTCTTCATGACCAGTGAGCCAATGAAAAAATCAAGAAGAAATTTGCAAATTGTTTGAAAGAAGTTATAATGGAAACACACTATACCAAAACCTCTAAAACAGCAAAAGCAGGACTAAGAGGAAATTTTATAGCTATTAAATATAAGTGCCTACATTTTAAAAAAATGAAAAAACTTCAGATAAATCACTTATCTATGAATTAAAAAAAAAAAAACTAGGAAAGCAAGAGTAAACCAAACCCAAAATTGGAAGAAGAAAATAAATAATAAATATGAGCAGAAATAAATAAAATTGAAATGAAAAAAATGGTACAAAAGATCAATTAAAAAGTTGTTTCTTGAAATAATAAAAAAATTGACAGACCTTTAGCCAGGCTAAGAAAAAAAAAAAGGCCCAAATAAATAAAATCAGGGATGAAAAAGGAAACATAATAACTGATAGCACAGAAATTTAGAGGATCATTAGTGGCTACTGTGAGCAACTATATGACAATAAATTGGAAAATCTCAAAGAAACAGATAAATAACCAGACAGACACAACCTACCAAATTGAAACACGTAGAAATCTTAAATCTGAACTAACCAATAACAAGTAACAAGATCAAAGCCATAAAATGTCTCCCTGTAATGGAAAGCCTGGAACCTGAAGGCCTCACTGTAGAATTCTAAAAAATGTTTAAGGAAGAACTAATACCAAGCCCACTCAAACGGTTCCAAAAAATTAAAGAGGAGGGAATGCTTCCAAACTCACTCTATGAGGCCAGCATTACCCTGAACTAAAACCTGACAATGACACATCAAAAAAATAAAAATAAAAAAAAAGAAAAAGAAAAAACCTGTAGGCCAATGTTACTGATAAATGTTACTGAAAAAGTTCTCAACAAAATACTGTAAAATCAAATTCAAAAATACATTTAAAAGACCACTTATCATGACAAAGTGGAACGTATCCCTGGGATGCAAGGATAGTTGGACATACTCAAACGAATCAATTTGATACATCATACCAACAGAATGAAGATAAAAAGCCATATGATTATTTCAATTAATGCTAAAAAACCATTGATAAATTTCAACATCGCTTCATGATAAAAACCCTAAAAAACAGGCTGTAGCGGGAACATACCTCAATGTAATAAAAGCCATATATGACAGACACAGTTAATATTGCATTGAATAGGGGAAAACTAACAGCATTTCCTCTTAGATTTGGAACATGACAAGGATGTCCACTTTCACCACTGTTATTTAACATAGTACTGTAAGTCCTAGCTGGAGCAATCAGACCAGAGAAATAAATAGAGGGCATCTAAATTGGAAAGGAAGACGTTCAAATACCCTTGTTTGCAGATGATATGATCTTGTATTTGGAAAAACCCAAAGACTCCACATAAAAAAAACTCCAAGAGCTAACAAATTCAGTAAAGGTACAGGATATCAAATCAACATACAATAATGAGTAACATTTCTATATGCCAAAAGTGAATGATCTGAAAAAGAAATTTAAAATGTAAATCTATTTACAATAGACAAAACTAAACTTAGTTGCAAAGAAATTAAACCAAAAGACAAAAAATCTCTACAAAGAAAATGATAAAGCACTGACAAAAAAATTAAGGAGAACACACAAAAAATGAAAAGATATTCTGCGAAAATGGCCATACTATCAAAAGCAATCTAGAGATTTGATGCAATCCCTATCTAAATTCCGACACTATTTTTTTTTTCTTTTTGAGATGAAGTCTCACTCTATCTCCAGGTTGGAGTGCAGTGGCACGATCTCGGCTCACTGCAACCTCCGCCTCTCATGTTCAAGCAGTTCTCTTGCCTCAGCCTCCTGAGTATCTAGGAGTACAGGTGCCATGCCCAGCTAATTTTTGTATTTTTAGTAGAGACGGGGTTTCACCATGTTGTCCAGGATGGTCTCGATCTCTTGACCTTGTGATCTGTCTGCCTCGTCCTCCCAAAGTACTGGGATTACAGGTGTGAGCCATCGCGCCCGGCCTCCAATGTCACTCTTCACTGAAATAGAAAAAACAATCCTAAAATATATACGGAATCACAAAAGACCCAGAATATCCCAAGCTATCCAGAGCAAAAAGAGCAGAACTGAAAGAATCACACTACTTGACTTCAAATTACATTATAGAGTTAAAATAACCAAAGTAGCATGGTACTGGCAAAAGAACAGACACATAGACCAATGGAACAGAATAGAGAACCCAGAAATACATTCACAGAGCTACAGCAAACTCATTTTCAACAAAGGTCCCAAGGACATAGACTGGGTAAAAGAGCCTCTTCAATAAATGGTGCTGGTTAAACTGGATATCCTTATGCCAAAGAATGAAACTTGGTCCATAACTCTCACCTTATACAAAAATCAAATTCAAATGGATTAAATACTTAAAATTAAAAGTTTAGTGTATGAAACTGCTACATGAAAACATTGGAGAAACTCTCTAGGGCATTCTTCTGGGCAAAAATTTCTTGAGCAATACCCCACAAGCACAGGCAACCATACAAAAATGGACAAACGGGATCACATCAAGTTAAAAGCTTCTGCACAGCAATGGAAACTATCAAGAAAGTCAAGAGACAAATATTATATTATGGGAGAAAATATTTGCAAACAACCCATCTGACAAGGGATAAACAATCAGAATATGTAAAGAGCTCAAACAACTCTATGGGGACAAAAATGTAATAATTTGATCAAAAAATGGTCAAAATATTTGAATAGCTATTTCTCAAAAGAAGGTATACAAATAGCAAACAGGAATATGAAAAGATGATCATCATTAATCATTAGAGAAATGTAAATCAAAACTACAATGAGATATCATCTCACCCTAGTACAAATGACTTACATCCAAAAACAGGCAGTAGCAAATGTAGGCAAGAATGTGGAGAAAAGAGGACCGTCGTACACTCTTGATGGGAATGTAAATTCATACAACCACTATGGAAAACAGTTTGAAGGTTCCTCAAAATCTGAAAATTGAGCTACCATATGATCCAGCAATCCCACTGTTGGTTATATACCTGAAGGACAGGAAGACAGTATAATGAAGAAATATCTGCACTCCCATGTTTTTTGCAGCACTGTTCACAATAGCCAGGATTTGGAAGCAAACTAAATGTCTGTCAACAGATGAATAAAGAAAATGTGGTATATATACACAATGAAGTACCATTAAGCCATAACAAAAAGAAATGAGATTCTGTCATTTGCAACGACATGGATGGAACTGAAGGTCATTATGTTAAGTGAAATAAATCGGATACAGAAAGACAAACATCACATGTTCTCACTTATTTTTGGGATCTAAAAATCAAAACAAACTCATGGACATAGGGATTAGAAGGATTGTTATCAGGGACTGGGAAGCATAGTGGAGGGTTGAGGGGAAGGTTGAGATTGTTAATGTGTACAAGAAAAAAAAAAAAGACCAAATAAGACCTAATAAGACCTAAAAAAAAAAGAAAGACCGAATAAGACCGAATAAGACCTAATTAATAATAAGACCTAATATGTGTACAAAAAAAAAAAAAAAGAAAGACCGAATAAGACCTAATCTTGATAGCATAAGAGGGAGGCTATACTGAATAATAATTTAACTGTATATTTTTAAATAGCTAAAAGAGCATAATTGGATTGTCTGTAGCAAGAAGGATAAATTGTGAGGTGATGGATACCTAATTTTCCATGATATGATCATTACATATTGCATGCCTGTACATAAATATCTCAGGTACTCCATACATATATTAACTCAGGAAAATTAAAAATAAGAATTGTAATCGTTTAATTTTTTAAAAATCAATTTTTTAAAATTAAGTAATTACAATGCAATACAATAAATACATTGTGAGCCTTAACATTATAAAATTATTTTCCCATTTTCCATCTAATAACTTCACCCAGGGAGTCTATCATGAAATGAAATTCTTGTTTCATGTAGTCAAATACATTAATATTTTATTTTATAGTATGTGCATTTTGTATCATATAAAGTCATTCCTAATTTGGAATCCAAAACATATTTTAAAAATTTTACTGCCTCTTTTTATACTTTTTTACAGTTAATATTTTAATACACCTGGATTTAACCTATGTGTATTGTTTGTCATATTATCCTGGCACCTTTTCTTTCTCTTATCGATTTAATTGAAGTATAATGGACATAAAATAAACTGTACATATTTAAAGTGTGTGTCTTTTTCTATATTGATATGTATATATCTCTATGTCTGTATTCATTTATTTTTCCAACACATCTCACCACAATCATGATAGTAATCATATCCATATAACTCCTGAATATTTCTTTGTGATCCTTACTAATTCCTGTTTCCCACTTTTCCCCACCTCCTTTTTTTAGACAAACATTGATCTTCTTTCTATTTATTGTAGTTTGCATTTTCTAGTTAAATTGAATCACATTTTATGTCCCATTTTTGCCTGGCTTCCTTAAATTAGTATAATTTTTAAATATTTATTGATATTGTTATATGTCTTACTAGCTCACTCTTTTTTATTTTTAAATAGTATTTCTTTATATGGATATGTTTACCCATGCAACTGTATGTCTATTTTATTTATCTACCCATTAATGAATGCATTGTTTTTAGTTTGATTATTACAAATATACCTGCTATGAACATTTGTGCAAAAGTCTTTATATAGACATATGCTTCATTTTCTTTTGAGTGAATTCCTTGCAGTCAAATGGTTGGATCATATGGTAGGTGTATGTTTACCTTTTTAAGAAACAGCCTGGTGTGCTGCACCCATTAACTCGCCATTTAGCATTAGATATATCTCCTAATGCTGTCCCTCCCCCCCTCCCCCCACCCCACAACAGTCCCCAGAGTGTGATGTTCCCCTTCCTGTGTCCATGTGTTCTCATTGTTCAATTCCCATCTATGAGTGAGAACATGCGGTGTTTGGTTTTTTGTCCTTGCGATAGTTTACTGAGAATGATGATTTCCAATTTCATCCATGTCCCTAAAAAGGACATGAACTCATCCTTTTTTATGGCTGCATAGTATTCCATGGTGTATATGTGCCACATTTTCTTAATCCAGTCTATCATTGTTGGACATTTGGGTTGGTTCCAAGTCTTTGCTATTGTGAATAATGCCGCAATAAACATACGTGTGCATGTGTCTTGATAGCAGCATGATTTCTAGTCCTTTGGGTATATACCCAGTAATGGGATGGCTGGGTCAAATGGTATTTCTAGTTCTAGATCCCTGAGGAATCATCACACTGACTTCCACAATGGTTTAACTAGTTTACAGTCCCACCAACAGTGTAAAAGTGTTCCTATTTCTCCACATCCTCTCCAGCACCTGTTGTTTCCTGACTTTTGAATGATTGCCATTCTAACTGGTGTGAGATGGTATCTCATTGTGGTTTTGATTTGCATTTCTCTGATGGCCAGTGATGATGAGCATTTTTTCATGTGTCTTTTATACATATGTAACTAACCTGCACATTGTGCACATGTACCCTAAAACTTAAAGTGTAATAATAATAATAATAAAAGAAACAGCCTAACAGTGTTCCAAAGTGGTTGTACCCCAACTTTCCAATGTACAGTGTATGAGAGTCCTATTTGTTCTGCATTCTGTCCAACAGTTGGTATGGTCAGTCTTGTTAAAATTTTGGTCATTGTAATAGGTGTGCAGGGGAATCTCATTATAGTTTTAGTTTGCATTACTTTAATTACTAATGATTTTGAACATTTTTTCATGTACTTATGTGTCATCCAGATATCTTCCTGTGAGAAGTGCCTGTTAACATCCTTTTCTCTTTATTTACTGAATTGCAGTTTCCTCATTAAGTTTTGAGAGGTATTAATATATTCTGCATGTGAAAATATGATATGCAAATATTGTCTCCTAGTCTGTGGCTTGCTTTTCATTCTCTTACGGGTGCATTGTCAGCAGCCAAAGTTTTAAATTTTGATGATTTCTGATTTATCAATTTTTTTCTTTGGATTGTGCTTTTGGTCTCATGCCTGCAAAATATTTCCCTAACCCAAGATCATGAAGATTTTTTCTATGAGTTTTTATAAGTCTTATGATGAAGTTTTACATTTAGATCTAAAATCTATTTTAGTTAATTTTTGTATATGGTGTGAGTTATGGATATGTTTCATGTTTAAATATAATTATTGAGTTGTTTCAGAAATATTTGTTAAAAAATCTTTCTCCAATGAATTGTCTTTATATTTTCATAAAAAATTAACTGAATATATGTATGTGTGGATCCATTTCTGTCTTTCTATCCTGTTCTGTTGATCTCTTTGTCAATTTTTTGTTAAATGGCACACTATATTGAGTATTATAGCTTTATAATAAGTCTTAAATGAGGTAAAGTTAGTCCTTAAACTTTGCTCTTTTTCAAAACTTAATTTTAACTATTCCAGTTCTGTTACATTTCTGTGTGCATTTTATAATCAATGTGCCAATTTATGCAAAAAAAAATTCCTTTAGAATTTTGACTGGAATTATGATAAATCAATAGATCACTTTGGGCCAGACGCCCGGTGGCTCACACCTGTAGTCAAAGCACTTTGGGAGGCTAAGGCGGGCAGATCACAAGGTCAGGAGTTTGACACCAGCCTGACCAACATTGTGAAACCCAGTCTCCACTAAAAATACAAAAAAAATTAGCCGGGCATGGTGGTGCATGCCTGTAATCCCAGCTACTCTGGAGGCTGAGGCAGGAGAATCACTTGAACCCAGGAGGTGGAGGATGCAGAGTTGAAATCCCACCACTGCACTCCAGCCTGGGCAACAGAGCAAGACTCCATCTCAAAAAAAGAAAAAATCACTTTGAAGAAAATTAGCATGTTAACAATTTTGAGTCATTCAAACCATAAACAAGGTGTGTATCTTCACTAACTGGCATTATTTATCTCAGCAATGTTTTCCACTTTTCAATGTATAAATATTTCACACCTTTTGTCAGATTCATTACTAAATATTTTTTGATGCAAAGTTTCAGTAACCAATTTTTCATGCTAATATATAGACAAATGACTTCTGTATTTGACCTTTCATCCTTTAAAATTGTTGAAATCACTTATTAGTTCTAATAGCTTTTCTGTAAATTCCATTCAATTTTCTATATAGGTTACCATGACGTCTGTAAATCAAGAGTTTTACTTTTTTATTTCCAAGTTGTCTGACTTTTACTTCTTTTTCTTGTTTGGTTACACTGGATAGAGCCTACAATACAATATTAAATAAAAGTGTTGAAAGCAGATATCCTTATCCTGTTCCTAATCTTAGAGGGAAAGCATTCCATCTTTTATCATTAAGTATGATGTCAGATAAAATTTTTTATAGAGGGCCTTTATCAGGTTGAGGAATTTATCTTCTTTTCCTACTTTGCTGTAAGTTTTTTTTTTTTCTGGAATTTACCCTTTATCTTTTCCAATGCCTTTTATGAATCTATTGAAATGATTATATGGTTTTCTATAGTTTGTTCATGTGTTGAATTACATTTATTTATTTTTAAATGTTAAGCCAGCCCTACATTTGTGCAATAAATATCACTTGGTCAGAGTTTATTATCATTTTCACATACTGCTGTATACATTTTTTGGTTGACAGTTTTATTCCTTCAGACTTTTGAATATGTTATTTCATTGCCTCTGTCATTCATTGTTTCTAATGAGAATTCAGGGTAAGTCATGAAACCTAGCAACTTTGCTCTCAGAGTAAGCTCCTGGTATAACTACTGAACAAGCTGAGCTGTTAGAGCTTAATAGGAAGAGCCCCAAGCAAGAATGCCACATATTCCCCCTGTTCTTAGCCAAAATTTGGTAGTTTTTCCACGGATAAACACCTCTAAATTTGTTTTATGCTTTTGTTGATTTACAGACTTCTGAAATTGTTTCTTACCATTTTGTTGAATTCCATCGTTGCTTTTTGTGGAGGGAATTTGTCAAGCTTTTCAGTATACTACATTTGAAATATTTCCTCCCTGTGAGCTGTTTTTCTTCCTCGTGAATGCTGACAGGTAAGCTATTTGTGTGCCTAGGTAAATATGGGAGGGGAAAAAAGGACGTATGTTAAAAAATAGAGCCAAATATTAAACCTTTTCATCTACCTTATCTTCGATCCATGATTCCAGTCTCAACTATTATGAACTCTTGCTCTTCTCCCTTCAACCTAGGACACAGTCAACTTCTATAATTTTGCAAAATTCTCATAGGTTGTATTAATTTAATGGATTCATCAAATCCTCTTGGCAGTCTCCTGGAGTTTCTGTTTTTGGTTCATGGTAGGAAGCCAGCAACTGATGGTAGTTTACCATCTTGTCAGGAATCAGAACCTGTGATTTTTTTGCTTTTCTTCCTAGCAGCCTTATTGCCTCTAGCCTATTACAAGCTTCATTATCTTATTCTTGGATGATTATATCTATATTCTACTCAAATTTCATGCTTTCTATTTTTGCTACTTCAATCTATATTAACTACTGCCAAGAGATTACTCATACTAAAATCCTTCTTTGCAGATGTCATTGTTGAGGAAAGTTCTGAAAGGAGGATGCTCAAATTTATGGTGAATTATTCTGGGCCCCTTATGATGTAGTGATCACTGCAGAAAAACTTACCTAATTATTTCCCCCTGTTTTATTCTCTAGATGAGGCATTATTATAGTCACTTTAATATCTTAATTTCCATATCAAGTGACAGAGAAATCAGGAGAAATGTAGTGTTCTCTTATAAATTGCTAGATAGGATTTATGCATCATGTTTCCCAAATTTTGCAAAAGCAATGGGACATACATGGAATTATTAAGGAGATGATTTGTAAGACCATAGATTATAACATCTACTTTTTCTATGCTTTTGACAAACACTAATATGAGATCCTTGAGGATAAATATGCTCTAATTAGGAGAAAAAACTTGCTCCTAACACCTTGCCTGAAAATATTTTCTCTCTACTCTCTACTTATTGACTTCTGCTTCTTTAATAGAATATGTTTTGTGCTTTCTCTACCTATGACCTTTGCAGATGCTCCCATTGTTTGGAGTGTGCTTCATCCTTTTTACAGTGCAGAAGTTTGGCAATATACACACTTTTATTTGTTTGTTTTTATTGTAATGCAATTAATGTATTATGAAAAAAATAAAACTGCAAGCTGAAGATAATACTAATAATGCAAACATGAATGAAACAAAGACAATTATAATTTTCCTATTGTTAGTAGAATCCGTTTGTCAGCCACATATGTGATTAAAAAATAATGAAGATCTGGCCAGGCTCAGTGGCTCCTACCTGTAATCCCAGCACTTTGGGAGGCCAAAGCAGTGGATCACTTGAGATCAGGAGTTTGAGACCAGCCTGGCCAACATGGTGAAACCTTGTCTCTACTAAAAATACAAAAATTAGCCAGGCATGGTGGCGTGTGCCTGTAGCTACTTGGGAGGCTGAGGCAGGAGAATTGTTTGAACCCAGGAGGCAGAGGTTGCAGTGAGCTGAGATTGCACCACTTCACTCCAGCCTGGGCGACAGAGTGAGACTCCATCTCAAGAAAAAATAAATAAATAAAAGAAAAGAAAAAGAAGATCTAATTGTCTCTTTATAAGTCAGCCAAATATAAAATATTTGAAACTGTCAAAAAGAGTTTTTAAAATGGGGATGTATATCCTCTACTGTTAATGATAATCATGTTTTAAATGCATATAATGTAGATGTCCTAAATGTATATTAGCTAATGTTAATAGGAAAATATATTTAGGAAGAAATTCAAAAAATAAGCAAACAGAATACATAATTAATTGTTTTTCAGTTAACTTTGAAGTCATGTGATAGTCTATGTAGTAATTTGTAATACATCTCAATGAAATCAAGTAGGTTCTTTAAAATACTTATAGAAATAGACAAAGGGGAGGGGACCAAGATGGCTGACTAGAGGCAGCTAGTGTGTATGGCTCTCATAGAGAGGAATGGAAGGGGTGAGTAAATACAATACCTTTAATGGAAACATCCAGGTACTTGCATTGGGACTAATCAAGGAAACAACTTGACCCATGGAAAAGAGAGAAAAATGAGGTAGAATGTCAGCCCATGCAGGAGTGACACGGAGCCAAGGGAATCTCCCCCACCTAGAGAAGTAGCAAGTGAATGTGCAAACTCAGAAACCTACACTTCTCCTGTGGATATCTGCAACCCTCAAGTCACAAAGTGTATGAGAGAGATCCCCTCATAAACCCACTTCACCAGGTCCTTCAGTCTGACACACAGAACTACATGAAGTCTCAGCAGAGCAGCTGCTCAGGCATGTGCAGAGACCCAGGAGCCTTAGATACTTGGGGTTTCTGGGCCTCCTATAAAAAGTAGCTGCAACTCTGGCAAAGCTTCATGGAAGACTCCCATACATACTGCTAGGAAAGATGCTGAATCCAGGGTGCTGAGCAGCCCTATTTCCATGGTATCTCACAGGATAAGACCCACTGACTTGAAATTCCAGCCAGCCACTGGTGGCACTGTTACACCTCTCTGAGACAGAGATCTCAGTGGGAGAAGCAAGCCACTATCTTTGCTGTTTGGACATCTTAGCCATTCCAGCCTTTGGAGAGTCCAAGACAATCCAGGGGCAAAGTCAGTCCCCCAATACAACACAAAGCTGCTCTGTGAAAATGTGACCAAACTGCTTTCTAAAGTGGGTCCCCAACGTCATTCCTCCTTACTTGGCAGGACCTTCAATGTGGAGCCTCCAGCCACCCCCACAAATGTCCTCTAGCTGACATGGATTTGAAATCTCTCTGGGATGGGGCTCCCAGTGAAAGGGGCAGGCTGCCATCTTTGCTGTTTGGGCAACTCAGCTCTTCCAGCCTTTGGGCTTTAGAGAGTCCAAGGTGACTGGGGGATGGAGACAATCCCCTAGCACAACACAGCTGCTCTACGAAAATGTGGCCCGACTGCTTATTAAAGCATGCCCCCAAATCCGTTTCTCCTCACTGGGCAGGACCTCCCAACTGGGGCCTCCAGCCACCCATGCTGTTGTTCTCCAGTTGACACAGATTTGAAACCTCCCTTGGATGGAGCTCCCAGAGGGAAGGACAGGCTGCCATCTATGCTGTTTTGCAGCCTTCACTGGTGATATCTCCAGGTACTGGAAAAGCAGGGGCAATTAGGGACTGGAGTGGACCCCCAGCATACCACAGCAGCCCTAGGAAAAGTAGCCAAACAGTTAAATGGGTGCCCATTTCCATATTTCCCTACCAGGCAGGTCTTCCAGGCCTGGGCCTCTAGCCACCCTCCACAAGAGCTATTGACCAGTAGCAACTCAGCATCTCCCTGGAGAGAGCTTCCAGGAGCAAATGAAAGCCTGTCTGTCACTGCCTCTGCAGTGAAACTATCCTTGCTACCCTGGGACTAACAAAGGAGGGGAGACCTTAAGTACTTTGTACTCACTTCCAACAAGCTACAGTCGACCCAAGGAGAGGAGGCCAGTCCATCTCCCATGATAGGGTCCCACATACCTGCTACTGCTCATCACCAGACAGGGAATCCCTGGCTAAGGCCCACAACACAAACCTTCCATCCTGGGCTAATTGAACCACATCTCTCTAAAGTGCAGCCACCAGGAAACAAGTAAAGTGGTGGGGCAACAAGCCAGCTGATGTGGAGCCCAGACGGTTTGGTACAGGAGTGTTTGTAGTGGAGCACAGCCAGGTATGGCCATCCCCCTAGGTTCAACTTGCTCACATAAGTAAGAGACTTTAGCCTTAGCAGAACTGTTGGATCTGATCTCTGCAGCTGTCTTGCACATCAGACGGGGCTGCTCTAACCTAGCACTCCTTTGTCTGATGGCCTCTTCCAGGGCCCCAGCATGACCGCGCCTGCATACAGGTCAGTCTCAAGTGTCCTGGGGGCCCACATCATAGCTTCTGCACCAGCAGATGGTGCCTGACTAGTGTAGAGCTCAAGCGAGGCAGCCCTCACCGCCCCACATGAGCCTGCACACCCAACCCCCAACCCTGCCCCATACTGCAGTTTTCCCCAAGCTCATGGCAACTTCCCACATCAGTTTTCTGGTGAGTGTCTGCAAGGGCGGGTTTTGCTTTACTTGCTCCACCAGCATGCAGGAGTGCAATACGCCCCCACAACCCCACCAACTGCCATTGCAGAGAGAGCCTTGGCAGGTGCAGAGCCAGCAAGCCTCTCCCCGCCCATTGCTGTGCCCTTGTGCTAATGCTGCACAGAGAACAGGAGATCCTCCCACACACTGAGTGATCACTCTTGCTTGCAGGGCAGAGAGAAGGCACCAAGACCTGTGCTGTCCCAAGCCAACACCACCTGCAGTGCAACAGCCCACAGTCTCCAGCAGGGGCCTTCAGCTTCCACCGCCCGCTGCCTTGCCTCTCTCTGCCACTGTGGTGAATACCCAGAGGAAGGAAGGCATCCCTGTATCTGCTAACACTCTGCTGCAGCTGCTGCACGTCAGCCCCTGCACCAGCACAGTGGACTCCAAACCTTGAAAAGCCAGAGAACAAAGTTGAGGCCCAATATAAGTCACCCAGAGTTGGAACATGCAGTCTAGGAGTTGGGAGCTGAGTGTTGGCCCCTAACATCTCCCAGTAATGAAGCCAGTTGGCTGAATCCACTTTATGTCACAATCAAACCCTGAAGGTCATCGAATAGGATTAAAAGTCCCATCCAAAGGCCAGCAACCTAAAAAATTAAAGGTAGATAAGACCACAAAGATGAAAAAGAATCATTGCAAAAATGCTGAAAACCCAAAAGCCAGAGTGCCTTCTTTTTGCCAAATGACTGCATCACCTCTCCAGAAAGGGTTCAGAACTAGGCTGAGGCTCAGATGGCTGAAATGACAGAAATAGAAATCAGAATATTTATAGGAACCGAGTTATTTGAGCTACAGGAGAATGTTGTAACACAAGGTAAGGAAGTTAAAAATCATGATAAAATATGGCAGGAGTTTACACACAAAATAGCCAGTATTGAGAAGAACATAATCAACCTGATAGAGCTGAAAAACATACTACAAGAATTTAATGATGCAATCACAAGTATTAATAGCCGAATAGACCAAGCAGAGGAAATAATCTCAGCACTTGAAGACTGGCTTTCTGAAATAAGACAGATGGACAATAATACAGAAAAAGAATGGAAAGGAATAAAAACCTCTGAGAAATACGGGATTTGTAAAGAGATTCAATTTATGACTGATTCATATGTCTGAAAAAGATGGGGAGAATGAAACCAACTTGGAAAACATTACAGAATATCATCCTTGAGATCTTGCCCAACCTAGCCAAAGAGGCCAACATTGAAATTCCAGAAATGCAGGGAACCCCAGTAAGATACTTCACAAGAAGATTATTCCCAAGTCACATAATCATCAGATTCTCCAAAGTTGAAATGAAAGTAAAAATTTTAGAAAGAAAGACCGGGTCACCTACAAAGGGAAGCCGATCAGACTAACAGTGATCCTCTCAGCTGAAACCCTATAATCCAGAAGAAATTGGGGGCCAACATTCAACATTCTTAAATAAAAGCAATTCCCACCTAGAATTTTATATGTGGCCAAAATGGCTTCATAAGCAAAAAATAAATAAGATCATCTTCAAACAAGCAAATGCTGAGGGAATTTGTTACCATCAGACCTGCCTTACAAGAGCTCCCAAAGGAAACACTAAATATGGAAAGGAACTATTGTTACCAGCCACTACAAAAACACACTGAAGTACATAAACAGGTGACGCTATAGAGCAACCCCATGAACAAGTCTGCAAAATAACCAGCTAATAGCATAGTGACAGGATCAAATCCACACATATCAATACTAACCTTAAATGTAAGTAGGTGAAATGCCCCAATTAGAAGACACAGAAAGAAACAGGGTGGCAAGCTGGATAGAGGACTAAGAGTCATAAGTATTCTAACATAAGAGACCCATCTCACTTGCAATGACACACATAGGCTCAAAATAAAGGAATGAATAAAAATCTACCAAGCAAATATAAAACAGGAAAAAAAGGAAGGGTTGCAAGCCTAGTTTTTGACAAAGCAGAATTTAAACTAACAAATATTAAAAAAAAAACCACAAAGGGCATTACATAATGGTAAAGGGTTCAATGAAACAAGAAGATTCAATTATCCTAAATATATATGCACCCAACACAGGAGCACCCAGATTCATAAAGCCAATTCTTACAGTTATTCAAAGAGACTTAGACTCCCACACAGTAATAGTGGAAGACTTTAACAATCCACTGACAATATTACACAGATCATTGAGACAGAAAGATTCAGTACTTGAACTCAGCACTGGATTAAATGGACCTGATAGATGTCTATAGAACTAACAACCCCAAAAAAGCAGAATATACATTCATCTCATTGCCATGTGGCACATACTCTAAAATTAATTCCATAATCAGAAGTAAAACACTCCTCAGAAAATGGAAAATAACTACAATTATAACAGTCTCTTGGATCACAATGCAATCAAATTAGAAATCAAGACTAAGACATTCACTTAAAACCATACAATCACATGGAAATTTAATAACCTACTCCTCAGTAACTTTTGGGTAAATAATGAAATTAAGGTAGAAATCAAGAAGTTCTTTGAAACTAACAAGAACAAAGACACAACATACCAGAGTCTTTGGGACACAGCTAAGGCAGTGTTAACAGGAAAATTTATAGCACTACATGCCCACAAAAAGTTAGAAGGATCTCAAGTTAAAAACCTATCTTCAGAACTAACATAACTAGATAACAAAGAGCAAACAAATCACAAACCTAGCAGAAGACCAAAAAAAAAAAAAACAAAATCAGAGTTGATCTGAAGATTAAGACAAAAAGAAACCATTACAAAGGTTGATGAATCCAAGAGTTGTTTTTTTGAAAAAAAATAAAATAAAATAGACCACTAGCTAGACTAATATATAAGAGAGAAGATTCAGATAAACACAATCAAAAATGACAAAGGAGATATTACCACTGACCCCACAGAAATACAGCCATCAGAGAATATTATGAACACCTTTTGTGCATAAACAACAAAATCTGGGAGAAGAAATGCATAAATTCCTGGACACACACACTATGCCAAGACTGAACAAGGAAGAAATTGAATCATTGAACAGACCAATTATGAGCTCTAAAATTGAGGCCTACCAACCAAAAAAAGCCCAGGAACAGATGAATTTACAGCTAAATTCTACCAGAGGTCCAAAGAAGAGCTGGTACTATTCCTCCTGAAACTATTCCAAAAAATTGACAGGGAGGGACTCCTCCCTAATTTATTCTATAAGGCCAACATCATCCTGACACCGAAACCTGGCAGAGACGCAACATAAAAAAAGAAAACTTCAGGTCAATAGCCTTGATGAACATTGATGCAAAAATTCTCAACAAAATATGGCAACCTGAATCCAGCAGCACATCAAAAAGCTTATCCACCACAATCAAGTAGGCTTTATCCCAGGGATGCAAGTTTCACTCAACATATGCAAATCAATAAATGTGATTCGTCACATAAGCAGAACTAAAGACAAAAACCACATCAATATCTCAATAGATGTAGAAATGGCTTTTGATAAAATTCTACACCCTGTCACACTAAAAATCTCTCAGTAAGCCAGGTATTGAAGAAACAGATCTCAAAATAATAAGAGCCATCTATGACAAACCTATAGCCAGTATCATACTGAATGGGCTAATGCTGGGAGCTTTACCCTTGAAAACTGGCAGAAGACAAGGTTGCCCTCTTTCACCACTCCTATTCAACTTACTATTGGAAGTCCTGGCCAGGACAGTCAGGCAAGAGAAAGAAATAAAGTGCATCCAAATAGGAAGAGAGTAAGTGAAACTATTCCTGTTTACAGATGACATGGTCCTATTATCTAGAAAACCCCATAGTCTCCCTCCAAAAGTTCTTAAGCTACTGAGCAACTTCAGCAAAGTCTCAAAATACAAAATCAATGTGCAAAAATCACTAGCATTCCTATGCACCATCAGAAGTCAAGCCAAGAATCAAATCAGGAACACACTCCTTTACAGTTGCCACAAAAAGAATAAAATACCTAGGAATACAGCTAAGTGGGGAGGTGAAATATGTCTACAAAAAGAACTACAAACCACTTTTCCCAGAGAAATCAGAGATGACACAAACAAATGAAAACACATTCCATGCTCATGGATAAGAAAAATCAATATCATTAAAGTGGCCAGACTGCCCAAAGCAATTATTGATTTAATGCTATTTCTGTTAAATTACAATTGACATTCTTCACAGGATAGGAAAATAAAAACTATTGTAAAATTCACATGAACCCAAAAAGAACCAAAACATTCAAATCAATTATAAGCAAAAATAACAAAGCTGGAGGCATTATGCTACCTGACCTTAAACTATACCGCAGGGCTACAGTAAACAAAATAGCATGGTACTGGTGCAAAAAACAGGCACATAGACCAATGGAACAGAGCAGAAAACCCAAAAATAAGACCATACACCTACAGTTATCTGATCTTTGACAAAACTGACAAAAACAAGCAATGGAGAAAGAATTTCCTACTCAATAAATGGTACTGTAATAGAATAACTGGCAAGCCATATGGAGAAGATTGAAACTGGATCCTTTCCTTGCCCCATATACAAAAATCAACTCAAGATAGATTAAAGACTTAAATGTAAAACCTAAAATGAAAAGCCCTAGAAAACAACCTAGGCAGTATCATTCAGGACATAGGCACAGGTAAAGATTTTATGATGAAGATGCCAAAAGCAATTTCAAGAAAAGCAAAAATTGACAAGCGGAACCTAATTAAGGTAAAGAGCTTCTGAACAGGAAAAGAAATTCAGAGTAAACCATACAACATACATAGTGGGAAAAACTTTTTGCAAACTATCTATCTGACAAAGGTGTAATATCCAGCATCTGTAAGGAACTTAAATTCAAAAGAAAAAAAAACAATGCCGTAAACAAATGGGTAAAAGTCATAAACAGACACTTTTCAAAAGAAAAGTGTCATTCATGTGGCCAAGAATCATATGAATAAAAGTTCAACATCACTGATCATTACAGAAATGTAAATCAAAATCAAAATAAGATACCATCTCACAGCAGTCAGAATGGCTATTATCAAAAAGTCAAAAAATAATAGATGCTGGCGGGGTTGTGGAGAAAAAGGAATGCTTATATACTCTTGGTGGGAGTGTAGATTAGTTCAACCATTGTGGAAGACAGTGTTTTGATTCGTCAAAGACCTAAAGAGAGAAGTACCATTCAACACAGCAGTCCCATTACTGGGTATATGCCCTCCAAAATATAGGCCATTTTATTATAAAGACACATGCACATGTATGCTCATTCCATCACTATTCATAATAGCAAATACATGAAATTAAATGCCCATCAATGATAGACTGGATAAAGAAAATGTGGTACACATTACACCATGGAATACTATGTAGCCATAAAATAGAACGTAATCATGTTCTTTGTAGGGACATGGTTGGAGCTGGAGGTAATTATCCTTAACAGACTAACACAGGAACAGAAAACCAAATATTGCTTGTTCGCACTTTTAAATGGGAGCTAAATGATAAGAACACTGGGACACATAGAGGAGAATAATGCACACTGGGGACTATTGGAGGTTGGAGGATAGGAGGAGGATGAGATTTGGAAGGGGCCATGGACAGAATGATGTGGTTATGCTTTGTGTCCTCACCCAAATATCCTCTTGAATTGTAATCCCCATAGTTCCCACAATCCCCACATGTCAAGGGAGAGACCAGGTGGAGGTAATTGAATAATAGGGGTGTCTTTCCTCATGCTGTTCTCATGAAAGTGTGTTCTCACGAGATTTGGTGGTTTTATAAGGGGCTCAATTCCCTTCACTTGGCACTTTTTCTTCCTGCTGCCTTGTAAAGAAGGTGCCTTGCTTACTCTTCACCTTCTGTCATGATTGTAAGTTTCCTGAAGCCTCCCCAGTCATGCAGAACTGTTTGTCAATTAAATCTCTTTCCTTTATAAATTACCCAGTCTTGAACAGTTCTCTGTAACAGTATGAAAATGAACTAATACAAAGAAGATCAGAAATAATAACTAATGGGTACTAGGCTTAATACCTTGGTGATGACATAATCTGTACAACAAACCCCATGAAACATTTTACCTATGTAACAAACCTGCACATGTACTCCTGAACTTATAATAAAAATTTAAAAAAGAAATAGAAAAAATAATGTCAATATTGTTTAAAATGACTGAGAGACAGTATAATTAAATAACACTAATTATGAAACAATTATTTAAATACAAATAACCATTAAAAAATCATGAGAGCTATAACGAACAACTATTAGCCAATATATTTGAAATACATGACAACTTTTATTAAAGGATACAATTACCAAAATTGATTTTAAAATAAAAGCAACTACAAAATATAATTATAAAGAAGCCAAAAAAGTGAATCTCATGAAGATAGAGAGCATATTGGTAGTTACCAGAGATCACGAAGGACAGCGGCAAGTGAACAAAAACATATAAAAATGTATTTTAAAATATCTTATTTTAATTTTTTTAATTTTTAATTTTTGTGGGAACATAGTAGGTATATAAATGTACAGGGCACATGAGATGTTTGATACAGACATGCAATATAAAATAATTACATCACGGAAATGGGGGATCCTTTACATAAATCATTTATCCTATGAGATAAAAACAGTCCAATTATACTTTATAACATTTTGAAATGCACAGTTAACTTATTATTGACTATAGTCACCCTATTGTGCTGTCAAATACTAGGTCTTATTTATTCTTTCAAACCATTGTTTTGTATCCATTAACAATCTCCATGTCCCCTCCACACTACCCTTCCCAGCGTTTGTAAGATTCTTCTATTCTCTATGTCCATTAATTCATTTTTATAATAAATATTTATGGATACTTTTATTGGCTTTTAAAAGAAACTGTAAAATTGATATATCTCAAAATGGAGTTAATTTATATTTACAAAAAACCAAACACAAACATCAATTATGGAACTACAGGGTCACATTTTAATTCCTGGAATTCAATTGTTTTTATTGTTAGATCCCACAAATAAGTGGGAACATGTGATGTTTGTCTTTGTGTGCCTAGCATATTTCACTTTAAATAACGACTCCCAGTTTCATCCATGTTGTTACAAATGACTGAATTTCACTCTTGTATGGCTGAATAATACTCCATTGTATATATGTACCACATGTTCTTTATCTATTCCTCTGTTGATGAACATCTAGGATGCCTCCAAATCTCAGCTATTTTAAACAATGCTGCAACAAACATGGAAGTGCACGTATCTGTCTGATATAATAATTTTCTTTTTGGGGGGGCTGTATGCCCAGGAGAGGGATTACTAGGTTATATGGTTATAGGTTATACAGTTATTTTGAGGAACCTCCAAATTGTTCTCCATATTGGTTATGCTAATTTACATTCCCACCAACAGTGTACCAAGGGATCCCTTTTACCCATGCCAACATTTGTTATTGCTTGTTTTTAGATATACGCCATTTTAACTGGGGTGAGATGACCTTATTGTAGTTTTATTAAAATTTCTCTTATAATCAATTATGTTGAGCACCTATTTATTTGCATATTTGCCTTTTTATGTCTTCTTTTGAGAAATAGCTATTCAAATATATTGCCTGGTTTTTTATCGGATTGTTAACTTTTTTCTTATACAGTTGTTTGTGCCCCTTATATATTTTGGTTATTAATTTCTTGTCAGATTGGTAGTTTGCAGATATATTCTCCCATCCTACGGGTTGTCCTTTCACTTTGTTGATTGTTTATTTTGCTGTGCAGAAGATTCTTAACTTGATATAATCCCATTTGTCCATTTTGTAGGATTGCCTGGGCTTATGGGTTTATGATCAAGAAATTTTTGCCCAGATCAATGTTCTGGAGAGTTTCCCAAAGTTTTGTTGTACAAGGTTCATAGTTTAACATCTTACATTAAGTCTTCAATTCATTTTGATTTGATTTTTGTATATGGCAACAGATAGGGGTCCAGTTTCATTCTTCTGCATATGGATATTCAGTTTTATCAGCATCATTTATTTAAAAGACTGTTTTTCCCCAGTGTATGTTCTTGGCACCTTTGTCAAAAATGAGTTCACTGTAGGTGTGTGGATTTATTTCTGGGTTTTCTATTCTGTTCCATTGCTCTATGTGTCTGTTTTTATGCCAGTGTCATGCTGTTTTGGTTACACTATGACACTGTCATAAAAATACCAATATACTCTCTATCTTCATGAGATTTTGTTATGGCTATGCAAATGCAACGTAATTTGAAATCAAGTAATGTCATTCCCCAGTTTTGTTCCTTTTGCTTAGGATAACTGTGACTATTCTGGGTCTTTTGTAGTTCCCTATATATTTTCTAAATGCTTTTCTCTATTTCTGTGAAGAATGTCATTGGAACTTAGATAGAGATTGCATTGAATTTGTAGATTGTGTTGCATAACATGGACATTTTATCAATATTAATTCTTCCAATTTATAAACGTGGAATATCTTTCCATCTTTCCATATTCTTGTATGCTTTTCAATTTCTTTCATCAGTGTTTCACTGTTTGCAGTATAGAGATCTCTGACTTCCTTGGTTAAATTGATTCCTAGTTAATTTTATTTGTGGCATTATAAATGAGATTACTTTTTTATTTCTTTTTCATATTGTTCATTGTTGGCATATAAAATGCTACTCATTTTTTGTGCATAGATTTTTTTATCCTGCCACTTTACTGAATTTGCTTATTGGTTCTAATATTTTTGTTCTGCATGTGTGGAGTCTTTAGTTTTTTTCCAGATATAAGATTATGTCATCAGAAAACAAGGATAATTAGATCTCTTCCTTTCCAATTTGGTTGCCCTTTATTTCTTTCTCTTGTCTGATTGCTCTAGGAAGAACTACCAGTATTATGTTGAAAAACCATAAAAGATGGTATCCTTGATGTTTTCCAGATTTTAGAGGAAAGACTTCCAGTTTTTCCACATTCAGTATGATACTAGGTGTGGATCTGTCCTATATAGCTTTTATTATGTTGAGGTTTATTCATTCTATACCCAGTTTTTAGAGGGTTTTTATCATGAAGGGACATTGAACTTTATCAAATGCTTTTTCAGCACCAATTGAAATAATTGTATGGTTTTGATCCTTCATTCTGTGGATATAATGTAGCACCTTGATTGATTTGCATATATTGAACTATCCTTGCATCCAAGGAATAAATCCCACTTGGTCATGATGGATGACCTTTCTAATGCATTTGTAAGTTGGGTTTTCCAGTACTTTGTTGAGGATTTTTGCATAAGTATTCATCAGAGAGGTTGGACTCTAGTTTTTTATTTTTTATATATCTTTGGTTTTGTTATCGGTATAATACTGGCCTTATGGAATAAGTTTGGAAATATTCTCTCCTTCTCTATTTTTTTAACAGCTTCAGTTTCATTGGTATTAGTTCTTCTTTAAATGTTTGACAGAATTCTGCTGTGAAGCCATTGGGTCCCAGGCTTTTCTTTACTGGGACACTTTTTATTATAACTTTCATTTTCTTACTTGTTATAGATCTGTTCACATGTTGGCTTTCTTCCTGACTCACTCTTGATAGGTTGTATGTGCCTAGGAATTTGTCCATTTCCTTTAGATTTTCCAATTTATTTGCATGTAGTTGCTCATAGTTGCCATTGATGATCCTTTGAAACTTTATCTTATTAGTTGTAATGTCTTTGTTCAGTGATGGTAATTTTCTCTTGTGATATAATTTAGTTTTAGGGTTTTTTGCTTTTCATCATATATATGATAAACATATATATATATATATAAAATAAACATATACATATATCATATATATGTATGTTTTCCAATTGAGGTTACCATGAAGCTTGCACATTCTATCTTATAACTTATTATTTTCATCTGATAAATAACTACTTATTGTGTGCATAAACAAACAAGAGAAAAGAAAACTAATAAAAACTCAATGTCTTAACATGTCCTTTTGCTTTTTCACTTTTTGTTGTTTCTGTTTATATCTCATTGTACTGTCTATGCCTTGAAAAGTTATTTTTATTAGTTCATCATTTAGTCTTTCTACTTGAGTAGTTTATATCTCACAGTTACAGTGTTATAATAATCTGTGATTTTGTATGTACTTACTATTTCCAGTGAGTTTTAAACCTTCAGGTAATTACTTATTGTTCATTCACATCCTTTTCATTCTAACTGAAGTATTAGTTTGGTGCAAAAGTAATTGCAGTTTTTGCCATTAAAAGTAATACTCTTTTTAACATTACTTGTAGGATAGGTCTGGTGTTCATAAAATCCCTCAGCTTTCGTTTGTCTGGGAACTTCTATATGTCTCCATGTTTGAAGGACTTTTTCGCTGGGTATACTATTCTAGGGTAAATTATTTTGTATTTTGCTTTTTGTTTTTCACTTTGTCATCCTACTCTCTCCTGACTGTAAGGTTTCCACAGAAAAGTCTGCTGCCAGAAGTATTAGAGCTCCATTGTATGTTATTTGTTTCTTTTCTCTTGCTGCTTTTAGGATCCTTTCTTTATCCTTGATCTTTGGGACTTGGATTATTAAATGCCTTGAGGTAGGCTTCTTTGGGTTAAATCGACTTGGGGTTCTATAATCTTCTTGTATGTGAATATTAATATATTTATCTATGTTTGAGAAGTTCTCTGTTATCCCTTTGAATAAACCTTGTACTCCTATATCTATCTCTACCTTCTCTTTAAGGCCAATAACTCTTAATTTGCCCTTCTGGGTCTGCTTTCTAGATTCTGTAGGTGTGCCTTATTGTTTATTATTATTTTTTATTTTGTCTCTTCTGATGGTATATTTTCAATTAACCTGTCTTCGAGCTCACTGATTCTTTCTTCTGCTTGATCCATTGTGCTATTAAAAGACTCTGATGCATTCTTCAGTACACCAATTGTGTTTTTCACCTCCAGAATTTCTGCTTAATTCTTTTAAATTATTTCAATCTCTTTGTTAAATTTATCTGATGGAATTTTGAATTTCTTCTCTGTGTTATATATTTTTTTTTGTATTTTCTCAACACAGCTATTTTGAATTCTCTATCTAAAAGATCACATATCTCTGTTTCTCCAAGTTTTTCCCTAGTGCATTATTTAGTTTATTTGGTGAGGTCATGTTTTCCTAGATGATGTTGATGCTAGTAGATGTTCTTTGGTGTCTGGGTATTGAAGATTTTGGTATTTATTGTAGTGTTCACTGTCTGGCCGTGTTTGTACTTGTCCTTCTTTGAGAGGCTTTTCAGATATTTGAAATAACTTGGGTATTGTGATCTAAGCTTTTTCCTTTTTAGCAGGCACCTCAAGCCCCATAATGCTGTGGTTCTTGGAGACTCATAGATTGTACTTGTCAGGGTTGTCTAAAGGGACAGAACTAATAGGATAGATGAATATATGAAGGGGAGTTTATTAGGAGAATTGACTCACGCTATCACAAGGCAAAGTTTCATAATAGGCTGCCTGTAAGCTGAGGAGCCAGGAAGACAGTCCGAGTCCCAAAAACCTCAAAAGAAGGGAAGCTGATAGTGCAGCCTTTCGTTCATGGCCGAAGGCACGAGGGCCCCTGACAAATCACTGGTGTAAGTCCAAGAGTCCAAAAGCTGAAGCACATGGAGTCTGATGTTCAAAGGCAGGAAACATCCAGCGTAGGAGAAAGATGGAGGCCAGAAGACTCAGCCAGTCTAGTCTTTCCATGTTCTTCTGCCTGCCTTTTTTCTGGCTGTGCTGGCAGCAATTAGACTGTGCCCACCTAGATTGAGGGTTGGCCTATCTCTCCCAGTCCGCTGACTCAAATGTTAATCTCCTTTGGCAATACCCTCACAGACACAGCCAGGAACAATACTTTGCATCTTTCAATCCAATCATGTTGACACTTAATATTCACCATTACATAGAGGTTTTACTTTGATGATCTTGGACAATATCTGGGAGAATTTTCTGGATTACTAGGAACAGATTCTTTTTATCTTTCCTTTGTTTCTCCCAAACATACAGAGTCTTTTTCTCTCTGTTCTGAGCCCTTTAAAGCTGAGAGTGGAATAATACAAGCACCCCTGTGGCGACCACCACTGTGACTAAAATGGGTCAGACCTAAAGCCAGCACAGCACCGGGTCTTGTCCAAGTCCTGCTCTAATCACTCCCTGCCTACTGTCGATGTTTACTCAAAACCCTTAGGGACTCTGCAATTAGCAGATGGCAAAGCCAATCAGGCCTGTGGTGGTTTTTGTTTGTTTGTTTGTTTGTTTGTTTTTCAGGGTGACAAGTTACCCCAGATGCTGTGTGTGTCTAGTGGTGCTGTTCAGGAATCAGGGATTAGGGCCAAAAATCTTAGAAATCTACCTGGTTTTCTATTGTACTGTGACTGGGATGACACTGATATCACATGACACAGTACTTCCCACTCTTTCCTCCCCTTTCCAAAGGCAAAGTGGCCTCACCCTGGTAGCCCCCACCACCAGAGATCACAGGGTGTACTGCCAGACTACTACTGATGTTTCCTTAAGGCCCATGGGCTTTTAAGTCAGCTCCTGGTGAATGCTGCCTGGCCTGAGGCACATCCTTCAAGGTAACGGGATCTCCCTCCCTCTGGCCCAGGGCAGGTCCAGAGATGCCATTCAAGAGTAAAGTCCTGGAATTGGGGACCCAAGAGTCCACTTAATTCTTTACCACTCCGTGATCATGTTGGTACCTAAAGTGCAAGACAAAGTCTCCTTTACTTTTTTCTCTACTTTTCTCAAGCAGAAGGAATTATGCCCCATAGCCACCACAGCTAGTCATGGGTTGAGTCTCACCTGAAGCCAGCAGTTCTCAGAGGCTTACCCTGAACCTTCGACATAGTATCTGGGTATTGCTGCTGCTTATTCAGGGCCTACGAGCTCTTCAATTAGCAGGTGGTAAATGTTGCCAGGACTGGGTCCTTCCCTTTAAGTCAGTGGGTATCCTTTTGGCTCAGTGTGTGTCTATAAATGTTTTCCAGGAGCTAGGGCCTGGAATGGGGGCATCACAACTCTGACCAGTGCCTGATCTTGCTGTGGCTTAGTTTTTATCCAAGATGCAAGACTAACTTCTCCACACTCTTCCGTCTCCTCTCCTAAAGTGGAAGGAAGGGGCCTCTTTTTGCGCTGTAAGCTGTGCACCTTGGGTTAGGGGAGGGGCGATTCAGCACTCCCTTGGCTGTCCCAGCTTGTGGCTCAGTAGGTTGTGTTTCCCAACAGTCCACAGTCTCTGGGCCCAGCTTAGCACTAGCACTTGCTTATGAGTTGTAGTTCTTATGGCCTAGACTGCCTTTCAAGATTATTTAGAACACAGACCACTACAGCCCTTAGTGGCAGGGTTTGGAGGAGCTCAAGTTCTGACCACTGGGATTGGCAATTCTCCTCTAGCTATGGCTGTAGTACAGTCGTGCCATCTCGGCTCACTGAAACCTCCAACTCCTTGGTTCAAGTGATTCTCCTGCCTCAGCCTCCCGAGTAGCTGGGATTACAGGCACATGTGACCACGTCTAGCTAATTTTTGTGTTTTTAGTAGAGACGGGGTTTCACCATGTTGGCCAGGCTGGTCTCAATCTCCTCACCTTGTGATCTGCCCACCTCGGCCTCCCAAAGTGCTGGGATTGTAGGCGTGAGCCACCGTGTCCGGTCTGGTTTAAATGCTCTTTCCATGGGTATCAGCTGAGTTTGGTCAGTGTGGTTTTTTTTCTGGTTTAACAGGCGAGCACTTAGTTCAATACCTCACAGTTGCTCTGTGCTCCCTTCCCAGCACCTAGAGATGCTCTCTACACCATGCAGCCACTGCTCGGGGGTGGGTGAGGAGTAACATCAGTGATTCAAAACTGTTTTTTCTATCTCTTTAGTACCTCTTTCAGCAATATGGAGTAAAAACTGGCTGCTATGACAGCTCACCTGATTTTTTATTCTTATGAAGATTTCTGTGTGTGTGTGTGTGTAGATGTTAAATAGGTGTCCTTGTGGGGCAGGGGAGCAACCGATGGAATCTTCTATTTCATCATTTTGCTCTGCTTCCTAGAAAAATGTATTTATTACCACTGATCTGTGTCCACTTAAAATGATAAAGATGGTAAAATACATATGTATATTTTACCTCAACAAAAATTTTAATTAAATTTTGAAAATAAGATACTTTTTATAGTAGTATCACAGAATGCAAAGTATCTGAAAATAATTCAACAAAAGGTATGTAAAATTTCTTTAAAAAAAGTATTGAATAGTTATAAAAGTCATTTTAACATCCCAAATGTTTGGAGTATTAAGTGCAAAAATATTGAACATGTCTCATTTCCCTAAAATAAAACTATATATTCAGTTCAATTAAATAAAAATTCCAAGTTTTTTTCCAATGATTCTATAATTTTTAAGTAAGAGTAAAGTGTCAAGAAAACAAGGAGAGACACGCCTTACTGGATATTAGAGCTTAACATGAAACTATTAAAATTAAGAATGTGTGTTACTGTTGTAGGTAAAGAACAACAGAATGTCCAATATAATAGAGAATTTGGAAACAGTACTCTATGTATTATACCATTATAGTATGAAATAGTTAAAAAAGGATAAATCTCACAGGTTTTAAAACAACATGATAGCTTTTCAGTAAAATGTAAACCTACTAGAATGAATAATATTACATATGTGTGCATATACTTTTAAGAAATACATACACAGACAAAACCCTTTGCAAGGGTCTAATGTGCTGGCATTTTGGTTATCCATGCTTTAGAAAGTACCATCCCCAAATGAAAGTTGAAGTTACCATACTATTTTAACTATGGGTAATTACATAAAGTATAAACTTTGCCTCTAGCTCTTCATCCCATAAATCATTATGTAAATAAATCATGCACATCATTATCAATAACTAATCATGCCATTTCTTTCAGCCTTTTTTTTTTTGGATTGGTCACTGCATACCTATTATTCGGTTCATGCATAGACAGCAAATTGTGTAGTTCTGTCACCTTCTGTCTCTCAAAGATAAACCTATGTAACATTTGAAAAAAATAATAGTCAAAAGAGAGAGTTGGCCAACAAAGGTGAAGGTACAGCAAAGAAACAAAAAATTAAAAAACTAGAAGTGAAAGTGGATGTGACTAAAAGATTTAAAAATGATTACTGCAAGGCAGGAAGAAAGACAGTACAGCAGGATGTAAGAACAATTAATAGATCACCAGTTTGGCAGAAAACATTCTTTTATTCCACATAATAGTTATTATAGAGACTTCTCATATATTTCTACTCTTCACAGAAGCCAGATAAATATGAAATACATGGTAGATGTTTAGCTCAGTAAATAGTTAATACAGACATCCTGGATTATTACATTTTTCTCACTGATTTTGCCTCCTCAATTTAAACCATTGTCTAGAATTTCATTGAACTCTCTACAAATATTTATTAAACTCTTTCTACTCCAGGTACTTTTCTAGGAATTGTGTTATACTCAAAAATTAAACCAAAATTTTGCCTTCATGGAGCTTATATTCTAGTGGGAGGTCAGAAAAATGAGTAAGATACATAATTAAATGATATAGCATACCATAAGGTAATAAATGTCATGGGAAAAAAAAGGAAGGTGAATAACAGTGCTAAAGAATGGATGGAATTTTGAATAGGATGTTTAAAACTTATACCATAGTGACCTATGTGACCTATGATTGAATAGGTGAGGGAAAGACTCATACAGATATCTGGGAGAAGAGCATTCCTGATAGAGAAAACAGCAACTGCAAAACCCCTCAGGTGGAAATAAATGTTCCTGGCATAGTCTAGGAACAGCAAGGAGGCCAACGAATCTGTGGCAGAAAAAATGGGGGGAGAAATGAATAGTTACTGATGAAGTCAGAGAACTAAGAGGTACTCAGATTATTTAAGACTTTGTAGTTCATTGTAAGGACTTTGACTTGTACTCTGAGTGAGATAGGAAGCCAATGGTTAGATATAAGCAGAAAAGTAACATGACCTGAATAACATTTTTAGTAGTTACTATTCATTTATTTATTTTTAAATTATATATAATTTATTTTTTTATTTTTATAGGTACATAGTAGGTGTATATATTTATAGGGTACATGTGATGTTTTGATACAGGCATACAATGTATAATAGTCACATCAGAGTAACTGTGTATCCATCACCTTAACCATTTACTATTTCTTTGTGTTAGGAAGATTCCAATTCCACTCTATTAGTTATTTTTAAATGTACAATAAATTATTTTTGACTGTAGTCATTCTGTTGTACTATCAAATACAAGACCTTAATCATTCTATCTAACATTTTGACAGGACTGCTAGGACTTCGATGTTGAGAACAAACCCATGGGAGGGCAAAAATAGAAGCACAGACAAATTAGTAGGCTATTGCATTAATCCAAGTAATACATGATGGTGACTTGGTAGCAGTAAAGGGGAGTGAGATGTGTTAAGATTGTGGATATAATTTTACAATATAATTTAGAGGATTTCCTGAAAGAATGTACAGCATAAAAGAAAATGTAATCCAAGTATAACTCCAAGGATTCTAGCATGTGTAGCTGGAAAGATGGAATTAAATGGGATGAAGAAGTATGTGAGGAAGAAATTTGGAGTAGGGGAAGAGCAGTGGCCCAGTTTAGAGGCTTTTCTAAAACACAAATCTAACCATGTTACTTCGCAGCTAAAACCTATTTTTGCTTCTGGAATAAAATTAAAATTCCTTAGGATATTATACAAAGTTCTGAAGGAACTTTGCGTACATTTTTAGGATCATCTAGTCTACAATTTTAGGATCCATCATTCACTATTATATTTCTAAATCATTTGCAATTTTCCTAAGTAACATAGTGTTTTACATGCTATTTGCTGTCATTACAGTGGACTTTCTCCCTTTTTCTCATTAGCAACCTTCCAAACATTCTTTAAGATGTAGATAAAAGATAATACCCTCTACGAAAGGGATCCCCAACCTCTTGGCCATGTACTCGTACTAGTCCATGGCCTGTTAGAAAGTGGACCATACAGCAGGAGGCGAGCAAGCATTACCACCTGAGCTCTGCCTCCTATCAGATCAGAGCCACCATTAGATTCTCACAGGAGTGTGAACCCTACTTTGAACTGTGTATGCAAGGGATCTAAGTTTTACACTCCTTATGAGAATCTAATGCCTGATGATATGAGGTGAAAAGTTTCATGCCAAAACCATCTCCCCCTCCTCCCATGGAATAACTGTCTTCCACAAAACCAGTGCCTGGTGCCAAAATGTTTGGAGACCACTGCTCTATGAGACGTCTCTTACTTATGTCAAGAAAAGCTAATCGATATCTTTTCTTCCTCTATAACACTCTGATCCTATGTCTATCATAGCACATTTTCATTACTTGTATCCTATATCAAACTTTGAGCTTTGAGGACAGAAATGATATGGGTTGGCTTTGTGTCACTACCCAAATCCCATCTCAAATTGGAATCTCCACATGTTGAGGGAGGAAGCTCACAGGAGGTGATTGGATCATGAGGGCAGTTTCCCTCATGCTGTTTTCATGATAGAGACTGACTTCTCATGAGATCTGATGGTTTGAAAGTGTTTGGCAGTTGGCAGTTCCACCCTTGCTCTCTGTCTCTCTCCTGCCTCCAAGTGAAAAAGGTCCTTGCTTCCCCTTTACCTTCCACCATAATTATAAGATTCCTGAGGTCCCCCCGCTATGCCGAACTGTGAGTTAATTAAACCCTTTTCATCATAAATTACCCAGTCTTGGGTAGTTATTTATAGCAGGGTAAAAATGGCCTAATACAGGAAATCGGTACCAGGTGATGGGGTACTGCTATAAAAATAACCTGAAAATGTGGAAGTGATTTTAAACAGGGTAATGGGCAGAGGCTGGAACAGTTTGGAAAGTTTAGAAGAATAGAAAAAGATGTGGGAAAGTTTGAAACTTCCTAGACACTTGCTGAATGGTTTTGACCATAATGCTGATAGTGATATGGACAATAAAGTCCAGCCTGAGGTGGTCTCCAATGGAGATGAGAAACTTATCAGGAACTGGAGCAAAGGTCACACTTGTTATATTTTAGCAAAGAGATTGGTGGCATTTTGCCCCTTCCCTAGAGATCTTTGGAACTTTAAACTTGAGGGAAAAGATTTATGGTATTTGGCAGAAGAAATTTCTACATAGCAAAGCATTCAAGATGTGACCTGGCTTTTTCTGAAAGTGTACAGTCATATGTGCTTACAAGGAGATGATCTGAAATTGGAACTTATGTTTAAAAGGGAAGAAGAGCATAAAAGTTTGAAAAATTTGCAGCCTGACCATGTGGTAGAAAAGAAAAACCAATTTTCTGGGGAGAAATTCAAGCTGTCAGCTGCAGAAATTTGCATAAGTAAGGAGAAGCCAAATGTTAATGTTACTGAGGGAAGGTATCTGAGTTACCAGTGGCGAATCCTTATGGGTCTACAGCAACCTCAATTCTTGCCTCCTTAGAAGAAATAATTCTACTGAGGGGCATGAAGCAGAAAAAGAGATTGAGACAAGTTTCAGAGCAGGAGTGGAAGTTTATTTAAAAAGACTTTAGGATAGGAAAGAAAAGAAAGTACACTTGGAAGAGATCCAAGTGGGCAGTTTGAAGGACAAGTGTGGTATCTAACCTTGATCCTGGGTTTTATAGACTGGTCCCTTTCCCAATATTCTTCTCTTAGGCTGGACTGCCCACATGTGCAGTTCCCTCCTTAGCCTTGTGAGATAAGCACATGCAGTGTATGTAGGAACTTGTATGAATGCCCATCTGAGGCTTTCTTCCATTTTCTGGTAGTGAGTCCCTGGAAAGTCATACTCTGCCATGTTGTCTCTTTTTATTTATTTATTTATTTTTTACTTTAAGTTCTGGGATACATATGCAGAATGTGCAGGTTTGTTACATAGGTATACATGTGCCGTGGTGGTTTGTTGCACCTATCAACCCATCATCTAGGTTTTAAGCCCCACACGCATTAGGTATTTGTTCTAATGCTCTCCCACCCATTTCCCCCCAACCCCTGACAGGCTCCAGTGTGTGATGTTCCCCTCCCTGTGTCCATGTGTTCTCATTGTTCATCTCCCACTTATGAATGAGAACATGTGGTATTTAGTTTTCTGTTCCTGTGTTAGTTTGCTGAGAATGATGGCTTCCAGCTTCATCCATGTCCCTGCAAAGGACATGAACTAATTCTTTTTTATGACTGCATGGTATTCCATGGCCATGTTGTCTGTTAATGCACATGCCTAGGAAGTTGCTTCTCCCTGGCATCTGCAGTCAATTAACACTTTAGTGCAATAGATTTGGATCATAAGAAAATGGCCTCTCCCTGGCACTGACTGCCAATTTATCACTTTTAGAGAAGCAATGTGATAATTGCCGAACCATCACTCAACATTCTTAGTGGATGGGGGAGAGCCCTCTCTTGCCCCCATTCAAGACTGTCTACCTGTAACATTAATAGCTAAGATAACGGGAAAAATGTCTCCAGGGTATTTCAGAGATCTACATGGCAGCCGCTCCCATCACATACCCAGCTGATTAGGAGGGAAAAATAGTTTTGTGGGCAGGGCCCAGGGCCCTGCTGCTCTGTACACCCTTGAGACATGGGACCCTGCATCCCAGCCACTTTAGCTCTGGCCATGGCTAAATGGGGCCAAGGTACAGCTTGGGATGTTGCTACAGAGGGTGCAAGCCCCAAGCATTGGTGGCTTCCAAGTGATTTTGGGGGTGCAGGTGCTCAGGAAGCAAGAGTTGAGTTTTGGGAACTTCTGCCTATATTTCAGAGGATGTGTGGAAACACCTAGATGTCCAGGCAGAAGTCTTCTGCAGGGGCAGAACTCTCATAGAGAATCTCTACTAAGGCAGTGCAGAGGGGAAATATGGGGTTGGAGCCCCCACACAGGGTCCCCACTGGGACACTGCCTAGTGGAACTTTGAAAAGAGGACCACCATCTTCCAGACCTCAAAATGTTAAATCCACCAACAGCTTGCACCATGCACTTGGAAGAGCTGCAGGCACTAAATGCCAGCCTGTGAAAGCAGTCTTGGGGGCTGTACCCTGCAAAGCCACAGGAGCAGAGCTGCCCAATATCTGGGGAGCTTGCCTCTTGCAGCAGATGCCCTGGGGCCTGTAGCCCCTTTGTTTTGGCCAATTTTTCCCTTTTGGAATGAGAACATTTACCCAATGCCTGTACCTCTATTGTATCTTGGAAGTAACTAACTTTTTACTATTATTATTGTACAGGCTTATAGGTGAAAGAGACTTTCCTTGTCTCAGATGAAACTTTGGACTTGGACTTTTGAGTAAATGTTAGAATAAGTTAAGACGGTGGGGGACTGTTGGGAAGGCATGTTTGTGTTTTGAAATGTGAGAAGGATGTGATATTTGTGAGGGGACAGAGGCAGAATTATACAGTTTGGCTTTGTGTCCTCACTCAAATCTCATCTCTAATTATAATCCTCACATGTTGAGGGAGGGACCTGGAAGGAGGTGACTGAATCATGAGGACAGTTTCCCCCATGCTTTTTTTATGACAGTGAGTGAGTTCTCATGAGATCTGATGGTTTACAAGTGTCTGGCAGTTTCCCCTGTCTCTCCTGTCTCTCTCCTGCTGCCATGTGAAGAAGGTCCTTGCTCCCCCTTTGCATTCTACCATGATTACAAGTTTTATGAGGCCTCCCCAGGCATGTGGAACTGTGAGTAAATTATTTTTTTCTTTATAAATTAGCCAGTCTCTGATAGTTCTTTATAGCAGTATGGAAAATGGACTAATACAGGACCATGACTTATTCACATCTGTACTCTCCAGCTCTTCATACATAAACATACAATAGCTGCCCAACAAATATTTGTTTGATGTTGAATGAAGAAATAAATGAGTGAATGGTAAAGCACTCATGGTGATTATTTGAAATCACAAGCTTGACACACAAATTTTGTATACTATGGAGTAAGGCAAGAGACTTAGTAATAGAAGATCCATCCAGAATTGAACAATGTATTTTAAGGCTATGTGAGAAAAAAAATCAAAATCGCTGATATGGTTTGGCTGTGTCCCCACCCAAATCTCATTTTTAATTGTAGCTCCTGTAACCCCATGTGTCATTGGTGAAAGGTAATTAAATAATGGATGTGTGTTTTCTCATGCTGTTCTCATGATAGTCAATAAGTCTCACAAGATCTGATGGTTTCATAAACAGCAGTTCCACTGCATGTGCTCTCTTGCCTGCTGCCATGTAAGATGTGCCTTTACTCCTCCTTCACCTCCTGCCATGATTGTGAGGCTCCCCAGTCATGTGCAACTGTGAGCCCATTAAACCTTTTTTTCTTTACAAGTTACTCTGTCTTGGATATTTCTCCATAGCAGCATGAAAATAGATTAATACAGTACATTGGTACTGGTAGAGTGAGGTACTGCTATTAAGATACTCAAAAATTTGGAAGCCACTTTGGAACTGAGTAACAGGCAGAGGTTGGAATAGTTTGGAGGGCTCAGAAGAAGATAGGAAAATGTGGGAAAGTTTGGACCTTCCTAGAGGCTTGTTGAATGGCTTTGACCAAAATGCTGATAGTGATATGAACAATGAAGTCCAAGCTGAGGTGGTCTCGGATGGAGATGAGGAACTTGTTGGGAACTGGAGTCAAGGTCACTTTTGCTATGCAAAAAGACTGGTGACATTTTGCACCTGTCCTAGAGATCTGTGAAACTTTGAACTTGAGAGACCTAATTTAGAGTATCTGGTGGAAGAAATTTCTAAGCAGAAAAGTGTTCAAAAAGAAGCAGAGCATAAAAGTTTGAGTAAATTTGCAGCCTGATGATGCAGTAGAAAAGAAAAACCCATTTTCTGGGGAGATACTCAAGCTGGCTGCATAAATTTGCATAAGTAATAAGGAACCAAATGCTAATCTCCAGGACAATAGAGAAAATGTTTCCAGGGTGTGTCAGAAACTTTTGCAGTAGCCCCTCTTATCACAGGCCTGGCCTAGGAGGTAAAAAGGGTTTTCTGGATGAGATCCAGGGCCCCTCTGCTGTGTGCAGCCTAGGGCCTAGGGACTTGGTGTCCTGCATCCTGGCCACACCAGCCATAACTAAAAGGGGCCAAGGTACAGCTTGGGCCGTGGCTTCAGAGGCTGTAAGCCTCAAGCCTCAGCAGCTTCCACATGATGTTGGTCGTGTGAGTGTGTAGAAGACAAGAATTGAGGTTTAGGAACCTCTGCCTAGATTTCAGAAGATGTAGGGAAATGCCTGGATGTCCAGGCAGAAGTTTGCTTCAGAGGTATAGTACTCATGGAGAACCTCTGCTAGGGCAGTGGGGAAGGTAAATGTGGGGTCGGAGCCCCCACCCAGATTCCAAACAGGGGCACTGCCTAGTGGAGCTATGACAAGAGGGCCATCATCCTCCAGACCCCAGAATGGTAGATTCACTGGCAGCTTGTACCGTGTGCCTGGAAAAGCTTCAGTCACTCAATATCAGCCTGGGAAAGCAGCCAGGAAGGGGGAATGAGCCCTGCAAAACCACAGAGGTAGAGCTACCAAATACCGTGGGAACCCACCTCTTGCATCAACGTGCCCTGGATGTGATACATGGAGTCAAAGGAGATTATGTTGGCGCTTTAAGATTTAATGACTGCCCTGCTGGATTTTGGACTTCTATGGGGTCTGTAACCCCTTTGTTTTGGCCAATTTATTCCACTTGGATTGGGTGTATTTACCCAAAGCCTGTACCCTCATTGTAGCTAGGAAGTAACTAACTGGCTTTTGATTTTGCAGGCTCCTAGGTGGAAGAGATTTGTCATTAGACTTCAGACTGTGGACTTTTGACTTAATGCTGAAATGAGTTAAGATTTTGAGGGACTGTTGTGAAGGCATGATTGGTTTTGAAATGTGAAGACATAAGATTTGGGAGGGGCCAGAGGCAGAATGATATGGTTTTGCTTGGTCCCCACCCAAATCTCATCTTGAATTGTAGCTCCCATAATACCCACATGTCATGGGAGGAACCTAGTGGGAAGTAATTGAATCCTGGGGGTGACTTTTCTCATGATAGTGAATAAGTCTCACTACATATGGTGGTTTTATAAAGGGCAGTTCCCCTGTACATGTTCTCTTGCCTGCTCCCATGTAAGATGTGCCTTTGTTCCTCCTTTGCCTTCTGCCATGATTGTGAGGAGCTCCCAGCCATGTGGAGCTGTGAGTCTGTTAAACCCTTTTTTCTTTATAAATTACCCAGTCTCAGGTATTTCTTCAGAGCAGTATGAAAATGCATTGATACAGTCTATCAATAGCATCTCTTCTCTGGCAAATTTCTTATGTTAGAGGGTGCAAATTATATCTATTATGAATAGCATTGTACAAACTATAACAGGTTTCAGATTGTTCTTCAATAACAGATTGTCCCCACAACCCCAATATTATTAATCAAAATGTCGATCAACTGAAGAATAAGTACAATTTTGCCCTCAGCCATTTAAATGATGTTTATAAATTAGTCCTCATCTTTTTAAGTGAATAAATTGTTCCATGAAATTTAAAGTACTGTGTGTTTGGATTCATGCCAGAGACATTCTGCAAGCTGATGGCTCAGTGTGACAGAGATACTAACATGTGTTGATGCCAGATATATTTCAGCTAAGATGCTTAAATATTCTAAGGCTTAAATCTCTGTGTCACATATAATGGCTCTATATAAATTCCTACATATTTTTTTACTTAGAGTTTATTTGCAAATTTTGATGGGTTGTATTATATGTTCATCAAATTCATTTGTTGATGTCCTGATCTTCAGTGCCTCATAATGTAACTATATTTAAATATATCACCTTTAAAAAGACAATTAACGTTAAAAGAGGTCATTAGAGTAGGGTATACTGCAATATTACTGGCCTTATAAGAGGATTAGGACACAGACATGAAACCAATATCAGACCACGTGGAAAAGAAAAAGTACAACCATAGAAGAGAGACACAAGAAAATCCAACTCTTCTAACATCTTGACCTTGAATTTCTAGCCTCCAGAACTGTGAGAAAATAAATTTCTCTAGTTTAAGCCACCCAGTCTGTGATAATTTGCTATGGCTGTACTAGCAAAAAAATACAGAATGTATTCTTTGAATTCCATTCCAAACTGGAGAAAATGTAGATAAATATTTTTATTAAATTTGATGATGACAGATATTTTGGAGATATGGTATTAACCATTATATCTACTCTTTTGGAGGACTGAACATTAGCAGCTTTTGCTGTTTCGGTTTCCAATTGTACATACTTGCATGTCAGCTAAATGGAACTGAGCATTTGAGACACTGAATAGCAAACTTTAGTGTAGATCAGAATAATCTGGAGAGATGTTAAAATTATTAATGTTAAGGTACATTTCTAAGTCTGGTATGGGACCTAGACTTCTACATTTTTAAAAACTTTGTGGCAAGGTGCTGTTTGTCCAAGTACCCTAATCATGGTTAGAGAAACACTTACCATAGGTTTTACTGAAGTACAAATGATTAACAAAGTAAAACATATTATAATTCAGTAGGTTATCTCAAAGTAACAGTGAAATATGAAGACTGCTCATATGGAGAGCCAATTGTTACCACGTCTTCCCACATGTAAGCAATGTCACACTAGTAGCTTGATATTAGTCATTGTAATAGTTAATACTAAGTGTCAACTTGATTGGATTGAAGGATATATAGTTTTGATCCTGAATGTTTCTGTAAGAGTGGCTACCAAAAGGGATTAACATTTGAGTCAGTGGACTGGGAAAGGCAGACTCACCCTTAATCTGGGTGGGAACAATCTAATCAGCTGCCATCGTGGCTAGAATATAAGCAGGCAGAAAAATGTACAAAGAGAGACTGGCCTAGCCTCCCAGCCTCCCATCTTTCTCCCATGCTGGATGCTTCCTGCCCTCCTCAAACATCAGACTCCAAGTTCTTCAGTTTTGGAACTCAGACTGGCTCTCCTTGCTCCTCAGCCTGCAGACAACCTGTTGTGGAACCTTGTGATACTGTGAGTTAACGCTTAATAAATTCCCATTTATATATATATATATATTCCATTAGTTCTGTCCCTCTAGAGAACCCTGACTAATACAGATTTTGGTACCAGGAGTGGCTCTAGAGGAAGAGAATATTAAATATGCAGTTCTTTCATTGGTTTTGGGGTTTCTGGAGTTGGCTTCTTAATTTGATTGGACCCAAAATTGCTAAGGACTCTACTTCTAATAGTATGAAGAACACTGATAGTCCTTGGTGTGAACTGTTTAGAAAGTTATGCAAAATAAATGCATTTGACACTCCTGATTCATCACTCATGAAAGGCAAGGAGTTTAGTGACTCTATATATAATACCTTTGACCACATGTGGAGAATCAAGGAACATAGTGAAGCTGGTTGGTTGCTCCTAAGTTCAGTGGACAAAGTGATGAAAGAAAACGATGAACTTAGGGATTCTATCTCCCAGCTTCAGAAACAGATACTGAGCCTCAAATCTGCTAAGACTGCCCTGAGTAAGAGTCCTATCTCCTGTAGAGGAATAGCTGAAATTGCAGAAAAACTGACACAAGCTCTTATCATGTGAGTGGCTGACCTGCAATGAAAGGTGCATGCACAGCCTCGCCAGGTGTCTACTGTTAAAGTGAGGGCATTGATTGGAAAAGAATTACACCCTGAAACTTGGAATGGGGACATGTGTGAGGACCCTGATGAAGCTGGGGACACTGAGTTTGTAAACTCTGATGAACCTTTTTTGCCAGAAGAAAGAGCCTCCCCACCCCAGTAGTGGCAACATCCCCTCCCCAATCCATGCTACCGTCAGCCTTTCCACCTTTATCTGAGGAGATAAACCCTGTGCTGCCTGAGGCAATAGTGATGGCCTCCCCTGAGGCAGTTGCCAGGAAAAATAATATTGATTCTCCTCAGGAGCCACCCCCAACACTCCTGTTTGCTTCTGGACCTATAACTAGACTAAAGTCCCAGCGGGCCCCTAGAGGTGAGGTTGAGAGTGTGACCCATGAGGAGGCACACTACACTCGAAAAGAACTGTTTGAGTTCTCTAATTTATATAAACAGAAACCTGGAGAACAGGCATGGGAATGGATATTAAAGGTGTGCGATAATGGTGGAAGGAACATAGAGTTGGATCAGGCTGAATTTATTGCTTTGGGCCCACTAAATAGGGACTCTGCATTTAATGTTGCAGCTTGGGGAGTTAAAAAAATGTTCTAATAGTTTATTTGCTTGGTTAGCTAAAATATGGATTAAAAGATGGCCCACGGTGAGCAATCTGGAAATGCCTGATCTCCCTTCGTTTAATGTAGAGGAAGGGATCCAAAGGCTTAGGGCGATTGGGATGGTGGAGTGGACTAGTCACTTTAGACCTACTCATCCCAGCTGGGAGAGTCCAGATTATATACCCTTGACCAATGCCTTGTGAAATAGATTTGTGAGGGCAGAGGTTTGTCCTCATTGGAATAGACACTTACTCCAGATATGGGTTTGCCTGTCTTGCATTCAATACTTCTGCCAAAAATACCATCCATGGAATCAGAATACCTTATCCACCATCACGTTATTCCACATAACATTGCCTCTGACAAAGGCACTCACTTTATGACTAAAGAAGTGTGACAGTGGTCTCATTCTTATAGAATTCACTGGTCTTACCATGTTCCCCACCATCCTGAAGCAGCTGGATTGATAGATTGTTGGAATGGCCTTTTGAAGTCACAATTACAATGCCAACTAGGTGGGAAACTTTGCAGGGCTGGGGCAAAGTTCTCCAGAAGGCCATGTATGCTCTGAATCAGTGTCCAATATATGAGACTGTTTCTTTCACAGCCAGGAATCACAGGTCCAGGAATCAAGGGGTGAAAGTGGAAGTGGCACCACTCACCATCTTCCCTCGTGATCCACTAGCAAAATTCTTGCTTCCTTTTCCCGTGACATTTTGTTCTGCTGGCCTAGAGGTCTTAGTTCTAGAGAGAGGAATGCTGCCACCAGAAGACACAACAAAAATTCCATTAAACTGGAAATTAAGAGTGCCACTTGGCCACTTTGGGCTCCTCCTACCTTTAAATCAACAGGCTAAGAAGGGAGTTACGGTGTTGGCTGGGGTGATTAACCCAGACTATCAAGATGAAATCAGTGTACTACTCCACAATGGAGGTAAGGAAGAGTATGCATGGAATACAGGAGATCCCTTAGCGTGCCTCTTAGTATTACCATGACCTGTGATTAAGGTCTATGAGAAACTACAACATCCCATTTCAGGCAGGAATACAAATGACCCAGACCCTTCAGGAATAAAGCTTAGTGTTAATCCACCAGGAAAAAAATAAAATAAAATAAAATAAAATAAAATAAAATAAAATAAAAAAAAACCTGCTGAGGTGCTTGCTGAAGGCAAAGAGAATACAGAATGGGTAGTAGAAGAAGGTAGTCATCAATGCTATCTATGACCAAGTGACCAGCTGCAGAAATGAGGACTGAAATTGTCATGAGTATTTCCTCATTCTTTTGTTAAAAACATGTTTGTACATATATATACTTGTATTAAGAAAATACCTTCATTTTATTTCCTTTCTCCTTTAGCATGTGACATAAGATTTATTGACTTCCCTTCAGCAACAGTAAAAATACCTAGTATTGCTAACTTTATCTAATAGTATTTGGGTTGGGGATTAGTGTGTTTCTGGTTGTAGGAAGGATAGTTGTATTATGTTCGGCGTAATTATGACATTATTGTCTTTATTTGAAGATTATGTATAATCTCAGGAGATGTGTATGGATTCAAGTTAACAAGGGGTGGACTTGTGATGGTTAATACTGAGTGTCAACTTGATTGGATTGAAGGATACGAAGTTTTGATCCTGGGTGTGTCTGTGAGGGTGTTGCCGTAGGAGATTAGCATTTGAGTCCCTGAGCTGGGAAAGGCAGACCCACCCTTAATCTGAGTGAGCACAATTTAATCAGCTGCCAGCATGGCTAGACTGTAAGAAGACAGGACAGTGTAAAAAGAGAGACTGGCCTAGACTCCCAGTCTACATCTTTCTCCTGTGCTGGATGCTTCCTGCCCTTGAACATTGGACTCCAAGTTCTTCAGTTTTGGAACTTGTACTGGCTCTTCTTGCTCCTCAGCCTACAGACGGCCAATTGTGGGACCATGTGATCATGTGAGTTAATACTTAATACACTCCCCTTCATATATATACAAAGTTCTGTCCCTCTAGAGAACCCTTACTAATACAGTCATGGAGGATGTATTTGCAAAACAGAAATAGGCAAATGCTACAACTCAGGGCTCTTTCCCCCTGCCCCCACAGAACTGGTTTACCAGCACAGTACTGGTAATGGCTGCCTTTGAATCACTGTTCTCTAATTATGTCACCAACCTCTATGCACCGACTCTGTTTAATTTATTTGGCCTCTTCCTTGGATTAATAGATGGGAGATGGAGAACACAGTTAATCTTTTGCAAGGAAGTACTGCATACATTATTTTATGCATTCTGTGAGGCTTTGGAGAGAATTACTAGGGCTGCTTTGTTAGGAATGGAAAGATAAATAGGCTGGGAGTAAGTTACCCAATATAAGACAAAAATTGGAAGCCAAAATTCTAAGCCAGTGAAGCTGATACATGAAAACTTTTAAGATAGTAGAAGCCAGTATTAATGCCATGAAATGAAGCACATGGACCTGCTAACGATTTGTATCATGCAGAAAAGAGAATGATCTGAAGAAGTGTAATAGGAGAATAAGTACCTATGTTGCTTATATACTTAGTGATTATGACACCCCATCTTAGGTACTGTCCATAGAAATTTCTAAGGATCCAGACATTTATTCTCATTTGTGCAATGATGGGCTCACTACAAGCTTGTTTATTTTCCAAGTCACAAGAGATGATGATTTTGATAAAAACAAAACAATACACTACCACCAACAAAAATACAGAAATAAATAGCCTTTTTTGTTAATTTTAGATTCAGGGGCTACCTTTGCAGGTTTATTGAATGGGTATATTCCATTATTCTGGGGCTTGGGCTTCTATTGAGCCCATCAACCAAACAGTGAACATAGTATCCAGTAGGTAGTTTTTCAAACCTTACCCACCTCCCTCCCTTTCTCCTTCTGTAATCTTCAGGATCTATTGTTTCCAACTTTATGTCCATAATTTACCCTTTGTTTACCTGCCACTTTTAAATGAGAACACACTGTATTTGATTTTCTTTTTCTGTCTTAATTCACTTAGGATAATGGCCTCTTGCTGCATCCATGTTTCTGCAAAAGACATGATTGTATTCTTTTTTTTATGGCTGTGTAATAGTCTAAGGTGTATATGCACCTTAGTTTGTTTATCTAATCCACTGTTAATAGGCACAGAGGTTGATTCCATAACTATGCTATTGTGAATTATGCAAAAATAACCATGGGAGTGTATGTGTCTTTTTGGTAGAATAATTTATTTTCTATTGGATATATACCCAGTAATGGGATTGCTGGGTCAAATGGTAGTTCTGTTTTAAGTTCTTTTAGAAATCTCCAAGCTGCTTTCCACAGTGACTAAAATAATTTAGTTCTGATCAACAGTATATATGCATTCCCTTTTCTGCACATCCTAATCAACATATGTTATTTTTTGCTATTTTATAGTAGCCATTCTGACTGATGTGAGATGGTATCTCATTGTGGTTTTGAGTTGTATTTCTCTGACAGTTAGAGATGTTGTACATCTTTATATGTTTGTTGACCACTTTTATGTCTTTTGAGAATTGTATGTTCAAGTCCTTTGTCCACTTTTTAATGGTTTTTTTTTTTCTTGTTGATTTAAATTCCTTATAGATTCTGGATATTAGTACTTTGTCAGGTGCATAGTTCATAAATATTTATTTCCATTTTGTAGGTTGACTGTTTAATCTGTTTATTGCTTCTTTTTACGTCCAGAAGTGCTTTAGTTTAATTATGTCCTATTTGTCTTTGTTTATGTTACATTTGCTTTTGAGGTCTTACTCATAAATTATTTGCCTAGACCAATGTCCAGAAAAATTTTCCTAGGTTTTCTTTTAGGACTTTTCTGGCTTCTGGTCTTACATTTACATCTTTACTCAATGTTTAGTTAATTTTTGTGTATGGTGAGAGATAGGGGTTCAGTCTCATCATTCTGCAAATGGCTAACCAGTTTTCCCAGCAAGATTTGTTGAATAGAGGATAGTTTTTCCATTATTTATTTTTGTAGACTTTGTCAAAGATCAGTTCGTTGTAGGTATGTGGATTTATTTCTACATTCTCTCTTCTGTTTTACTGAACTATGTGTGTATTTTTCTACCAGTAGCATGTTGCTTTGGTTACTATAGCCTTGTAGTATAGCTTGAAGATGGGTAATATGATGCCTCAGGCTTTGTTCATTGTGTTTAGGATTGATTTGGCTATTTAGTCTCTTCTTGGGTTCCATATGAACCTTATAATTGACTTTTTAAAAGTAATTCTGTGAAAATGACATTGGTATTTGAGAGGAATTTTGTTGAATCTGTAGATTGCTTTGGGAAATATCATTTTTTAAATTATTTTTATTTTTTCTTCAATAATGTAAAGGTATAAATATGATCATTTTTAACAATTATGCATTCTTGAAATCCATGAACATAGAGTATTTTCCCAGTTTTTTGGTGACACTCATGATTTCTTTTATCAGTCCTTTGTATTTCTCCTTGTAGAGATATTTCATCTCTACAAGATGAGGTAAATGTATTGCAAGGTATTTCATTTTCTCTGCCAAATGTAATTGGGATTGCATTCTTGATTTGTTCTCAGCTTCAACATTGTTCGTGTGTAGAAATACTACTGATTTTTGTACCTTGACATTGTATCCTGAAACTTTACTGAAGTTGCTTATCAGGTCTAGGAGTCTTATGGAGGAATCCGTAGGGTTTTCTAGGTATACAAGCATGTCACTGACAAACAGAGGTAATTTGACTTCCTCTTTTTCTGTCTGGATACCTTTTATTTCTCTTGCAAGATACCTCGGGCTAGGATTTCCAGTACTATGTTGAATAGGAATGGGAAGTGTAGACATCCTTTTCTTTTTTTCAGTTATTAGGGAAAATGCTTCCAACTTTTGCCTATTCAGTATGATGTTTGCTGTGAGTTTGTTGAAAATGACTCATCATTTTGAGGTATGATTCTTCAGTGCCTAGTTTGTTGAGGGTTTTTATCATGAAGAAATGTTGGATTTTATTGAATCTTTTTTGCATTTATTGAAATTATGTTTACATCATGAAATACTTTTATTGATTTGAGTATGTTGAACCATCCCTGCCTCCCAGGAATAAAGCCCACTTGATCATGATGAATTAAATTCTTGATGTGCTGATGGATTCAGTTTGCTCATATTTTGTTGAGAATTGCTGCATCTGTGTTCATCAGGAATATTGGCCTGTAGTTTTCTTTTCTTGTTGTTGTACCCTTACCAGGTTATGGCATCAGGATGATATTAATTTCATAGAGTGAGTTAAGAAGGAATTTCTCCTCCTCAATTTTTTGACTAGTGTTATTAAGACTAGTACCATCTCTTCTTTGTATAACTGGTAGAATTTGGCTGTCAATTATTCTGGTCCAGGGCTTTTTGTTTATTGGTAGAAATTTCATTACTGATTCAATTTTGTAACTCATTTGACTATTCAGGATTTGAATTTCTTCCTGGTTCAATCTTGGAAGGTTGTGTTTTTTAAGAAATGTGTCAATCTCCTCTAGGTTTTCTAGTTTGTGCACATACTAGATTAGAGGTGTTCATAGCAATCTCTGAGGATCTTTTGTATTTTGGTGGTATAAGTCATAATGTTACCTTTCTCATTTCTGATTGTGCTTATTTAGATCTTCTGTTTTTTTTTTTCTTAATTAATCTAGCCAGTAGTCTATTGATCTTCTACATTCTTTCAAAAAAACAACTTTCCATTTCATTTATTCTCTGTATGGTGTTTTGGTTCTCAATTTTGTGTAATTATGCTCTGATCTTTGCTATTTCTTTTCTTCTGCTAGGTTTGTGTATAGTTTGCTCTCATTTTCTAATTCCTTTAGGTGCAATGTTAGGTTGTTAATTTGAGATCTTTCTATCTCCTTGATGTAGGCATTAAGTGCTAAAAACTTTCCTTAACAATGCTTTTGCTATATCCCAAAGTTTGTTTGTGTTGCATCTCTATTTTCGTTTGTTTCTGTATCAGTCCATTCTCACACTTCTATAAAGAAATACCCAAGACTGGGTAATTTATAAAGGAAAGAGACATAATTGATTCACAGTTCTGCATGGCTGGGGAGGCCTCAGGAAACTTACAACCATGGCAGAAGGGGAAGCAGGCACTTTCTTCACAAGGAAGCAGAACAGAGAAAGAGTGCAAGAGAGAGCAGAGAAAACTGCCTTATAAAACCATCAGATCTTGTGAGAATTCATTAAATATTGTGAGAACAGCATGGGGAAAACTGCTCCCATGATCTAATCACTTCCCACGAAATTCCTCCTTCGATGCATGGGGATTATGAGGATTACAATTTGGGATAAGATTTGGGTGGGGACAAAGAGCCAAACCATATCAGTTTCAAATAATTTTTTATCTTTGCCTTAATTTATTTGTTTACTCAAAAGTTATTCAAGAGCAAGTTGTTTGGTTGCCATGTATTTGTGTGGTCTTACGAGTTAGTCTTGGTATTAGTTTCTAATTTTATTCCATAGTAGTCTGAGAAGATGCTTGGTATTATTTCAATTTGTTTTTAATTTAATGAGACTTATTTTATGACTGAGCATGTGGTCAATTTTAGAAAATGTTCTTTGTGTAGATAAGAATGTATATTCTGTGGTCATTGGGTCAGAGTTCTTGTGTTGATTCCTTCTCATCTGAAGGAGCTGTCACTTCTCATTTATGCATTTACTATTGTTTGGGTGAGGCTTTAATTTTTTTTCCCTTGAGGGTATGACTGTGATGTGTGCTATGTTATGGTTGTTTGGCTTCCTTTCTGGGTGCTTTGAGGGGATCAAGGCTCTGCATTCGTTCCTTGTTTATGGATAGTTTCTTTGTAGTGGCTTTCTCAGATGCTGCTTGTCATAGCAATCTATTGGATACAAGAGCTGACACACTATTTCCTGCAGGGCTGTGGGTATGGAGGTCTCAGGAAGTTTATCTTGTGGACTAGCACTAACCCCTTTTGGTAGACAGTTTTTTATTTGGTGGCTGCATTTCAGTAAATTGCACTTAAGAGCAAGAGCCGGCAGGCGGGCTGGTGCAGAGTGAATTCATCTTCCCCTATGGGTTTGGTGGGAAGAAATCATGTTGCCCCTGTTATGGGGATCATGAACTTCAGTTTATAAAGGCTTTACTTTATCCTTTGGTTCCTGGCTTCAGTGTGGCTGTGGGCCACAGATATGACTCTCTGATGGTTACCACCAATATAGGGCTTGGAGCAGAGCCTTTCCTCCCAATACAGAGCAGGAAACTTCATGGTCTGGCCTCTGTTGCCAAGGTCATGCCACTTTGTGTAAGGAGGGGTGTTGTACCTGATCCTTTATGAAAACCCAGGCTGGCATGGGCTCACTTTCAGTGGGAGTGGAGCCACCCTAGAAAGCGTGAAAAAGACTTTCAGTGAGTGCTTTCTGGGAGGAACAACTTCTGTATCTGTAACAGTGTATGGGAAGGATCAGTAGATGATCCCCTCTTCATGTCTGTTCCTGGGTGTCGGTAATGCCTCCTTAGGTAATTGGTTGCATGCCTACATTTCCTTTGTCCCAAGGGATGTTTTGGTAGACTGTACCCCTCCCTCCCTTAATGGCACCCCACACTGAGGGTTAGATCTCCACAAGTGCCACAGTTCCCAGGGGACCCACCAGTCCCCTGTGCTTGCCAAAGTTAGAGCAGGTAGTGGGGTACGTTTACAGGGGATATGACGTTGTGGTGGCTCAAGGGCAGAGAATCCCCAGGGAGAGCTGAGTGTCACCGTGGGTGCACAACCAATATAGTTCCTGCTGTTTCAGTTCAGATCTGAAGGGAGTAAAGGCACACCTGCACGAGCTGGTCACCTGGTTCTCTGTCCCCTGGAAGTTCTCAGACTGTAACCAATAATGTTGCCCTGGGTCATCAAGAAAAGAGGGGTTCTCCAACAGTTTAGTGGTTGGCAGAGTGTCTGAAGGGTGAGAGGATCAGAGAAGCACTCCTACCTATTCTTTCCATAGGGCTCTGAGTTCCTTAGAATTGATTTCTTCCAGACTCCTGCTGATTTTTGTTTCTGCATTCCGGCTTCTTTCCATGAGCAATCCAAACGGTCTTTACTCTCTTTCCTCAATTTTCTGTTCAGATGTTGTCTGTTCACTGGTATCTTTGTTACTCTTTCTGTGAACTGGCACCAGATGTCCCTAGTCAGCCTTGTTGAACAGAAAAAATAGTAAAACAAATAAAAAAATAAAAATACTTGTCTTTTAAACAAAGAAAATGATACATATCCTAAGAAATACATTTGTCTACAGAAAGTCCTTAACATATTAGGCTGATGATGAAAACTCTCTGCACCATGGTATAATGAAGGCTTATTTGAGTGAGATTGCCTGTTTCCAGGATTGGGCGAAATGATGTGATTGAACACGTAATGCTTTAATAAAACTTTGAACAAATATTTGAGAAAATATTAATCTACTATTAATATGACTGATAATGGAAAACTAGCTGTATTACATGTAGATTGCCAGGTAAAAAGGCTATTATACTATTTTTTATACTATTTTTAACTCAAATAAAAGTTAAAGTTTTTTTGTATGAATTACAAAAGTAATTCATAATCATTTTTCTAAAATTAGAAAACACAGAAAAGCTGCCAAGTGCAGTGTTTCACACTTGTAATCTCAGCACTTTGAGAGGCCGACGTGGGCTGATCTCTTGAGCTCAGGAGATTGAGACCAGCACAGGCAACAAGATGAAACCTCATCTCCACAAAAAGTACAAAAATTAGCCAGGTGGCATGCACCTGTAGTTCCAGCTACTCGGGAGGCTAAGGTGGGAGGATGGCTTGAGCCCTGGGGACAGAGGTTGCAGTGAGCCAAGATTGCACCACTGCGCTCCAGCCTGAGCAATAGAGCCAGACCTTGTCTCAAAAATATATATATATATACAGAAAAAGCACACAATTATTTGTAATGACACAATCTAGACATGATTGGTGTATGCATTTTGGTGTATAGCTTTCTAATCTTTTGATAAAATACTTTTTTTAGAGAAGTTTTAGGTTCACAGCAAAATTATGAGGATGATATACAGATTTCCCATATAATCCCTGCTCCCACATATGCACAGTTTCCCACACTATCATCATTTCCAACCAGACTGGTATATTTACATTTGAATTGTAAACCTACATGGAAACCTCATAATTACTCAAAGTTCATGGTTTACCTTAGGCTTTACTGTCGGTATTGTATGTTTCAAGGGTTTGGACAAATGTATAATGATATGCATCTACTATTATAGTACCATACAGAGTATTCTCACACCCCTAAAATTTCTCTGGGCTCCACCTATTCATCCTTCCCTCCTTTCTAAATCCTAACAACCACTTGCCTTTTTTACTGTGTTCATAAGTTTTCCTTATCAAGAATGTCATATAGTTTAAGTCATACAGCCTTTTCAGATTGGCCTTTTTTCACTTAGTAATATGTATTTAAGGTTTCTCCACACATTTTTTATGGCTTAACACCTCATTTATTTAGTACTGCACAATATTTCATTGTCTGTGTGCACTACAGTCTATTTATTCATTTACCTACTGAAGGACATCTTGATTGCTTCCAAGTTTCTGAAATTATGAATAAAGTTGCTGCAAATATCCGTGGGAAGGTTTTTGTACGAAAAGAAAGTTTTCAACTCCTTTGGATAAATACTACAGAGCACCATTGCTCAATTGTATAGTAAGGGTATGTTTGGATTGTTAGGGAACTTTTAAAAGGTCTTCCAAAGTGGCTGTAACATTTTGCATTTTCACCATCGATGAAGAGAGTTCCTGTTGCTCCACATCCTTACCAGCATTTGCTGAACATGAGAAAGCAAGGAGAAGAGTGGAAAAAATGAAACTCAGAGAGATAAAGGAGCCAGATTATGTAAGGCTTTATAAATCTTGTAAGGACTTTGGCTTTTACTCTGCGTGTATTTGGTTACATAGGTAAGTTCTTAGTGGTGATTACTGAGATTTTGGTGCAGCTTTCACCTGAGCAGTGCACACTTTACCCAATGTGTAGTCTTTTATCCCTCACACCCTTCCACCCTTCCCCCTGTGTCCTCAAATTCATTATATAATTCTTATGCCTTATCACTTTATGGGTATAGTTCAATTATCTTTTACTTTCTTTTCTTTTTTTTTTTTTTTTTTTTTTTTTTGAGATGGAGCCTCACTCTCTCACTCAGGCTGGAGTGCAGTGGCACAATCTAGGCTCACTGCAGCCTCCCACTCCTGGGTTCAAGTGATTTTCCCACCTCAGCCTCCCAAGTACCTGGGATTACAAGTGCACACTAACACACTGGGCTAATTTTTGTATTTTTAGTAGAGATGGGGTTTTTACCATATTGGTTAGGCTGGACTCTAACTCCTGACCTCAGATGATTCACCCACCTTGGCCTCCCAAAGTGCTGGGATTACAGGTGTGAGCCACTTTGCTGGCCCAACAACAAACAAAAGAACAATTCTGGAAAATTAATATAGACCACATTATTCTGAAGTCCACACATCAGTACGCAGGTATAAAAGTGGCTTATTTATGTGAATAGGTTGTTGTCATTTTCCTTTGAAGTTTAAGTTTTCTAGCTTCAGTTCACAGGGCTTTAAGAAGCCACAGCTTAATTTTCAGTGATTTCAAATTTAAAAATATGGGGAAGAGAGAAGAGAAAGAAGGAAAAAATAGAAACATTATTTTAGAGACTTGCATCCAGGAAAAACTTAGAATTTGGCCTAAACTGTAGAAAACAGTAAACATTGAAAAACATTAGGCAAGACTAGAATCTAACAACAGGTTTACTAAGTTTTTGAAACATAATTTTTCTGTCTTCAATTTCCCATTTTTACTAAAGACAAATCATGGTAGAACCAATTTGCTTTTTTATACTTGGCCGGGTCATTTATATAAAGTGCAGCAAGACTAATTATTTTTTACATAGTCTTTTTAAATTGGCTTTGATGAAACTCTGTTCCATAGAAGGAATCCCAGATAAGACTTTTTTAAAGCCAAGCCCAGCCATGGATTTGTACCATCAAATAACTATGAGTTAAATACATTCCTTTCCTCTTGAGGTCCCTAGATAACTTGAGGCTCCTGGGCCTGTCAGAAAGTGACATTCTTTATTTACCACAGGTCAGGAACACTGTACAGGGACTGTGTAGACAAGGTATGAGGACAGTTTTTCCAAGGTGCTTTCATTGGCTCTATAAGTCAAGTTTGATTTTTTAAAAGAAAGCATACCATTCCAGTTAAAGCCTTGGTAAAATAACCAGTTTCCTCAATGGTGTCCTGTTGCAAACAAAAACATGCTGTCTGGGAACCAGGGAATGGAGTCAAGTACCTTAGCAATTTACCTGATGTTCTATTATACTGCAGCAGCTAGGCTGTCACTTAAACCACAACATAAAGTTCTTTCTCCTCTTTCTTCCCCCAGTCATAGGCAGAGGAGCTTCTCCTTGTGGCCATTATCACCATCAGTCCTTAAGAAGTTCTGCCAGGCCCCCACCAATGTTCACTTAAAGCCCAAGGGCTCTTTCATCAGCTTGTCATGAATGCTGTCAGGCCTGGGACTCACCTCAACTTTGACGCAGGGTCCCCAAGTGCCTGCAAGTTGTTCTACCCCACTGTGGCCAAGTTGGTACCTAGGGTGCAAGGCAAAGTCCCTTTCACTCTTCCCTCTGCTTTCCTCAAATGGAATGAGAAATTCCGCTTCACCATAGCCACCACTGCTAGAAATGTGCTTCGTCTCTCTTAAAGCCAGCACATCTCAGAGCCCAAGGCCAATAGCGTACTCCCTGGGTATTGTTAGTGATTATTCAGGGCCCATGGTCACTTTATGCAGCAGGTGATAAATCTTGCCAGGGTTGGGTCCTTCCCTTCAAGGCAGCAGGTTTACTTCTGGCCCAGGTTGTATCTAGAAATGTTATCTGGGAGAGAGCCCCTGGAAAGTGGGCCTCACAACTCTGCCCTGTGTCCTATCCTACTGTGGCTCAGCTGGTATCTATGATGCAAGACAAAGTCCTCTTTACTCTTTGCTCTTCTCTCCTTAAGCAGAATGAAGCAGTTGCTTTTGTTACTACGAGCTGCACTGCTCGGGGTTGGGAGAAGGATGGAACATGCCATCCCTTAGCTGTGGCAACTGGTGTCACATGCCACCCTAGTTCCTAGTTCACGGGCTGTAAGTCAAACTTAACACTAGTAGTTGCCTGGGAATTACAATCCTAGTGCCCTGGACCGCTTTTCATGTTTCCCTAGCAACCTAGATCACCTCAGCCTATGGTAGCGAGGCTTGCTGAGAAACTCAATTTCTGACTACTGGGATGGGTGATTCCCCTTTCGCTAGGGCTGGTCCAAATGTTCCCTCCACGTGTGGTAACTCTCTGAGGCAAACATGGCTTTATTGTCCACTATGAAAAGGCAGCAATGAGTTCAATGTAAAGTCCCCAGTTGCTGCGCTCTCCTTCCCCAAAATGCATAAATTCTCTCTCAGTGTTGCTTGGTTGCTAATGAAGGATGAGGGCAGGGTGGTGTGAGTAATTCAAGACGGTCTCCCTTGCCTTCATCAATGCCTCTTTTAGTAATAGGAAGTTAAAATCAGCTACTGTGCTTGCTCATCTAGTTTTTGTTTCTTGTGAGGTACTTTTTTGTGTGCAGATAGCTGCTAAAATTTGGTGTTTCCGCGGTGGGGGGACAAATGGTGTAGTCTCTTATTCCAACATCTTGTTCTGACACTGTCTTTTTCTAATGTGGCAAGAATATTTAACATGAGATTTTTTTTAGAAAATTTCAGGTGCACAGTAAGGTATTGTTTACTGTAGGCAGAATGCTATGTAGCAGATCTCTAGATTTTATTGACCTTGCATGACTGAAACTAAGTATCTATTGAACAGCAGCTCCTCATTTCCTTATCCCACAAATCTCTGGCAACCACCATTCTACTCATTTCTATGAGTTTGACTATTTTAGATAGCTCATGTAAATGGAATCATACAGTATGTATCATTTTGTAATTTGGTTTATTTCACTTGTTATAATGTTCTTCAGTTTCATTTACATTGTTGCAAGCGATAGAAATTTCTTCTCTTTTTAAAGATTGAATAGTATTTCATTGTATATGTATACCACGTTTTCTTTATACATATATCTATAGACGGGCACTTAGTTTGTTTCCATAGCTTGGCTATTATGAATAATGCTTCAGTGGACATGAGAGTTCAGATATCTCTTTGAGATCTTGATTTCAATTTAATTTGAAAGATCTCAAATATCAAGAAGTAAAATCATTGAATTATACTTTAATTCTATTTTTAATTATTTTGAGGAACCTCCATACTCTTTTACATAGTGCCTGAACCATTTTATATTACCACTAACAATGTATAAGTATTAAAATTTCTTCATGTCTTCACTAGCACTTGTTATCATTTATTTTATTTTTTATTTTATTTTATTTATTTATTTTGAGATGGATTCTTACTCTGTTACCCAGGCTGGAGTACAGTGGCAGGATCTCGGCTCACTGCAAACCCCGCCTCCCGAGTTCAAGCAATTCTCCTCCCTCAGCTTCCCTAGTTGCCAGGATTACAGGGACGCACCACCACGCCCAGCTAGTTTTTGTATTTTTAGTAGAGACAGGTTTCACCATGTTGGCAAGGCTGGTCTTGAACTCCTGACCTCATGATCTGTCTGTTTTGGCCTCCCAAAGTCCTGGGATTACAGGCGTGAGCCACTGCGCCCAGCTATTTTCTTGATCGTAGGATTCCTAACAAGGGCTAGTTAATATCTCGTTGTTTTGATTTGCATTTTCCTGATCATTAGTGAAGTGATGTTGAATATCCTTTTATATACCTATTTGCCATTTGTATATTGTCTTTAGAGAAATGTCTATTCAAGTCCTTTGGACATTTTTGTTGAATTATTATTATCATTATTACCATTGCATTGCAGGACTTTCTTATTTACCCTGGATATTAAGTCCCTATCAGCTATGAGATTTGCAATTATTTGCTCCCATTTAATCAGTGTGTATCTGTTGCCTTTTTACTTTGTTAATTGTTTGCTTTGCAGAGGCCTTTTAGTTTGATGTAGCCTCACTTTCCCATTTTTGTTTTTGTTGTTTATGATTTTGGTGTCATATCCAATAAATAATTGCCAAAATCAGTAACATGAGGCTTTTGTTTATGTTTTCTTCCAGGAATTATATAGTTTCAGCTCTTGCATTTTAGTCTTAATTCTACTTTGAGTTGCTTTTTGTGTATATTGCATGATACAGTTTTAATTTTATTATTTTCCATGTGAATTCCCAGTTATCTCAACACCATTTGTTGAAGTTGTACTATTGTTAAAATGTCGATACTACTGAAATCAATCTGCAAATTCAATTGCAATCTCTATCAAAATCCAAATGGCATTTTTTATGAAAAGAAATAGAAAAAAATCCTAAAATGTATGTTGAACTACAAAAGACCCAAAGAGCCAAAACAATCTTGAGAAAAAAAAAAGAAAGCTGGAGGCATCACATTTCTTGATTTTAAGAATATATGACAAAGGTACAGTAATTAAAACAATGTGGTACTGGCATAAAAATACATACATAGATCAATAAAACAGAATATAGAGCCCAGAAATAAGCCCATGTGTGTATTGTTAACTGATTTTTGACAAGTGTGGCAAGAATATACAATGGTGAAAGAACAGTCTCTTCAAAACAATTGATTTTTTTAAATATTGTTTTAAATCAAGCAATCTTTCTAAACCCTCTTACTAACTCTGGTATTTTATCTCTAGATTCTTTTCTGCTTTCTATGTATATAGTCATATCAACTGCAAATAATGACAGTTCTACTTATTTTTTTAATCAACCCTTGCCATTTTATTTTGTATTGTCTTATTTCACTATCTAGGACCACCATTACAATGCAGAATATTGTAGGGAATTATTTGGAGTTTATAGAAATATATTTAAAATAGAAAAAGGTGTGGATGTGTGGGGAAATAAGGTATCATCTATACATACAGTATATATATATATAGCATGAATAATGCTGCATGTTCATTGATGCAGCATTATTCACTATATATCACTATATATTCACTATATATCACATATATAATATACGTATGATTATTCACTATATATCATACATATATAATATATATCATCTATATATAGGATATGTACATATATATGTATATTTTATATACTGAATGTATAGATTATATATATAATGAATAATGTTTCAATGAACATGAGAGTTCAGGCATCTCTTTGAGATCTTTTTTCAACTTATTTTGAAAGATCTCAAATATCAAGAAGTAAAATTACTGAATTATACGTTGATTCTATTTTTAATTTTTTTGAGGAACCTCCATACTCTTTTACATAGTGGCTGCATCATTTAACATTGCCACTAACAATGTATAAGTATTTCAATTTCTCCATGTCTTAACCAGAACTTGTTATCATTTGTTTTCTTGATTATAGGATTCCTAACAAGAACAAGTTAATATCTTACTGTTGTTTTGATTTGTATTTTCCTGATCATTAGTGATGATGAATATATATTATTATTTGGCAAACCTAGCTTCATATGACAGCTGCTACTCTCTGACCAGTGATAATAAAATCTATTATATATCTATTCTCCTGCCACCTTTTTTTGGTCCTTTTATGGTTATCTCAGGGAAGGGAAAAACAGCTTTGCAGGAGAACATACGTTCACAAAATTGTGGCCAATCAATTTAAATAATCTCTAATATGAATATTCACCATAGGCAGACAAGTTTACCACCCCTAAGCAAGCTCTGTCCCTTGTAGGAAAAACCCAGGTAGCTCAGAGATCACAGAAGGCTGGTGGACATTTCTCAATTTTAAACATCACAAAATTAATTTTTTATATGAGCAATGCTGCAAATAAGTAAAACAACATTTTATAAAGATTTTTTTCATCTAGGTTTAAAATACATATATTTAGCACCCTTGAAAAATAATGAGTTGACAACAATATAAAATGCAGTCATTTACTACAATTATTTTTCTGAATAACAGAGCATAGTTTTGTTTTTCCTAATTAGTTTAAGTTTCCAAAAGATAAAAAACAACTGTAAATCTACTCAGGTGAGGTATTTAGGGAGAAGCATTTTTAAGTTTTGAGGGGGTTACAGGGAATAAAGTTGTACATTTTTAAGTTGTCTATATTCTTAATTCTTTTTGTCCTTCCCTGTTGACTATTTCTTTGTTTACTTGAATGATTCTCCTTCAACCAGGGACTATTAGAAGTAGGAATGTGTTTTCTATTGCCGGAGTGACAAATTACTTATACAGGTAGGTTGCTATCCCTTCCTGTACCATGTCAGATAGTATTTGGTCATGATAGCCTTTCCTGATGAGCCCTCACATAGCTAAAGATTATTTTTCAGCATGGCACTATACATGGTCAATCAGTTGAAGCTAGCATTCAAAATGGAACCTATGTATTATGGAATAAAACAGAATATAACCCTCACAGGTGCCTTTTTGGCCATAAAGGACTTGGTATAACTTTCTTTTTGTTGTTTTCGTTGCTTTTTTCCACATGTTCTAAAGCTATTTCTTTCATACATGTCTGGCATCCTGCCTCCAGACCATCATGCCTAAAAAGTATAGACTATTTATTTTAAACCACTAGAATCTTAAGATAAATAAATTCAAGTTGTATTAGTGAACATGTAAACTAAATTGCATTAGTATACCTGCTTTGAAAAAGGTGAAATGGGTAAGATTTCTAAATCTTTAAGGTGAAGAAGCTAATGTGATTATGTTGCTTAGTAATGTTTATTACACCATTCTTCTAGATTGTTGAACAAGTTTCAGTGAAAGATTTTCAGGGGATGTTAGAATAATAAGTCAACAGAATTTTCTACATTTTCATTTTTCATGCAGCTGGAAGCAGGTGTCTCACTGTCTGATTCAATGTTAAGTGGGGCAGCAGGGTGAATTGAAAAAAAGAAAACTTGTTTTTGGGCCTCAAATAAATTTATTTTGGCTGCAGTGAGTATTATAGCAAGCCATAATTATTTCTGAATACATTGTCTTTAAGATGATATTTGGGTAAATAATTAGCTTATAATGGCCTTGATAATTTCTGGCATCTGTTACCTCACATATGCTGATTTTTCTTTTAGAAATAGCAAAAAATTTTTGAAATGTTACATAATTGAATGCAGATATATTACAACTACTGACTTGGAAGGAGACATGGTATATCTGTCCCTGGATTCTAAAATGCTCTGATTTGGCATAATCAGAAAAAGGAATTAAACCATAATATGTGGAGATTAACAATTATATGTAAAATGTCTCAATTTTTCTAATTGTATTTTGTATATAAGAGAGAAACCATAGCATGGTGTTTTATGGATTGTTGTGGGGAAAAAAAATGCCATCACATCTGAAGAGTTCCTTATTGTAAGGACTTAATTAATTAATAATTAAAGACATGTCATTCATTTATAGGAAGAAGACATGAAACCTTTGATTTTTTTACATGTTAAGAGTATTAACAGATAAAATTTGAATGCATTACAAGAAGCACTGTCACGTCTATTCATCTTTGATCAGTGAGGAAGAAGTCAGGAAATAGCAAATCTAAACAAAGCATCATGGATCTCTGCCTTAAGAACCCAGATTCACAGACACTTTGTCCAGAGCATCTTTTCAAATTAACTATAACTCAGTGAGTAAGCTTAAGAGTAAAACATACATAGAAAGCATCATGAAATTTAGCAGCATATTACCTAGAGTTCTGAAAACAAGCTTTTTCAAAAAATTAGTCACTATGCATTTTAATTGTGAACAAACTTATTGCACACAACACTGGTTTAATACTAACAATTTATTTTATAATGTACCATCTGGTGCATGTATCTTGGAATAACTATCATTTCTTGAGGATGTTGTAAGAAAGCCTTCATAAATCATAGCTTTTCATATTCTTAGTTCATAACATATATTCATCAAAAGACATAAAATGCAGTACCACTTGGATAGACATGCAATTTAGATTAGTTAATGCTTTCAAGGCACTCTTTTTGCCCCTCCAGGATTGCACATGTGCTGATAAATTAGGCTTGTTCTAAATAAAACAGAGAAGAATAGATTTCCCTAAAACACATAACTTTTAAAACATTATGATTGTTCACTGAAAATGCATTTCAAATACAAAAAGGCTATCTTATGAATATTTGGAATGCTAAATGAGTTCCATCAATCAGACACATTAGGTCTTCTGTAAAGCTTCTAATAAATGGCATTATTGGAATTGTATAATTGTATATATAAAAAATACAGTACATTTCATATATATGTATGCATGTGTGTGTGTTTATATATATAGATACACATTTAAGTTTACCACTGGATATGGTTAGGCTTTGAGTCTCCACCCAAATCTTATCTTGAATTCTCATCTCCAGGTGTTGAGGGAGAGACTTGGTGGGAAGTCATTAGATTATGGGGGCAGTTTCCCTCATACTGTTGTTGTGATAGTGAGTGAATTATCATGAGATCTGATGGTTTTATAAATGGTAGTTTTTCCTGCACTGTCACATTCTCTCTCTTGCCTGCTGCCACGTAAGACGTTCCTGTTTCCCCTTCTGCCATGATTGTAAGTTTCCTGAGGCCTCCCCAGCCATGTGGAACTGTGAGTCAATTAAACCTCTTTTGTTGATAAATTATCTGGTCTTGGGCAGTATCTTTATAGCAGCGTAAGAACCAACAAATATGTCATTATTTAGTTAAATTAATTTAGAAACAACTTCTAAGACAATATATTTGTCATTCAAGATTGCTTTTGTTTCCAGGCTCATATAAGTGTTCTTACCCATTGTTTAGTGATATTTGCCATTATATAGATACTAAAGCATAATCAAAGGATCCATTTTATAGGTCGTTTTGCTGTTCCTTCACAGGTATCTAATACCAGGTGAACTGTGGAGGCTTACATTATAAATTGCTAGTCAGATAATTAAGGTCTTTTTTCCAGAGTGTGTATTAGTCCATTTTCATGCTGCTGATAAAGACATAGCTGAGACTGGCAAGATAAAGAGGTTTAATTGGACTTACAGTTCCCAATGGCTGGGGAGGCCTCAGAGTCATGGTGGGAGGTGAAAGGTAAAAGGCACTTCTTATACGGTGGCAGCAAGAGAGAAATGAGAGAGAAGCAAAAACAGAAACCCCTGATAAACCCATCAGATCTTGTGAGACTTATTTACTACCACAAGAACAATATGGGAGAAATTACCCCCATAATTCAATTTTCTCCTACTGGGTCCCTCCCACAACATGGGGGAATTATGGGGGCTACAGTTCAAAATGAGATTTAGGTGGGGACACAGCCAAACCATATTATTCCACACCTGGCCCCTCCCATATCTCATGTCCTCACATTTCAAACCTAATCATGCCTTCCCAACAATACCCCAAAGTCATAATTCATTTTAGCATTAACTCAAGTCCACAGTCCAAAGTCTCATCTGAGACCAGAAAAGTTCCTTCTGACTATGAGACTGTAGAATCAAAAGCAAGTTAGTTACTGCCTAGATACAATGGGGTTACAGCCATTCCAAATGGGAGAAATTGTCCAAAACAAAGGAGTTAAAAGCCTCATGAAAGTCCTAAATCCAGAAAGGCGGTCAAATTTTAAAGTTCCAAGATGACCTTCTTTGACCCCAAGTCCAGCATCTTGGTCATACTGATGCAAGAGTTGGGTTCCCATGGTCTTGGGGAGTTCTGTCCCTTTGACTTTGTGGCTGCTTTCATGGGCTGGCATTGAGTATCTGTGGTTTTTCCAGGTGCATTGTGTAAGCTGTTGGTGGATCTACCATTCTGGGATCTGGAGGATGGTGGCTCTCTTCTCACAGCTCCACTAGGCACTGCCCCAGTGTGGACTCTGTTTGGGGGCACCCACCCCCCATTTCCCTTATGGACTGCCCTAGCAGAGGTTCTCCATGAGTGCCCTACTTCTGCAGCAAACTTCTTTCTGGACATCCAGTCATTTCCACACATCCTCTGAAATATAGGAAGAGGTTCCCAAACATCAATTCATCACATCTGTGTATTGGCAGGCTCAATACCAAATGGAAGATGCCACAGCTTGGGGCTTGCACCCTCTGAAGCCATGGCCTGAGTTCTCTACCCTGGTTCCTTTTAGTCACAGCTGGAGTGGCTGAGACCAGGGCACCAAGTCCCTAGCCTGCACACATCAAAGAGACCCTGGATCCAGCCCAGGAAATCATTTTTTCCTCCTAGGCCTCTGGCCCTGTGATAAGAGGGGCTGCTGAAAAGGTCTCTGATGTACCGCAGAGATATTTCCCCATTGTCTTGTGACTAACATTCAGATCCTCATTACTTATGCAAATTTTTGCAGCCGGCTTGAATTTCTCCTCAGAAAACAGGATTTTCTTTTTATTACATTGTCAGGCTATAAATTTTCTAACCTTTTATGCTGTTTCCCTTTTAAAATTGAATGCCTTTAACAGAACCCAAGTCATCTCTTGAATGCTTTGCTGCTTAGAAATTTCTTCCACCAGATACCCTAAATCATCTCTCTCAAGTTCAAAGTTCCACATATCTCTAGGGCAGGGGACAAATGGTGCCAGTCTCTGCTAAAAGATAACAAGAGTAAACTTTATTCCATTTCCCAACAAGATTCTCATCTCCATCTAGGACGTTTTTAGCCCCGATTTCATTGTCCATGTCATTATCAGGAATTTGGTCAAAGCCATTCAAAAAGTCTCTAGGGAGTTCCAAATTTTCCAACATTTTCCTGCCTTCTTCTGAGCCCCCACAAAATGTTCCAGCCTCTGCCTGTTACCCAGTTCCAAAGTTGCTTCCACATTTTCAGATATCTTTTCAGCAGTGTCCCACTCTACTGGTACCAATTAACTGAATTAGTTCGCTTTTATGCTACTGATAAAGACATATCCAAGACTTGGCAATTTACAAAAGAAGTAGGTTTAATGGACTCACAGTTCCATGTGGCCAGTGTGGCCTCACAATCATGGCAGAAGGTGAAAGGCATGTCTCACATGGCAGCAGACAAGAGAAGAGCATGAGAGCCAAGCAAAAGGGGTTTCCCCTTATAAAACCATCAGCTCTTGTGAGACTTATTCACTACCACAAGAACAGCATGGGTGAAACCACCCTTGTGATTCAATTATCTCCCACTGGGTCCCTCCCATAACATGAGGGAATTATGGGAGCTACAATTCAAGGTGAGATTTGGGTGGGGGCACAGAAAAGTTTTATCGGAGTGGGAACTGAGAGTTGAAATTAAAATGTAAGTCTACATTTAAATATAACTTTTTTCTTGAAGATTAGTACTGTGATGACATTAATGATAAGAATACAAGTAAATCAAATTCTCTGATATTTTTACTAAACATTTTTTTGGAAACTTAACATTTGAAGCAATTTTTAAGATATATGTGCATCTTCCCTCTTATTATCACATGATTTGTTTAATTTTTTTATCATTAGTTACCTCAATTCTATGTTTACACTCAACTTTTCCATTTGTAGTGCGCTTTACTATTCTCAGCTCTGTTTACTGCTTCTAACACTGTTTTGGCACCTAAAACCTAAAAATCTCTGCTTTCAGCCACTTCTAAAGCATAGTGCTCTTTATCTCTAGTCATTTCATCAGAGAGAACATATTAATTTTCAGCTGTTAATTTCTTATCCGGTTAACTTAAAGGAGAGAAACTCATTTTTGGTTTCCTCTACCCTGGCTGTACTTACAACATGCTTCTTTATTTGAGATATTTTTCATTCTTCCCAGCTATACTGAGGGATATTCCAGAGCCTTCACACTTGTGTTTTCTGCTTTTGGTGCAGATATTCTATAGAAGCCTACTCTTTTTCATTCCTACTGAAATTTTTAAAACATATCTTTTATCTGACAGAAGAAAGTTCTTTATTGTAAATTTACACGGTGTTTTCATATCTTTTTCCTTTAATGTGATATTCATACTCTAAATTTATATTAAGGTAGTATTCACTTAATGGGAGTAGACCCATAAGATGCTAGATGTTTAGATTTTAATATCCTATTTTTTAGAAAATTTACCTGCCAGGGCATTCTCCCATTTAGGAATGTACTAAATGTTTATCAAGAATACCTGGAAATTCCATAGCCATATTGGCAAAATGCTGTTGGAGTTTTGCATTTTTAAGTTATATTATAACATAAATAATATCCTGGCCAGATGTGCATAATTTGGGTATAGGAAAAGTGCCCAAATTTATTAAATAGCCCCTAGGCAGCCTGGCATATTGGAAGAAAAGTAAGATTTGCAGTTAGATAGACTTACATATTGGCTCCACCCCTTACTAGATGAGTACTAGAAAATAAATAAAATTTCTGAACCTTTATTTTCTCATCTATTAAATAGAGATAATAGTGCTGACAGAATTGTCGTGATGATTAAACTCTAGAAAATAACTTACGTAGAATACCTGGTACACTATAGGCATTAAACAAATGTTTATTTCCATTTGTCCCTTTCTGTAAATTTAATAAACTTTTATTAATCCTCACTACATTCCAGACAATATGTTAGTTATGAAGAATGTGTTAAATTTGTGCTGCCTAAAACAAACATGTTGAAATTTGGTACAAAATATATCATTAGCTACATTGAAAGAGGCTGAAATGCTGGGGTTAGTAGATAGTAGTTATGCTGTCTGCGAAGCTTTTGATTATCCTTATATTATCTTTATATTTCAAAGCAATCCTAATAAGTATCATGATCCTCAGTTTATAGATAAGGAAACTGAGGTTCAAGTAAGATAAACAATTGTCAATATTCACAACTACTGGTGATGGCAATGTAATAAATGAACCTATATTTTTTCTTTCATTAAAATTCATACTCTTTCATTTAAAAAAGTTATTCTTAAATATTGTTAATAAACATAAACCTATTTTAGATATTCATAAATTTGTTGAGACTCTGAAGTTTAAACAAATTTATGGGCATATTAATTCAGGAAATGGAACTCTTGTGGTCCTTATATGGAGATAAACCCTTCCATGATTTTGTGTTAGTACTCAGAATGACCTGGCTTATAACTTAGCTGGCAATTCCTGATAGTCCCCTTTGTCTGACAATGGAGTTTTGTCTTCATTTATCACCATATGTCCTTGGTATTTGACATTTGGAAATTCAGATGGGCACTTTCAAGTTTCACCATAAATTCCATTTGACAAATAGTACTTTAGCAACACCCTGAACTTCCCCAGATGTTCATATATACTCTGGATATATAGAATTAGGCAATCCATGCGTTCTATAGAAAATAACATAGTTACCAGAGTAAATTGTCCACCAGGTATTGGAAAGAGCAAGGTGAAATTATTGGTTTAAAGGGTAATTTGTTAAATTGGGGCTTTTCAAAGGGTATTTTCAATAACATAAGTCTTGACAAATGTCCAGTGAAAAACAAGTAAATAAGCAAATGAACAAAAACACGAACAAAACAAAACAAAATAGTTTATTAGTCACTTAAATTTGGGACAAAATTCATACTGCATCATTGTACTGGAGATTCAGAAATGTACATAAGCATAGCATGACTCTGAGGTAATCTATAGTTTTTAAATTTAGAAAAGATGCTGGATTTTTTTAATACAGAGATTTCCAGACTGATTTGCCTATGGAACACTCTGTGTGTGTGTGTGTGTGTGTGTTGTGTATGTTTAAAAATCTATCTCAAAGTGTTTCTTATGCACCTCATCCATTGCTATTTTCAATAAACTTTACAGACTTCTGGAAGGGTGGCAATGTGAGGAGCCCAGAAAAATTTTTACCCAGAAAGACAGCTATTAGGCTGATTAAACTTACCAAACACAAATTTTCAAAATTTTTAGAGCTTGGATCAAAGGACTTACAACCAACTGAGGAGCATTTATTCAACAAAATATATGGAAACTAAACAAAAACAGTGAGATTCTATGACATTCAAGCTAGAGACTGCACCCATGCACACAAAGCTCTGCATTTTGGAAAAAACTGATTCTGCAGGTTTGTCAGCTATGTGACAGTTCCCTTCTCCCATGGATGCCTGGCATAGAAGAGCTATTCTATTTCAGAAGCTGTTGAACATCATAGGATGCCATTTTTTTTTTTACAGCTCTGTGCTGTAGAAGGCCTATATTTAGTGGGTGGCACCAGCTAAGCAGCACTCATTTCCCCACCCCCACCTTCTGATACATGGGAAGTACCTGGACAAGTCAGCTGGTGAAGAGTGAAGTCCCATTTTCCCATACAGCACAGTGTTGTAGAAGACCTGCTCTGGTGGGCTTGGCAATGAAATGGAACCTGGCACATCTGCCAGGTTTCAAGGATGTAAGAGTTATTCTGGGGAGATTTATGAGCTATGGAATATCTTATCCTTCCCAGATGTGATCTCTAGAAGATCCACATGGGTGGTGGCCATAGCTCAGTGGTAGCACCAGCTTCAATTTCCACCTACCAGAGTTACTGCTCTATAACATAGATGTTCTGCTGGTGGGGAGTGAGAGAAGTTTTCAAAAACTGAAATACCTGATCCCTGCCAAGAAGCTAACTTTAAATGGATCAAACTATAGACTAATACATGCCCCTAAGGAGTTGTTGGACACAATATAGCAAACAACTAACAATTAGTGAGAGCCAGCACCTGGATGTGATGCCAGTATTTCCAGGTTAACCAAAAGCTTAACAGGGATATTCAGGAAAAGACAGTCAAAGAGAGGCTGGCTAAGATCAAAGTCATCGGTGGTGGTCAGGAAGACTCGTGTGCATGCTTAAGGCTGTAAACACCAGAGGTTTCACATTATGGGGAAACAGATTTTACTGCATTATTATATTCAATTCATTAAAAAAATAAGCAAAAGAGCAAGCAGTGACATAAAGTCCCAGGAATGAGTAGTTAGGATCCAAAATCACCACAATATATTATTAATATTTAAATGTTCCATTTCCTATTTAAAAAAATAATCAGTTTAAAGAAAGCAGAAAGTTTGACACGTAGAGTGTTAAAATGCTGGCAAAAAGCTGACTTTCATGGTACACAGATGTAAGATACAGCAAACAATTATTTCAAAACAGCTATTATAAATATGCTGAAATATCTGAAAGAATCCATGTTAAAATAATTAAAGAAAAATATTATTTTTTGTCTCATCAATTAAAGATTATAAATAAAAATGTAAGAATTATTTTAAAAGCATGAAAATCCTGAAGTTTATAAGTACAATAATCAATTTCTTTAAAAATAATCACTAGGAACTTCCAGTTTCTGGTCTACAAATTAGAAGCTAAGAAGTTGCTAATTTATACTAACAACAAGTAGAAAACTAAAAAAATAACTCTTCTTAGGTTCATGAGAGAAGTAAGGTCACAGGACAAACCACTGTCCCAAAATTATAAAGACAAAGAGGTAAATACACAGAGTCACAACTTGCCAGAGCAAAATACTCAATGGGGAAAAGTGCTGGGTTGGAAAACCCTAAAATGTAATTGACAAATTGTTGGTGGCTCAGTATAAACAACTCTGAATCTCAAAACTCTAAGGGGATCCAGGCACAGAAGAACTCTATACTTTTGTGAGGTTTACCTCAAGGAACTCGACTTGTTGGTCAGAGTGAATATCAGAGAAAAATTTCACTCATGCTTCTGACAGAGGGAGGGGAAGGGAACCATTCTGAAATACACTAGAGCATTCTGTTCTTCCTAACAAAGCCTGCCGTCAGGAAAAAGTATCAACCAAAGCCTATACTTATAGAGTTTAATCAGAGCATAACCGACCTAGAGAAAGGGAAATATACAACTCCAATCTGCTCTAGCCTTCCATGTGAAGGAAGGGAAATGCCAACTTCAGCCCCCTCTAGCCCTTCACACAGAAGAAAGAAAACACAATACTCCAGTCTGCTTTAGCTGCCCTGTCCCACTAATGGTGGGAAGGAATGAGAAATATGTGTGAAGTTTATAGTCCAGAGACATAGGCTTACTAAAAGACTAAGACCTAACTATAGGGTAACAAAATGCCTCCCCTCCCCCAACACCTTATTAATATGTTACTAAAGGCCCATTTAGAGCAGGTCCTTTTACCTAATACATCATGTCTGGCTATTAAGAAAACATTACAAGGCATACAAAGAGGCCAAAACACAGTTTAAAAAGAACAAATGGCAGTCTCAGACTCAGATATGGCAGGGATGTTGAAATTGTCAGATCAAGAATATAAAACTGCTATGATTAATATGCTAAGGGACGTAAAGGATGATGTAGACATAGACAGTGGAAAGAACAAATGAACAATGTAAGCAGAAATATAGAAATTCTGAGACAGTACCAAAAATAAATAGCAGAAATTTTTAAAAAGTAACAGAAATGAAGAGTGCCTTTGATCCTTTAATGAGTTTCTTATTAGACTAGATACAACTGAAAACACAATCTCTGAACTTAGGCAGATTTCACAAGAAACCTCCAAAATTGAAAAGCAAACAGAAGAAAGAGAATAAAACAGAAAAGTGTATTCACGAACTGTGGAACAACTACAAGAGGTGTAACTTATATGTGATGAAAATACACTGGAAGAAAAAAGAGAGGGAGAAAAAGAAGAAATGTTTAAAACAATAATGAGTAAAAATTTTTCCAAATTAATGTCAGACACCAAACCACAGATTCAAGAAGCTCAGAGATTACCAAACAAGATAACTGCCTGAGGAAACAAAAAATATACATAAGCATAATTTTTTTTATTACTATTATACTTTAAGTTCTAGGGTACATGTGCACAATGTGCAGGTTTGTTGCGTATGTATACATGCGCCATGTTGGTGTGCTGAACCCATTAACTCATCATATACATTAGGTATATCTCCTAATGCTATCCCTCCCCCACCCCTCCACCCCACAACAGGCCCCAGTGTGTGATGTTCCCCATCGTGTGTCCAGTGTTCTCATTGTTCAATTCCCACCTATGAGTGAGAACATGCGGTGTTTGGTTTTCTGTCCTTGTGATAGTTTGCTGAGAATGATGGTTTCCAGCTTTATCCATGTCCCTACAAAGGACATGAACTCATCCTTTTTATGGCTGCATAGTATTCCATGGTGTATATGTGCCACGTTTTCTTAATCCAGTCTATCATTGTTGGAGATTTGGGTTGGTTCCAAGTCTTTGCTGTTGTGAATAGTGCCGCAATAAACATACGTATGTGTGTGTCTTTATAGCAGCATGATTTATAATCCTTTGGGTATATACCCAGTAATGGGATGGCTGGGTCAAATGGTATTTCTAGTTCTAGATCCCTGAGGAATTGCCACACTGTCTTCCACAATTGTTGAACTAGTTTACAGTCCCACCAACAGTGTAAAAGTGTTCCTATTTCTCCACATCCTCTCCAGCACCTGTTGTTTCCTGACTTTTTAATGATCGCCACTCTAACTGGTATGAGATGGTATCTCATTGTGGTTTTGATTTGCATTTCTCTGATGGCCAGTGATGATGAGCAGTTTTTCATGTGTCTGTTGACTGCATAAATGTCTTCTTTTGAGAAGTGTCTGTTCATATCCTTCGCCCACTTTTTGATGGGGTTGTTTGATTTTTTCTTGTAAATTTATTTAAGTTATTTGTAGATTCTGGATATTAGCCCTTTGTCAGATGGGTAGATTGCAAAAATTTTCTCCCATTCTGTAGGTTGCCTTTTCACTCTGATGGTAGTTTCTTTTGCTGTGCAGAAGCTCTTTAGTTTAATTAGATCCCATTTGTCAATTTTGGCTTTTGTTGCCATTACTTTTGGTGTTTTAGACATGAAGTCCTTGCCCAACATAGGCATAAAATGTTTAAGATACAGAAAATCAAAGATAAAGAAAAAATATTGAAAAAAGTAAGAGGGGAAAAAAAGACACTTACCTACAGAGAAGTAAATGTAATAATTAGATCTGACTTCACTTTAAAACCATTACAAGAAAGAAGAGAGTGCAGTGAAATATTTAAAGTGTTAAGAGAAAAAAAAAAAAACACCAAGCTAGAAAATTCGGTACCCTGCAAAATTATTCTTCATAAGTAAAGCAGAAATCAAAGGTTGGATAAAAAGAAAAAAATTATAGTTTTTTTTTTTTTTTTTTTTTTTTTTTTTTGCCTATAGACCTGCCTTGCAAGCAATGTTATAGAAATATTTTTAGAGAGAAAGAAAATGATATAGGTCAGAAACTCAGATCTACATGAAGAAATAAAGAATGTCATAATAGATTAATAAATGAAGTATCGGGGGAACTGCCCCCGATAATTCATCGTATTTTCACGTAGGTTCTTTTCTATTTCCCTAAGTGTCAGCCAGTCTGAGAAATAAAGGGAAAGAGTACAAAAGAGAGAAATTTTAAAGCTGGGTATCCGGGGGAGATATCACATGTCAGCAGGTTCTGTGATGCCCCCTCCAAGCCGCAAAACCAGCAAGTTTTTATTAGTGATTTTCAAAGGAGAGGGAGTGTACAAATAGGGTGTGGTCACGGAGATCACATGCTTCACAAGGTAATAAAATATTACAAAGCAAATGGAGGCAGGGTGAGATCACAGGACCAGGGAGAAATTAAAATTGCTAATGAAGTTTCGGTCACACATTGCCATTGACAACATCTTATCAGGAGACAGGGTTTGAGAGCAGACAACCAGTCTGACTAAAAATTTACTAGGCAGAAATTTCCTCGTCCTAATAGACCTGGAAGTGCTACGGGAGACCGGGGCTTATTTCATCCCTTATCTGCAACTATAAAAGACAGACATTCCGTGCTTGCTTCAGCACGTAACCTAAAAAAGACAGACATTCCCAGAGCAGCCTTTTCAGAGACCTACCCCTAGGAACACATTCTCTTTCTCAGAGCTGTTCCTTGCTGAGAAAAAGAATTCAGCGATATTTCTCCTATTTGCTTTTGAAAGAAGAGAAATATGGCTCTGTTCCACCTGGCTCTCAGGCAGCCAGACCTAATGGTTATCTTCCTTGTTCCCTGAACTTCGCTGTTATCCTGTTCTTTTTTCAAGGTGCCCAGATTTCATATTGTTTAAATACACATGCTTAGGAACAATTTGTGCAGTTAACGCAATCATCACAGGGTACTGAGATGACATACATCCTCAGCTTATGAAGATGATGGAATTAAGAGATTAAAGACAGACATAGGAAATCACAAGAGTATTGATTGGGAAAGAGATAAATGTCCATGAAATCTTCACAATTTATGTTCAGAGATTACAGTAAAGACAGGCGTAAGAAATTATAAAATTATAAATTTGGGGAACTAATAAATGCCCATGAAATCTTCACAATTTATGTTCTTCTGCCATGGCTTCAGCCAGTCCCTCTGTTTGGGGTCCCTGACTTCCCGTAACAATGAAAGTTAAATTATAATGAACTTTTATTATTTTTATTAAATGATCTAACAAATAAGAATTGGTTAAAAATAATAAGTGCAACAACAATATATAGGGATACATATTTATTAAAAGTAAATGGATAGATAAATAAATACTAACACTCATCAAAATAAAGGGAAAATTGCTATATTAATTTGCAACAGAGCAAACTTCAGAACAAAGACAATTATCAAGGATCGAGATATGCATAATAATGATTAAAGGGAATAATTCTCAAAGAAGACATAAAAATTACTAATGAGTATATAAGTGACAAGATAAGGTTAAAATACGTAGAGCAAAAAATGATAAAACACCAAGGAGAAATAGTTGACTTCACTATTACAGTAGAAGACTTCTACACTCCTTCCTCTGAAATGGATAGATGCAGCAGGCAGAATATTATTAAAGACATAGTGGAACTCAAAAGCACCATCAATCGGCTGGATATTCTGAGCACCTGTAGACTACTTCATCCAACAACAGCAAAATACACATTTTCTCAATATAATGTGGAAAATTCACCAAGATAGACCACATTCTGATTCATAAAACACAAGTTTAAAAGAAGAAATCATACAGTCTGTTGTCATGTTACATGGAATTAAACTTGAAATCAATAATAGAGAGAAAGTAAAAAAAATTCCAAAATACTTGATGATTAGATAACACATATCTAAATGGCATATGGGTCAAAGAAGAAACATAAGAAAACAATGTAAAATATGTTGAACTACAAGCAGATAAAAACACAAATTATCAAAATGTGTGGGATGCAGTTCTTTGTGGGAAACTTATAGCAGGGAATGCAGATATTAGAATATAAAAGGTCTAAAATCAATAATCTAAAAATCTACATTAGAAAATTGGTTTTAAAAAGGAAAAATTAATTTTTAAGAAAGCAGAAGAAAGAAAATGTGAGAGTAGAATTCAATGAAATTGAAAATAGTAAATTAATGCAGAAAATCAATGAAAGCAAAAGCTGGTTCTTCGAAAGGATCAATAAAATTGATAAGCCTCTAGCTAAGGTAACTATTAAAAAAGAGGAAGGACAGAAATTACCAATATGAGAAATGAAATGGGGGCATCATTACCGATCTCATGTACTTTAGAAAGACAATCAGGAAATATTGCAAATAACTCTATGACCAAATATTTGATAACCTAGATGATATAGACCAATTGTTTGAAAGACACAATCTACCAAACTCGCACAGAAAGAAACAGACAATCTGAATAAGCCTATATCTACTAATAAAATTGAATAAATATTTAACCTATCAAAACAGAAATAAGCCTAGCCCTAAATAGGTTCACTGGTAAATTATATCAAATATTCAAATAATAATTTATACCAATTCTTTACAATCTCTTTCAGAAAATAAAAATATGGACATTATGTTCGAAGTCATTATATGAGGCCAGCATTATCCTAATACCAAAACTTGACAAAGACATTATAAAAAATGCAGATGAATATCTCTCATAAACCTAGATGCAAAGATCCTCAACAAATAGCAAATTGAATACAACAATGTATAAAAATATATACAGTATGGTCAGGTGGAATTTACCCCAGGTATGCAAAGCTGTTTCAAAATTTATAACCAATTACTGTAATATATGACATCATCAGAAAAAAAAATCATATGATCATATCAATAAATGCAGGAATAAATTTTACGAATCTAACACCCATTTATGATTTTTAAAATCAATACATTGGGAATAAGGAGAATCTTCTTTAATTTTACAAAGAAAATCTACAAAAAAATCTACAGCCAACATTAGCCTTAATGGTGAGAATCTAACTTTCTCAGTAAGATCAGGAACAAGACAAGAATTTTCTCCCTCACCACCGCTCTTCAACATTGTTTTAATAATCTGAGTTAATGCAATAAGATAAGGAAAAAATTAAAATGTATATAGATTGGGGGAGGAAAAAATAAACAGTCTTTGTTAGCAGATGTCTTGATTATCTGTGTAGAATATTATAAAGAATCAACAAAAAAACTGGAGTAACAAGTGATTATAGCAAGGTTGCAGGATATAAGGTTAATATATGCAAGTCAGTCACTTTTTTATATAACATCAATGAACAAGTGAAATTTGAAATTTAAAATGCAATACCATTTTCATTAGCAGCCACCAAAACTAAGTACCTTGGTATAAATCTAAGCAAATGTGTTCAAAATATATCTGAAGGAACCTACAAAACTGAAGAAATAAATAAAAGAAAAATAAGTAAATAAGTAGATATATATTCCATGTTCATGGACAGGAATACACAATACTGTCAAGCTGTAAGTTCTTTATACTTTGATCTATAGATTCAATGCAATTCCAATCAAAATTCTGGCAAGTTATATAGTAGTTATTGACAAACTAGTTTGAAGTGTATTTGGATTGGCAAAAGACCCAGAAAAGCCAGCACAATATTGAAGAAGAACAAAGTTGGAGCACTGATACTACCCAAGTTTAAGACTTACTATAAAACTTCAGTTTTCAAGGCAGTGTGTTATTTGAAAAACAAAAAAAAATACACATAGATCAATGGAGCAGAATGGAAAGCCCCAAAATAAACCCATATAAATATTATGAATGGATTTTTGACAAAGTAGCAAGGGAAGACAATGAAAAAAATAACTTTTTCAACAAATGGTGCTGCGGTGCTGTGCTAGAATGACTATCTGCATGAAAGCATAAAATTACTATAATAGAGGAGAAAATCTAGATGACCTTGGGTTGGCAACAGCTTTCTTTTTCTAGTGAGACAGGGTCTCTCTCTCTCTCTCTGTCACTCAAGCTGGAGTGCAGTGGCATGATCATAGCTCACTGTAGCCTCCATTCTTTGGCTCAAGTGATCCTTCTGCCTCAGTCACTCAAAGAGCTGGGACTAAAAGTGTGTTGCACCTGGCAATTTTGTTTAGTTTTAAAGAGACAAGGTCTCATTACACTGCCCAGGCTGGTCTCTAACTCCTGGCCTCAAATGTTCCATTCCTCTTGCCTCAACCTCCTGAGTTGCTGGGATTACAGGCATAAACTACTGTACCCACTGTCAATGACATTTCAGATACAACATCAAATTCAGAATCCATAAAATATATTTTTGAGACAGAATTTCACTCTGTCGTTCATGCTGGAGTGCAGTGGTGCAATCTTGGCTCACTGTAACCTCTGCCTCCTGGGTTCAAGCAATTCTCCCACTTCAGCCTCTCAAGTAGCTGGGATTACAAGCATGCACCACCACACCTGGCTAATTTTTGTATTTTTAGTGGAAACTGGGTTCCACCATGTTGGCCAGGCTGGTCTTGAATTATAACCTCAAGTGGTCCAGCTGCCTCAGCCTCCCAAAGTGCTGGGATTACAGACGTGAGACACTGCACCTGGCCCCATGAAATAATTGATAAATTGAATTTCAGTAAAATTAAAATTTCTGGTTGTTGAAAGACACTGTCAGGAGAATGAAAAGAGAAGCCATAGGCTGGAATAAAATATGTACAAAAGACGTACCTAAAGAACTGCTATTCAAAGTGTACAAAGAATTCTTAAAACTCAATAATAAGAAAATTAAAACCTAATTTTAAAAACGGGCCAAAGACCTTAACAGATTCCCCAACAAAGAAGATATACAAATGTCAAATAAGTATATATGATTATATCATATATAATTATGAACAGGCAGATTAAAACAATCATGAGACACCAATACACACCTATTAGGATGGCTAATGTTAAGACCCCTGACAATATCAAAAATGCTGGTGAAGATGTGTAGCAACAAGAAATCTCACTCATTGCTGATAGAAATGCAAAATTATATGGCACTTTGGAGAATAGCTTGGCAGTTTCTTACAAAACTAAATATACTCCTACCATATGATCCAGCAATCATGCTTCTTGGTATTTATCCAAAGGAGCTGAAAACTATGTCCACACAAAAACCTACACACAGATGTCCATAGCAACTTTTTTCATAATTGCCAAAATGTAGAATTAATCAAGATATATTTCAGTAAGTGAGTAGATAAATTATGGTACATCTAGATAATAAAATATTATCTATTACTAAAAATAAACTCTCAATCCAAGAAAATACATTGAGGAAACTCAAAAATACAATACGAAGTGAAGTAAGTAAATCTGAAAAGCCTACATATTGTATGACTTCAGCTATATGACATTATGGAAATGGCAAAACCATGGAGATAGAAAAAAGTTTAGTGATTGTCAGGGGTTAGCAGGAAGTGAGGGATAAATAGGTTGGACACACAGGAATCTTAAGGCCATTAATTTCTTATGTATAATACCATAATGGTGGATACATGTCTTTACAAATTGGCCAAAACCCACAGAATGTACAGCACAATGAATCAACTCTAATATAAACTATGAACTCTGTGTGATGATGCTGTCAATGTAAATTTATCAATTGTAACAAATGTATTACCCTTGTAAAAGATATTGATAATGTGGGAGGCTATGCATGTGTGGAGGCAAGTGGTATATAGAAAATCTATGGTCTTTCTACTCAATTTTTCGGTGAAACTTAAACATCTCTAAAAATAAAATGTGTTTACAAATTACTAATAAAGTTCAACAGTATATTAGAACTTGTTGAGTGAGAATCAGGAAACTTGTAGATACATTGGTAGAGAAAAATAAGTAAATAAAAATAAACACACCCTTAGAGAAATGTGGGACAGCATTGGGCGTATTAATATACATGTAATGTGAGTACAAGAAAGAGAGGAGAAAAATGAGCAGAATAAACATTTTAAGAAATACCTCCTGAAACTTTCAGATTTAATTAAAAATAACGTAGACATTCAAAAAGTTTAACAAATTCCATATAGGTTAAACACTGAGTGTTCCACAGCAAGACATGTTATAATAAAACAATTGATAGACATAAAATATCTTGGAAGCAGAAAGAGAAAAATGGCATTTTACATGCAAGAGAAGCTCCATAAGATTACAGCTGATGTATCATCATAAATTATTGCTATAATTTGAATGTTTGTTTTCTCTCCAAATTCATACATTGAAGTCCTAAACCCCAGGCTGATTGTATAGGAAGTAGGTGATGAGTAATGAAAATGGATTTCTCATGATTGAGATTAGTGTCCTTATAAAAAAGACCCCAGAGGTATCCGTGATTACTGAGGTTTCAGTAGGCGGTTTTCCCCTCACAGGGTGAACAAAGCCTCCAGGAAGGTCAAACTCGGCAGAGCTCACCACAGCTCGGCAAAGCCACTGTAGCTAGACTGCCTCTCTAGATTCCCCCTCTCTGGGCAGAGCTTCTCTAAAAGAAAAAAAGCAGCCCCATTCAGGGGCTTATAGACAAAACTCCTATCTCCCTGGGACAGAGCACCTGGGGGAATGGGTGGCTGTGGGAGCAGCTTCAGTAGACTTAAACGTTCTTGCCTGCAGGCTCTGAAGGATCTGGCAGCACAGGGCTGGAGCTCTGCTAAGAGACAGACTGCCTCCTCAAGTGGGTCCCTCACACCCATGACTCCTGACTGGGAGTTACCTCCCAGCAGGTGTCTACAGACACCTCATACAGGAGAGCTCCAGATGGCATTTGGCGGGTGCCCCTCTGGGACAAAGCTTCCAGAGGAAGGAACAGGCAGCAATGTTTGCTGATCTGCAGATTCCACTGATGATACCCAGGCAAACAGGGTCTGGCATGGACCTCCAAAAAAATCCCAGCAGACCTGTAGCAGAGGGAACTGACTGTTAGAGGGAAAACTAACAGAAAGAAATAGCATCAACATTAACAAAAAGTGCATCCACACAGAAACCCGATCTGAAGGTCACCAACATCAAAGACAAAAGATAGATAAATCAACGAAGATGAAAAAAAAAAAAGCGGAAAAAGGCTGAAAATTCCAAAACCCAAAATACCTCTTCTCCTCCAAAGGATCACAACTCCTGGCCAGCAAGAGAACAAAACTGGATGGAGAATGAGTTTGACAAATTGACAGAAGTAGGCTTCAGAAAGTGGGTAATAACAAACTCCTTTGAGCTAAAGGAGCATGTTCTAACCCAATGCAAGGAAGTTAAGAACTTGAAAAAAAGTGAGAGGAATTGCTAACTAGAATAACCAGTTGACAGAAGAACATAAATGATCTGATGGAGCTGAAAAACATAGCACAAGAACTTTGTGAAGCATACATAAGTATCAATAGCCAAATTGATCAAGCAGAAGAAAGGATATCAGAGATTGAAGATCAGCTTAATGAAATAAAGCATGAAGACAAGATTAGAGAAAAATGAATGAAAAGGAATGAACAAAGCCTCCAAGAAATATGACACTATGTGAAAAGACGAAACCTACGTCTGTTTGGTGTACATGAAAGTGACAGGGAGAATGGAACCCAGTTGGAAAACACTCTTCAGGATATTATCCAGGAGAACTTCCCCAGCCTAGCAAGACAGGCCAACATTCAAATTCAGGAAATACAGAGAACACCACAAAGATACTCCTCAAGAAGAGCAACCACAAGACACATAATCATCAGATTCCCCAAGGTTGAGATGAAGAAAAAAATGTTAAGGGCAGCCAGAGAGAAAGGTCGGGTTACCCACAAAGGGAAGCCCATCAGACTAACAGCTGATCTCTCTGCAGAAATCCTACAAGCCAGAAGAGAGTGGGGACAAATATTCAATATTTTTAAAGAAAAGAATTTTCAACCCAGAATTTCATATCCAGCCAAACTAAGCTTCATAAGCAAAGGATAAATAAAATCCTTTACAAACAAGCAAATGCTGAGAGATTATGTCACCACCAGGCCTGCCCTAAAAGAGCTCCTGAAGGAAGCACTAAAAATGGAAAGGAAAAACCAGTACTAGCCACTGCAAAAACATTCCAAATTGTAAAGACCCTCAACAATATGAAGAAACTGCATCAACTAATGGGCAAAACAACCAGCTAGCATCATAATGACAGGATCAAATTCAAACATAACAATATTAACCTTAAATGTAAAAGGGCTAAACACCCCAATTAAAAGACACAGACTGAAAATTGGATGCAGAGTCAAGACTCATCAATGTGCTGTATTCAGGAGACCCATCTCATGTGCCAAGACACACATAGGCTCAAAACAAAGGGATGGAGGAAGAATTACCAAGAAAACGGAAAGCAAAAAAAAAAAAAAAAAAAAAAAAAAAAAAAAAAGCAGGGGTTGCAATCCTAGTCTCTGATAAAACAGACTTTAAACCAACAAACATCAAAAAAAAAAAAAAAACAAAAACAAAAACGGAGCATTACACAATGGTAAAGGAATCAATGCAACAAGAAGAGCTAACTGTCCTAAATGTATATGCACCCAATACAGGAGCATCCAGATTCATAAAGCAAGTTCTTAGAGACCTACAAAGAGACTTAGACTCCCACACAATAATAGTGAGAAACTTTAATACCCCACTGTCAATATTAGACAGATCAACGAGACAGAAAATTAACAATGATATTCAGGAGTTGAGCTTGGCTCTGGACCAAGTGGACCTAATAGACATCTACAGAACTCTCCACCACAAATCAACAGAATGTACATTCTTCTGAGTACCACATTGCAATTATTCTAAAATGGACCACATAATTGGAAGTAAAACACTCCTCAGCATGGAAATCATTACAGTCTCTCAGATCACAGTGCAATCAAATTAGAACTCAGGATTAAGAAACATTCAAAACTGCACAACTACATGGAAACTGAACAACCTGCTCCTGAATTACTACTGGTTAAATGATGAAATTAATGCAGAAATAAATGAGTTCTTTCAAACCAATGAGAACAAAGACATAACGTACCAGAATCTCTGGGACACAGCTAAAGCGGTATTTAGAGGGAAATTTATAGCACTAAATGCCTACTTCAGAAAGATGGAAAGATCTAAAATTGACACCCAAACATCACAGTTAAAAGAACTAGAGAAGCAAGTACAAACAAACTCAAAAGGTAGCAGAAAACAAGAAATAACTAAGAGCAGAACTGGAGGATATAGAGACATGAAAAACCCTTCAAAAAATCAATGAATCCAGGAGCTGGTTTTTTGAAAAGATTAACAAAACAGATAGGTCACTAGCCAGGTTAATAAAGAAGAAAAGATAGAAGAATCAAATAGACACAATAAAAAAATGATAAAGGGTCTATCACCACTGATCCCACAGAAATACAAACTACCATCAGAGAATACTATAAACCCCTCTATGCAAATAAACTAAAAAGTCTAGAAGCAATGGATAAATTTCTGGACACATACACCCTCACAAGACTAAACCAGAAAGAAGTTGGATCCCTGAATAGATTAATAACTAGGTCTAAAATTGAGAAAGTAATTAATAGCCTACCAACCAAAAAGAGCCCAGAAACAGACAAATTCACAGCCCAACTCTAGCAGAGGTACAAAGAGGATCTGGTACCATTCCTTCTGAAACAATTCCAAACAATAGAAAAAGAGGGGCTGGGCACGGTGGCTCAAGCCTGTAATCCCAGCACTTTGGGAGGCCGAGGAGGGTGGATCACGAGGTCAGGAGATTGAGACCATCCTGGCTAACCCAGTGAAACCCCGTCTCTACTAAAAATACAAAAAATTAGCCAGGCGTGGTGGCGGGCGCCTGTAGTCCCAGCTACTCGGGAGGCTGAGGCAGGAGAATGGCGAGAACCCGGGAGGCAGAGCTTGCAGTGAGCCGAGATCTAGCCACTGCACTTCAGCCTGGGCGACAGAGTGAGACTCCATCTCAGAAAAAAAAAGAAAAAGAAAAAGAGGGACTCCTCCCTAATTCATTTTATGGGGCTAGCATCATCCCGATACTGAAACCTGGCAGAGACACAAAAACAAAAAAAAAAAGGAAAAGAAAATTTCAGGCCAATATCTCTGATGAACGTCGATGTGAAAATCCTCAATAAAATACTGGCAAACCGAATCCAGAAGCACATCAAAAAGCATATCCATTATGAACAAGTTGGCTTCATCCCTGGAATGCAGGACTGATTAAACATATACAAATCAACAAATATAATCCATCATATGAACAGAACCAATGACAAAAACCAAATTATTATCTAAATAGATGCAAAAAAGATCTTTGATAAAATTCAACACCCCTTCATGCTAAAAACTCTCAGTCAACTAGGTACTGATGGAACGTATCTTAAAATAACAAGAACTATTTATGACAAACCCACAGCCAATATCATACTGAATGAGCAAAAGCTGGAAGCATTCCCTTTGAAAGCCAAAGCAAGACAAGGATGCCCTCTCTCACCACTCCTATTCAACATAGTATTGGATGTTCTGGCCAGGGCAATCAGGCAAGAGAAAGAAATGAAGGGTATTCAAATAGGAAGAGGGGAAGTCAAATTGTCTCTATTTGCAGATGACATGATTGTATATTTAGAAAACCCCATCGTCTCAGCTGAAAATCTCCTTAAGCTGATAAGCAACTTCAGCAGTCTCAGGACACAAAATCAATGTGCAAAAATCACAAACATTCCTATATACCAATAATAGACAAGCAGAGAGCCAAATCATGAGTGAATTCCCATTCACAATTGCTACAAAGAGAATAAAATACCTAGGAACAAAACTTACAGGGGATGTGAAGGACCTCTTCAAGGAGAACTACAAACCACCACTCAAGGAAGTAAGAGAGGACACAAACAAATGGAAAAACATTCCATGCTCATGGATAGGAAGAATCAATATCGTGAAAATGGCCATACTGCCCAAAGTAATTTATAGATTCAATGCTACTCCCATCAAGCTACCATGGACTTTCTACACAGAAGTAGAACAAACTACTTTAAATTTCATATGGAACCAAAAAAGAACTCTTATAGCCAAGACAATTTTAAGCAAAAAGAACAAAGCTGGAGGCATCGTGCTGCCTGACCTCATACTATACTACAATTCTACAGTAAAAAAAAAAAAAAAAAAAAAAAAAAAAAAAAAAACAGCATGGTACTGGTACCAAAACAGATATATAGACCATGGAATGGAACAGAGGCCTCAGAAATAATGTTACACATCTACAACCATCTGATCATTGACAAACCTGACAAAAACAAGCAATGGGGAAAGGATTCCCTGTTTAATAAATGGTATTGTGAAAACTGGCTAGCCATATGCAGAAAGCTGAAACTGGACCCCTTCCTTACACTCTATTCAAAAATTAACTCAAGATGGATTAAAGACTTAAACATAAGACCTAAAACCATAAAAACCCTAGAAGAAAACTTAGGCAATGCCATTCAGGACATAGGCATGGGCAAAGACTTTATGACTAAAACACCAAAAGCGATGGCAACAAAAGCCAAAATTGACAAATGGGATCTAATTAAACTAAAGAGTTTCTGCACAGCAAAAGAAACTATCATTAGAGTGGACAGGCAACCTACAGAATGGGAGAAAATTTTTGCAATCTATCCATCTGACCAAGAGCTAATATCCAGAATCTACAAAGAACATAATGAAATTTACCACAAAAGAACAACCCCATCCAAAAGTGGACAAAGGATATAAACAGACACTTCTCAAAAGAAGACATTTATGTGGCCAACAAACATATGAAAAAGAAGCTCATCATCACTGGTCATTAGATAAACGCAAATCAAAACCACAATGAGATACCATCTCATGTCAGTTAGAATGGCAATCATTAAAAAGTCAGGAAACAACAGATGCTGGAGAGGAAGTGGAGAAATAGAAACGATTTACACTGTTGGTGGGAGTGTAAATTAGTTCAACCATTGTGGAAGACAGTGTGGCTATCCCTTGAGGATCTAGAACCAGAAATATCATTTGACCTAGCAATCCCATTACTGGGTATATACCCAAAGGATTATAAATCATTCTACTGTAAAGAAACATGCACACATATGTTTATTGCAGCACTGTTCACAATAGCAAAGACTTGGAACCAACCCAAATACCCATCAATGATAGACTGGATAAAGAAAATGTGGCACATGTACACCATGGAATACTATGCAGCCATAAAAAAGGATGAGTTCATGTCCTTTGCAGGGACATGGATGAAACTGAAACAATCATTCTCAGCAAACTAACACAGGAAAAGAAAACCAAACACCGCATGTTCTCACTCATAAGTGGGAGTTGAACAATGAGAACACATGGACACAGGGAGGGGAGCATCAAACACCAGGGCCTGTTGGTGGGTGGGAGCTAGGGGAGGGTTAGCATTAGGCGAAATACCCTAATGTAGATGACAGGTTGATGGGTGCAGCAAACCACCATGGCACATGTGTGTATACCTATGTAACAAACCTGAATGTTCTACACATGTATCCCAGAACTTAAAGTAAACAAACAAACAAACAAATCCTGAGGGATAGCTTGCCCTATCATGTGAGTAGGCAGTGAAATGGCAGCATCTACGGAGAAGCAGATCCGAACTAGACACTGAATCTGATGATGTCTTAATCTTGTATTTCCTAGTATTCAGAGCTGTGAGAAATAAACTTTTGTCATTTATAAGCCACTTAGTTTATGGCATTTTGTTATAGCAACCAAAACATCTAAGATAACAATGGAGTTCAGAAAGAAGTGGGATTACCTAGTCAATGTGCTAGAAAAAAAAAGAAACTATATCAACTAAGAAACTTAAAATCTAGCAAAACTGGCTTTTAAAAGTGAAGGTAAGATAAACGAAAATTGAGAGAGTCTATTGCTGGCAAGCCCATACTAGCAAATCATAACAATGAAATTTTCAGGCTGAAAGGAAGTGATACAACTCAACTACTTAAATCTACATGAAAAAAAAAGTATCATTATAGGGAATTATGTAGGAAATACCAATGATAGTAAAATTGCATATATATTTTATTCTCTTAATTTAAAGACAATTGTATAAAACAATCTTAATCTAATTGTATTGTTGACGCTTTAACATATAACAATGCTACATAAAGAAGTATTTTGACAATAACAGCATTAAGGAGGCAGGTAAGACCAAAGCTATATTGCAGTAAGAAAATAACACTAGATGGTAATGTGAATCCAGGAGAGTGAATGAAGAAAACCAGAAATGGTAAATAGAAACATTAATATAAGAAATCTATATTTCTTATATTATTAGTTATAAAATTAATATAATTTTACATATTTTAATGCTATAAAAGATAAAGCAAATATAGACTTATATCTGCTTTATCTTTTATAGCATTAAAATATGTAAAATTAAGAAATAATTATAACAATATATGTTATATATTATACATTATTATATATACTATGATATAAGGGTGATCTGTGTCATTGTTATATTATTGTAATATAAAAACAATAATTTGTGTAATTATTGTATTATAATTAAATTAGAGATGATATATATAACATACATCATATGTATATTATATATTATGGTATAAATAGTATATTACATATACTATTAGTATATACTATATAATATATGTTATATACTATATAGAATAATATATTAATATATTACTATATTAAATATTTCATATACATATCTCAACATTAAAAGGGGAAGAAGGAAATACAATTATATAAGAATAATATTCTAATATATTACAGAAATTAAGTAAATACAAATCTGAAAGTGATTCTGAAAAATTAAGATGAACACTGTAATCCTTAGAACCACCATAAAAAATGGTGACTCAAAAATATACTATAAAAATTGTTAAAGTCATAACAATGCTATCCTAAAGACTATTAACTTACTACAAAAGTGGAGTAATATAAGGGTAAATGAGAAACAGAGGCAGAAAAAAAATAGATATTTAGAATAAAAAAGTAAAATGGCATAAATAAGTCCATCTATATCAATAATAACATTTAATATAAATGGATTAAACTAATCAAAAAATAGATTATCAGTCTGGATAAGATAGCAAAATCCAACTATATGCAATCTACAGAAGACACTATGGGGATTTAAAGACATGAGCATATTGAAAGTAAAAAAAAATGGAAGTGTTAAACCATGCAAACAGTAACCATAAGAGAGCTGGAATGGCTATGTTAACATCAAAAAGTATATACTTAAAAAACAAAATATATTACTAGAGATAAAGAGGACATGTTAAAATAATAAAACATCACTCCATTAGGAAGATGTAACAGTAAATAAATACTTATGAATCTAAAAACAGAGCCCCAAAATGCATGTAGCAAAAACAGACAAAATTGAAAGGAGAAATGCACAGTTTAACAATAATATATAATACTTCAATACCCCACTTTAAATAATGGATAGAAAATCTACACAGAAGATCAATGAGAAAACAGAGGGCTTGAACAATGCTGTAGACATAATAAAACTAACAGTCATCTATAGAACAATCAATCTAACAAAAGCAGAATAGACATTCTTCTCAAGTGCACATGGAACAGTCTTCAAATAGACCACATTCTTGGTTATAAAATGAGTTTAAATAAATTAAAAAGAATTGATGTATTATAATGTATGTTCCCCAATTACAATGAAATGAAAATTCATAATATAAAAATATTTGGTAAATACATGGAAATTAAACAACAAACTTCCAATTAACTCAAAAGAGAAATCACAAGGGAAATTTAATAATACTTTTAGATGAATGAAAAAAGAACACACCAACACTTACGGGTTGCAGCTAAATAAATAATTAGAATTTTTTACTGATAATGTCTCTATTGAAGAAGAAGAAGTTGGCTTGCATCAATAATCTAATCTTTCACTTTAAGAAACTAAAAATAAAAGTGTATTTTCACCAACACAGGTAAAAGGAAAGGAAGAGCAAAGAATAGAACTGGCATTAATTAAATATAGAATCAGGAAAAAAGCAATAGAGGAAAATTAACAACCACAAAGTCAGTCCGTTGAAAAAAATTAACAAAATTTTAAAATTTTAGCAAGACTGACTAATAACAACAACAACAAAAAACTCAATAGAATTCAGAAGTAGAAGCCTGTCCTATACTTTGGACCAACTGTCTGCAAATTGGGGTTTCCATGAACCCCCACCTTGGGTTCAATTTGCTGGAGTGGCTCACAGAACTCAAGGAAATACTTTACTTATATTTGCCCATTTATTATAAAGGATATTACAAAGGATACAGAGGAATAACCAGATGGAAAAGATGCATAGGGCCTCCTCAAAGTATGGGAAAAGGGGTGTGCCACCCTCTAGAAACCTCCAAGTGTTTAGTAATCCAGAAGCTCATCTGAACCCTGTCCTTGTAGATTTTTATGGAGCCTTCATTACCTAGGCATGTTTGCTTACATCATTGTTGATTAACTCAATGTTCAGGCCCTGTCACCTCTCCAGCTTGGGGATGGGCTAAAAGTCCCAGACCTCTTATTATACCCTAGCCTTTCTGGCTGCCAGCCCCAATTCTGAGACCATCTAAAGGCCACTAGTCATAGATCATTTCATTAGCATACAAAGGAAACTCATCACTCCTGAGATCCCAAGAGTTTTAGGAACTGTATATCAGGAAACTTGAATAAATACTAAATATATATTTCACAATATTACAGTCTACCCCTAGTCCTCAAACATAAATCTCTTACAGCAAAGGAATCATATAAGTCAAAAGATACCATCATGTTACTAGAATTTCATTTATTCATTGATAATTAGTCCAGTCCATCTTCATATTGTATGGAAATGTCTCCCAGGTGAGGCCACTCAAGTTTACAGGTTTCCATTTGATTTTGCAAAGTTTTGAAGACAGGAGTGGTCTTGGCGAACATATTACTTCACCCTTTCAAGCATCTGGTATTATTGAGCTAAGAGGTAATATTATTCTGTTGCTCTGAGCCTCATTACATAATCAATTTATTCATTCCTTTACTCTCAGCTACTATTCCTACTACCCATTAATACTCAAACTTTTTCACAATTGGAAGGGACATTAAGATCTGCCACTATCCTGATTTAGATTGCAGACAGCAATACTAGTCTAGCAAGTAACTTCCTATCAGTCCATTTTCATTTACATAGGGTACAGTTACATGGGTGCAGAACTAGTGAGCCATTTTTTTTTTACCAGACAATATAGCTGCATTTACCCTTAGCCCCAGATGAGATGAAGGTACAGCCCACTCCCTGAGTGACAAGCTGTCCCTGGTTGCTGGGAAGGCTCAATCCTGGATAGTCCTATCCCACATTGGGAAGAAAGAGTAGACATTTCAGTGAGGAACTTTAGTTGCACCCAAAAGCCAAATTGGGAATGCATCATAGAGTGTGAAAAGTGAGACCTCAGTCAAATTATTGATTTACATAGCTGCTGTTGCTTATTGAATTACCTCTAGTCTTTGAAATATGATTTTAAGTTATTTGAAAGAAGTAAGATGATGAGATGCATAGCATTAATCATTTGAATAGTAGAAATACAATGCACATAAGTATTATAAAAAGAAAACTTGTATGCCAGAACAACAACATAAAAGACCTTTCTTCATTTTCAATATGGAGCCAACTTAAAACATCATGAAGAAAATTAAATCCAGATTCTTCTTTAAAGGCTTGTTGTAACCAAGGGGCTGCTATTCTCATTTTTTTCTAGATGAGTTTCTGCTTCATGAGAACTATTTATATATGCAACAAAAGGTGTTTGCCACCACACATACAGTCTTTTGCTCAGCTGATATATAATCTAAAGCAATGAGGTTTTTTAGTATAACCTTAGCCAAAAATCAATAGCTTTTTGTTAAACTGGGATAGAAGCGGTTTTATTGGCAATATTTCCTAAAGTTATAGAAAGACTTCCAATCATGTTTTCATGGATTATGACATCTTGCTATGGCTAAAGCAGTTTCTCAATGAAATACATTAAGCTATCTTCTTGATGTCCAGGCATGTAATTGTAAATGTCCTCAAAATAGAATTTCTGTTTAAACTAGATCACTGGTTACACCTAGAGAAAAGTTTGAGGAAACTATTACAGTGTTAGTTTTCTTCAGAGCTTTATACAAATAGAGGATGATCAAATGTTCTAAGAAATATTGCCCTTCAGTTTGGCAGAACAGGGATTGGTCAATAATATCTGATATGGTTATTTCCAATGGGTTTGGAGGAAACCTTATGTTCAATGACATTTCCAACAAACAAAATATTCAGGTTGGAGGCCATAATCTTTGACGTCTTTGTCTCCCAGGAGCTCATTGTTAAAAGAATCTTTAATTTTGATTTTTTAGTGAAGTTTTATAAGGCCTTCAGAATAATGATGAATGTTGCCTTTAAGGAGAACTGATTTGTAGGCTCCCTCATCTTGGCAGATGGACCTTTCTGTTATTATTTTAAAAGAAGAAAGTTGATGTTTTCCAAGCGAGGTAGAACATAAGTTAAGCAATACTAATGGAAGAGCCTTAGGCTAGAGAAGTTTAAACATTTCTGTAAGCTTTTCCAATTGATTATTTTATTTTATTTTTCCATAAATTATTGGGATACAGGTGGTATTTGGTTACATGAATAAGTTATTCAGTGGAGATTTGTGAGATCCTGGTACACCCATCACCTGAGCAGTATACACAGCACCATATGTGTTGTCTTTTATCCCTTGCCTCCTTCCCACTCTTCCCCCCAAGTCCCCAAAGTCTATTGTGTCATTTTTATGCCTTTGCATCCTCATAGCTTAGCTCTCACATATCAGTGAGAACATATGATGTTTAGTTTTCCATTCCTGGGTTGCTTCACTTAGAATAACAGTCTCTAATCTCATCCAGGTCATTGGAAATGCTGTTAGTTCATTCCTTTTTATGGCTGAGTAGTATTCTATCGTATATATATATACAACACTTTCTTTATCCACTCATCGATCGATAGGCATTTGGGTTGGTTCCACGATTTTGCTATTGTGAATTGTGCTGCTATAAATATGTGTGCAAGTATCTTTTGTGAATAATAACTTCTTTTTCCCTGGGTAAACACCCAGTAGTGGGATGCTGGATCAAATGGTAGTTCTACTTTTAGTTCTTTATGGAATCTCCACGCCGTTTCCCATAGCAGCTATACTAGTTTACATTCCCACCAGCAGTGTAGAAGTGTTCACTGATTGCTGCATCCACGCCAACATCCACTGTGTTTTGATTCTTTGATTATGGCCATTCTTACAAGAGTAAGGTGGTATTGCAACGTGGTTTTGATTTGCATTTCCCTGATCATTAGTGTTGTTCAGTATTTATTCATATGTTTGTCGTCCATTTGTATATCTTCTTTTGAGAATTGTCTATTCATGTCCTTAACCCACTTTTTAACAGGATTGATTTTTTTTCTTACTGATTTGTTTAAGTTGGTTGTAGATTCTGGATATTAGTCCTTTGTCAGTTGTAAATAATGTGAAGATTTTCTCCTACTCTGTGGGTTATCTGTTTACTCTGCTGACTGTTCCTTTTGCCATGCAAAGGCTCCTTAGTTTAATTATGTCCCAGCTATTTATCTTTGTTTTTATTGCATTCGCTTTTGAGTTCTTAGTCATGAAATCCTTGCTTAAGCCAATGTCTAGAAGGGTTTTTCCAATGTTATCTTCTAGAATTTTTACAGTTTCAGGTCTTAGGTTTAAGTCATTAATCCATCTTGAGTCAGTTATTGTATAAGGTGATAGATGAGGATCCAGTTTCATTCTCCTACATGTTGCTAGCCAATTATTCCATCACCATTTGCTGAAAAGGGTGTCTTTTCCTCACTTTTTGTTCTTGTTTTCTTCGTCGAAGATCAGTTGGCTGTAAATATTTGGGTTTATTTCTGGGTTCTCTATTCTGTTCCATTGGCCTATGTGCCTATTTTTATATCAATACCATGCTGTTTTGGTGACTATGGCCTTATAGTATAGTTTGAAATCAGGAAATGTGATGCCTCCAGAAGGGACATACCTTAATGTAATACAAGCCATCTATGACAAACCCACAGGCAACATAATACTGAATAGGGAAAAGTTGAAAGCATTCCCCCTGAGAATGAGAACAAGACAAGGATGTTCACTCTCACCACTCCTCTTCAACATAGTACTGGAAGTCTTAGCCAGAGCAATCAGACAAGATAAAGAGATAAAGGGCATCGAAATCGATATAGAGGAAGTCAAACTGTTCCTGTTTACTGACGATATGATCGTTTAACTTGAAAACCCTAAGGACTCCTCCAGAAAGCTCCTAGAACTCATAAAAGAATTCAGCAAAGTTTCTGGACACAAGATTAATGTACACAAATCAGTAGCTCTTTTATACACCAACAGTGACCAGGCAGAGAATCAAATCAAGAACCAACTAATTTTTTTTATCCCATTTGTGTATTCTTTCAATCCAGAAGACTGAGGGTGGTATGCACAATGAAAATGTTGAAAATATTGGTTGTATGTTTTAAATGGACTGAATTATTTGACATGTGAAATGGGTTGCTTGGTTGCTGTGAAGCTCTGAAGAAACTCCACAAGGAATAGGACAAGAGTTAAAATGGCCGTGGTTAAAGATGCAATTCATAAATTCTAATTTGAAGCTAACAGGTATTGGTCACAAATAAAAAGACAAGTCCAAATTACAATCAACAGAAAGCAGCTGCAATTTTAAAAGCATGCTATTTAATTTAATGTCAAAAGAAGTGAAACCATCAGTGCTAGACTGCCCATACCTGGACCTCCTGCTGTGAGACAGGTGGAGAAGGCAGAAATTATCTGTAGAGTTATTTTCCTGACCATAACCCAAACATTCTGTCCTGAAGCAGAGGCATAGAAGGCAGTTTTCTTTTTTTTTTTTTCCTGAAACTTGAATCTCCTTCTTGTAGACAGAGATGGAAATCTCCATTCTAGAAAGGGAGGGTTGAAAAGAACAGTTCAAGCAAAGTGTAGACATAACCAAAGAGGAGGAAGGTCCAAATTCAAGAGAACTCACCCTTTACACTCAATGTCATCAGAGCTGAAAGAACTAAAGGGGTTCTCGTTGGCCAGGCATTGAGTATGGGAAGAGTATCAAATGGCTGGAAGGGGATTCGCTCTGAAACCTGTTGACAGTCCCAGAAAGATTGACCAAAAAGAAGAAACTGAGGCACAAAATATTTTAAAGTGTTTACTTGTGTCAAGATAAGGACAGCTGCCCAGAAGACAAAGACCCAAGTACCCTTGGAGATAAGCTCTGATCAGCCTTTATTTATCAGCAGATTTTAAAGGCAAAAAGGGGGACTAGGAGTACAATGATACAAAGATCATCAGAAATTCCAAATCATACTAGGAGTACAATGATACAAAGATCATCAGAATTCCCATTGATCTACATAAATAACACTGGTTAGTAATTGACTGTATATTGTTGAACTATAGGGTGCAAGTTACAGTGTCCAGCATGCAGCATTATTGGGTTAATTTTTAGCTACTGGTGGCAGCAATTAGTCTAGAGTTCACATAGCAAACAGATTCAATAGATGATTACTTAAGGTGGGAAAGTGGGATGTGACTGCTATTTCATTTTCATTCACCTCTGGGCCTGATAATTTAGAGGAGATGCACATTTCTTTCTTGAAATCTTTTATTTTCTTTTTCATCATTCCACATCTTTATCGAACTTATTCTGGAGAGAATATCTCTCTTCCATTGTTGGACATTATGGACTATGAAATGTGTTTCTTGGTCTGAGGAAATGTGACTTGACCATTCAAACAGGTGCAATATCTTCTGCTCTGGTCCTTCTGTAGCACTTTGAGCAGTTGCATTTTCCACCAAATAAACAAAGCTTTATCCAGGGTTGGTGTCTATTCCTGTCAAGACCCGTTTGTAACCTCCCAGGATTACCAGCATCAGTCTCGCTTGATAGCTATGTTTAGGGCCTTTGCTCCAGAGAATCTGCGCCACATCCATTTGTAGTCTTTCTCTTCTTTGCTGTCAGATAAAACAGTTGCCCAAGCTGGAGTGCAATGATGCAATGTCAGCTCACTGCAATCTCCGCCTCCCTGGCTCAAGTGATTTTCCTGCCTCAGCCTCACGAATAGCTGGGATTACAGGCATGGGCCACCACCCCCAGCTAATTTTTTTTTTTTTTTTAAGCAGATACTGAGTTTCACCATCTTGGCCAGGCTGGTCTCGAATCCCCTGACTTCAGGCGATCCACCCACCTCAGGCTCCCACGCCTGGCCATGAAACAGTTCTTATTGGCATTATGTGCCTGAGAAGGTGCAAAAGGAATATATCTAGATTCAGGCCATCTTGACATTGCTGCAGCCCTTCCATACCTACTCACTGAATAAACCATGATGTGAACACACATGGATATCTGCTTGTTGATTCCGATCACCTTCAGAACCTGAAGTTCTTCTGATGGGCATCAGCCTGTTCTACTCTAATGCACCTCTCAAATTTTCATAGAGCCATGGCCCATTAGGAAGTCCCCTTTAATACAGTAGGTTTCCATTGTTCTCCAGCCTGACCATGTAGGCTGGCCATTGACGTCTGCCCATGAGTCAGTAAAAACCCAAACATAGGCATTTTTACCGCTGTTCAATACTTCCATCATTGCTAGAAAGAGATCATACAGTCTAGCACACTGAGTTTATTTGTTTGTACTTTCTTCAATCAGTGACATCCTTCCAAATAGGATGATGTTTCTTTTCACCTTGGAACCATGGTCTACAAACCAAGAATCTCTTTGTCAGGCAGTTGATAGCCACTTATATGGCACTGTCCAAGTGTTGATAGAATCCAAGAGCTCCTCGCACAGTTCCATATTCAGCACTAGTGGAAAGGAGGCCTCCTGTTTGTATCTTCTCCTTGAACTTCCCAGGTAGCGTGGTTTTGTATAAACCTTTTGAATTCTCTAGTCCAAAGTTCCAGTGGCCATTGGGAAGAGCTCAGAGGCTTTTGCCATAAGCCCCATTCTACCTTCAATATTACAACACTAAATATATATATATAGTTTTATATAAATTTTAGAATTGTTTTTCTACTTTTGTTAGGAAAGTCATTGGTATTTAAATAGGTATTGAATTAAATTTATAGATTGCGTTGGGTACCAAGAACATTTTAACAATATCAACTCTTCTAAATCATGAATATGAAATACTTTTTCATTTTTTGGTGTCCTCTTGAATTTCTTTTATCACTGCTTTACAATTTTCATTGTAGAGATATTTTACTTTTTTGGTTAACTTAATATTCTTAGGTATTACATTTTATTTGTGGCTAAGGTAAATGATTACTTTTAATTTTTTTTTCAGATTGTTCACTGTTGGCACATAAGAATGGTACTGATTTTTTATGTTAATTTTGAATCCTGCAACTTTACTGAATTTCCTTATCAGTTGTAGTAATTTTTTTGTGGAGTCTTCAGGTTTTTCCAAATGAGAGATCATATCATCTGCAAACAAGGATAGTTTAACTTCTTCCATTCCAGTGTGGATGCCCTCCATTTCTTTCTCTTATCTGATTGCTGTAGCTAGGACTTCCAGTAGTAGCTATATGCATGGTGCAAGTGGGCATCCTTGTCGTGTTTCAAATTTTAGGGGAAATGCTTTCAGTTTTTTCCCATCCAGTATGATACTAGCTCTGGGTGTGTCATATATGTGTTTACTATGATGAGCTATGCTCTCTCTATCACATTTTTTGAGGGCTTTTATGAGCTATGCTCTTATGCTCTTTGTATACCATTTTTGAGGGTTTTTATGAAGGGATGTTGAATTGTATCACGTTCTTTTTCAGCATCATTTGGAATAATCATGTGGTTTTTGTTCTTCATTCTGTTAATTTGATTTATCACATTTATTTATTTATGTGTGTTGAATACTCCTTGCATACAAGTGATAAATCCTGATTGGTCATGATTAATTGTCTTTGTACTGTATTGTTGGATTTGATTTGCCAGTATTTTGTTGATAATTTTTTATTAATATTCCTCAAAGATATTGGCCTGTAGATTTTTTTCATGATTTTTTTGTTAATGTTTTGATATCAGGGTAATACTGACTTCATAGAATGAGTTTTAAAATAGAGAAGCAGTATTTAGTCCTCCTCTATTTTTTTAGAATAGTTTAATTAGGATTGGTATTAGTTCTTCTCTAAATGTATGGTAGAATTCAACAGTGAAGCCATCAGGTCCCCAGCTTTTCTCTACTGGAATAATTTTTACTACAGCTTTGATATTGTCATTTGTTATTGGTCTTTTCAGCTTTTGAATTTATTTCTAGTTCAATCTTGGTAGGTTGCACGTATCCAGGAATTTACCCATTTCTTGTAGATGTTTAAATTTATTGGTAAATAGATGTTCACAGTAACCAGTAATTATTATTTTTTAATTTCTGTAGTATCAGTTGTAATGTCTCCTTTTTCAGCTCTGATTTTATTTATTTTTATCTTGTCTTCTATGTTTTAGTTAGTCAGGCCAAAGGTTTGTCAAATTTATTTATTTTTTTCAAATAAACTACTTTTTGTTTCATCTGTCTTTTGTAGTTTTTTTCTTTATTTTGTATTCATGTGTTTCCACTCTCATCTTTATTATCACTTTTCTTCTACTAATTTTGGGTTAGTTTTCCTCTTGCTTTTCTAGTTATTTAACGTGCAATATTAAAGTGTTTATTTGAAGTTTATCCCCTTTTTTGATGTAGGCACTTATAGCTGTAATCTTCCCTCTGAGTACTGCTTTTGCTGTATCCCATAGATTTGGGTATATTGTGTTTCCATTATTATTTGTTTCAAAAATGTTTACATTTCCTTCCTAATTTCTTTATTGACCCACTGGTTGTTCAGAAACATATTTTTAATTTCCATGTATCTGCATAGTTTCCAAAATTTCTCTTATTATTAATTTCTAGTTTTATTTTATTGTGGTCTGAGGAGATGGTTGATACTATTTCAACTTTTTGAATAATTTAACACTTGCTTTGTGACCTAACTTATGGTCTATCTTTGAGAATAATCCATGTACTGAGCTAAAGAATGTGTATTCGGCAGCTGTTTGATCAAATATTTTGTAAATATATGTTATATCCCTTTGTTCTGTAGTGTAGATTAAGTGCAATTTTTTAAAATTAGTTTTCTGTCTGAAAGACATGTCCAATGCTGAAAGTGGAAGGTAGAAGTCCCTAGCTATTATTGTATTGGAATCTATGTCTCTCTTTACCTCTAACAATACTTGCTTTATGTATCTGGGTGCTCCAGTGTTGGGTGCAGATGTACTTAAAATTGTTAGATTGTCTTGATAAATTGACATCTTTATCATTATATAGTGAGCATCTTTGTCTCTTCTTATGGCTTTTCTCTCAAAATTGATTTAGTCTGAAATAAGTAGAGCTACTACTGCTTTTATTTTTCTTTCCATTTGCATAAAATATATTTTTCCATCCCTTTATTTTCAGTCTATCTGTGTCTTTATAGGTGAAGTGTCTTTCTTGTAGGCAACACATTATTGGATCTTGTTTTTTTATCCATTCAACCACTCTAAGTCTTTTAATTGAAGAGTTTAGTCCATTTTCATTTAATTTTATTATTGATAAGTAAGGACTTACTCTTGCCATTTTGTTATTCGTTTTCTGGTAGTTTTCTGTTCATAGCTCATCATAATAAAGCTCTATATGACAGACCCAGAGCTAGTATTACACCTAGTGGGAAAAAAACTGAAAGCATTTCCCCTAAAATTTGAAACATAACAAGGATGTCCCTTTACACCATGCATATAGCTAGTACTGGAAGTTCTAGCTACAGCAATCAAACAAGAGAAAGAAATGGAGGGCATCCAAGTTGGAATGGAAGAAGTTAGATTATCCTTGTTTGCACATGATATGATCTCTTATTTGGAAAAACCTGAAGACTCCACAAGAAAACTATTACAACTGATAAAGAAATTCAGTAAAGTTGCAAGATTCAAAATCAATATAAAAAAATCAGTACCATTCCTATGTGCTAACAGCAAACAATCTGAAAAAAAAAATTAAAAAGTGATCTCATTTACCTTAGCCACAAAAAAATACCTAAGAATATTAAGTTAACCAAAACAGTAAAATGTCTCTACAATGAAAATTTTAAAGCAGTGGTAAAAGAAATTCAAGAGGACACCAATAAATGAAAAAAATATTTCATATTTATGATTTCGTAGAGCCAATATTGTTAAAATGTCCGTGGTACCCAAAACAACCTATAAATTTAATTTGATACTTATTAAAATACCAATGACTTTCTTAACAGTAGTAGAAAAAAAATTCTAAAATTTATGTGAAACTACAAAGACCCAAAACAACTGTAGCTCACAATCAGCAGCTTGGGGTTGGGGGAAGGGTGATGACAGCACTCTTCTAGCCACCCCAGCTGTCTTGGTAGGTCACATGCCCCTCCCAGTAAACTGATTCTGGGCTCAGTTCAGCACCAATAGTCATATAAATGGTGCTGTTCCTGTGGCCTAGACTGCCACCAAAGCCTACCTAGAACCTCAGAGCACTTCAACCTGCAGTGGCTTGGGCTGCAGAACCTCAAGTTCCAACCACTAGAATCATAAAATCTCCTCTGACTAGGGCTGGTTTAAATGCCTGCTCCATGGGTGGGCATCATCTGAGTTAGGTCAGTTTTTCCTTTCTTCTATAACAGGACAGCACTGAGTTCAATGTCACACAATTACTGAATGCTCCCTTCGCCCCAGCACACAGTAGTGCTTTCTGCAACATGTCACTGCTACAGGGGAGTAGGGGAGGGGTGGCATCAGCAGTTCAAGACTGTGAATGCTCACCCGATTTTGGCTTCTTATGAAGGTGCTTTTCTTGTGTAGATAGTTGTTAAATTGGTGTCCTTGTGTGAGGTACAATAGGTGGAGCTTTCTATTAGACCATCCTGCTCTGCCTCCCTCCCCTATCTTTACATTTTTGTTCTAGTTTCAGGAACTTCTCTTCTCCACCCCTTTGAGCATTTTATCCAGTCTAGTGCAGAAGGCACTGGGTCTCCAGCAGGGAATTACACCAATTTGTTCTAGCTATTTTGTCTATCTTTATTTTTATTAATCTGCCTCATTATTGCCCTAGGCAATTACAGATCAGATTTTTCATTATAATCTTTGCCTTCTGACTTTTAAAATTTCTCCAAATTGGGGAAAATAGAGCTAATTTGTTTAATCCCTTTAATGTTGCCGGAAAACCAGGGGCTCCCTTTGGTTCACCCAAGCTTTGATAGTGTTGTATTAAAACCTTTGTTTTAAGTCCATCAGTTTCCATTTTATTCATCTAATTTATTAATAATTCTTTTAAGATTTCTACCTTCCTTTTTCCTTTTGTTGCCGTGCTCTGATTGTTTGTTTTATTCATCTTATTTTAAAATAACCCTTTAAAATTTTCACCTTCCTTGAATGAGTCTGACTCTCACTTCTGCCTTTCACTATTCCCTTGTTAATTAACCTATTATTTTTGCGTCTGTAAGAATCATGAAAAGAAGCTGAGAAAGAAAATCTGGTAAGACTTCCTGAACTGTTTTTCCATTTCACAGCAGCAAAGTTATAGGGGAAATCCACATTAAAAGGCCCTCCTTGTGCACAATATTTACCATGACCTTGGTGATGGGCAGATTTCCTGGGTGAATATTTCTGTCATCATGAACCAGTTCTAAATGGCCTGCATGAGAAGTATATCAAGTGCTTCATTTGCGGTGTTCCACTTGGTATTTATTGAGGCAGGAGGGTGGTTTGGCATCCTTACTCTCGGGATTAACACTCTACAGTGGCTTTTATTCAGTCCACTAGGCTGGCAATTCCTTCAGAAATAACCTCCTGTGAGTTTGAATCACATACAGCCATATGTGATTGTTCCATAGTGAGCTGTGGGTCCTGCATCAAGCCAAATATGCTCCTAATAGCATTTAAAACCAAAGATGCTGCTCCTAAATTAGGTATTCTCACAATCTATTTTAATTTAAAAATTCCCAGGAATCTGATAATACTGGCCTTCAAAATGAAACAATTCCTTCACCATATATCCTCTGGTTTCAAAAGTTTCTGGTTTTACCCTTCTCCTACATTGACTACCTTCTTGGTAACCAGAAGCCTTGCAGCTGCTTTCTGTTGTCCTGCATATTTTTTCCCTTGGGGCTCAGCTTTGAAGTTAGTGGCCCAAGTTCAGACTCACTGAATTCTGAGCTTGATCTAGCACCAAGATGCAACCAGGTACATCCTTTGAATTTTCTTTTAGCCATAAAAAACAACTACAACCAAGAATTTGAATGTTTTCCTTTATTGTTAGTAGCTTGCATTTTCTTATGTGTCCAGTGAATTAAACCCTGGGAGTTGGATCAATTCTGAATTCCATTGGTAACCTTTACTTTTGGCAATTGATTGCAGCACAGCTGCTGCTCTATACCATGGGTCACCCTGTGGCCACCCCAAAATCAAAAGTTTCTCATTCCCCAATTTTTAAATTTTTTTTGTTTCTAAACTACATGCCTCCATGAGCCAGAACCATTCTAGAAAATCCCACCACTGCCACCAACTCAAAATATGTATAGGAAGAGCCAAAGGTGTTTTTTTTCCTACTCTAACTACCAAAACTGACTCAAGAAAAAATTGCAAATCATACTGGGTATATAAAAAAAATCAGAAAGAAATTGAATTACTAATGATATAATTTCATTTATAAAGCCCAAGTCTAGATAGCTTTGCTGGTGAATTCAACAAAAAATAAAATAATTAGTACCAATTATTCACAAACTCTTCCAGAAAATAAAAGAGGATGAAAAAAATTTCAACTCATTCTAATAAGCTATGATTACCCTGAAAGTAAAATCAGATAGTGACTTCAAAAGAAAAAAAATACAAATCAATATTCTTAATGAATGAAAAAGCTAAAATTCTCAATAAAGCAACCAGAAAACCAAATGCAACAACACATAAGAAGTATTATACATCATGACTGAGTGGGATTTATCCCAGAAATGAAATGTGAGTAACATCAATTAATGTACACCATATCGACCACATTAACAGAGCAAAAGGCAAAAAACACATGATCATCTTAATAGACACAGAAAAAGCATTTGACAAAAATCCAAAATCATTTTATGACAAAAAAGACAAGCACTTATTCAATTTGAAATAAAAAAAGAACTTAACCTAATAAAGTCCATCTACAAAATCTTCTCAGTTAGCTTCATAATTAATACTTATCCCTATGATCAGAAAGAAGCCACGTATATCTGCTTTCACCAATTACATTCAATGTTTTTCTAGAGGTTCTAGCCATAGCAATTTGACAACGAAAATAAATAAGTAGTACTATGATTGGAAAGAAAGAAGTAAAATGACGTCTACTTAAAAATGACATAATCTTGTATATTGAAAATCCTAAGGAAATGAATAAAATACTTTTAGAACTAATATGAGTTCAACAAGTTTGCATAATACATGATTAATATTCAAAAATAAATTGTATTTCTGAGTATTTGCAATTAACAATCTGAATATAAAATTAAGAAAACAATTGCAATTTTAATAGCATGAAAAATAAAATACCTAGAAATGACTTTAATAAAAGTTATACAATGAAAACTATAAAACTTTCAGGAAAGACAAAAAAGGCACAAATAAATTAAAAAGTACATCATGTTCAAGGATTGAAAGACTTAATAATTCTAGAATGGCAGTACTGCCCTATTTGATCTGCAGATTTAACACAATTCATGTCAAAATACCAAATACATTTTGTGCAGTAATTGACAAATTAACTTTAAATTTATATAAAAATGCAAAGGATCCAAGTTAGCCAAAATAACATTAAAAAAAAGAAAAAAAATAATTAAACTTTGGAGGACTCATATTTTCCAATTTTAAAACTAGTTTCAATGATGCAATAATGAAGACAGAGAGGTACTGACATAAGGATAGACAGGTAGATCAATGGAATAGAATTGAGAGTCCAGAAATAAACCCTAGAATACAAGGTCAGTTATTTTCAACAAAGGTATAATGACTTTAAAAAGGAGAAATAATATTCTTTTTAAAAGATATTACTGGGATAACTGGATATTTACATGCAAAAGAATGAAGCTGGAGGCCTACCTTAAACAATTTACAAATTAACTCAAAATGGATCATAGACCTAGACGTAAGTGATAAAACTATAAAACTTATAGAAGAAAATTAACTTTTGATGACCTTGGTGTAGACAATTTTATCTTGAATATGACACAAAAAGTTTAAGCCACAAAAATAAATGAATTGAACTACATCATATGAAAAACTTCTAAGCTGAAAATACCATCTAGAAAATAAAAATATTTCAGAGAATGAGAAAAAATAATATCAAATCATGTATCTAATAAAGGACTTATATCCTGCATATAAACAGAATGCTTACAACTCAGTAATGAAAAGATAGATGATAGCCTGAATTTTAAAAAGGGTAAATTACCTGATAGACATTTCTCTAAGGAGAGATTAAAAATGACCAGTAAGAGATACAAATGGCCAGTATGCTCAACTTCATTGGTGATTATATAAATAAGAATCAAAGCCATAATTAGGTTCTAATTAACTTTCACTAGGTTGGCTATAATAGAAAATACAGACACTAACCAGTGTTGGCTGGGACATGGAGCAACTATCTATACAATTGAATAGTATTTGGCAATAAAAAGTAATGAAGTTCTGATACATTCTACAACATGGATACAACTTGAAAATATTTTGCTATATGAAAGACTTGTTTCTTTCACAAACAAAAGACAAATATTGTATGATTTGATTTATATAAAAGAGAATGAATAGGTAATTGTATTGAGATATAAAGTAGATTATTGTTTACCTCAGGAGAAACAAATGGGGAGGTAGAATGAAGAATTGCTACTAATGGCTTTCGGGTTTCTTTTTGGAGTGATGAGTATGTTCTAAAGTTAGATTGCAGTTATGGCTGCACTACAAATCTGTGTATACAGTAAAAAGTACTAAATTTTACAATTTAAATTAATGAATTGTATGGTTTGTAAATTACATATCAATAATGCTGTTTTAAAAAAATAGCCATTATCTAATCTATATTTGAAATAATTTTAGCAATCCCCAATTGATCAAATAGTGCATTAATTTTGGGCATAGTATCATATAATTTAATTATCTATGATACATATAGGATTTACTATTCCTTCTACTTAGAAACAAGATTGAGGGAGAAAATTAGAAATTCTGAGAAGTTTGATTAAGGTCTTATTTTACTATCTTACCATTATTCTGACTTCATCTCAAACCTCTCCATTCATTTTAGAAATCTGTGCCCTAATTTAATTATCATCTTTTCCATATAGACCATCAAATTGGTTCTACATGTTTTTTAGTGAAGTACATCTATAATTTATCTTAGCACAAATATATTTCTTCTGTACATGCCATAAAAAATAGATAAATTGGACTACATCAATATGAACAATTTTTTATGTAAACAATGACACTAGAAAGTGCTCTCAGATTATCTTCAGTATGTCTGGAGCTATTCTTCTAGGAGATGATGAAGAATGCGATTATTTCTTTTTTTTTTTTTTAATTTGGGGTTTTCCCAACCATCAGATCTCATAGTGACCACTAGAAGTAAACTTTCTAAGATTTCCTGTGTGTCTGAAATTTTTTAGTTGGAATCCTTTCATTATGCTAATCAAGAGTTTTGTTTAATAGTATAACATGGACTTTGTAATGGACCCACTTAATAGGTATCTATAGTGGTAGAGCTCAATAATTTTATTTTTAACAAACCCTTAGGGAATTCCAATGTGTATTAGTATTTGAGAAAGTCAGTTTAGTTTAATTTGTATATATCACTTGAAGTTTCTCTGGTGACTTATTCAACAGAAATTCCATAAGACTCTTTATCTAGCTAGTTTGGAATCATAAGTTGGCCTCTCCAGTAATCTTCACTTTTCTCTTCAGTAATCTTCAATATCTTTAATATTCCAGGCACAAGAATAACATTCTTTCCTCTTTCAAAAATTCTAATATTTGTTGTTATATAAATTTATTACTTCTAGGTTGTTAGTGAATTTTTGATATTTTTGGTTTTCTCTAAAACATTTTTATAAACCTATAATGATTAACATATGCATATTATTGCTTCCAGTAAATTGTAGCCTTTTTGCATTTTTCTGATCTTTAACTTCCTTCATCAGTTATTTTAAGCATACAAGAATATCTTCCGATTGTTTTTAACCTTCGGCTTGTTTCATTTGGCCAATAGTGAGAAGTCTTCATAAATTTTACTATCTGGAAACAAGTTGGCATTTGGTATTAATATTAATATAATAGTATAGCATAGCGTATGTGAAGTATACATGTGTAAATAAAGCTATGTATCCAATTGTGCTTTCTATTATAGATAAACATATGTGTCAGTTTTAGTTGATATGTGCAGAACTTTAAAATTTTAAATAATATATAAATCAAAAGGGTAGTTTAAATAATAAAACATATAAAAAGTGAGCCATGTATGATGTTTCTAAAGAATCATATAAATATGGTAAACTATTAGCACATTGATATTTAAATGATTTACCCTAAAAATGGTGACATGTATATTAGACTCTACAATTTAGTATATTTGCATGGATAATCTAGTTATTGAGGCAAAAGTACTTTCTTATTTTCTTCCATGTAAAATTATGAATTATAAAAAATGAAATAATTCCTGTGAGACCTCTCTATATGTAAATGACAGAAGTGATAAAACATCTAAATTATTAGCAAGATTATCCACATACTTTTTAATTATTCCCTTCAGGGTTGCATTAAATTTTTTCCGTAGTTCACTCTGGGAATTAAGCTGTAGCCTTGAGTTGGTTAACGACAACTGCATTTCTATCACATTTGGAATAAATCTGTGTACTTGTTAAGATTAAGGGTAAAGTGCCCAATGAAAAATAACACCCAGCAAAGCATTGCCTAATACCACACTGTCAATAGGGGCATGGAAAAGGAACCTAATATATCCAAATCAGTCAATGGATGCTATTTATCTATGAGTGAAGAATTAACAAGAGCTCTTTTTTTGGTATCTGCTCTTTCTTATTTTATAGAATGTCTAGAAACACAAAAGTCATCATTTGCTATCATTTCCATACTAGGAAAAATTTTTCAAGTCTTTCTCTGATCATGTTGATTCACAGAAGAATTGCACTATCTCAATAACGATTTCTCCCCTTGGTGAATGACTCCAAGAGTCCAGGTCTGGTGACTTCTGGGTAGTATCACTATGACTTATATGCTTGTCTCAGAGAAGACCTTACAGACAAAATCACAGTAGATTCCCCTTTGTGCATGATTCCTGGCATTCCTGATGGTGTTTTGTGTGTGTGTGTGTTTATTATTCTTTTGCAGCAGTAGTTTGATATTTTGATATGTCTTTGTTTCCTTCGAGGTCTATGTATTTGTAACTTTTTTTCTAGGGCTTTTACCTTAGATGAACAGGTCGCCCTTGTGAAAGTTATCAGCTTGTAGTTCTTGCCATAAAAATCTTTCCTTTAGAGTACCGTTAAGCAAGCATGATTGTGTAACACTGCAGTGTCATGCCCTTAGCTTCTTTAAACTACTCCAATTCCTTGAAGAAAATGTGAACATTTTGGCACACCATTTCCACATATTTTCTCAAGATGGTATCTTGCCTCTCTAACAATTAGTTCCTGAGGTAGATCAGATAAGAGCTGTCTCCCAGAATTTCAAGTCTACATAGCTTGGCAAGGAACCCAATTCCTTTTCTTTGGAAATAACCATAAGTTTTCTATAGTACATATTAACACAAAGACAAATTTTAGTACTGGGAAAAAATCTTAATCTCACAAAATAATTAAATTTAACATCTCCATTCAATAGAGTTAGCAATGATGCTGCTGATTAAATAGTTCTGGGTCTCTAATTATCTCTCGAATAATTTTTAATAAATGCTAAGAATATTTTTGGCTTTCAAATTTAGGTTACAGAAATCCCTAACCAGTTAAACCTCAATTATTTTTTATCAAGTCAACCAGAATATTAATTTATCCGTGAATTGTATTTGTATATTTACAAAGGAAAGAAATACTCTTGTTAAAAATTTGTTTTATTATTAAGCTGAGTGAAAAACCAGCTAAACAAGCAGATAAGCAACAACGAAAACAACTTGCCTATTATACTATGAGGTCAGTATGTCCTTTAGGAATTCACATCTTCTCCAAATCCAATTCTAGAAAATCACTCTTAATAATAATGTGATTCCCTCAATTATCAAGGCAGCATAGAATGATATTAATTAAAATCTACTCATTAAGCAGAAAATGTGTTTAAATAGCTTAGAAACAGGTTAAAGTGTAAAGGATTGTGGTTAAACACACAAATTCTGTTAACTAGAACAATCCAGTCTGTTAACATTTGCACTTCTTCAAATATGACTCTGTATCACAAAGCAAGCATCACTTCATTCATTTTATTAGATGGAAGCATTAAACTTTCATTTCAATTTTGTTGAGATATCCTATTTTATACAAATAAACAGAGAGAGGTATGCTGCAAGTGGGAGGAAGTATGACAGAAGAAAGACACAGACAAAAATAGTTTGAGAAGTGCACCTCTCTTTGTTTAAAGGTTGCAACATCTACCTAAGTAAGTTGAGAAATTTTTGAAATAAAGTAGAAACATTTAGGGATTTAATCTTTGTTTTACAGACAGTATATTTTCTATTTATTTAGGTTCCCGTGAAAAACAAAAGTGAATACATTTTAGTAGAATAGACAGTTGAAATGCTCTATTTCTTTGACCTTTAAAATATTTTCAACTGTGAACAGCTGGCCACTCTGCCCCTTTCCCAGAGGCTGCTTAGACTGTAAACAGAAGGCAAAGTAGAATTGAAGCCAATCTAATTATGGAATATTGAAAAGGTCAAACCATTGCCCTGGGCTACAAAATAGTAAGATCTTCATTTAGAAGAATGCCAAATGTCCTAGCTAATAAATGGAACTGCAAAAGCTTATATATTTTATAGAATTAGTATTTGGAAGCGATTCCTTATACATAAATTTCTGGTCTAGCAAAAGAATTACAATGCTATTCATAATTGCCCTGAAAAGCAGGAGGAGCATCTACCACAAACCATATTTAAAAAATTCTCCAAGTTAGGGACAATGTAATTTATGTGTAACATGTTTCAGTTAGAGTTCAATCAGAGATGCAGAATCACTGAGTGTTAGAGAATAAGAGGCTTATGTAAGGTTTAGATCTTAGGAAATTGAAGAAATTGAACATTTCTGAGGCAGGCTGTTGTCCCTGTGTCTGGTGATATGTCTGATGTTGCTTATTCAGCAGAGCCAAGGGTTGGGAAAAATCTGGATGTCAAACAGGAGAGTGTGAACAAAATGAATTCCATGAGAAAAAAAAAATTGGAACTCACAAGAAACAGAACATACGAGGACTAACTGATATCCATATTCATCTCTCATCGCCTTTATCCTCAACAACGCGATTAACCTGCAGAATGAGCTGTTGTGCTTGCCACGCAGCTATACACATTCTTGGCTCAGAACTTGGAGAAGTTGAAGGTAGAAATCTGGTAGATGTTGGAGAGTTGTGGGACCAGCTGCAACCCCATGTGAACTAGGTGAACCAGCAGATTAGCAGCAACATGCACAATCAGCTGTGGGACCTAGGACCCTACACCAACATTCAGATATAATGTTTTTTATTTTATTTACACCTTCCAAAGTTCATGCATATTGCTCTTGTGGCAAACTCAAACCCAAAACTATACATCTTTTAAGTTTAGCTTGATTGACACATTGTGAAACCACCATGATCACTCAGGAGAAGCATTTGCTAAGGGGACTGAAAGCATAAGAAAACTGTGCACTATGTTATGTAATATGAGGGATTTTGAAGATCATATGAATGCCTCTGACATTATTTCAACTGTATTCTCTCATTTGTAGGACAATCAAGAGTTAGGTGCATTCTATTTGGATGGCAATCAAAGGAATTTCTATTGGGAAATTAAGCAGTTGGACTGAAGTAAAAAGATATCTCTCAATGCTGAAGACAGCTGAAAAAGAAAAAACAAATTGCAGAGTCGGGTTAAATTTACTCATTTTGCCTGCTACATCCTGTAGGAATCCCCATGGTGAATTTCATACTAATAGATAACTAGTGGGTTTGCATGTGATGAGAAACATGTAGCAGAGGAAACAGACGTATTTGGGGAAGATTCCCTGAGGGAAAAATTTTAGTTATCTGATAGTAAATATCCAGCGACCAATCAGCTTGTCATTCAGTTGAATTTCTGAAAAGTTTATTTTTTTTTAATTGGACCTGAACTGGTCTTTCTAATTCTTAAAAAAATGTCGTAATTTCAGCAAATGGTTCACAGTCCAAATCCAACTGAGGAGATTACTTTTTATGACTGGTTCAGCTGTCTTGTTATATAAATTATACTTATGCCCATATTTAGTAATTAGCATGTACTTCTAACAGTATCATAGATGTCACAAAAAGCCCACATGAACTTTACCATTTAGGTAACTCTAGCAATAAGATGTTCTCTTTGTGGTAAGTATCATGGGAAGATGTTAGAAATGACTGATCTGGCTTCTTCCCTCCAGTTATTTTCACATGAATTTGAACTTGCCAGTCATGTTCATTAAAAAAATAGATCACAGCCCATGGCAACACAGTGGGTGATCAATTAATTAAAATTAATTACATTGGACTGAATTAGAATGGCTTGAGGAAAGGAGGCTGGGGTTGCTCTGATTTCAAGGCCCACAAAACTTCTCTGACAACTCTCAGAGTAACTACAGTATAGACTTTTCCAGTAATCATCAGAGAGCCCTGCCCTGTTGCATTAGTTCTTCAGTTCCAGACTATATGTACATACACACACACACACACACAGAGAGAGAGAGAGAGAGAGAGAGAAAGGAGAATCTGGAAGAGAGACAGAGAGAGATCCTGACTTAGGTTTTATGTTGCTATCCTTTCCTTTATATCATTTTATCAAGCTAGCCAGCTTTGAGAACTTCCTTGAGAACATTGAAAATTATTAAGTTTTTAGAAAAAAAGAGTGTTTGTCTCTAGAAACCTGCATTTAATCACTAGCAAATATTATCTATGTAATCTATTTCAGCATCTCAGTCATTGAAATTATGAGGTCATAATTAGGGTAGACTTTGTTCAATTTATCCAACAGACATAATGCCACATACTTAAAATTTTTTGGATTTTAGCTTGCCACACTCAAATTGTGTATGCATGCATAGGAACTTCAAAATCCCTCGTATTACATAACATAGTGCATAGTTTTCTTTTGCTTTCAGTCCCCTTAGTAAATACTTCTCCTGAGTGATCATGGTGGTTTCACAATGTGTCAGTCTAGCTAAACTTAAAAGATGTATCGTTTTGGGTTTGAGTTTACCACAAGAGCAATATGCACGAACTTTGGAAGGTGTAAATGAAATAAAAAACGTTATATCTGAATGTTGGTGTAGGGTCCTAGGTCCCACAGCTGATTGTGCATGTTGCTACTAATCTGCTGGATGAGGGAATGTCTTTTTCATTGAAGGAGTCAATGAAGAGGCAGAATGCAATGACTGAAAAAGAAGGCTGTTTTTTCAAATGCCAAATTTCTAACAACAAAAACAACAAATCACAAGGCATACAAAGAAACAGGAAATCATAGTCCATTCACAGGAAGAAAATAAATGGGCAGAAACCATCCCTGAGGAAACAAAGACATCAGAATTACTACAGGAAGACATTAAAATAACTGTTCTAATATGCTCAAAAAGCTAAAGAAAAAAAAAGAAAAAGTAAAAGAAATCAGGAAAATTATATATGAACAAAATAATAATATCAACAAAATGATAGAGATTACATAAAGGAACAAAATTAAAAATCTGGTCCTGAAAACAATACAATCATTAAATTGAAAAATTCAGCAGAGGGATTTAACAGCAGATTTGAGCAAACAGAATTTAGAATCAATGAACTTGAATTCAAGACAACTGAAATTATCACATCTGCAGAGAAGAATGATAGAGTGAAGAAAAGTGACAGACCCTCAGAGACATGGGGGATAACATCAAATGAACCAATACATACATCAAAAGAGTCTAAGAAGAAAAAGAGAGAAAAAAAGGGCAGAGATTATTTGAAGAAATAACAGCCAAAACTTCCCAAATTATAGAAGACATGAATCTACAGATCCAAGAAGCCAAACAAACTTTGAATAGAATAAATACAAAAAGACACACATGGAGACACATTATAATGAAACTGTCAAAAGGCAAAGACAGAATATCTTGAAACTAGTAAGAGGTAAATGACTCATCACATACAAGAGATTCTCTATAACATTATCACTTAATCAGCAGTAACTTTGAGGTCTAGAAGGCAATAGGGGGATATATTCAAAGCACTGAAAAAATAAAAACTTGTCAACAGAGAATTATATGGCTAGCAAAACTGTCTTTCAAAAATGAGGGAGAAATTAAGAAATTTTCAGATCAATGAAAGCTGAAGGAGTTTGTTACCACGGGAGGTGCCCTACAAGAAAGTGTATGGATTTTTGCAAATTGAAATAAATGGAAACTAGACAGTAACTTGAAGTCATAAGAAGATATAAAAATCCCTGGTAAAAGTAAATACATGGAGAAATATTTAAGAAAATATGATATACTTTTATTTTTAACTCCACTTTTGATTTTTTACAGGATTTCAGAGATAAAAGCATAAAAATAAGTATGAATTTACAATAATGAGCACACATTGTATAAACATGCAATTTGTTACATTAGTAACATAAAGCCAAAGATTGCAGAACCGAAGGCTCCATTGATTGTCTCCCCACAGGGACACCAAGACACCAACAACTATCTACACAGAAAAGACACCCGCATAAGAAGGAAAAATCAGATGAGCACTCACAGTACCAGGTTTTTGCTTCATATTGCTGAAAGAGGCACTGAAGAGATAAAACAACAGTTCTGAATTGCCAGTGCCACCACTTCTCCAACCCCAGCAGGAGCAGCATGGTGCAGAGAGCTTCTCTGGGCCCTGGGGGAGGGAGAACACAGCAACTGTGAGACACTGAACTCAGTACTATCCTGTTAGAGCAGAAAGAAAAACTGGACCAAACTTAGCTGATGCCTGCCCATGGAGGGAGCATACAAACAAGCACTAGCCAGAGGGGAATCACCAGCTGAAGTGGTTGAAACTTGAGTTCTCTGAAGCTTTACCACCATGCACTGTAGGACTCTGTTTCTCTAAGTAACCTTGAAAGGCAGTCTACACCATAAGGATTGCAACTCTTAGGCAAATCCTAGTGCTAAATTAGGCCCAGAAACAGTGGACTGTTGGGGGAGGCACACAACATACAGAGACACCAGCCGGGAGAGCCAATGGAGTGCTGGCATTCACACCTCCCCTAAGCCCATACTGCACAGCCCATAGCTCCAAAGAGACCCCTTTCTTCTGCTTGAGGAGAGGAGAGGGAAGAGTGAAGTGGACTTTGTCTTGCATCTAGGATACCAGCTCAGCAACAGCAAGATAGGGCACTGGTCAGAGTCCTGAGGCCCTCATTGCAGACCCTGGCTCCCAGACATATACAGACACACCATGGGCCAGAAGGGAATCTGCTGCCTTGAAGGACAAGACCAGTCCTGGCAGCATTCATCACTGGCTAACTAAAGAGACTTTGGGCCTTGAATAACCAGCAGTAATACCAAGGTACCACATCAAACGCATTGGGTGAACCTCTGAGGTGTGCTGGTTTCAGGTGAGACTTCGCACATAACCAGCCTTGGTGGCTTTAGGGCAAAATTCCTGCGTGAGGAAAGCAGAGGAAAAAGTAAAGGGAACTTTATATCGCACCTTAGGTACCAGCATGGCCCCTTTGGGACAGAACTCCAAGTGGACTTTTAGAGTTCACGAGTCCAGGAATTGACTCTTAGACAGCATTTCTGGATCTGCCCTGGGCCAAAGGGGAGCCCATTGTCCTGAAGGGTGAGTCTTAAACCAGTCAGCATTCATGACAAACTGACTTAAAAGATCTCAAGCCTTAAGGGAAACTCAGTGGTAGACTGGCTACTGCCAGACACCTCATGGCTTGGGGTGGTAATTCCTATAAAGTGAGGCTCCTGCGCCTTTGGAAAAAAGAAGGAAGAGTGAGAAGAACTGTGTCTTGTGGTTTGAGTGCCACCTCAGCCGCAATACTATAGAACACAAAGTAAACTTCTAAGGTTTTTCACTCTAGTCCCTGAAACCCAGATGACACTTCTAGACCCACCCAGGGAATGGGGGACATTGCTACCATCATGGGAAGGACATAGGCCTGGCTGGCTTTTCCACCTGCTGATAGTAGAGCCCCGTGGTCATAAGTGATCACAGGCAGTAGCCAGAGAGTGATTAAAGCAGGCCTTCAGCAAGACCCAGTGCTGCATTGGCTTCAGGTCTGACCCTGTGCAGTCGTAGTGGTGGTGGCCACAGGGGTGCTTGTGTTACTTGAACCCAGGCTTTAGGTGGCTCAGAATGGAGAGAGAGACTGTATGTTTTAGAGGAAGTACAGGAAGGGAACAAGACTTTCTGTCTGGTGATGAAGAGAATTCTTCCTGAACTGTTCCAAGACCATCAAGATGGCACCTCTATTAGTCTGGAAGAACCACAGTATTACTGGGCTTGAAGTGTCCCCTAAAGCAGATACAGCTAAGATCACAGCACTCAAGTCATTTCAAAATATCTGAAAATCCTTCCCAAGGAGAGCTACAAATAAACCCAGACAGTGAAGACTATAATAAATACCTAATCCTTCCATGCCCAGACACCAAAGAATATCTATTAGCATTATCACCATCCAGTAAAACAGAACCTAACCAATAAACTAAATAAGGCACCAGGAAACAATGCCAAAGAAACAGACATGTGACCATTCAGACAGAGAATTCAAAATAGCTGTGTTAAGGAAACTCAAAGAAAGTCAAGATAACACAGAGAAGGAATTCAGAAGCCTATTAGATAAATTTAACAAGGAGATTGAAATCATTTAAAAGAATCAAGCACAGTTGAAAATGCAACTGGCATACTGAAGAATGCATCAGAGTTCTTTAATAGCAGAATGGATCGAGCAGAAGAAAGAATTGGTGAGCTTGAATACAGGATAATTGAAAATACACAGAAGAGACAAAAGAAAAGAATAAAACACAATGAAGCATGTCTACAGAATCTAGAAAATAGCTTCAAAAGGACGAATTTCAAAGTTGTTGTCCTTAAAGAGGAGGTAGAGAAAGAGATAAGAGTAGAAAGTTTATTCAAAGGCATAATAACAGAGAAATTTCAAAACCTAGAGAAAGGTATCAACATACAAGTCCAAGAAGGTTATAGAACACCAAGTAGATTTAACCTAAAGAAGACTACCTCAAGGCATTCAGTAAGCAAACTCCCAAAGGTGAAGGAAAAAGAACAGATTTTAAAAGTAGCAAGAGAAAAGAAACAAGTAACATACAATGAAGCTCTAATACATCTGGCTGTAGACTTTTCAGTGGAAACCATACAGACAGGAGAGAGTGCCATCACGTATTTTAAATGCTGAAGGAAAAACAAGAATAGTATACCCCGTGAAAATATCCTTTAAACATGAAGGAGAAATAGAGTTTCCCAGACAAACAAAAGATGAGGGATTTCATTCTTATTAGGCCTGTCCTACAAGTAATGGTAAACAGAGTACTTCAGTCAGGTAAAAAAGGACATTAATGAGGAATAAATAAACACCTGAAAGTAAAAAAAAAAAAACAAAAAAACCTCACTGGTAATAGTAAATACACAGAAAGCAGACACTTAAACACTGTAACTGTTGTGTGTAAGCTACTCCTATCCTAGGTATAAATACTAAATGATGAACCAATCAAAAGTAATAACTACAACAACTTTTCAAGACATTATCACCACAATATGATATAATTACAAACAATAAGTTTAAAAGTAGGGGAATGAATATAAGGAATAGAGTTTTTATTTGTTTTATTTTTGCTTGCTTATGCAAAAGTGTTAAGTTGTTATCAGGTTAAAATAATAAGTTATAAGGTAGTATTTGCTAGCCTCATGGTAACCTCAAACCAAAAAAAAAAAAAAATGCTACAATGGATACACAACAACGAAAGCAAGAAAATAAATCCAATCACCAGAGAAAATCAAGAAGACAACAAAACAACCATAAAGCAAATAACAAAATGGCAAGAGCAAGTCCTTACTCATCAATAATAACATTAAATGCAAATAGACTAAACTATCCATTCAAAAGACATAGAATGGCTTAATGGATGCAAAAACAAAACCCATTGATCCATTGCCTGCAAGAAATACACTTTACTTATAAAAACAAATGACAATTGAAAATAAAGAGATGGAAAAAGATATTCTGTCAATGGAAACCAAAAAAGAACAGGAATTGCTATACTTATATCAGAAAAAATAGATTTCAAGACAAAATCTACAAGAAGAGACAATGAAGGTCACTATATAATGATGAAGTGGTAAATTCAGCAAAAGAATATAACAATTTTAAATATATATGTACCCAACACTGGATCACCCAGATAGATAAAGAAAATATTATTAGAGCTAAAGAGAGAGATAGTCCGTGATACAATAATAGCTGAATCGTTCAGCACCCCACTTTCTTCATTGGCCAGATCTTTCAGACAGAAAATCAACAAAGAAAAATCAGACTCAATCTGCACTGTAAACCAAATGTATCTAATAGATATTTACAGAACATTTCATCCAAGAGCTGCAGAATACACATTCTTTTCCTCAGCACATGAATCATTCTCAAGGATAGAACATATGTTAGGTAACAAAACCAGTCTTTTTTTTTTTTTCAAAACCAGTCTTAAAACATTCTAAAAACTTATATCAAACATCTTCTTTCACTACAATGGAGTAAAACTAGAAATTAGTAACAAAAGGAATTGTGGAAACTATACAATACATGGAAATTAAACAATATGCTCCTGAATGACCAGTGAGTCAATGAGGAAATTAAGAAGACAATTTAAACATTTTTTTGAAACAAATAATAATAAAAACACAACATACCAAAACTATGGGATACTGAAAAAGCAGTACTCAGAGGGAAGTTTATAGTTATAAGTGCCTCCATCAAAAAAGAAGATAAACTTCAAATAAACACTTAAATAATGCATATAACTGGAAAAGCAAGAGCAAAACTAACCCAAAATTAGTAGAAGAAAAGAAATAATAAAGATCAGAGGAGAAATAAATAAAATTGAAATAAACGAATACAAAAGATCAATGAAACAAAAAGTAGTTGTTTTTTTGAAAAGTTAAACAAAATTGATGAAACTTTATCAGACTAACAAAGAAAAAAAAAGAGAAGATCCAAATATATAAAACCAGGAATAAGAAAGGAGACATTGCAACTGATACTGCAGAAAATCAAAGGATAAATAATGGCTACTGTGAGCAATTATATGCCAATAAGTTGAAAAATCTAGAAGAAATAGAGAAATTCCTAGACACATACAAACTACAAAGATTGAAACAGAAGGAAATCCATAACCTGAACAGAGCAATAACAAGTAACAAGGTAGAAACCATAATAAAAATACCCCCAGTAAAGAGAGGCCTGGGACCCAATGATTTCACTGCTGAATTCTAACAAACATTTAAAAAAAGAACTAATTCTACCAAACATTTAAAAAAGAACTAATACTAATCCAACCGAAACTATTCAAAAAAAATAGAGAGGGAGGCCATGCTTTCAAATTAATTCTATGAGGCCAGTATTACCCTGATAGCAAAACCAAAGACACATCCAAAATAGAAAACTACAGACCAATATCTCTGATGCATATTGATGCAAAAATCCTCAACAAAACACTGGAAAGCCAAATAAAACAGTGCATTAGAAAGATTATTCATCTTGACCAAGTGAGATTTATCCCAGGGATGCAAGTATGGTTCAGCATATGCAAATTAATCAATCAATATGATACATCATATCAATGGAAAGAATAATAAAAACCATATAATCATTTCAATTGATACTGAAAAAACATTTGATAAAATTCAACATCCCTTCATGATATAAACCCTCATAAAACTAGGGATAGAAGGAGCATACCTCAACATGATAAAAGTCATATACAACAGACACACTAGTGTCATACTCATTGGGGAAAAACTCAAAGCCTTTCCTCCAAGATCTGGAAAACGGCAAGGATGCCCATTGTTATCACCACTATTCAACGTAGTACTGGGATTCCTAGCTAGAGCAAGCAGATAAGAGAGAAATATAAAGGTCATTTAAATTAGACAGGAAAAAGTCAAATTATCCTTGTTTGCTAATGATAGGATCTTATATTTGGAAAAACTTAATGACTCCATAAGAAACCTATTAGAACTGATAAATAAATTCAGTAAACTTGCAGGATACAAAATCAATACACAAAAATCAGTTGCATTTCTATATGCCACCAGTGAACAATGTGAAAAAGAAATAAAAAAGCAATCCCATTTACAATAGCCACACATGAACTTAAATGCCTAGGAATTAACCAAAGAAGTGATAAATATTTATAATAAAAACTATCAAACACTGATAAACGAAATTGAAGAGGACACCAAAAAATGACAAAATATTCCATGTTCATGGGTTGAAAGAATTAATATTGTTAAAATGTCCATGCTACCCAAAGCATCCTATGGAATCAATGCAATGCAATACCAATGACATTCTTCACTTAAATAGGAAAAAAAATCTTAAAATTTATATGAAACCACAGAAGACACAGAATATCCAAAGCTATCATAAGCAAAACAAAACAAAACAACTGGAACAATCACATTATCTGACTTCAAATTTGAAGCTATAGAGCTATAGTAACCAAAACAGCATGATACTGGCATAAAAACAGAAACATAGACCAATAGAACAGAATTGAGAAACTAGAAGCAAATCCACACACCTACAGTGATCTTATTTTTGTTAAAGGTGCCAAGAACATACACTGGAGAATAGACAGTCTCTTCAGTAAATGGTGCTGGGCAAACTGGACATCTGTATGCAAAAGAATAAAACTAGACCCCTATCTCTCAGAATATACAAAAATCAAATCAAAATAGATTAAATACATAAATCTAAGATCTCAAACTCTGCAGCTACTACAAAAAAAAAAAATTCAGAAAATCTCCAGGACATTGAACTGGGAAAAAATGTCTGGAGTAATACCCCACAAGCACAGGCAACTAAAGCAACATGTACAAATGAGATCACAGCAAGTTAAAAAGCTTTTGCACGATAAAGAATACAATCAACAAAGGGAAGAGACAACCCACAGAATGGGTGAAAATATTTGCAAACTACCCATCTAACAAGGAATTAATAACCAGATTATATAAAGAGCTCAAACAAATGTATAGGGAAAAAATTATAATAATCACATCAAAAAATGGGCCAAAAATTTGAATAGACATTTCTCAAAAGAAGATATACAAATAACAAACAGGCATATTAAAAAGTGCTCAAAATCATTGATCATCAGATAAATGCAAATCAAAACTACAATGAGGTATCATCTCACCCCAATTAAAATGGTTTATATTCAAAATACAGGCAATAACAAATGCTGGTGAGGTTGTGAAGAAAAGTGAACTCTCATGCCCTGTTGACAGGAATGTAATTTAGTACAACCACTATGGAGAACAGTTTGGCATTTCCTCAGAAAACAATAAATGAAACTACCATATGTTCCAGCAATCTCACTGCTTGGTATACACCCCAAAGAAAAGAAATCAGTATATCGAAGAGATATCTGAACTTCTATGTTTGTTGCAGCACTGTTTACAATAACTAAAATTTGGAAGCAACCTAAGTTACCATCAGCAGATGAATTGATAAAGAAAATGTGATACATATACACAATTAAGTATTATTCAGCCATAAAAAAAGAATAAGATCCAGTCATTTGCAACAACATCTGTGGAACTGGAGACCTGTATGTTAGGTGAAATAAGCCAGGCACAGAAAGGCAAACATCATATGTTCTCACTTATTTGTGGGATCTAAAAATCAAATCAATTGAACTCATGTATATAGAGAGTAGAAGGATAGTTAACAGAGGCTGGGAATGGTAGCAGGGCGTTGGTGGGGAGGTGGGGATGGTTAATTGGTTCAAAAAATTAGAAAGAATGAAAAGGACATACTATTTGGTATCACAGTAGGGTGATTATAGTTAATGCTAACTTTATTGTATATTTAAAAACAACTTAAAAGAATGTAATTGGATTGTTTGTAACTCAAAGGATACATGCTTGAGGGGATGAGAGTTTTATTCTCCATGATGTGCTTATTTCACATTGCAAGCCTATATGGAAACATTGCATGTACTTCATAAAGATATAAACCTACTAGTTGCCCACAATAATTTTAAAAATTACAAGAAAAATAAAAAATAACATATAGTCAGGGGATCTGTATATGAGTAGAGTTTTGGTATGTGATCAAAGTTAAATTAGTATCAATTCAAATTAGATTGTTATAATTTTAAGATGTTATACATAATTTCCATGGGAACCACAAAGAAAATATCTGTAGAACACACAAAAAAGAAAATGAGAATGAATCTAAAGGTGTCACTACAAAAAATTAACTAAACACATAAAATAGGAAATGAGGAATAAAAATCAGTAAGATATACAGAAAACAATTTTAAAATGATAAAATTAAGTCCTTTTTGAGTAAATAAATTTAAGTGGAGTAATTCTCCAATCAAAAGTCATATATTGGCACAATGGATAAAAGAAAATAAAAGACCCAATTGTATGTGGTCCATAGGAGAGTCAATTTAAGTATAAAGACACAAATAGTTTGAAAGTTAAAAAATTAAGAAATACATTACATTCAAATAGTAACCAAAAGAGAACGCAGGTGGTTTAATTAATTTTAAGTAAAATAGATTGCAAGGCTAAAACTGTTTCAAGAGACAAAGAAGGACCTAATATATTGATGAAAGGATTAATTTATGAAGAAGACGTAACAATTATAATTACATATGCATCAAATATCAAAGATCCAAAATACATAATATACATATTTGCAGAATTAAAGGGAAAAAAGAGAGTTCAACAATAGTAGATGCAGACTTTAATACACCACTTTCAATACTGGAAAGAACATCCAGACAGAAAATAAGTAGGGAAATAGAGGATGTGAAAAACTTTATAAATCAATTGGACCTGTCATGTGTAGAACATTCCAACAAAGAACAGCAGAATATACATTTTACTAAAATGCACATAGGACATTCTCCAGGACAGACTATAGGTTAATCACAAAACAAATCTCAATAATTTTTAAAATATTCAAATCATACAAAGTATTTTTTCCAATATGATGGAACAAAACCAGAAATCTGTAACAGAGAAAAAAATTGGAAAATTCACAAACATGTGCAAATTAAACACATTCTTAATGACCCATGAGGCAAAGACTGATTAAAAATTACGAGATTGATTTAAAAATATCATGAGACAAATGAAAACAAAACAGAACATACCAAAACATATGGAACACAGCACAAGTATTGCTAAGAGATAAATTTATAGCTATAAATGCTTACATTAAAAAAGAAGAGGCCGGGCACGGTGGCTCATGCCTGTAATCCCAGCACTTTGGGAGGCCGAGGTGGGTGAATCACGAGGTTGGGAGTTTGAGACCAGCCTGGCCAACATGGTGAAACCCCGTCTCTACAAAAAATACAAAAAATTAGCCGGGCATGGTGGTGGGCGCCTGTAATCCCAGCTATTCAGTAGGCTGAGGCAGGAGAATCATTTGAACTCAGGAGGCAGAGGTTGCAGTGAGCCACTGCACTCCAGACTGGGTGACGGTGTGAGACTCTGTCTCAAAAAAAAAAAAAAAAGAAAGAAAAAGAAAAATTTTAAATAAATAACCTAACTTTACACCTTAAGGGACTACAAAAGAATAAACCCAAAGCTAGAAGAAATAAGGCAATAATAATGATGTAAGTGAACATAATAAAATAGAAAACAGAAAATAGAGAAAATCAATGTAACCAAGTGTTATTTTTTGTAAAGATCAATAAATCAAAAAAGTTTGAGCTAGATTAAGAGAAAAGATTAAAGTTGCTAAACAAAGAAACAAAATTAGGAACATTATGACTGATTTTACGTAAATAAAAGGATAATAAGAGTACACCAACAATTTGAATAAACTAGATAAAATGGAAAAATTCCTAGACATGCACAAACCTTCTTCTAGCTTTGGGTTTATTCTTTTCTAGTTCCTTAAGGCGTAAAGTTGGGTTATTTATTTAAAATTTTTCTTTTTCTTTTTTTTTTTTTTTGAGACAGAGTCTCACACCGTCACCCAGTCTGGAGTGCAGTGGCTCACTGCAACCTCTATTAATATATGTATATATTATATAATATATAATTATATATATAATATCAGATATAATATATAAATATATATCATTAATATATTTATATATTAATGATATCTATTTATATATCATTTATATATTTATATATTATTAATATCTATTTATATATATCATTAATATATACGGATATTATTAATATCTATTTATATATCATTAATATATAGATATTATTAATATCTATTTATATATCATTAATATATAAATAGATATTAATAATATCTATTTATATATCATTTATATATTATATTGTATATTAATATCTATTAATATATATCATTTATATATTATATTGTATATTAATATCTATTAATATATATCATTAATATATTTATATATTGTTAATATCTATTAATATATGTCATTAATGTATATTAATCTATATTATTAATATCTATTAATATCTGTCATTTATATATTTATATATTCTTAATGTATTAATATATGTCATTAATATATATTAATATATGTCATTAATATATATTAAAATATAGTATTAATATATTAATATATATCATTAATATATTTATATATTATTAATATATTATTAATATATATTAAGCTATATCTTAATATATTATATTGTATATTTATATATCTATATATCATTAATATATATTACTATATATCATTAATATATATTAATATATGTCATTTATATATTATATTGTATCTTAATATATAATATAAATGTATAATGTAATAGATATTAATATATAATATAAGATATAAATGTATAGTATATGTTAATATATAATATAATATATAAATATATAGTATATATTAATATATAATATAATAGATAAATATATAGTATATGTTAATATATAATATGATAGATAAATATATAGTATATGTTAATATATAATATAATAGATAAATATATAGTATATATTAATATATAATATAAATATAAATATATCACATATAAATATATAACATATAAATATATAGTATATATTAATATATAATATAACATATAAATATATAGTATATATTAATATATAATATAACATATAAATATATAGTATATATTAATATATAATATAACATATAAATTATAGTATATATTAATATATAATATAACATATAAATATATAGTATATATTAATATAATATATAAATAATGTAATCTATAATATAATGTATATTCATATATAATATTATATATTATATAATATATCAATATATAATATATTATACAGTACATATTAATATGTAATGTATTATATAATCTAATATATATTCCTATATTATATATTATATAATCTAATATATATTATATATAATATTATATAATACATAATATTTCATATAATATTAAATATTATCTAATATAATATATAATAAAATATATTATAATACATTATATTATACTATATTATATAATATATATCATAATACAATATTATGATATATAATATCATTATTAATATATATTATATATTTATATATTGTATATTAATAATGATATTATATATTATTTATATTATATGTGAATAATATATATTACATATTAATATATGATATATTAATAATTTATATATCATATATAATATTATAGATATAATATTATATATCATATATAATATTAATAATTATTTATATATCATATGTTAATATATGATATATTATTCATATATCATATGTTAATATATGATATATTATTTATATATCATGTTAATATATGATATATTATTCATATATCATATGTTAATATATGATATATTATTCATATATCATATGTTAATATATGATATATTATTTATATATCATATGTTAATATATGATATATTATTTATATATCACATATTATTTATATATTATATATTAATAATATAACATATATTATTATATAATATAATATAATACATAATATAGAATATATGAAGAATATTTTATATCAATAATATAATAATGTATCAATATATTATTAATAATTATATATTAATTTATATATAAATTATTATATATATAATTTTAGCTGTGGGATTGTCATATTTGGCCTTTATATGTTGTGGTACATTTCTTCTGTACCTAGTTTGTTGTCCAATTTTATCATAAAAGAGTTTTGAATTTTGCCAGATGCTTTTTCTGCATCTATAGAGGTGATCATGGGATTTTTATCCTTCACTTTCTTAATGTAGTTTATTCACATTTATTGAATTTTGTATATGGTCAATTATACTTGTATCTCCAGGATAAATTCCCCTTGGTCATGGTGGATAATCCTTCTTGTGTGATTTTGAAGACAATCTGCCAGAAATTTGTTGAGGATTTTTACATGAATGTTCATCAGGGGTATTGGGGTACAACTCATTTGAAGTGTACTTACCACAAAATGAAAACAAGACACCAGAAAACTTTGGAAGATGTCATATATTTTATTATTTTGATTATGGTGATGGTATAATAGGTGTTTGCATATGTCCAAGCTCATCAAATTGTTCACATTAAATATGTGCAACTATTTATATGTCAATTATGCCTTAATAAAGCTGTTAAAATTTAGAAAACCCAAATCTGTTTTAACCGTGAGTATGATAAATGTAAATGCTACAATTAGAAGTCTGTTTTTTATAAAAATCAAACCAATTTTTTACAAAGAAAATATAACACTGATTTTTTTCAATCCATTTCAAACTCTTCCAAAAATTTCAGGAGGAAGGGACAGTTCCAAACTTATTTATGAGACCAGCATTAATTTTATATCCAAGCCAAACAAACATTCTATAAGAAAACGACAAACCAATATTCCTATGAAATTTGACGTGAAAATCCTCAACAAAATACTAGTAAATCAAATTCAAAAGCATATTTAAAGGAGTATGTACTATACCATAGTATGATTTATTCCTACGCAAATAAATATTTTGAAACTCACTAAAAGGTGAAAATAGTCACATGAAGAGTTTCTTGGGCTAATTATTAATACTATAAATCCTCATTCAGAAAAAATGTCTCACTACTCAGTGGATGGACAGTTATGGATAATAAAATCATGTCACCTCTAAATAAAAGAACATCTAGTGCCTCTCTACAATACCTAAATCAGTTCTCTAAAATAATTATCAACTTAGCACTCCAGAACATGCATTTGTGATAACTTCCAGATGGGATATCAGTGTATAGAATGTTATTAATGATCATTTTAACATTTATATTAAGAACTCAGCCTTGGCTATATAATCAAAGGACAGACCCATTAACTTTTACATGAATGATTTTAAATTCCAATACTGTATTTCAACTTATCCTTCATAAATAAAAATGTCTTATCTAAAATAGCCCTTTTTCCAATGAACACCCTGAATTTTACCTACAGAGGAACTTTTTGTTGTTTCACTTTCCTCATTCATAAACATATAGTTCAAACATTCACCAGATAGAGAAGTAAAATTATTATTTTTTTACTAATATTCACATAGGCAACTTAGGAAATAGAGGATGTAACTGACTCTAATATTAGCCTCACAGCAATCAGAGAGAAAATAAGTTGGCAGAAAATGAATTGAGATACAGTGACCACTGGCATTTTATGCTTCTACATTCTCTGGCTGTGAAAATTTGTTATATAAATGATGTCTTTTAATAATACTAACTTAAAGAGTTGTTTTGGATCAATTCATATTGAAAATGTCTTTTTAACCCACAATACACAGGCATGAAATTATTGATTACTTAAATGTCATGATGCATATGCTCTATTTTACTTTAGCAGATCTTTATGATCAAATACTTCATTATTTTTCCAAAGATAAAATATTCCCAAGTATTTGCTACCTTTCTAATCTGTCCTCAGGTGAATAAATACCTTTCATATAACTTTGTTGACATTCAGTCTCATTCGTTGCTTTGTCATCAACTGGATCTCTTATTTCCACAAAGACCATGTTACCTATTTAAAGCCGTGATTAGAATATTTGGGGATATTTATTGGAAGTTTATTCTTTGACATATTTTGTTTGGAAACTGACAACATATTCTACAAATATTACCATTGCATGAGGAGGTAAGAAAAGTTATCTTGTCTGTCATAATTTATTTGTACTCACTTGGGTTACTTCCATCCATCACAAAGATATATTTGTTAAGCTCCTACAACAAAAGACGTCTTAAGGGTGACAAGTGTTAACAAAACATAAAGAAGAGATGATCTTGTCTTTCCCTGTTTTTCCAATGCTATGGTACAGTTTCTGTGAATATCACACCTGTAATTCCAATGACAGGGATACACAAAAATCAGCAGTTTCAAAGCAATTAGGTCACTTTTTTTTTTTTTTACCATTCCATAGTAAAAATGCCAAGTAAATTGTTTGCAGAATTAATTATATGTTGACTGGACAATTGAATTCATCCAAATGGTTGTTCCAGGAAGCCTATATGCATAGAATCATACATAAAAGTGCATATACAGCGTTAATAGAAGAAAATACAGTGATGCGATGATTACTATTGAGCGTCAACTTGATGGGATTGAAGGATGCATAGTATTGTTCCTGGGTGTGTGTGTCCGTGAGGGTGTTGCCAAAGGAGATTAACATTTGAGTCTGTGCATTAGGAGAGGCAGACCCGCCCTCCATCTGGGTGGCCACCATCTAATCAGCTTTCAGTGTGGCTAGAATAAAGGAGGCAGAAGAAGTTGGAAAGGGCAGACTTGCTGAGTCTTCCAGCCTTCATTTTTCTCCTGTGCTGTATGCTTCCTGCCCTCAAACATCAGACTCCAAGTTCTTCAGCTTTTGGACTTTTGGACTTACACCAGTGATTTGCCAGGGGCTCTCACTTCCTCTACAGACTGAAAACTGCACTGTCAGCTTTCCTACTTTTTAGGGTTTGGGACTTGGACTGGCTTCCTCCTTCCTCAGCTTGCAGACGGCCTGTTGTGGGACTTCATCTTGTGATCGTGTGAGATTGTTTGTTTACATAATAAACTGCCCTTCATATATACATATATGAAGTTCACTTTATGAGGTGTCAATAGTGTTTCCAGGATACCTCCTCATAGTCTGATGCATTTACCTAATACATTCAAAAATGTTTTCTGAATACTTTGAATTTAACATTCTGTTTAAATTACATAGTTTATTATCACACACGAAATAAGTATCAACAGAATAAAAATGTGTGCTAGAGACTTAGCAAGGATTGAACAATTGGATAAGCCATTTCCATAGAGTTGTTATATTTTAACTTAAAACATAGTAAGGCTGCAAGTATTGGCCTAGTTTCACTTGGCCAGCCTGTAACCTTTAAGTAACCTTCAAGTAACCTTCAAGTTACCTCTAAGACAATACTAGCCCTGATTTCTCTGCACATATTTAATGGCAGATAATGTTGCAAATTTCTGTTGTTAATTTCAAATATGTAACAGGAATTTTGCTTGTACCTTCTGTGATGCATTCATAACAAATTAATACTAATTTGTTGCCTTCTGTCTTTGCAATAAGGAAGACCACTTTCTTGGCTACCTTGTTTGTTTTCTTACATTATCAATTCCCAGGAATTGAAATTAATTAGACAACTATTGCTGAGCTTACTAAAATATGTTCTTACCTCAAAGAGATAATTAAATTCCAAGCAATCAAAAATCCTTATTGAAAAGTTAACTTCAAACATAAAATATACTTCTTCTCAAAATGTCTTAAAACTGTCTTTGTGAAACGCGCTGGGAATGCATTTGAAAGCCTTCTTGGATCTGATTTTTCCTTTTTTCTCTCTCTAAGATGAATCAATATATAGTCAACTTGAATGAAAAAGTCACCTTTATCCTCAGAATCATCTTTACCATACAGATATCCCAAACCACATCTTATGGCATATTAAGGATATTCTTTTTCTTCAGAGAAATAAATCTGGTGTCTCAATGCCTAACCAAGAGCCATTAGAAGAGGCTTTGTGAAATTATGCCCATAAGCAAAATGAATCCCAAAATGTTTAACAATGTATACTGTGAGGATATAATTAATGGCAACATCCAGAGTAACTTGAAGAAGAAAAAACCCTACTGAGAATGCCATTTGCTAAATGGAGACCTGCCTACAACCTGAAAAGAAATTACTGAGATTTATGAAAGGTGACATTTTTATGAAGGAGGGACATTTGGGAAAATATCTATGGTAACAAATCTAGGACTAGTCCTACTGAATTTATATACTTTAGTTAAACCAATGACATTGGATCTACTGAAAAAGGCTTTTGAGATTACTCCCACCAAACACTAATACCAAATTCAATACAACTGACATCATTTAAGCCCTGTCAAAGATATACAATTTGAGGATTGGCAGTCCCATTTGATTGAAACTGCATTTTTTTCAGTGAGTTCCATATGTGTTGTAAAAAAATGATCTGTAGGCCTGGCACAGTGGCTCATGCCTGTAATCCCAGCAATCTGGGAGGTGGAGGTGGGCGGATCACCTGAGGTCAGGAGTTTGAGACCAGCCTGGTCAACATGGTGAAACCCATCTCTACTAAAAATACAAAAATTAGCCAGGTGTGGGGGTGTGCACCTGTAATCCCAGCTACTCAGGAGGCTGAGGCAGGAGAATTGCTGGAACCCAAGAGGCAAAGGCTGTAGTGAGCTGAGATCACGCCACTGCACTCCAGCCTGGGCAACAGAGTAACACTCCATCTCAAAAGAAAAAAAAAATAATAATCTGTGCTAAAATGATAGTGGTAGCACTGATGTTCTGGTCCATATATCCAGTGAGACATAGTCAAATAAATGTATTGCTTGGCATTGTTCCCTTTCTGAATATGGGCTGACTCAGTAGTTAGCTGTGAATATCTTAAAATTTTCCTCAACATGGGGCAGTCTATGTCATTATGTGCAAGATATCTGGTGAGTAAAACAGGAATTTTGGTGTATAATTTCTGCCTTAGCATATATTAGAAACATTATGTGTAAAAACTGATATTACTGCTAACACCTCTTAAAAATTTTTAAGGAAAAAATAAAACTTTTACTTCTGCAAATGCTAGAGTGTGAAAAATTTGAAGAGGAAGACAAGAGAAAAACAAATAGTTTTAATCTGCCCAAATAATGTATAATGCCTAACTTAGTGGGACTGTGGATGTGGCAGGATTTCTTAATGTGGAGTTCCTTGATCTCTAGGGAGACCATGAATGTTCAATGTGTTTTTCTCAAAACTTTTTCCTGTGTAGTATATGCACATGCACGCATAGTTATATTTACATGTTAAAGGCATTTTTAATGAAATTGGATTATACTATACACAATGATATGCAAACTGAACTTTTCACATAATGTTTCAGGCATCATTTTGTGTTTATTTATATAAACAGACATCATAGATTTTAGTGGACCTATAGCATTCAATTAGATGGATAGACCATGATTTATTAAATTAACTTCCTAATGATGATCATATAGGTTGTTTGTTTTTTTCTTTCACAATTTTAGATATTACACTGAATATCTATGTTTATACCTACATTTATATTTCCAGTAGGACACTTTCCTAGATGTGGATTGTCTGTATTAAGGAATATACCAAATTTTTTAAACTTTTCAGTTATTTTATAATTAACTTTCATAAATATTGTACCAATGTATAACCTCATCACTAGTCTATTACATATCTTAAATCTCCACACTCCCATCTCCATCTCCAGGCATTATCATTCTTTTTAATATTTTTCTGATCTGATATGTAAAATAAATGTTTTAATTTGGATTCCATTGATTAATAATGAGTTGGAATTCACTAGTGAATTTGAACTCTGGAAATTCAGGCCATACTCAATCCAGCCTTATCTCTCTGTTACTTTACAAACTATCTTTGACAATTTGTTGTTGCTTTTTCTGGCAAAAGGAAGATCAGTTGATGAAGATTTTTTGATCCTTTAGATTGGCCCACTTTTAATGTGTTTACCCTCTTTACAGAAGATGCACAGACTCTGTCTTAAGTATAAGTCCCACCACATTTTCAGTGATAAGCCAGCTCTTGGCCTCAACATTTTGGTTCCCAACAACATTTGAGTATAGTATTGGTATTCATTGTACATTGTGCTGACGTGAAGCCTGGTACATAGGTATAATTTGCCCCCAAAGTCTTAATTTTGTTGGAAAAGTATATAGACTATCAGAATCTGGATGAGGCTGAGGATAATTGTAATTCCCTTGTGGAAAGGAAATTCCTAGGATGATAGACTTTAGGGGCTGAACTACTCACAGAAAATACCCAATGTGATATTCATGGAGATTTTGCATCATGTAGTTTATGGAATGTAGTGGAAAGAACTCCAAGCAGGAAGCAATTTATACATTCTCATCCCAGATTCTTCAAAGTCACAATGTTAATACATTCCTCTTCCTTAGCCCTGCATGAAATCATGGGCTGGCTAGTGGCAACAAAACCTGTTTCACAATATATCAGCAAGGTATTGTGGTCTAGATTTTTCATATAGCCCATTGCTTTAGAATGTGATCATACATAGCACATATTGTACTATTCTCAGACTGTAAGGCCACTGCAGAAACACTGAGGTTGAAAGTATTCCATTTTAACATGTTATACTGGGTTGGGAAAAAAAATGTGTTTTCAACATGGTCAAGAAAATAAGAGCATTGTGATACAGTTACCAGTAAGTTTCCATGGTTTCAAAATCTCATTTAACCTCTATTGTAGAAGGGGATAAGGATACAAATAATACACAGTCTCTGTTCTGGATAAGTCTGCAATTTACTTGGACAAACAGGCTAAGCATGGAGGATACAATTGGATGGTTATTCTATAGGAGTTGGCTCATGGTTAATTCTGACAGCTGGAATCCTGCTAAAACTTCCATTGCTGAGACTTGTTTTTGGCTTTCTCCTGTCACTTGGGGCAGTCATACATGGCAGCATGTTCTAGACAAGGCCAAATAAGCTTCAGAAATCTTTGATGGCTGTGCTAATTAGAATAAAAAGAATATTATTTTTTAGAAGGTATCAAATGTGAGATCTGATTCCCAGTCACTTTTGTAGAAATCCTGTAATTTCTCATGAAAACTCACCTTCAAATACCTGAAAAATGCATATTTTTTCCTAAAGTTCACCTAACAATTATGTTACCAATTTTCCATGTAGACTCGACCTATAATCAAAAGAGAATGATTTCCCAAATTGTACAAACACGATGCCTTTGGAGTCACCCTTGTGTAGTGGAAAATAGCAGTTTCTGGAATCAGACAGACTTGTTTTCCTGCCCCATTTCTGCCTCTTACTAGTTAGGCAAGTTCACATAGTGGTTTAGAGGACAGATAATAGAGACAAGCTGCCCGATTTCAAACTTCTGGTTTGCCACTATATTTTGACATTGAGCAAGTTACTAAACCTTTCTGTTCCTCAGTTACTTTACTTATACATGTTGTTGATGAAAAAGCTAAACTCTGTAACATATTTTAAGAGCTTTATTTTAAGCCAATGTGAGTGACCATGGTCCAAGGATCTGTTTCAAAAATGTCCTGAGAAGTTAGTTTAGTTTGCTTTTCTACATTTTAGGGAGACAGAAGTTACTGGCAAAGACATAAATCAATACATGCAAGGTATACATTGGTTCAGCTCTGAAAGGTGGGATATCTCAAAGCAGAGGGGCTTACAGGTTATAGGTGGATTCAAAGATTTTTTGATTGGCAGTTGGTTGAGAGTTAAGCTAAAGACTTGAAGTCAGTAGAAAGAAGTGCTTGAATTAACATAAGAGGGGTGACGAAGCCAAGGTTCTTGTTATACAGATGAGGCCAGAATAGATGGTAAATGTGTTTTTGGAGATCTTAAAAAGTGTGAGATTCTTAGTTAATCTCTCCCAGATTAACTATCTGGGAAAGGCCTATCTGCATTAATGGAGACTCTCTACAGATGTAAAATTTCTCTCACAAAGATGGCTTTTCATTGCCATTTTGAAATATGTCAAAGAAATGTATTTTGGGGTAAACTATTTTGATTTTCTTCAGGGTCAGCTATGTATCATGTGATGCTATACCAGAGTCAGGTTGGAATTTGGTTTCTTATTGCCAAGGAGTCTGTTTTGTCAGGATTACGATGTCTACTTTAATGTTAATGCTGGTTAGTTGTCCCTTAACTCCAAAAGGGAGAGGTTTTAATGAGATGTGTCCAATCTCCCTTCTCCACATGGCCAGGAATTCAGTTTTTCTGGCTTTCCTTGGCTCAGAGCTTGTTAGTTTAGTTGGTTCCAAGGGGATTGAGGGGCACTTAGGATTTTTTGTTAGTTTGTTTACAGTGTGACTAAAAATAGCTCCTAATTTATAAGGCAGTTATGAGAAGGATATGAGTTCATATATGGAAAACATTTAGAAGAGTGGCTAGCACAAAGTAGCACTGTGTATGCCCTAGGAATGGTGATGATGATAATGATAACTAGTAAGATGATGGTCCCAGGGATTTTATATATATATATATATATATATATATGTATATATATATATGTGTGTATATATATGTGTGTGTATATATATGTGTATATATATACGTGTATATATATGTGTATATATGTGTATATATATATGTGTGTATATATATGTGTGTGTATATATATATGTGTGTGTATATATGTGTATATATGTATATATGTGTATATATATGTGTATGTATATATATATGTGTGTATATATATATATATATATATCAGGGCTACAGATTCCTCATCTGCTAAAGTACAGGTAGTGTTGTCTGTTTCTAAGGATTACTGCAAGGGTAAACAGATAAGTATATAAATGATTTCAAATATAATACTAACTAAATAAATGTGTTTCCCACCATCCTATCTCAACCATTCTATCTTCTGTTTATAGAAGAATGGAAATAGCAATTAATGAACTGAGGATTTGGCTTTTTTCTTTTTTTAATGTCATTGATCCCACAAGCTTATACATGGTCTTTCAGCACCTGTACTTGGCTAACTTGATTTTTTACATACCCAGCAGTTTTTGTGCTGCTTCAGTCTCAAAATCTTTTTGATAATGTAATATTTACTATCTATTCTTCAAAAAAATTATAATGGTTAATCCTTGAAGCAGTAATTTGGGTTGCATTACACAATCCTTTCTCTTGTCCTGGAAAGGGAGTGCTCCTTAGAGAAGCCATCTGCTTAGCTATCAAATAGGCCCACCCAATCAGACCAACAGACAAAACTTCTCCTGATTCATTCTTCTGCTAGTTAGCACCATGGCAAGGTTTTATAGCATTTAACAAACATTTACTGAACCTCTTCTATACAACTATCACTTTGATAAACATGGCAATGTATCATCTAGATCCCCCTTCAAAGAAGTATTTGTTGCCCTAGCTGTTGGGAGTGCACTCAGCCCTTTCAAGAACTGCCGAAGGTCATACCATGCTAGGGAAAGCCAATATTCAATTTGACCTGCCTTTTAAAAAATTATAACTGAGAAAACTGTGACAATGAATGACATCTGACCTAACCAACTCCATCTTGCTTCTAAACTTCAAGCTGCCCTTGTTCATTTCTGGGGATAGGCTGAAATAACTTTGGGAGGAACGTAGTTTATACTTTAACTTTGAAACAAAGATGATAATAGCCCTTTCCCAAAACAAACCCCCTTCTTGCCTAGTTACCAGACTGCCTTTGTAGAACAAATTAGCCACAAGATTAGAAATTATGGTTTAGTAGTCATCAGCTAGAGGCCACATTATTCTAAACCTCTCCCATTGATCCTGAGAATAGCATCACTATTATAAAACCTGAGATTGGTGCTCAAGATATTTTTCAGACCCTGCACTTGATGGATCAGCTGGTGCCACCCAGTTAAACTGGCTCATGTACTCTTGTGGTCCCCACCCAGGAACTGACTCAGTGCAAGAGGACAGCCTTGATTCCCTATGATTTCATCTCTGACCTGGCCAATTAGAACTCCCCACTCCATAGCCCCTTACCCACCAAATTGTCCTTAAAAAACCCCAGTCTCCATATTTTGTGGAGAACTGAATTGAGTAATAATAAAACTCTGGTCTCCCATTCAGCTGTTTCTGTGTTAAACACTTTATCTATTGCAATTCCTTTGTCTTGGTAAATTAGCTCTATCTAGGCAGTGGGTAAAAGGAACCCATTGGGCAGTTACACAGTGACTTGAGGTGAGGTTATAAAAGTCTGGCAGTTTTGGCTCAGTGAGAGCCATTTTAGCTCTACAGCTCCCTGTGAGGATGGCTGAGGCTTTTGTATCTACATTGTAGCTCAATGTCTCCCTCTGCTCAGTTCTACTTTCTTCTCCTCCCTTCTACAGTTGTTGATTCATGGCCACTCCCTAATAAACATCCATCTCACTAAACTCCAATTGAGAATCTGCTTCTCAGATAATTCACACTGGAACACACTGCCAGTTACTTTCTAGGGGGTCTGTGTGATTTTGCATTTGGGAAAAGAAAAAAAACTACTATAGCCCCTGTCCTTCAAGAACTTTTCTGTCTTACATAGATACAAGACCAGTCCACACAAAATAACACCAACCAACTTAACATCATAGTGTCACAGCATAAAAGAAAAAAGGTTGGTCACCATAAGTCAATTAAGTCAGAGATGGCTTGTAGAAAAAGCTAGGGCTTGAACAGGATTTTACAAATAAATTAAATTTAGATAGTAAAAAGAAACAGAGAATGCATTCTCCATGAGAGGAACAGCATAAATAAATGCATGACTGTGGGAAAGACCATGGTACACTCAGCAAACCATAAGGAGATCTGGCTGACTGGTTTAAGCTTCTATTGGAGGGTTGTAAGAGATATTTTTGGAAGATAGAGGGATGTCAGATTTTGGAGGGTTGGCTAATGTGTCATGGACTGGAAAAAGTATACATACCTATAACCTTTCACAATTTACCATTTGCAAGATACATATCTGTTTTCCCCAGTTTAAATTAGTTTTCTCTGAACCATCCACCATTTATTTGTTCCTCCACTTACTGCTGGGAGACGTTCAAGAATATCCTTTCTAACTTTTTAAGAAAGAAAAGCTAAACAGTTCAATCCAGGCTTAAAATCATTGGTTTAAATAACAGCAAATACTAAAAGTATCACCAAGTCATGTTAGTCTTCTTATCCATCCATCTAAGATGCACACATTGACAGCGGAATGGAAAATTGGCATTCAGAGCTCAGAATTTGAGAATCCTTGTTTTGTGTATCACCCAGCCTGAGTCTAAAAAACTTTGCTTGGTAGATCGGTCATTCTGAACCAGAGGTTGACATTCCCCACCCCCATGACACTACAGGGCCTTTTAACATATTTTGAAGGCATGTTTGCTTATCACAACTAGGAAGGAGTCCAACTGACATCTATTGGGTAAAGGCCAGAAATGTTGCTAAATATTCTATAATGATCAAGACAGCCCCACCACAGCAAATAATTATTCAGCCAAAAATGTCAATAGTGCTGAAGTTGATAAACTCTGTTTTAGTCTACTTCTATATCAGCCTTATAAGAACTCTCATATCTTGAGGCCTAAAAATATACGTTTATTCTTTTCCAAATGGTAGCAACAGTTCAGCATTTCCATGGCCGTATGTGGAACAGTCTTCAAAAAAATTTCCAGACTTTGTTGTCTAATACAGTAGACACTAGTTGTATGTGGCTAATAAACACTTGAAATATGGTTGATCCAAATTGATATAAACTGTAAATGTAAAAAATACTCATCAGATTTCAAAATCTTAGCATAAAAAAGAGTGTAAAATATATACTTAATATTTTTAAAATACTTATTGCATGTTGAAATTATACTATATGGACATATTTGGTTAAACGAAATATATTATTGAATTTATTTTACTTGCTTATTTTTCTTTTTAAGTTGTGCCTACACAAAAATGTAAAATTACATATATAGCTTGCTTTATAATTGCATTGGGCAGTGCTGAGCTATATGACTTTTCATCTTTATCACTTTCCACATAGGCTCCTAAGAGATCTCGATACTCATACTAATTAATTAGCACATCCAGGATCCACTGAGAACCCTGTTCTATTCAATTTCCTAGACCTACTATTTAAAAAACTCAGCCCAGAAAAATATGACACAGAGTTATGCAACTTTGCTTTTTTATTCAGAATTGTTCACATTTTATTCTAATAGAACAGACTACCTCTATATCAGTGAAAAACTGCTATTTCTAAAATAGCATTCTTACAAACACCGCAACAATTGCCTATAAAAGTTTCTCTATGAAGAAAGCTATGGTTCTACCATGGTAGGAGAAGCATAAACTCAGGATGTCTTTGGTGGTGACAGAGGTCATGATTTAAGAGACATAAGAAAATGTGAATATTAATAAGAAAAGAGTAATGAACTAAGGTCTTTCTAAAGAAAGAATTTCAAGGTGATGACCCTCTTACCTTTCTCTGAGAGAAAAGATGCTTGGATTGGTGAAATGGAAACAGCACTGGACTGAGAGTTAGATACCTTAATTCTAGTGGTGTATCTGACATGTACTAAATGTATAACCTTGGGTGAACCACTTAATTTCACTGAACATCAATTAACTTAACTATAAAATAAGAGAAAGAATTTCCAAGGTTGTTGTTAGGATTATATGAGAAATTCTACATAAAATACCTTTGCAATGTAATGTTATGCTTATATAAACATATAAGGGGTTATTAGTATATCATCTCTTCTAAATGCATTAATAATGCAGAATGCATTTGAAAAAAATGTGTGTCCAAGTTAATGAAATGTAAGTCATTCCCAAAATTAATGACTGCCATTACTCAAAGGTTATATCTACATAAATGGATTGACTTAAAATCAGTTATCTATTTCAATGAAACAAGGGCAATAAAGTTTTTTGTTTTCAAAATAACTGATCATTTTATTGTGATGATATTTTGAAGTAATGGAAAACACTATTTATGCCTAAGTTTTTGGCCCCCAACTAGGATCAGTTCTCACCATATTGACAGTGTTTCAAGAGTAGCCTTTTATTTGGAACAACTAGGCTCCATGGTTGTGGTTAAGACACAAAGAGAAGGTCATGCTTTTACACTGATAATATTTTGAGACAAATTCTTTTTCAACAGTTGATCATATTTATTTACGAAAATGATAGAGACAGAGACAGCCAAATGCCTAGGCAAATAGGGAAGGGTCCCTGGAGAATCTCCAACCCACCCGGGTCATTGTGTATAAGGGGTTTGTCTAAACGTGCCCACGGCAAAAAATTCCGTCCCTTAAGACATGCGCAGTAAAGGAAATAGATCAATTTGGAGTGGCTCAGACTAAGGGCCCACATATTCACTGGAAGAATGGGGTGGAGCCACCAGGAATTTGCACCTCATACAGGGAAGAAGCCTGGCCTCTTCAACTCATGTATGGTGGCCTGGTACTCAATTTGTGAGGTGAAAACTTGTGTGCAGGACCCCTCTTTTTGTCGACAGTTTTCCTTTTGCTTACTAAATTCCACCCGCCTCACTTTTCAATGTGCTACATGCCTAATTTTTCCTGGCCATGAGACAAGAACCCATATTTAACTGAACTAAGGAGCAAAAAACCTGCACCAGAACCATTTACTATCTTTAATTAGTTATAATATGAAACAAAAGTATTTTGAGGATGCTGATTCCAGGTAGCATAGCACAAGAGTCAAAACTCTTGTATCGGTATAAAACAGGGTTTGAAATCAAGCTCAGCCATTATACAGTGTGTATTATCAGGACTTTGAACAAGCTATGTAATCTTTTTGGTCTCAGGTTTCTTATCTGTGAAATAGTGATCATAATAGTATCTGCTGCCTTGGGTTATCACAAGAATTAAAGGAGAAAATCAATGTCAGGTACTTAACTAACATTGTATAGTTACCATGTGCTCAATGAAATTATTTAATATCAACATTTTTGATAATAATTATTACACAGAGAAAGGATTAGTGAGACCATCTTAAGCAAAGGAATTGAATAAAAATGCATGGAAATAGAGCTATAAAAAGAGTACAAACTATATTGAGGGTAAGTGAAAAGAAGCTTCTACTTTAGAGTTTATGAGGGAGACTAATGGGAAAGCAGGAGACTATGGATTTATGTATTGAGGATAAGAATTTAGAACTCTATACTCTAAGCAATGAGTTACTGAAGTAACTGTTTTTAAACAGCACCAAGCCTTCTATATATATATTCTACTACAATTTCACAATGGCCAGGAAAGTTTTAGTTTTTAACAATCATTGAGAAATAAGTCTGTTGGAAAATCATGTGCTTAGTTTAAATGTGTTTTTAAAATGATATCCTAGTACAGCATTGATTTGCAGCTACAAGTTCTTTAAGCAGTTTGTCTCAAAGTATCAAATACTTTTGCTCTCTGAGTGATAAGTGTTAAAAACAATTTAACACAATGTAATCAGTAAACACTTAACAGGCAAATACTGATAAAAAAATTTTAAATACTGCTTTCAAAGTAAAAGTTGTTTTCAAGTATTCATGACTCTAACATGTAGGTACACCAGGCAATCATAATCTCTATTTTATACTGCTAAGACACAGAAATGGAAAAAGTGAGTCCTAAACAAAAGGAACTCAAAAATGTAAATCAAAACCACAATGAGATACAAATTCACAGCAATCAGAATGGCTTTTAAAAAGAAAAAGGAAAAAATAAGGTGTTGGTGGGGCTGGGGAGAAAAGGGAATGCTTACAACACTGTTGGCAGAAATGTAAATTAGTTCAGTCACTGTGGAAAGTTTGGAGATTTCTCAAAGAACTTAAAACAGAACTACCATTTGAGCCAACAATCCCATCCCATTGCTTGGTATATACTCAAAGGAAAATAAATCATTCTACCAAAAAGACACATGCACCCATATGTTCTTCACAGCACTGTTCACAATAGCAAAGACATGGAATCAACCCAGGTGCCCATCAACTGTGGATGGGAAAAAGAAAATGTGGTATATATACATCATCAAATACTATGCAGCCATAAAAATAGAATAAAATAGTGTCCTTTGCAGCAACATGGATGCATCAAGAAGCCATTATCTTATGTGAATGGATGCAGAAACAGAAAATAAAATATTGCATGTTCTCACTTATAAGTGGGAGCTAAACAAAGGGTACATGTTGACATAAAGATGGGAACAATAGACACTGGGGAATATAAGAGGGTAGAGTGGGGAAATAATTTAAAACTACCTTTTGGGTACTACAGGAGATGGGATAATTCATACCCCAAACCTCAGAATCTCACAATATACCTTGTAAAAATCCTTCACATGTATCCCCAGAATCTAAAACAAATGTCGAAAAAGAAAAAAAAAGGAAAAGAAACTCAAAACAAGTGTAAAATGTCTTTAGAAGTAAAGCAAAGTGAAAGAAATGATAATTGGCTGGAGGGTTGGCTCAGGCCTGCAATCCCAGCAATTTGGGAGGCCGAGGCAGGTAGATTACTTGAAGTCAGGAGCTCAAGACCAGCCTGACCAACATGGTGAAACCTCGTCTCTACTAAAAATACAAAATTATCAGGGCATGGTGGCTCCTGCCTGTAATCCCAGCTACTTGGGAGGCTGAGGCAGGAGAATCGCTTGAACTCGGGAGGCAGAGGCTGCCATGAACTGAGATCATGCCATTGCACTCCAGCCTAGGAAATAGAGTGAGACTCCATCTCAAAAAAAAAAAAAAAAAAAACAGATAATAAAGTAGTCATGGATTCTTTCATTCATTCAGTGATTCATTGAACAAGTTTATTGCTTACTTATGCCTTCTACTTGCTAAAGTGTACTTTTACCTTCAAAGGAAATTGAAGGCAATCCTGACTGAGTCAAAAAGGTTAACAGCAGAAAGGTCAGAAATAAGAGTTTGTCCTTTCAATCAGGGAAGTAGACAGCCAAGCAAACAAAAGAACCCTGTGGTAGTGAGAGAGTTAAATTACCAGCAAAATATAAGAGAACTTCCAATCACCATAATGGCTAAATATTAAGTTGTTGGGATTCTTTCATGTATGGGTAGAGATGTTTACATTTAAATATTGAAAAAAGCTAATGTTTGTCCCTGAGAAAATCTTAAATAGATATATCTTTATTCTCAAAGGTTTAAGAAAATATTCAAATCTGCATCTGTCTTTAAAGTGTGCTCCAGTTTGTTTCCTATTTAATTATGGTATTTTGGATGCAAGATTTTTTGCTCCTTAGTTCAGCTAAATCTGGGTTCTTGTTTCACAACCAGGAAAAATTAGGCATGTAGACACATTAAAAGGTAAGGAGGGCAGAATTTGTTAATAAAAAAAAAAAAAGCTGTCAACAAAATGAGGGGTCCTAGATGCAGGTTTCCACCTCACAAATTGAATACTAGGCCACTACACATGAGTTGAAGATGCCAGGCTCCTTCCCTGCATAAGGCACAAATTCTTGGTGGCTCCTCCCCATTCTTCTAGTGAGCATGTGGGCCCTTAGTCTGAGTCACTCCATATTGATTTATTTCCTGTACTGCGCATGTGTTAAGGGACAGAATTTTTTACTGTGGGCATGTTTAGGCAAGACCCCTGTGCACAATGACCTAGATGGGTTCGAGGTCCTCTGGGTACCCTTCCCTAATTGCCTAGACATTTGGCTGTCTCCTGCCTCTATCATTACCCCCTCCAAAGAAGTACATCTAACTGCCATTAGGATAAGGATAAGGACAAGGACAAGGATAAGGATAAGGATGATAACTGATCTTAAATGCTTTCTGCTGACTGGTGGTGCTGTATTGTGAAAACAGCAGTCAGATCTCTCTCAGAGGCCTATCTAAGGATCCCTGGTAAAAGGGGGGCCATTATTCGAGGCTCCAGTTGCTTGACCATTTGGAGTTCAATGGCCTGAAGGTGAGAAGAGACAAGCAAAATGATTAGAAGACATATATCAAAATGAAACAAAAGTGGGGGCAAGGACAGCTTAAAAATTCCGAGGCTGCTAACATGCCCAGATAACCGGTGGCTATAGTTATGCTTGCTAAGATTTAGGTACATGGGGTTTCACTTTGGTTAGCTCTCTTGGTCTTATAAAAAACAAAAAACAAGAAAACCAAACTCTGGGTTACAGACACCCTATTTATTCCTATCACCTGGCAGGATTTGCAGGGTAACTGCCCAGAACTAGACTATTGATCCAGATTTTTACATTACACATTTCTTTTGTTTCTTCTGAGCTGCAGCCAGAGATTTCTGGTTGGTTCACAGGAATGAGTAAGATTAGTCCAAATTGTAGGCAAAAAACAACTAATGAATCTAGAATTTAATGACAAATGTAGGATAATTTTTGAAACATAATTTCTCTGTCTCCAGTCCTCATTTTTGTTAAAAGCAAATCATGGGAGATCATGGCAGATGGGATTCAGGACTAGATTGCAGCTCCGTACAGAGCAGTGGGCAGCAGCTCACATTGTGAATTTTAACTCCAGATGTACTGCAAGAGTCAACCAGCAATCCCGAAAGGACCCACAGACCCTCTGAAGGAAGCGGACTGCTCCTGCAGGACCCAGGAGACCCCCCCCCCCAAAACTGTGAATGACCGAACTGCAGAAGTGGGAAAGGGAGACCCTCCTCTCCTGAACACATACCCGCACAGGAGAAGCCAAAGGTCTGTTTGTGGGAGAAGTTTCTGACTTTACTTTGAGCTGAGTCAATTTGGAGAGCCAAGTGAAATACAGGTGTAGAGGAAACAGCAGAAAGGCCCCTGGGAGCTAGCTGGGTCCCCTAGCAGGCCATTCCTTCCTGGCACCACAGGAAACAAACAGGAGAAAAGCAGGGGCTAAAGCTACACACAGAGAAGCAAATCTCTAGCTGAACTTTAACAATTTGAAAGGGGTGAGAAGCTTTTTGACCAGAACTCTGGAGAGGGTGCAAATCCCGTGTACAGACTCCACAGGTAGGGGAAGAAGCAAGCCCTTTTCTTTCACAGCTGGGAGGCGGATAGCCTGGGGCAGGTTTTCAAGCCCATCTCTCTCTCCACCTGGAAATGGTCTGGGAGCTGTTATGGGGGACACAGTGGGAATGAGACTAGCCCTTTGGTTTGCATGGGAGCTGGGTGAGGCCTGTGACTGCTGGCTTTCCCTCACTTCCCTGACGACCTGCATGACTCAGCAGAGGCAGCCATAATCCTCCTAGGTACACAATTCCAGTGACCTGGGAATCTCACCCTCATCCCCCACAGCACAGCAGTGGCAGCAAGACCTGCCCAAGAAGAGTCTGAGCTCAGACATGCCTAGCCCTACCCCCGCCTGGTGGTCCTCCCCTACCTACTCTGGTAGGAAAGACAAAGGGCATACAATCTTGGTAGTTCTAAGGCCCTGCCCACTGCTAGTTCCTCCCCATAATTCCACAGCTGCTGCTCTCTGGAAAGCACCACATCCTGGCAGGGGGTCAACCAGCACAAAAAATAGAACATTAAACCACCAAAGCTAAGTACCCTCAGAGAGTCCATTGCATACTCCGTCACCTTCACTGGAACAGGCACTGGTATCCATGGCTGAGAGACCCATAGATGGTTCACGTCACAGGACTCTGTGCAGACAACCCCTAGTACCAGCCTGGAGCTGGGTAGACTCGCTGGGTGGCTAGACTCAGAAGACAGACAACAATCCCTGCAGTTCGATTCACAGTAAGCCACATTTATAGGAAAAGGGGGAGAGTACTAAATCAAGGGAACACCCTGTGGGACAAAAGAATCTGAACAACAGCCTTCAGCTCTAGACCTTCCCTCTGACACAGCCTACCCAAATGAGAAGGAACCAGAAAACCACCTCTAGTAATATGACAAAACAAGGCTCCTCATCACACCACCCCCCCTGCCAAAAATACACTAGTTCACCAGCAATGGATCAAAAGCAAGAAATTTCTGATTTACCTGAAAAAGAATTCAGGAGGTTAGTTATTAAGCTAATCGGGGAGACACCAGAGAAAGGCAAAGCCCAATGCAAGAAAATCCAAAATAGGATACAAGAAGTGAAGGGAGAAATATTTAAGGAAATAGACAGCTTAAAGGAAAAAATCAAAAGTTTAGGAAACTTTGGATATACTTTTACAAATGTGAAATGCTCTGGAAAGTCTCAGCAATAGAATTGAACAAGTAGAAGAAAGAAATTTAGAGCTTGAAGACAAGGTCTTAGAATTAATCTAATCCAACAAAGACAAAGAAAAAGAAAATATGAACAAAGTCTCCAAAAAGTCTGGAATTATGTTAAATGACCAAACCTAAGAATAATCAGTATTCCTGAGGAAGAAGAGGATTCTAAAAGCTTGGAAAATATAATTGCAGGAATAATCAAGGAAAACTTCCCTGGCCTTGCTAGAGACCTAGACATCCAAATACAGGAAGCACAGAGAACACTCGGGAAATTTATCTCAAAAAGATCTTTGCGTAGGCATATTGTCATCAGGTTATCCAAAGTTAAGATGAAGGAAAGAATCTTAACAGCTGTGAGACAGAAGCACCAGGTAACCTATAAAGGAAAACCTATCAGATTAACAGCAGATTTCTTAGCAGAAACCCTACAAGCTAGAAGGGATTGGGGCCCTATCTTCAGCCTCCTGAAGCAAAACAATTATCAGCTAATAATTTTGTATCCAGTGAAACTAAGCATCATATATAAAGGAAGGATACAGTCTTTTTCAGACAAATGCTGAGAAAATTTGCCATTACCAAGCCACCACTACAAGATCTGATAAAAGGAGCTCTGAGTCTTGAAACAAATCCTGGAAGCACATCAGAACAGAACCTCTGTAAAACATAAACCACACAAGACCTATAAAACAAAAATACAAGTTAAAAAGCAAAAACTAAAAACAAAAAAATCAAAGTATACAGGCAACAAAGAGCATGATGAATGCAATGATACCTCACATTTCAATACTAACACTGAAAGTAAATGGCCTAAATGCTCCACTTAAAAGATACAGAAGAGCAGAATGGATAAGAACTCACCAACCAACTATCTGCTGCCTTCAGGAAACTCATCTAGTAGATAAGGACTCAAATAAAGTAAATGGGGGGAAATTGTATTTCATGCAAATGGAAACCAAAAGCAAGCAGGGGTAGCTATTCTTATATCAGAGAAAACAAACTTTAAAGCAACAGCAGTTAAAAGAGACAAAAAGGGACAGTATATAATGGTAAAAGGCCTTGTTCAACAGGAAAATATCACAATTCTAAACATATATGCACCTAACACTGGAGCTCCCAAATTTATAAACAGTTACTAATGGACCTAAGAAATGAGATAGATAGCAACACAATAATAGTGGGGGACTTCAATACTCCACTGACAGCACTAGACAGGTCATCAAGACAGAAAGTCAGCAAAGAAACAATGGATTTAAACTATACCTTGGAACAAATTGACTTAACAGATATATACAGACCAAAGAATACACATTCTATTCAACAGCTCATGGAAATTTTTCCAAGAAAGACCATACGATAGGCTATAAAATGAGCCTCAATAAATTCAAGAAAATTGAAATTATATCAAGCACTCTCTCAGACCACAGTGGAATAAAACTGGAAGTCAACTCCAAAAGGTACCTTCAAAACCATACAAATATATGTAAATCAAGATAAAAATTAAAAAATTCTTTGAACTGAATGACAATAATGACACAACCTATCAAAACCTCTGGGATGCAACAAAGGTGGTGCTAAGAGGAAACTTCTTGGCCCTATAAAAGCCTACATCAAAAAGAATGAAAGAGCACAATTTGACATTCTAAGGTCACACCTCAAGGAACTGGAGAAACAAGAGCAAGTCAAACCCAAACCCAGCAAAAGAAAGGAAATAACCAAGATCAGAGCCATACTAAATGAAATTGAAACAAAAATAAATAAAAAGATAAATGAAACAAAAAGCTTGCTCTTTGAAAAGATAAATAAAATTGATAGACCATTGGCAAGATAAATCAAGAAACAAAACAGGGGATATTACATCTGACATCACTGAAATACAAAAGATCATTCACAGCTACTATGAGCACCTTTACATACATAAACTAGAAAACCTAGAATAGATGGATAAATTCCTGAAAAACTACAACCCTCCTAGCTTAAATCAGGAAGAATTAGATATCCTGAACAGACCAATAACAAGCAGTGAGATTAAAATGGTAATTAAAAAATTAACAACAAAAAAAGTCCAGGAACAGATGTATTTACAGCAGAATTCTACCAGACATTCAAAGAAGAATTGGTTCCAATCCTTTTGACACCATTCCACAAGACAGAGAAAGAAGGAACCTTCCCTAATTCATTCTATGAAGCCAGAATCACCCTAATACCAAAACCAGGAAAGGACATCACCAAAAAAGAAAACTACAGACTGACATCCTTGATGAACATAGATGCTAAAATCCTTAACAAAAAACTTGCTAACCAAATCCAACAATATATCAAAAAGATAATCCACTATGATCAAGTGAGTTTTGTACCAGGGATGCAGGGGTGGTTTAACATAGGCAAGACAGTAAATGTGATACACCACATAAACAGAGTTAAAAACAAAAATCACATGATCATCTCAATAGATGCAGAAAAAGCATTTGACAAAACCCAGCATCACCTCATGATTAAAACTCTCAGCAAAATTGACATACAAGAGGCATATCTCAATGTAATAAAAGCCATCTATCCTTAGCCAACATAATACTGAATGGGTAAAGGTTGAAAGCATTCCCTCTGAGAACTGGAACAAGACAAGTTTGCCCACTCTTACCACTCCTCTTTAAAATAGTACTGGAAGTCCTAGTCAGAGCAATCAGACAAGAGAAAGAAATAAATGGCATCCAAATCAGTAAAGAGGAAGTCAAACTGTCACTCTTTGCTGATGATATTATTGCTTACCTTGAAAACCCTAAGGACTCCTCCAGAAAGCTCCTAAAAGTGATAAAACAATTCAGCAAAGATTCCAGATACAAGATTAATATACACAAATCAGTAGTTCTTCTACACACCAACAGCAACCAAATGGAAAATCAAATCAAGAACTTGACCCTTTTTACAGTAGCTGCAATAAAATAAAATACTTAAGAATATGTGTAACCAAGGAGTCGAAAGACCTCTACAAGGAAAACTACAAAACCCCACTGAAAGAAATCATAGACGACATGAACAAATGGAAACACATCCCACATGGGTAGAATCAATATTGCGAAAATGACCATATTGCCAAATGCAATCTACAAATTCAATTCCCATCAAAACACCACCATCATTCTTCACGAATTATAAAAAAAAATTCTAAAATTAATTTGGAACCAAAAAAGAGCCTGCATAGCCAAAGCAAGACTAAGCAAAAAGAACAAATATGGAGGCATCACACTACCTGATTTTAAACTATACTATAAGGCCATAGTCACCAAAACAGCATGGTACTGTTACAAAAATTGTCACACAGACCAATGGAACAGAATAGAGAACCCAGAAATAAACCCAAGTACTTACAACCAACTGATCTTTGACAAAGCAAACAAAAACATAAAGTAGAGAAGGGACACCCTTTTCAACAAATGGTGCTGGGATAATTGGCTGGCAACATGTAGGAGAATGAAACTGGATCTTCATCTCTCATATTATACAAAAATTAACTCAAGATGGATTAAGGACTTAAACCTAAGACCTGAAACCATAAAAATTCTAATAGATAACACTGGAAAACCCCTTCCAGATATTGGCTTAGGCAAGGATTTCATGACCAAGAAGCCAAAAGCACATGCAATAAAAACAAAGATAAATAGCTGGAGCCTAATTAAACTAAAGAACTTTTGCACGGGAAAAGGAACAGTCAGCAGAGTAAACAGACAACCTACAGAGTGGGAGGAAATCTTCACAATCTATGCATCTGACAAAGCACTAATATTCACAATCTACAACAAACTCAAGCAAATCAGTAAGAAAAAAACAAACAATACCATCATAAAGTAGGCTAAGGACATGAATAAACAATACTCAAAAGAAGATATACTAATGGCCAACGAACATGTGAAAAAGATGCTCAGCATCACTAATGATCAGGGAAATGTAAATCAAAACCACAATGTGGTACCACCTTACTCCTGCAAGAATGGCCATAATCAAAAAATCAAAGAACAGTAGATGCTGGCATGGAAGTGGTGAACAGGGAACACTTCTACACTGCTGGTGGGAATGTAAACTAGTACAGCTGCTATGGAAAACACTGTGGAGATTCCTTAAAGAACTAAAAGTAAAACTGCCATTGGATCTAGCAATCCAAGTACTGGGTATCTACCCAGAGGAAAATAATTCATTATTCAAAAAAGATACTTGCACATGCATGTTTATAGCAGCAAAATTCACAATTGCAAAATCGTGGACCCAACCCAAATGCCCATCTATCAATGAGTAGATAAAGAATCTATGGTATATATATATACACATACACATATATATACACATATATATACACACATATATACACACATATATATATGTATATATGATGGAATACTATGCAGCCATTTAAAAAGGAATGAATTAAGAGCATTTGCAATGACCTGGATGAGATTGGAGACTATTATTCTAAGTAACTCAGGAATGGAAAATCAAACATCGTATATTCTCACCAATATGTGGGAGCTAAGCTATGAGGACACAAATGCATAAAAATGATGCAATGGACTCTGAGGACCTGGGGGGAAGAGTGGACGGAGGGGCGGGGGATAGAAGACTACAAATATGGTGCAGTGTATAATGCTCGGGTGATGGGTGCACCAAAATCTCCCAAATCACCACCAAAGAACTTACTCATGTAACCAAATACCACCTGTACCACAATAACCTATGGAAAAATTAATTAATTAATTTAAAAATCATGATAGGACTGAGTTGTTTGCAAAATAAACTTTAGTCTTATAGTTAGCCTGATTATTTGCATAAAGTACAGCAAGAACAATTATTTTTACATAGGTTTTTAAAATTGGATAAGATGGAACTCTGTTCCACAAGGCATCTCAGATAGGAATTTTTAAAGTTGAGCCCAGGCGTGGGTTTGTACTCTCAAATACCTATGAGCTGGGTGAATTTCTCTCTTCTTGAGGTCCTAATAATATGGGGTTCCTGGGTCTGTTAGAAAATGACATTCTTTATTCACCACAGGTTAGGAATCCTATGTGGAGACTGTGTAAACATGCTATCAGTACAGTTTTCCCAAGGAGATTTTATCAGATCTGTAAGCCAACCTTGATTCCTTAAAGGGAAGCATATCCTTCTAGTAAAAACTTTGGTAAAAGAACCAGTTTCTCCAATTGTGTCCTGTTGCAAAAGAAAATAGATTCTTATTGCACTGATGCAAAGAACCATGTTGCCATAAGTTAAGAATGCTCACAGATAGTTTCCAAATACTAGAGAAAACAGGCAGAGAGAAACAAACATGCTCCAAATTTTCTTCACAGGACTCTGCCTTACTCAATTATTAAAGACTGCAAATAGCATAAAATAAAAGTTTACTTGACTCTGTAAAACAAAACAAGGATCAGCAATGTTTTAAACAAAAGTTTGTTTAAAATTACTTCAGTTTTCTATTAGTTCAGTCCATGTCATTAACAGTTGTTCTGCTTGATATCCATAAACATTTAAGCTCTTCATGAGTCCTGTACTTTTTTCCTTTATTCCAATGTCACAATCTCCAAAGTTATCAGAACCCTGCATTTGAGAGCACTTGTCAAAGTTCTACAGCTGATTATAAACTCTTTTGAAGAGAATCAAAACAAGACAATTGTCTGTTAATAAGAAAATGTCCAGGGTAGTTACAGTTAAAAACACAATTGACAAAGAAATTTGGTTATCTCTGTGGTTTACAATAACTTAACATAATAGCCTTAATTATGATTGATAGCATATGTTCAGACATTAAAAATTTTAGGAATCCCGTACAATTTTGTAACATATATTAATATTATTCACTTAAATATAACCTGAAGAAGATTAAGCATCATTTTGGCAAGTCCATCTACCTAAACATGTCAATTAAGCCTGTTTACCTCTTTTGGATGCTCCAGGGGCCCTCTCTAGCATCCAACAGCTAGAGGTCAGGAAAGACAACCTTGAAGCTAAAATTTGATTTTGGGAAGCCTGTTTAATGTTAGAGTTTCAAAGCACTTGATATTATGAAACAGAATTTCAGATTACCCTAAGTTATTATTTTGCCAAAATGATGACTCAAAAAAATGTTTAAATACCAAAAAAACTTAACTCTTTAAGACGGAAGACTTCGGATTCCAGTTTGTCTCCTGTCTTCTCTTTCTTCTCCTTGACAGTCTATCCACAAGGCAAATGAAAATCATTCATTATCCTTTACTGTTATATGAAAATCTTGTACAAGGGAGAGAAAGCCAAATATAACACTTACATTAGTTTACCGTTAATGTCAATCCCAGTTTTTCTAATGAAACCTTATAGACAATTCTATCCCATCTTAACCAGTTTAACCATGAGGTGAGATTCTTATAAAACTTTTATAACGCTTTACAAATTTTGCTAAAGAGCAGATTAGTGCCTTAAGGAAACCTTGTTGTGTTTTTATTTCAATGCTCAATTTACAGAAAAACCATATAATATCCATTTGAATTTATTTTGCAAGGTTAATTTTTTAAAACATCCCATAACTTGTTTAAACTTTTAGCTTTATTTTATCTAATTTAAAACAATCCTTTAGCTCTAGGCAAAAATTTACATTTTCATGCTTTCTTATAATCTTTCACTAAAAACACATTTTACCATTCTTACACACCTTGCATGTAAATCCATTTTAAGTTAAGTCTCAATTACATGTTATAATGGTAATTCTTAGCAAATTTTAATTTTAGTGTAAAACCTGGTAAGTTGTTTTAATTATGCACTAAGTGCTGATGAAGTTTGATTCCTTCCAGCATAGTTATGGGCATGGTGGCCAGTCAAACAGCTCTCAAAGGCCAAAAAAGCAGTTTGCAACCTTAAAACATTTAGCAAACCTAGTATCTGACTTGCACAATTTAGATCACCTATTTACATTTTAATGACATTTGTATTTTCCTATCATCTTTAAGACTGTTTTTATTTCTCAAAGATTAAAGTCATGTGAACTAAAAAGCAGTACAGCTTTTACTTTTCCTTCAAAAAACTTTGATCTAAGAGCTTATTTTTCTTTAAGCCAATTAAATATGGCTGTTTTTTATATACATCATATACAACATATATATAACTACACAGACAAACAGAAAATCCAGTAGTTATAATATTTTTCATTTGCCAAACTCTCAATTGGATTACTAGTCTCAAGTGGGGCCTTTTAAAAGCAGGGCTAGGAAAACAAGCAGTTTCTAGGGACTAATAAACAGGTATAGGTAGAAGACAAAACTAGATTTTGAGAGGGATCTCTTTGCATCTAATTCCTGGGGTTCCATAAGGAAAACAGAGGTTGCTCCCAAAATGGAATCTGTGGCACTTTTTTCCTTTTTCCCAAGGAGTCTCAGGCAATCAGAAATTATCTTAGGGACTCTCATGCGTGCATTAAGAGTGGCAAAACAAGATGGAGAAAAGTAATGCGGTCAACTAATTAAAACCTATTTCCAGCAAAATAAGATCCAAGAAGAAAAAAACATAAAGGCCTTTTAAATATGCCTATAACTTGGATGTCCATTTTTAATTAAGCTGAGCATTCTTTAAGAAAGTCCTTTTAAATCTCTTATTACCTGACTTTAGCCATGCCAAGCAGCCAATATTTCTGGATTTTGAACTTTATCAAAAGTAACCTCACAGGTGAAACCAACAAGCCTCAATTAAGGTTATGACTTAACTGTGAGCATACAAGGTATTTTCAAGACATAGTAAGCAGTTTTTACAAAATCTAGAACATTTATGGCTCAGGGAAAGGATGATTTAAGAAAGGAAGCTAGAAGTTGTTCATGAGGAGGGAAGAGAATTAGCAAATGGCAAAAGTCACACAGATATCAATCTGAAAGCACTCATTCCCCAAGCTAGGATTGAACCTGGGCCACCATTGTAAAATGGTGGACACTAAAACAAAAATACTGTCATATGGTTACAGGTCATACTCCTAAAGACAAAAAATAAGATGGAGGCCTGCAGCAAATTTTTTACTGACCAGATTGCAGGGCTGACTTAAACAGTGGGCTTATGGGGTCCTTGGCCCACATGATATCCTAAGGTACCCCTTTTTTTCTGAGAGAACCATACTGAAAGACACACAAAGCACACCAGATTGGTTACAGCTTAAGAACAACTTCATAAATACTTTTTCATTAACCAAAACTTTACAGAGAATATAAACAGTGGTCCTTGTCATCCCTTTTACCAGTTTGCAGAAGGAGAGAGAGGCCAAAAGTCTGACTGGTAAAAAAAACTGTTACCCTTTTGCTGGCATGTCAGGCTTCTGGGTTCCCTTCCCCCAAGCTCAATTCTAAACCAACCAGTTTAAGGTGTGGGAAATTAACTTTTCTCAGTTTGGAGGATGCATCTGAGGGGAGTGTCCTGTAGTATGGGGACACAATTACCCATCTGCGTAGGGAGGACAGAGGAGGAAAAAGGAGAAAAGAAGGTTTTTCTTTTTTTTTTTTTTTTCAGAGGAACTCCAGGGATTCAGAATGCATTCAAAAGGAGGACAGACTGAAAAATGAATGGCTACTCATCTAGAAAGTGGGAGTCAGGTGTTCCTGGTTCCTTTCTCTTCCTAGTGAATACCTGGGGGTACATAACGGAGAGAAAGAAAATGGATCCTTTTTCCTTTTACTATCATAATATCCCTCAGTCCTGGAAACCTCAACAGGGTGCTGCCCATGGGTGCCAATGAGGCTTTCACCCATGCTAACAGGAAGCATAGGGGATGGCATTATCTGCTCTTACCCTTTCCCCCTGCTGTCAGTAGCCTTTTAGTCTACCTGCACTGCACCTATTAACTTTTATTGTTGTCTGCCTCTGCATCCCTTAGATCCAATTTTCTTTCCTAGCTGTTTGACCTGAAGCTTGGAATTGAGTCTGTGACCAAAGAACTGCTTCAGGGGACTGCATAGATTCATCAAGCCCCAGGTGTCCCTCACCAGACCAGCTGCTGCCTCCTTATCATAAGCTGAATGCTAAGGTGAAACTGTGCAATTGGGTCCTTCTCAAACAAGGGAAGGAAAAAGGGTGTCCTGTGAATTGGGATCCTGTTCTAATAAGATGCCTTTCAAGAACAAAACCTCTTACATAAAAGTTAACTCCTGACAGGGTGGAGAAAAGAAAAAAAAACAGCTTAAGTGTGGGGCTGTGAAGATGCCTGGAAGAATAACCTCTTATTCTTATGCAAATGGGCTTCTCTAACAGGGAGAGAAATTTTAATTGTTGTGGGACACAGCTGGACTCCAAGGCTGGGGGAGGGGAAGGCTCCATGGATGTGTGGCAGGAAACACTAGCCAGCTGGCCATGCTGGTCCTGGGCCCCTGAGGCAGCCTTGGGGCCCAGGCAGCAGCTGTGGCTCATTCCAACCCGGCATGGCCATTGGACATTGCACACACATGCGGCAGACATGGCTGTGTGCCCCAGCCAGGAGGGAACAGGGACAGGGAGCCGCCACTCACCCGTGCATCCTGAGTGTGTGCCCGTGGCCATTGGGGTGGAGGTAGAACACCCCCAATATTGTAAAAGAAATGATAGGTGCCATTACAGTCCTGAAGAAAAGAAAGAAAATGCCATAGAAAAGACTGGGTTGGACTGAGGCTGACATTCCTGACCCCTAAGTGCAATGGCAGAGGGGCAGTTTCTCTTGCACTCAGAAAAAGTCTGAGGATGAGAACACCCAGAAATGAAAGTGAAAAAGATTTTTTGGGTCCACATTTTGCTCACCCTTCCTCATGTCCCCATATGGGCCACAAAAACGATGCATGATTTTTTGCTCCTTAGTTTAGCTAAATCCCAGTTCCTGTCTCACAACCAGGAAAAATTAGGCATGCAAACATATGAAAAATTAAGGAGGATGGAATTTTTTAAGTGAAAGAAAAGCTCTCAACAAAAAGAGGGGTCCTTCACAACAGGTTTCCACTGCAAAAATTGAATAGTAGGCCACCACACATGAGTTGAAGACGCAAGGCCTCTCCTCTGCAAGGTTTCATGCACGTCCGTGTGAAGAGACCACCAAACAGGCTTTGTGTGAGCAATAAAGCTGTTTATTTCACCTGGGTGCAGGTGGGCTGAGTCCGAAAAGAGAGTCAGCAAAGGGAGATAGGGGTAGGGCCGTTTTATAGGATTAGGGTAGGTAAAGGAAAATTACAGTCAAAGGGGGTTGTTCTCTGGCAGGCAGAGTGGGGGTCACAAGGTGCTCAGTAGGGGAGCTTTTGAGCCAGGATGAGCTAGGAGAAGGAATTTCACAAGACAATATCATCAGTTAAAGCAGGAACAGGCCATTTTCACTTCTTTTGTGGTGGAATGTCATCAGTTAAGGCAGGGCAGGGCATATTCACTTCTTTTGTGATTCTTCAGTTACTTCAGGCCATCTGGGTGTATACGTGCAAGTCACAGGGGATGCAATGGCTTGGCTTGGGCTCAGAAGCCTGACATTTCTGCCTTCTTATATTAATAAAAATAAAACAAAATAGTGTTGAAGCGTTGGGGTGGCGAAAATTTTGGGGGATGGTATGGAGAGATAATGGGCAATGTTTCTCAGGGCTACTTCAAGCGGGATTAGGGGTGGCCTGGGAACCTAGAGTGGGAGAGATTAAGCTGAAGGAAGATTTTGTGGTGAGGGGTGATATTGTGGGGTTGTTAGAAGAAACATTTGTCACGTAGAATTATTAGTGATGGCCTGGATACGGTTTTGTATGAATTGAAAAACTAAACGGAATAAGTGAAGGAGAAAAACAGGTATTAAAGGACTAAATTGGGAGGACCTAGGACACCTAATTAGAGAGTGCCTAAGGAGATTCAGCATAGTTCTGCCAGCAAATATTTTTTTTTTACTTTAAGAGTTAAGAGTGGCGGTTTGGGGATAGCACCAGGAGATATCAGCTGTGACGGCGTGGAGAAACAGTGTAAACTGGCAGTGTAAACAAGAGCAGGGCATGTATGAGTAGTTGAGAACACTGAATAGGAGTATGACTAGACAGAAGATAGTAGGGATGACAAGTTTTTTGGGGCACAGTCTAAGTTGGTCTGGTGTCTGGAATGAGACTGGGGCCTAATAAAAAGGAACGTCCATACAGGAGCTCAAGTGGGCTGTACCTTGTAGCATTCCGAGGACAGGCCTGAATTCTGAGAAGGGAAAGTGGTAAAAGTATTGTCCAGTCTTTTTTAAGTTGGTGGCTGAGCTTGGTGAGGACCATTAGTCCGTTCTACCTTTCCTGAAGACTGAGGACTGTAAGGGATATAAAGGTTTCACTGAATACCAAGAGCCTGAAAAACTGCTTGGCTGATTTGACTAATAAATGCTGGTCCGTTATCAGACTGTATAGAGGTGGGAAGGCTAAACTGAGGAATTATGTCTGACAGAAGGGAAGAAATGACTGCATGACCTTCTCAGACCCTGTAGGAAAGGCCTCTACTTATCTAGTGAAAGTGTCTACTTAGACTAAGAGGTATTTTAGCTTCCTGACTTGGGGCATGTTGAGTAAAGCTAATTTGCCAGTCCTAGGTGGGGGCAAATCTTCAAGCTTGATGTGTAGGGAAGGGAGGGGGGCTGAATAATCCCTGAGGAGTAGTAGAATAGCAGATGGAACACTGAGAAGTTATTTCCTTGAGGATAGATTTCCACGATGGAAAGGAAATGAGAGGTTCTGAGAGGTGGGCTAGTGGCTTGTACTATAGCATAGCCTGCCTTTGCTGGTGTGTGGCGATTAGGCCTGGTGGAACCGCCATCAATAAATCAAGCGTGATCAGGGTGAGGAACAGGAAAGAAGCAAATATGGGGAAATGGAGTGAATATCAGGTGGATCAGAGAGATACAGTCATGGGGGTCAGGTGTGGTATCAGGAATAATGTGGGAGGCCAGATTGAAGTCCGGGCCAGGAACAATGGCAATTGTGGGACTTAACAAAGAGTGAGTACAGCTGAAGGAGCTGGGGAGCAGAAAGTATATGCATCAGGTATGAGGAAGAAAATAGATTTTGGAAGTTATGAGAAATGTAGAGAGTGAGTTGAGTATAGTTTGTGATTTTTAGGGCCTCTAAAAGTATTAAAGCAGCAGCAGCTGCTGCACGCAGACATGTGGGTTAGGCTAAAACAGTAAGGTCAAGTTGTTTGGACAGAAAGGCTACAGGGTGCAGTCCTGGCTCTTGTGTAAGAATTCTGACCACACTAACCATGCCTAGGAAGGAAAGTTGTTGTTTTGTAAGGGATTGAGGTTTGGGAGATTAATCGGACATGATCAGCAGGGAGAGCACGCATGTTTTTATGAGAATTATGCCGAGATAGGTAACAGATGGAGAAGAAATTTGAGCTTTGGAGGGGGATACCTGATATCCTTTGGAGAATAAATGCTGAAGGAGAAGAAGTGTGTCTTGTTGAGAAGATTCAAAGGAGGGGCTACAAAGAAGAAGGTCATCAATATATTGAATAAGGTGAGAAGCGGAGGGGTGGAAAGAAATTAGATCATGAGAAAGAGCTTGGCTGAAGTAATGAGGACTGTCCCTGAAACCTTGCGGCAGCACAGCCCAGGTAAGCTGCTGGGACCGATGAGTGTCAGGATCAGTCCAGGTGAAAGCAAAGAGAGGCTGGGACGAGGAGTGCAGGGGAATAGTGAAAAAAGCATCTTTAATATCAAGCACGGTATAGTGAGTTGTGGAGGAAGGTATTGAGGACAAAAGAGTGTACAGGTTGGGAACCACAGGGTGGATAGGCAAAACAATTTGGTTGATAAGGCACAGATCCTGAACTAATCCGTAAGACTTGTCCGGTTTTTGGACAGGTAAAATGGGGGAATTGTAAGGAGATTTTATAGGTTTTAGAAGCCTATGCTCTAGCAGCCGAGTGATAACAGGCTTTAATCATCTTAAAGCATGCTGTGGGATGGGATATTGGCATTGAGCCGGGTAAGGGCGATTAGGTTTTAATGGGATGGTAATGGGCATGTGATCGGTTGACAGGGAAGGAGTAGAGATGTCTCATACTTGTGGGTTAAGGTGGCGGGATATGAGAGGAAGACGCAAAGGAGGCTTTGGGTTGGGGAGAAGGGCAGCAATGAGATGCAGCTGTAGTCCAGAAATAGTCAGGGAAGCAGATAATTTAAAGTGTCTCGGCCTAATAAGGGAACTGGGCAGGTGGGGATAACTAAAAAGGAGTGCTTAAAAGAGTATTGTCTAAGTTGGCACCAGAGTTGGAGAGTTTTAAGAGGTTTAGAAGCCTGGCTGTCAATACCCACAACAGTTATGGAGGCAAGGGAAACAGGCCCTTGAAAAGAAGGTAATGTGGAGTGGGTAGCCTCCATATTGATTAAGAAGGGGACGGACTTACCCTCCACTGTGAGAGTTACCTAAAGCTTGGCCTCCGTGATGGTCTACGGGGCTTCTGAGGCAATCGGGCAGTGTCAGTCTTCAGCCACTAAGCCAAGAAGGAGTCAGTCAGAGAGCCTTGGGCCAGAGTTCCAGGGGCTCTGGGAGTGGCTGCCAGGTGAGTTGAACAGTCCGATTTCCAGTGGGGTCCCGCATAGATGGGACACGGCTTAGGAGGAATCCTGGGCTGCAGGCATTCCTTGGCCTGGTGGTCAGATTTCTGCCACTTGTAGCAAGCTCCTGGGGGACGAGGTTCTGGAGGAATGACTGGCCGCTGCGGTTCAGGCGTTTGGAAGTTCTTGTGTGCTGGAGATGTGGCTGGGGTTTGTCTCACAGTGGAGGCAAGGAATTGCAACTTTTTTTTTTATTATTGTACACCTTGAAGGTGAGGTTAATTAAGTCCTGTTGTGGGGTTTGAGGGCCAGATTCCAATTTTTGGAGTTTTATTTAATGTCAGGAGCAGATTGGGTAAGAAAATGTATATTGAGAATAAGATGGCCTTTTGACCTTTTAGGGTCTAGGGCTGTAAAGCATCTCAGGGTTGCTGCTGAATGAGCCATGAACTGGGCTGGGTTTTTATATTTGATGAAAAAGAGCCTAAACGCTTCTGATTTGGGATAAAGAAAAAGGAGCATTAACCTTGACTATGCCTTTGGCTCCAGCCAATTTTTTCGGAGTAAATTGCTGGGCAGGTGGGGGAGGGCTAGTCACGGAATGAAACTGTAAGCCAGACCAGGTGTGAGGAGGGGAGGTGATAAATAGATGATAGGGTGGAGGAGCAGAGGCTGAGAAAGAATTGGGACTTAGCTCGGCCTGGCGAGGAGGGGAGAGGTCAGATGGGTCTGTAGAAAAGGAATATTAGAAAGACTCAGTGATGCTTGGGGTTGGGACTGAGGGGACAGGTGAGAGGCAAAGAAGGAAGATTTGGGGTGAGTTGCACTGGGCACAGAGACTAGGGAGGGACTGATGTGTAAAAGAATGCCTGGACATCAGGCACCTCAGACCATTTGCCCATTTTACAACAAGAATTATTTAGATCTTGCAGGATGGAAAAATTGAAAGTGCTGTTTTCCGGCTATTTGGAACTACTGTTGAGTTTGTATTGGGCTCAAGTGGCATTGCAGAAGAAAATAAGGCATTTAGGTTTTAGGTCAGGTGTGAATTGAAGAGGTTTTAAGGTTTTGAGAACACAGGCTAAGGGAGAAGAAGGAGGAATGGAGAGTGGAAGGTTGCCCATAGTGAAGGAGGCAAGTTTAAAGAAAAGGGAGAGTAGAGACACGGAGGGAAGTGGTTAGGGGGTCCTTACCCTCCAGAAAAGTGGGAAAGGGGTCGGGGCACAGAGATACAAGGTTGGGGCATGGAAATAAGGGATCAGGGCACAGAGATATAAGAGGTCGGGGTGTGGAAATAAGGGATTGGGGCGCAGAGATATAAGAGGTCAGGGCATGGAAATAAGGGATTGGGGCACAGAGATAAGAAGTTGGGGTGTGGAAATAAGGGATTGGGCCACAGAGATATAAGAGGTTGTTGGGGTGTGGAAATAAGGGATCAAGTCATGGAGGTATAAGAGGTCGGGGCACGGAAATAAGGGATCAGGGCACAGAGATAAGAGGTTGGGGCATGGAATTAAGGGATTGGGGTGCAGAGACAGAGGTTGGGGCACGGAAATAAGGGATTGGGGCACAGAGATATGAGGTTGGGGTACTTGCCCCTCCTCTAGAAAAGTGGGACTTGCCGCTCAGGGTGAAGGAGAAGGGGTTGGGGGTTTCTTGCCCCCTAGAAAGGCAGAGAAGGGGTAGAGACACAGAGAGAAGGGGTTGGAGTACTTGCCCCTTCCCCAGAAAAGCGGGACTTGCTGCTAAAGATGAAGGACCAAGGCAGGCATCCCTGCATGGTCTGACACCTCTGAAACCCAGGTGAGTAATCAGAGAGGCTTCCCTGCAATGATTAAACACCAAGAGAAGGCTGCCTTCCCTAGTCTGTGGCCGGTGCCAGAGTTTTGGGTCCATGGATAAAACGTGTCTCCTTTGTCTCTACCAGAAAATGAAAGGAATTGAAATTAAGAGAAGGGAGAGATTGAAGTGTGGTGCCAAGATTGAAAGGAGAAAGAGGTTGAGGGATAGTGAGGGAGGTTGGAGAAGAAAGTAAAAAGAGGCCGCTTACCAGATTTGAAATTGGTGAGATGTTTCTTGGGCTGGTCGGTCTGAGAACCTGAGGTTGTAGGTGGATCTTTTTCACGGAGCAAAGAGCAGGAGGACGGGGGATTGATCTCCCAAGGGAGGTCCCCCAATCTGAGTCAAGGCACCAAATTTCATGTGCATCCATGTGAAGAGACCACCAAACAGGCTTTGTGTGAGCAACAAGGCTGTTTGTTTCACCTGGGTGCAGGTGGGCTGAGTCCGAAAAGAGAGTCAGCAAAGGGAGATAGGGGTAGGGCCGTTTTATAGGATTTGGGTAGGTAAAGGAAAATTACAGTCAAAGGGGGGTTGTTCTCTGGCGGGCAGAGTGGCGGTCACAAGGTGCTCAGTAGGGGAGCTTTTGAGCCAGGATGAGCCAGGAGAAGGAATTTCACAAGACAATATCATCAGTTAAAGCAGGAACAGGCCATTTTCACTTCTTTTGTGGTGGAATGTCATCAGTTAAGGCAGGGCAGGGCATATTCACTTCTTTTGTGATTCTTCAGTTACTTCAGGCCATCTGGGTGTATACGTGCAAGTCACAGGGGATGCGATGGCTTGGCTTGGGCTCAGAGGCCTGACATAAGGTGCAAATTCTTGGTGGTTCCACCCCGTTCTTCCAGTGAGCATGTGGGCCCTTAGTCTGAGCCACTCCACATTGATTTATTTCCCTTGCTGTGCATGTGTTAAAGGATGGAATTTTTCACCGTGGGCATGAGTAGGCAAACCCCCTGTGCACAATAACCTGGGCAAGCCAGAGGTTCTCCAGGGACCATTCTCTGTTTGCCTCAGCATTTCACTGTCTCCTGCCTCTATCAGTTCCAGACAATAAATTCCACTCATGGTGATTCATTGACTTTATCATGTCTTAAGAAGTGGAAAACATTAGTTATTAACTCCATGGACAAAACATATATAAATGCAAACATCCACCACAAACAAAATTTATCCAACAAAGCTTTCATGATTAAAGAGGCTTCTTTTTAATAGGCTTTTATTCGAAGTTGGTGAAAATAGCTTCTCAAACCTCCATGAAAGCTTCAAAGTAGGAAACACTGAATGATTCGTAAAAAATATATATATATATATATTTCATGGTTAATTTGGTATCATTTATTTTTAGGTATTGGTAACTCAATGGAAGTGAAATATTTGTATTAGCACTGACTGAGTGAGAGTCACATATCTCTTGTTATCAATCAAGATATTGTATATACATCAGGGACCCAAGTGCAGAGTGGATACAGTGTGCATAGAACTATTTCAAGCATGATGTCATTTAAAGCCATATTACAACACCAAATAAAATATTTTGCATCACACCAGAATGCCCATTTCTAAACAGAAAGCCTTGTTGAAGTGTTGCAGTTTGAAATCAATGCTTAAAACTATTTATTTCAATTGTTTGAAATCAATGCTTAAGTATTTCCTATCTCAGGATGGATTTCAGAGAAGTAGATAGATGTTCATAGGCAAAGAGAGAAAGAAGCACAACAGATATGCCAAAGCTTTAGAAAAGTTCATGTTGCTGAGTAACAAAAATTTTGAAAGTTCAGGTCAAGTCATGTTAGGGATGATGAAAAAATATTATTTTTAAAGTTCTACTAGATCCCATGGATAAGAGACTCTACATTCATTTGTATCACTTAACTTTTACTATATAACAATCCGCTTCAAAACTTGGTAGATTAAAACAGAAAGCATTTATTTACTTCAAGATTTTGCAGTTTGGGAATTTAGGCTCTGCTCACCTGGATAGTTCTTCTGATTATCTTGGCTGAATTCATTTAGACATCTGCACGTAGCTTCTGGGAATTGGCTTGTTATCAACTATAGCAATGGGGGTGAATGTGTCATGTATTTCTCATCACCCAGAAGACTATCCTACACTTCTTTTACTTGGTGGCTAGGGTCCAAAAGAGGACCAGACTCAATGTGCAAGCACTTTCGAAGCCTCTGTTTGCATTGCTTGCTAGCGTTCAACTGGCCAAAGTTTATCAAATGGCTAATTTCAGATTAAAAAGTAGAGAAATACACTCCAGTTTTTGATGGAAGGGGGTACAAAGTCATGTTGAAAAGTGTCACACAGACAAGAATGGAAGGAATTGTTGGGGCACTTTGAAAACAGTCTAAAACATTATCTTTAATATTAGAAATAACCATTGAGGTACATATTCATATTCTCATTTCTTTAGAGAAGCAGAATTTAATGTTCAGAAAGTTTGAATGACTTGCAAACATTTCACATTAGCAGAGCATGGTTTAGAATCCAACTTTGTCTAACTCCAAGTCCCATTATTTGCAATACATGAGGAATCTTCCTGGAAAATCATTAGTGCCAGTTGTTGAGATCCACTGAAGATCCTTGATTCTGATGGTAAAATGGTGAAAAAGTTTTATGAAGATGGCTTCATATGTTAAAGAGAATAAAATGAGATGAGATTAAAGAGAATTTTCCCTGTGTTGTAGAAACTGGGACTATGCATTGGATCCTAGGCATGGACACAAGTATCTTCTAGCACCCAGGGAAAATAGCCAATTATTCAGGACCCTACAAGCAGCTATTTTGTATCTTCACAGCAGTAAAATACATTCTATTTTCACAGGTAAATAATTTTCTTCTTAAAGTTGCTTGATGGATGCACTTTCAGAAACTCTATTTCTTATAGTCCTCAAGAACCTTAGTTTTCATACAATGACAACCACTGTAAACAAAAACTAACACTTTATTTAAAAGACTTTTTATTTTCAAGCATTCCATCTGTTCCAAAACATGCTGAATAAAAAATATTTGCTACACTACCTATTTGAAGTTGAACAAAATCTCAATTTCTTCCATTGAACAAATGTGCCCTATCACAAAATACACTTATATAGGAAGAATTAAGTTTAAAACCCGATTGTTCACTGAACACTCCTTTTCATAAATGAGCACACATTGCTTATTGCATTTCAGTACCTGGTTTTGAATAAACAATAAAATGTAAATATCTCATAATTCCATAAAATGAATGGCTACTTCCCCAGTGGATGGTTTTCAAAAGGATTTGTAGAAAATAGTCATCCACCTTCATTTTCTTCTGTTTCCCCTAGATAACATTTTCTATTTCAGGGAGTATTTTTGTGCCTAAGTATAGACTCTTTTGTTGTCAGTTTCTTTCCCACCCTAGTTCTTTGAGGTGATGGCTCAGGTTCTATTACTGCCTACCACACATGCATTCTGAAGCACATACATAACTCACGGAGGTTTTCATTCATTTTATTTTCAGAGGAGCTAATAATCTTAGTCTCCATCCCATATATCTCTGAGAGTTATTCAAAGTCAAGACTAAAGACTGCAAAACCCTATAGAAGTAGAATTTAAAGTTTAGCCCCTATTCCACAGTTTATTGACTGTGTGCCCTCAAGAAACATATCACCTTTTAGGACTGTAGGTTTTTATTTGTAAAAATGGAATAACAACAATAACAGCTACTAACTGAAAGGGTTAAACTGAATATCTCAGAGACAAAGAGAGAGCTATGCCCTGAAGTCTTTAATTCCATTAAGACCATTAATAAGAAACCAAAGCAGTTTCTCAAGAATTAGTGGTGTCAGTAGTATTAAATTCAGCTTTAGAAGGCAGCTGTTTCCTGAGTAATGGAGGCTCATGATTTCAGAGATGAATAGCATGTAACCAGAAAATGCAAGATATATTCTTTCCTGGGTCAGGACAGCCTGGGACTCTTAAGAAAACACATTTTAAAGAATGGTATTTGATTTTTTTTTTTTTTTTTTGAGATGGAATCTTGCTCTGTCACCCAGGCTGGAGTGCAGTGGCGCGATCTCGGCTCACTGTAACCTCCACCTCCTGGGTTCACACCATTCTCCCGCCTCAGCCTCCCGAGTAGCTGGGACTACAGGCACCCGCCACCACACCTGGCTAATTTTTTTGTACTTTTAATAGAGACGGGGTTTCACTGTGTTAACCAGGATGGTCTGGATCTCCTAACCTTGTGATCCGCCCATCTCGGCCTCCCAAAGTGCTGGGATTACAGGCGTGAGCCACTGCGCCTGGCCAAAGAATGGTATTTGACTTTTGATACTTGATCTCATATTCTGCTAGTTGCAGAAGCAATCAACGATGTTAGAAAGATGCTCATGCCTGGGATTCCTAGGACCTCGCTTCCAAACATAGTTCTCAACTTTCTGCCTGGCATTCTGGGGTGAATTCCTTTTTTCTCTGAGCCTCAGTTTTATCATCTGTAAAACTAAAAGTCAAAATTATATTGTATGAGTGTGATTTACTAAGCAGGATATTGCTTGTCATTGAAAAAGGATTGATAGCCTAATTATACCTTTTCAAGCTAAATGACTTCCAGGCTTTCTACTTCTAGGGTATTACATTGTCAATATGGTGGTGAGATATTATAGTGTCAGCCCTCAGTAAAACTGAGAAGTAAGTGATTTCTAAGTATTGTCATTTATAGTTTCTAAGTATTGTCATTTCTAAGTATTGTCAAACACACACCTAACCTTCTTCACCCAGGTGCCATTCCAAATAACCCAATATCCATAGTCTGTCCATTCTGATCAGGGGCTATATGGATAATTTTCCCCAACCCAAAGCCTTTCAAGATAGCCACTGCTCTGTCCCACTCATTTCAGGGATGTAGAGCTCTGCTCAAGATTTATTTCACCTGCTATTTTCTCAGATGACGTTTCTTCAAAAGTCAGGGATAGATTGAAGAGTGGGTAGTAGTGAGCGCTCTATTCTCAATAAAAAAACTTAACTATAATATTACCTGCCCCAAACTCTAAATGTGGAAGAAAAATTGTTGGGTAGAGAATAGGTATGAAAATGCTAATGAATGAGTAATTAAATGGTATGATTCTGTGTTATGGTTTTGAGGGTAATAAAATATTGTCACTTTTACAATCAATTAATGAAAATGCCAAATAATGATGATGATGACGATGATGGTGATAACGATGATGACAACGACTCATATCCATATAGATCATTTTAAATACTGAGTGTTTCATATTTTCCAAAACCCAAATACTTTATTTCTGTTATAGAAAGTTTACTAAATCCATAAAATTTTTGTTAAACTTCTTTAACTGATAAAACTTGACACAGTGCAATGATGATGTGAGCCTTGGTTTAAAATGCTCATTTTTATTCTTCATTTTGACTTGTCAATGACCAAAGTGAATCTCCTGCCTTCAAAGCATAAGACTTCTAGTAAGCTCTGCGTGTTCTGGAAAATTGATTTTCCTGTGCACATTGCTGCTAGTGCCTCACTGATGAATGACCCTGCTAGTGAAACACAATTTCTACTAAATCAACAAATAGTTGTTATAAGGTGCTATAAGTCTTATACTAGTCTTACAACAAAAGCTTCTGTCTCCTGTTCTTTAATCCTTGTGAGATTCAAATGATGGGGAAGATTCCAATAAAACTTCCTCTTTGCTTATCTATTTTCTAGTTATTTCCTAAAATTCTGAGGAAGCAATTCAGTTGTGAAGAAAGAATGGTGTTATGTAATGTGGGTCAGGATATATCTTAGGGAATAGGGTCATTCAAGTGTCACTGGGAATGTCTTCCCATTAGGATTATGTCATAGATAAGGTTGTTGAATTGTCTTTGATGAAGGGAGGGAAAGAAGAAACAGGAAGGGAGGAGCAAGAAAAAAGGAAAGGGAAAGGTTAATTCTCAGAGGGTGCTATGGTCTGAATGTTGGTGTTCTCCTAAAATTCATATGTTTCAATGTAATACACAATGTGGTGGTATTAAGTGGGTACTTTTAGGATATTATTAGTGACCTTATAAAAGAGGTTTGAGGGAGCCCTGCAGCCCCTTCCACCATGTGAGAACACAGAAGTTACCACCTATGATAAGTAGACCCTGAATCTACTTGCCACCATTGTCTTGGATTTCCCAGCCTCCAGAGCTGTGAGCAATAAATTTCTGTTGTTTATATATTACCCAGTCTAAGGTGTTTTATCATAGAAGCCTGAATCTTTTAAGAGAGGGGGCATCTTGTGATTGTTAGACTTGGATTTATATAGAGATGAGTCATTCTTATTGGATTCACAGGAGAAAAGTGTTTAGTTTGAATGTGTTTTCTTGATTGTGACAATATCTCTGTTTCACTATTGTTTTGAGATTATATCAAAAGAAGAGAATTATTATTTTCCTAATTGTGTTGTTATATGATTACAATCAGTCCTAAGAATTATGCTTAGGTGTGTCCACTCAATATTTATTCCCTGTATTTTCCAGCTGTCAACTAGGTGTTCCCCACTCTTGGAGGATTGGTTTTGTGTAGGCAAGTAATTTTTTGTAAGTAGTGTGAGGGGTCTGCAGATGGATTTCTGTTAACAGTGGTGTAACACCATAATGGTGGATTTTAGGCATCAAATAGCAATAGACGTATCATCTTTCTTGATGGGTTGCTAGCAAAAGCAGCGTTATTCTCTCTATTCATTAGGACAAGTAGCTTTTAATAGCAAGGGAGGATTGGTAGTTGCATGAATGCTCTTTTATTCTGGCCCAATGAAGATAACTTTCTACCTAAAACATTTGAGAACTGTTGATGGAGATTGCACACTTATTTACTAAAATACAATTTTTTACTTATTTTCTGATGCTTTTTGGCTCTAGGCAGATATAATTTCTCTATTCTTTTCTACGATCTTATACTTTCAGTGTTCAGAAGCCACTGAGGGCAGTTTTCACTGTTATTCTGTTTCCATTTTTCTCAAAGAAAAATCCTCGACCTCATTACTGAGAATTTCACATTATTGCCTCTATTCTCTGAGACGTGAACTGTAATGTCTTTCTTCATTTATTATGCACAACTCTGATGTGTCCCAACACGTCTGTAGGGATCTTCCCTTTGGGTTCATCACCCGAGAAGGATGCCTGATGGATCTGCAGGTGAGCATTTCTTATATGAATAATAGTATTAAGATTATTATTATAGAGGACAGACAATGATCTGCTCTAATACTGCCTTCTGTGCAGCCTTAAGCTAAAAGAAGACAGAAGGCTAGTCCATCATTAAATTTTGTGTTCTGCAGTGCTCCTACTTTGGAGGAGATACATAATAAGACAGGCCAGAAAGTAGCTGGCTTCTAGTAATCCAAAGCATCCTTCCTGGAGATGGCTGCTCAGAGCTAATGCTTTGGGCTGGGGCTCTGTAACATAGAAACCTAACCGTACTTAGTGGATATGAATCTCATTTGTTTTGTACTCTTACCCATAAAACTCACCAGGCAAAGATACAGGGAATGGTAGATCTTGTCATTATCTGAAACAGGAACTTTTGAGTAAACTTTCTATCGAATGGCTACAGTATGGTGATAGTGCCTCAGGGTTTACTAATCAACATCAACCATCAGATTACTAAATTTCTTCTGAAATATCAAGTGTCAAAAATAAAAAGAAGCTGAGACTGATCACCAAAAGTGTATATACAGTCTAATCTGTAAGAACTCTGGAATTTCATATATGGTATGTTTTGCCCAAGGAACCATTTTTAGATTGTCTAAAAATCTACCTTTTAGCTTTAAACATTTGTCTAAGTACAAAGACAAATATTTTTCATTTTGGCACTGATAAGGTTTGGATGTTTGTCCTCTCCAAATCTCTTGTTGAAATCTGATTCCCAGTGTTGGAGGTGGGGCCCGGTGGGAGGTGATCGGATCATGGGGGCAAATCCCTCAGGAACAGCTTATCTACTTGATGATAAATTCTCACTCAGTTACTACACTTGAGATACGGTTGTTTAAAAGTCTGGGATTTTTACTCTCTCTATCTCTCTCTCTCTCTTGCTTTTCCTCTCACCACATGGTGTGCCTCCTCCCCACTTCCCCTTCCCCCATAATTGGAAGCTTTCTAATGCCCTCATGAGATGCAAATGCTGGTGCCATCCTTCTTATACATCCTGTAAAACTATTAGACAATAAAACCTCTTTTCTTTTTCTTTTTTTCTTTTTTTTTTTTTCTTTTTGAGACGGAGTCTCGCGCTGTCACCCAGGCTAGAGTGCAGTGGCGTGATCTCTGCTCACCGCAAGCTCTGCCTCCCAGGTTCACGGCACTCTCCTGCCTCAGCCTCCTGAGTAGCTGGGACTACAGGCGCCTCCACCACGCCCGGCTAATTTTTTTGTATTTTTAGTAGAGACGGGGTTTCACCGTATTAGCCAGGATGGTCTCAATCTCCTGACCTTGTGATCTGCCCTCCTGGGCCTCCCAAAGTGCTGTGATTACAGGTGTGAGCCACCGCCCCCGGCCAAAACCTCTTTTCTTTATAAATCACCGAGCCTCAGATATTTCTTTATGGCAGCACAAATGGACTAAAACAGGCACCAAACCAATAAAATCATAGGTATTATTAGAAATATATCAAATAAATAAATACACATATACATATACACACACACATACATATGGGGAGAGTGAGAGAGAATTTCTGAGGTATCGTAGAAACTGGAAGGCAGACAGTAAGCCTCAGATGGAAGACAGTCTCAGAAGGAAGCTGCAGTCAAGATTAAATGTGAGAACATTATCCCATCAGAAAGGGAGAATCAGCACAAGAGGTGGTTTACATCTGGAGATAGAAGAAGTCAGAAGCCGGTAGAGACTTAAGGAAAACTGACAGGGCAGTTTATGGCTATCTCTGTATACTTACCCAGACAATGTAGTCCCTGTGCTGTAGATACCTGCTTCCCCTTTTAAGCCAAATGGCAGCAGCAATTAGAGCTCATGGGAAAAATTATTGAAATTAGAAACCCAAAGATCAAGCCAACATCATCTTTTGCTGAAGTTACTGTAGTAGTCTTCTAATTTTTCTTCTTGCTTCCATCCTTGTCCTCCCAAAACCTATTCTTATCAGGCAGCATGAAATATCCTTTTATAATATACATTAGAGTATCCCTCTCCCCTGTTCAAAGAACTGTTCAAAGTACTCCACTGACTGTCATACATGAATAAAATCAAAAGGGCTCCCCATGGCTTTCAGTGCTTTGTATAATCTGCCCAAGCCCACCACTTTAACCCTATCATTTTTTATTATTTTTCTCCTCAGCAGGATCTAGCTATACTGACTTTGTCTTTGAAGTACATTTCTCCTCTGAGATTTACATCTAATCTTTCCTCTGGTAACTGGATGGTCCATGTCCTTACATGATTCAGTATTCGCTCAAATGTCGCTTCCTCAGAGAGGCCTTTCTGACCACTTTTTCTAAAGTCCTCCTTCACTCTCCATTCTTTAAGTATGCTTTTTTTTTTTTTTTCTTCACAGCACTCACTAACAGGCATATATAATAGGCATTCAATACACAGTTGTTAAATATTGATTGAAAAAATGAATAGTAAAAAATATAGAGAGCAAGAAACAAAAGCAGAACCGCGAATTAGTGAGGTGGAGGGCTGAACCAGGAAATTTTTCCAGAAGAAAGTAGAAAAGGATAAAGAGATGTCATATCAATGACATATTAAGGGAAATGGAAAATAAATCTACGCATTCCAACCTCTTTCAAATCAGAGTTCCAGAGGGAGAAAGTAGAGGGAATAGAGTGAAGGGATAAGATAATGTTTGAGAAAAAATGAGATAACTAAAATTTTTCAGAACTAAAGAAACACTTGAATGCTCTGAAGCGTATACTTTATATCTAGTAGGGCATACTTAAAAACACAACAAATACTAAGTCTACAAAGAAACACACTGCAGTGCTATTTCAAAAATGTTAAATACCTAAGAATAAATCTAAGCAGAAGTGTGTCAAATAATTAGAGTAAAAGCTATATTTTTTTCTAATTAATATCAATAGAGACCTGCATAAATTGAAAGTTATAACATGGTCTTGGATGAGAATATTCACATTTTATTATTTATTTTCATCTGTCTACTTTAGATTTAATTTTCTCTTCTTTTTTGTTTAGTGTCCTAAGGTAGAAGTTTCAATTCCTGATTTTAGATCTTTCTTTTTTTCTAATATATTTTTTTCTAATCAATGCTAAATATTTCATTCTAAGCACTGATTTTACTGCATCCCACAAATTTTGACAAGTTCTAACTTCATTTATATTTAGTTTAAAATATTGTATTTGAAATTTTATCTTGAGAATACTTTTTTGAGCCATGTATTACTTGGGAGTATGTTGTTTAATCTCAAAATATCTAGGGATTTTCTAACTGTCTTAATGTTATTGATTTCTGGTTTAATTCCATTGTGGTCTAAGAGCCTAGTCTGTATGATTTCTATGTTTTTAAATTTGTTAACATGTTTTATGATTCAGAATATGGATTTATCTTGGCAACTGTTTCACGTGAGTTAAAGAAGAATGTGTATTCTGCTGTTGTTGGATAAAGTAGTCTATAAGTGTCAAATAGATCCAGTTCATAGAAGGTGCTGTTCAGTTCAAGTATGTTCTTACTGATTTTCATCTTCCTGGATCTGTCAGTTACTGAGAAAAGTGTGTTGATGTCTCCAACTATAATAGCAGATTTGTCTATTTCCTTTTGCAGTACTATCAATTTTTATCTCATGTATGTTGATGCTCTGTTGTTAGATCCAAACCTTCCTATAATGATGTAATGTCTTCTTGGAGAATTGACACCTATATCATTATGTAATTCCCCTCTTTATCCCTGATAAGGATAATTTCTCCATATATAGAATTTTAGGCTGATGGAATTTTTCTTTCAACACTTTAGATATTCTCTCATCTTATTATTTATGTGATTTCTGAAAAGAAGTCCAGTGTCATTCTTATCCCTGCTTCTCTATAGGTAAGGCTTATCCCTCTGGTTTCTTTCAAAATTTTATCTTTATCTTTGATTTTCTCTAGTAATAATATGCTATAAAGTTTGTTGATATTTATTCTGCTTGGTGTTCTCCGAGCTTCCTGGATCTGTGATTTGGTGTCCGACATTAATTTTGGGAAATTCTCAGTCATTAGTGCTTCAGATGTTTCTTCTATTTCTTTTTTCTTTTTATCCTTTTGGTATTTCCATTATGCATATGTTACACCTTTTGTAATTGTCTAACAGTTCTTGAATATTATCATCCACTATTTTATTCTCTATTATTTCAGTTTTTATTGATATTTCCTCAAGCTCAATTATGCCTAATCTATTGATAAACACATCAAAAATATTCTTCATTTTTAATTCTAGCATGTCCTTTTGATTCTTACAGTTTCCATCTCTGCTTACATTAGCCAACTGTTTCTCCGCATTGTTCACTTGTTCTAAGAGAACCCCTAGAATATAATTTATAGTTGTTTTAAATTTATGTTATGATACTTTTAATATCTCTGCCATATTTAAGTTTGGTTCTGATGCTAGCTCTGTCTTCTCAAACTGTATTTTGACTATTTGATCTGCAAAAATTTGCAGATATGCCCTGCAATTTTTTACTTAAAGCCAAAGACGATAATTCTGAGTAAAAGGAACTAAGTGTAAATAAGCTTCCAGTGAGAGGTTTTATGTTCATATGGCTCGGGTTTAGGTTTTGTTTACTGTTTACTGTAAGTGTCAAAGGCTACAATTTCCTTTGGTATCCTTCCTTGTTTTTTTCTTTTTTTTCCTTGCCTTTGAAGTTCTCTAGATGCCTCTTGAATAAGGCCTGACCCATGCAGTTCTTTGCATTGTATTCCCACGTTATTACACATAAATGCTTTTGGTATGGTGGTAAGATGTAGAGAGTCGGGAAACATTTTACAGTTCTACACTTAGGTCTTAGTCTCTAAATGAGCTGGTACTCCCAACCTCTGACCTACACAGGTGTTTCTCTGTTTCTCCCTTCCCTTATTTAAGATAGGAAGCCTAGAGGAGGCTGTAGTTGGGCATTTCTTTCTTTCAAGTCAGTTAGATTCTGGTAAAACTTTAGTCAATTATGCTTTGGTGAAATAGTTTCTTTTGAGAGCAGGACTCATTAAGAAAAACGGAGTGCTCTGGGCATATTTCAAAATAGCTACTTTCTTCTCTCCCTACTGGAAATATGACAGGATTTTTTCTCCAATCTACTGCAAGAATCTGGTAGGACTCCCAGAGGTAAAACTCACAGAAGTATTAGGAGCCCCTAAGACTGGGGTTTTTAACTCTCAAACTTGTCAGTTTATCAATTACAACTTAAGTTATTTTTTTTACCCTTGTACTGGTTTCTGCTTTTATTTTTTTGTTCTGGTAAAGTTGTGATTCTCTGTATATATGCCTTGCTGTCTCTCCACTCTTTTGGGCCATCAAATTTCCCTGTGACCTCTACTTTTATAAAAGGTATTAGGAAAAGTATGCTACCTGGATTTGGGGAAATAATATTATCGTATCCCTAACTGACATAAGGACCTGGGATTATTTTTGGCTTTGTTTTACAGTGACTGTAATATTTTCAATTCTTATACAAAGAATGAATTCATTTTATATTTGTGCAGATAAATTTAGTATTCTTAAATTTCAAATATGAGATTAAAAATTCACACGCACAATTCAATTTTTAAAAAGTATGTGTATATTTCTTCAGTGAAATTTAAAAAAATGACATTTAAGAGTTCTGTGCATTATTAATCAACAAGAAAGATAAAACTAAACTCTTGCAGACTCTTACTATACACCTACAAAAATGGCTAAAATTGTAAATGGCAGGTGATACCAGTGTTAGTAGGAATATGTAGAGCAATTGGAACTCGTGTCATACATTGCTGACAAGGGTATACATGGTACAACCACTTTGTAAAACTCGTAGAATCTACTAAAACTATATTCCTTCAATTCCTAGGTATGCACCTACAGAGAATGAGCATCTTTGTTCACAAAAGTTCTACTGCACAAATATATATACCTAATATGTACCTACAAAAATTAAAAAAAGATGAGGATAGCATTGAGTCTATAAATAACTTTGGGCAGCATGGCCGTTTTCACAATATTGATTCTTCCTATCCTGGAGCAATGTTTTTCCATTGTTTGTATCCTCTCCACATCACACACTGAGGCCTGTCAGTGGGTAGGGGTCTAGGGGAGGGACAGCATTAGGAGAAATACCTAATGTAGATGACAGGTTGAGGGGTGCAGCAAACCACCATGGCACATGTATACCTATGTAACCTGTACGTTCTGCACATGTACCCCAGAACTTAAAGTATAATAATAAAAAAAGATACATACAACTATATCCATAGCAGCTTAATTCGATATAACCATGAATTGAAAACAACTCAAATGTTTGTCAACTGTTGACAGGGTAAATAGTAATACAATGGAATATTACACAACAATAAAACATAATGTATCTGGTGAGACATACAGACTCTGGAGAGGCATGGGAAAGCCATTAGGGCTGCTGGAAGTATTTTATATTTTGACATGAGTTGTGGTTATGTGGGCCTAAACATACATAAAAATTCATCAAGATATACACATAAGAATATTGCCATCAGTTTAAAGATTTCCATAAAAATTAATGAAAAATTAAAAATCAAGCAAAAAGTTGTCATTGCTGAATGACCTGCTGTTAGCTACAGGAAATTAGTTTGTCTTTGTGTTTTTTTCCATGCTTTTTAATTTTTCTATAATAAGCATGACTTTATTTATAATTTGAAATAAAGATCCCTAAGCTATGCTTCTGGTCTCAGTTTCCTTGCAGTATTATACGAGGCTTTTGATTTAGATGAAGAGTTTGTGCTTCAAAATCTCATGTCAGTAACAGGTACATAATAGGAGATTATTAAGTACCTCACCATGTGAATAGGACCATAATTTTAATACCCATAATTATGCCTTCAGGAGATTTATGAGTATAATATGACTACAGAATTAATATATTTTAAATTAATTAAAATATTCAATAAGTCATCTAAGTTTTGAATTTCCCATCTTTCCACTTCTGTCTTGAGCCTCCTACCATTGGTGCAGGGGATAGAAAACTTTTTCATTAATCTATTCAATTAGTTAATATTCATGGAGCACCTACTATATGCAATGTTTCATGCAAAGTGTTTGGAATGAATAGTGAGCAAAAATAGACACAGTCCTCACCCTCACAGAAACTAGATCAAATAACCACAAAAATAAATGAAAATTTCCCCTGTGTTAAGGGCTACAAAGAAGCACTCTATAACACTATGAAAGGGAATTAACTTTGATGGGCTGAGTACATGAGTATTGTGATGATAGAGGTGCATATGTTAGTGCGGAATTTCATCAATTCAGGCACACACTTAATTCCCTTTGTGGAATTTTGTAGTATGGTATGAAGTGTGAAATATACCAGTGTTTTTCAGTCCTGTGAGATGGAATTCTCTCTTTCTTGCAATAAATATATCCTAGTGTTCCCTTTTATTATCCTGAAATTAAATTGTTAGATAATCTAACCTACCTACACATGTTTTTTAAAAAAATTATGTTGCCTCAATTATCATAAAAAAAGAATAAATACCAAAATAAAATTTACAATGAGATAATGTGTGCTTCAGTATACAAATACTTGGGCACAACTATAGTAGAAGCTATAACAAAGCTATCAGGTGTTTGTACCTAATGTGAGATATTACTATGAATATGACAGTAACAAATACTTACTGATACAGGTGTTCTGTACTACTGACACAAGTACCACAAGTTGCATTATCTTTGGTGACATTTTCTAAATGGTGAATAAGGTTTGCATATATCCCAAGTGAAACAAAATACAGTCTTCCTTGATTCACTTGGTAATTTTATTTCTAACATAAGTGTATATTAAATACGTATAAAAATGTTTTGTTTGTAAGCAAAACAATTATGTTCTATCTTCAAATAGTTGTTAGTTTTTTTCTTTTATCCTACATGAATCTCCAGTGGAAAATTTAAAAGTCATGTGGGACACAGGATCAACATTTATTATTTGGGATTATTTCACATATGGCAGAATATTTGGTATTCCTGATTTCTGTTCCTGAGTTACCATGAAAAAATTGGCTATGATACTCAAAGTAATTGAAGAGGAAAATGTTGTTCAGAAGAGAGGAGGAGAACCACTCTTGAACTCTTCCACACCTAGAAACTCAATGAGTTGAATGACACAATTGAAACCTAGAGTGAAGAATGGCTTTTGGTACTTTCTTATAGACTCTGTGGGAAGTAATAAGCTACTAGTAGCAAGGCTTTTTAAATTATGCAATGTATTCTTTCTCTCACTCTTAAGAGTTGTAGAAGTTGCACACGTTTTCACATTAGATTTATATGATAATTTTTCATTTAGATAATTAAATTATTTTTTGCTTTGTATTTTATCTTGCTCTACTCCATAAAGTATGTTCACAGAAGGCTGATTGTAGCCAAACAAAGAAAGGGGGCTCTAGAATGTGCATAAAATATATTTATTAAGGATTGGTGTGGTTATATTTGTGACAGGAAGGTGAGGGGGCCAAGATTTGCATTTTAAATCTGAATGAAACTTATTGGAAATAAGCTGCTTATTAGTGTCTCTGCACATGTACATTGCTCATTTAGTGTAGCATTAGGAAACTATACAAAACATTGGAAAAATAAGTACTAATGACCCTCTCTGCAGAAAGGGAGCTGCAGAAAGCTAGACATTGAGTGATCAGGCATTTAAGTGGGATGAGTTCATTCCATTTTGGAAGCCATTTTTATTTATGTAAGAAAGGAATATGTGCATACTGTTTCCACATTGAAGTTGGATTTTTACAGTCAAATATTTTCCTGATACTGTTGAGTAACTAAGAACTAACTGACATCTAACCATCTGTTTTGGCTTTATTCTATCAATATTATTCATGTCATGATTTATTAATATTTCTACTGAATTATGAAAGCTTATTTGGCAAGTTATTAGAGAAACAATTATGAACCTTCTATCCCCTCCAAACAATACTTGTAGGGGAGAGGAAAATCTTTATTACAAACAAAAAAGCTTTTTTCCATTGAATATATATGGCAATGCCATGTGTCCTATATAGTTTACTAAGTACTAAAAATAATAGCTTATTAAGTACGTTCCAATCTCATAAGCTATCAGAGAAAAATTGATTTTTAAAATCCAATGAGTGCAAATCATATTTTGCTGCACTTGTTGTTGTTGTATTGACATCTGAAGAAGACCTTCAATAAGGTCCCTGGACCATAATTAAGTTTGTGATAGTGGAACAATCATTGCCCTACATGTTCTTTTAGTGTTGCTTCTTTCAACAGTCTGGACTACTAGGCTCAAATATGATCTGGGAATTTCAGGTGTCTATGTCACCTCATTATCTTGTAGAATCAGTTCCCACCTAGTATAGAATTGGACAAGTTCTAAGAATTATCACATTATCATAGATCTTATTTGAAACAGTCAGGTTTCCCCAAAGTGCAGAAATTGTAAAGATATTGTCTTAACAACTCCAAATAAGTTATTACAAACCAGAGATTACTTTTCCTAGGATGACTGTCTTAAAGGAATCACCAGGGTTTAATACCAAGTGTGAGCTGGTTAACTTGAACATTTCAGCTTCAAAGTGAAAACTTAGTTAGCTCAGTTTGTTAGCCCTGTGGTATGAATCATTTCTTTTTGTCATTTATTTCATAAACTGAAACACAGAACTCTAGAGTGGTAGGGACAACCTATCACCTCTATGAAAAATACCCATTAGATCAGAAGCAGACATACCCTCAACAACAGCATTTACCAGGAGAAAACTATCTAAGGAGAAATAATGCACAAAATCTCTTCTTTTATGCCTTAGCACAGAAGCGTTTTCATGATTTAAAAAATGAAATGCAGTGAAGAAATAAGAAAGAAATCAGTTAAGTCTGGATGAAGGGAAGGTTGAAACATCATTTCAAATCCAGGAAGACGATAGTTGTAATTTGTAGCATTTGCCAATTTCTGTTTTCAAGCTATCAACCCAGTGTCACGGAACAAGGAGTTGGGAATAAATGCACAGCAGCATACCATTTGTCTTAGGCTGTTTGTGTTGCTATAAAGAAATGCTGAGGCTGGGTAATTTATAAAGAAAAGAGATTTGGCTCATGGTTCTGAAGGCTATATAACCATGAAGCATAAAGCATGGCTCCAGCATCTCCAGCTGGTAAGGGCCTCAGACTGCTTCAATTCATGGCAGACAGAACAAAGGACCAGGCGTGAGCCAGAGATCACGTGGTGAGACAGAGGAATTGAGACAGAGGGGAGGGAGATGCCAGGGTCTTTTTAACAACCAGTTCTTGAGAGAACTAATAAAGTGAGGACTCACTTACAGCAAGGACATCAAGCCATTCATGAAGGATCTGCCACTGTGACCCAAACACCTCCCTTTAGGCCTCACTTGCAATATTGGAAATCAAATTTCAACATGAGGTTTGGAGGGTCAAATATCCAAACTGTATCACCATTATACAGTATTTCAACCACACAGATACAAGAAAGGTACACAACCTCAAGAATATAGATAGCAGTAAAGATATCCTGCAATAATTAGCACATTATGAGTTTTGAGTATTCTCTCTGTTTTTAATATAATTTATTTAATTATAAATTCATATATGTAATTATTTTTTAAAATAATAAATGTTTTTCACACTTGGCTGGCAAAATTGCTCCAGCAAACAACTGTCTGTGGTAAATAGACTAGGATTAGTTAAATTTGAAACATATTTGAGTATTACAGAGGCAGGTGATCTTTCTTAGCAAAACCATTTCCTTCATTCTCAATATTAAGTATCCCATTTTCCATTTCAGAAGGAAAGCTTCAGGGAAAAAAGCAAACCATGATTTATACTACCCAAATTGGGAAGTCTGTTTTGAAAAACTTTTTGGAAATTAGTAACTGAATGTTTTCTTAGAGATAAATGTTCAATATATCAGTCTCATAAAAATGAAGAAAGATCAAGGCTCTTCTGGAGCATATTTCACAAAATAAATAAAAATGAACTAAAGCCTAAGTCAGTGATTTAAACATTTTTGGACTAATTCTGCTGTTGAAAGAAAAACAAGGTGCTTGGATTTTTTATTTACTTTTACTTTAAAGATTCAAATAACTTGCATGGGAATAGGTGAGGAGTTTATAATAACATCTAATAGCCTGTGAGGTGGCCTTTGAGATACCCTCACAGAATCCCAGGGCTCCACAGAACTACTAGAATTGATGAATAAAAATGTTTGTAAACTTTTATGCAAAGAGTATATTTTTCCAGCTTTATTGAAGTATAATTGAAAAATAAAAATTCATATACTTAGAGTACATGTTTTGATTATATATAATATATACATATAGACATATGTACATAATATATACATATTATATATAATATATAGGAAAGTGATTAAATAGAACTGATTAACATAACCCTTTCACATGCTTATTATGTTTTTGCAATAAGCACATTTAAGACCTACATTCTTAGCAATTTTCAAATACACAATATATTATTATTAACAGTAGTCATTACACTATATGATAGTTCTCTGCAAAATGTATCCCTCTTATTTAACTGAAATATTGTACCCTTCAACCAATAACTCCCTATTCCCCTCACGACAGCACCTAGTAACCACCATTCTACTTTTTGCTTCTATGAGTTCACTTTTGGATTCCACATATGAGTGAGATCATACAGTATTTGTCCTTCTGTGCCGGTTTATTACACTTAGCATAATGTCCTCTAGGTTCATCCATGCTGTCACAAATAACAGGATATCCTCTTTTTTAGAATTGCATAGTGTCCTATTTTACACACACACACACACACACACACACACACACACACACATGCATGCATATTTATTTATTTATTTTGAGACAGAGTCTTGCTCTGTCACCCAGGCTGGAGTGTAGTGGTGTAATCTCAGTTCACTGCAACCTCCGTCTCCTGGGTTCAAGCAATTCTTGTGCCTCAGCCTCCCCAGTAGCTGGGATTACTGGCGTCCGCCACCACGCCTGGCTGATTTTTGTATTTTTTGGTAGAGACGGGGTTTCACAATATTGAGCAGGCTGGTCTCGAACTCCTGACCTCATGATCTGCCCACCTTGGCCTCCCAAAGTGCTGGAATTACAGGCGTGAGCCACCGTGCCTGGCCACAATTTTTTTTAATTCATTCACCATCAGTGAACACTTAGGTTGATTCCATATCTTGGCTATTATGAATAATGTTGCAATGAAGATATCTCTTTGACATAGTGACTTCATTTTCTTTGGATATATACCAAGAAGCAGGATTGCTGGATCATATGGTAGTTCTATTTTTAATTTCTTGAGGAACTTCCATACTGTTTTCCACAATGGATATACTAATCTTCATTCCAACCAACAGTGTGCAAGGATTCTAATTTCTCCAGATTCTCACTAGCACTTGTTATGTTTTGTCTTTTCATTGACAGCTATTCTAATAGGTGTGAGCTGATATCAGGTTTTAATTTTCATTTCTCCTACGATCAGCAATGTTGAACATTTTTTAATATATCTGTTGACCATTTTTTTATGTCTTCTTTTGAAACATGTTTATTCATGTCCTTTACCCATTTTAAAATCAGGCTGTCTGTTTTCTTGCCATAAAGTTCATTGAGTTCACTACATATTTTGAATATCAATCCTTCATCAGATGTATAGTTTGAAAATATTTTCTCGTATTCTCTAGCTTATATATTCACTCTGTTATGGTTTGCTGTGCAGAAACTTTTTAGTTTGATGCAATTTCATACATCTATTTTTGCTTCGGTTGCCTATGCTTTTGGTGTCGTATCTAAAGAAAAATATTTGCTAAGACCACTGTCAAAAAGTTTCACTAGGTGCTTTTTTTCTGGTAGTTTTACATTTTAAGGCCTTGTGTTTAAGTCTTTAATCCATTTTGAGATGATTTTTATATATGGTGTGAGACAAGGATCCACTTTAATTCTGCTACATATGGATATTCTAATTTTCCTAGATTTATTGAAAAGACGGTCCTTTCCCCATTTTATATTATTAGCACCTTTTTAAAAGATCAGTTGACCATAAAATTTATTTTAATTTATTTCTGGAATCTCTCTTTTCTTTTCTTTTTTCCTTTCCTTTTCTTTCCTTTCCTTTCTTTCTTTTTTTTCTGGAAACCTGGTCTTTCTCTGTCACCCAGGCTGGAATGAAGTGGTGCAATCACCAGTCATGATAGGCTCAAACTCCTGCACTTAAATCATCCTCCCACCTCAGCCTCCTGAGTAGCTGGAACCACAGGCATGTACCACCATGCCCAGCGTTTTGTTTTGTTTTTTTTTCTTTTTCATAGAGCTACAATCTCTCTACATTGCCCAGGTTTCTATTTTTCCATTGGTTTGAATGTCTGCTTTTATGCTGGCACCATGCTGTTTTGATTACTATAATATAGCCTTACAGTAGATTTTGAGATCAGAGAGTGTGATGCCTCCAGCTTTGTTCTTTTTGCTTAAAATTACTTTCACTATTTGGGGTATTTTGTGGTTCCATACGAATTTTAGGATTTTTTTCTAGTTTTGTAAAATATCTCTTTGGAATTATGATAGTGATTGCATTTAATCTGTAAATTGCTTTGAATAGTATGAACATTTTAACAATATCAATTTATAAATATGGGATATTTTTCCATTTATTTGCATGTTTTGTAATTTCTTTCATCAATATTTTATAGTTTTCACTGCATAGATCTTTCATCTCCTTGGTTAAATTTATTCCTACTTTATTTTGATGCTATTATAAATAGGATTGTTTTCTTAATTTATTTTTCAGATAGTTCATTGTTATGTTTCCCATTATCCTGAAGCAGCTGAGTTGGTAGAAGGGTGGAATGGCCTTTTGAAGTCACAATTACAATGCCAGCTAGGTGACAATACTTTGCAGGACTGGGGCAAAGCTCTCCTGAAGGCTGTGTATGCTCTGAATCAGCATTCAATATATGGTACTGTTTCTCCCATAGCCAGGATTCATGGGTTTAGGAATCAAGGGGTGGAAGTGGAAGTGGCACCACTCACCATTATCCCTAGTGACTCACTAGCAAAATTTTTGCTTCCTATTCCCACGACATTTCATTCTGCTGGCCTAGAGGTCTTAGTTCCAGAGGGAAGAATGCTGCCACCAGGAGACATACTGATTCCAGTAAACAGGAAGTTAAGACTGCCCCCTGGCCACCTTTGGCTCCTCCTACCTTTAAGTTAACAGGCTAAGAAGGGAATTACAGTGTTGGCTGGGGTGACTGGCCCAGACTATCAAGAGGAAATCAGTCTACTACTCCACAATGGAGGTAAGGATGAGTATGCGTGGAATACATGAAATCCCTTAGAGTGTCTCTTAGTATTACCATGCCCTGTGGTTAAGATCAATGGGAAACTACAACAGTCTAATCCAGGCAGGACTACAAATGGACCAGATCCTTTAAGAATGAAGGTTTGGGTAACTCCACTAGATAAAAAAGCACAACCTGCTGAAGTGTTTGCTGAATGCAAAGGGAATACAGACTGAGTGGTAGAAGAAGGTAGTCATCAATTCCAGCTATGACCCCATGACCAGTTGCAGAAACGTGGACTGTAATTGTATCATGAGTATTTCCTCCTTTTCGTTAAGAACATGTTTGTCCATGTATACACCTGCACTAAGAACATGTCTTCATTTTATTTCCTTTTTTTGTCATGCATATAAGTTTTATTGACTTCATATCAGCATTTAAGTGTTGTTAACTTTACGTAATAGCATTTGGGTTGGGAATTTATGCATTTCTGGTTGTACAAAGGATAGTTGTTTTATGTTAGGCGTTATTATGACCTTATTATTGTCTTCATTTGAACACTATATGTGATTTCAAGAGATGTGTATGGGTTCAAGTTGACAAGGGTTGGACTTGTGATGGCTAATATTGAGTGTCAACTTGGTTGCATTAAAAATGCCAAGTGTTGTTCCTGTGTGTGTCTGTGAAGGTTGCCAAAGGAGATTAACATTTGAGTAAGTGGAATGAGAAAGACAGACCCACCCTTAATCTGCGGGGGCACAGTCTAATGAGCTGCCAGCAGAGCCAGAATAAAAGCAGGCAGAAGAACATGAAAAGACTAGACTGGCCTAGTCTCCCAGCCTACATCTTTCTCTCATGCTGGATGCTTCTTGCCCTCAAACATTTGACTCCAAGCTCTTCAGCTTTGGGACTTGTGCTGGCCATCTTGCTCCTCAGCTTTCAAATGGCCAATGTGGGACCTTATCTTGTGACCATGTGAGTCAATACTCTTTAATAAACTCTCCTTTTTATATACATTTATCCTGTTAGTCCTGTCCCTCTAGAGAACCCTAGTACAGTTAGTGTATACAAACATTACTGATTTTTTATCTTAAGTTTGTATCCTATACCTTTACTGAATTTGTTAGTTCTAACAGTGTTTTAATGGCATCTTTAGGGTTTTCTATGTATAAGATCACTTCATCTTCAAACAGAGACAACTGTATGTATTTCTTTCCAGTTTGTATGCCTTTTATTTCTTTTGCTTGCCTAAATCCTCTGGCTAGGACTTCCAATACTATATTCAACAGAAATGGCAAGAATGGCTATCCTTGTCTTCTTCCTGATTTTAGAGGAGAAGCTTTCAAATTTTCACCATTGAGTATGATGTTATCTGTGGGGTTGTCGTATGTGGCCTTTGTTGTGTTCAGTAACATTTTTTTCTATATCAAAAGTGTTGAGAGTTTTTATCATAAAATGATGTTGAATTTTGTCAAATTCTTTTTCTGCATCTATTCATATAGTCATGATTTTTATCCTTCATTCTGTTAAAGTGATATATCATAATTACTAATTTGCGTATGATCAACCATCCGTGCATCTTAGGGATAAATCCCACTTGAATACAGTGAATGATCCCTTTAATGTGCTGTAGAATTCTGTTTGCTAGTATGTTGTGGTAGATTTTTTTAATCTATGTTCATCAGGGATATTGGTCTAGAATTTTCATTTCTTGTAATGTCTTTGTCTAGCTTTGATACTAAGGTAATGCTTGCCTTGTGCTTTGAAATAAAAAGAGCTCCCCCTCTTCTACTTTTTAAGAGTTTGAGAAGTATTAGCATTAATTCTTCCTTAATTGTTTGGTAGAATCCAGTAATAAAGCCATCAAGTCATAGGCTTTTTGCTGTTGTTCATTATTGGTCTTTTCAGTTTTTCTATTTCTTTATGATTCAGTCTTGGCAGGGTGTATGTTTCAAGAAATTTAACCATTTATTCCAGGTTACTTAATTTGTCGGCATATAACTGTTCATAGTAGTTGTCTATGATTCTTTGTATTTCTGTCATATCAGCTATAATGACTCCTTTTTCATTTATAATTTTATTTATTTGAGTCTTTTTCTTATTTTCCTTGTCTAGCTAAAATTTTTAAAATTTTGTTTATATTTTTTAAAACTAACTCTTAGCTTTATTAATCTTTTCTATTGTATTTCTCATCTCTATTTTATTTCTAATTTTTATTTATTTATGATCTTTAATATTCCCTTCCTTCTGCTTACTTTGTGCTGAAATTGGTTCTCTTTCTACTTTCTTAAAGTGTAAAGTTAAGTTGTTTTTCTTTTTGAGATTTTACATCTTCATTTAAGTGTCTATCATTGTTAATATTGCTCTTATAATTGCTTTAACTGCATTCTGAATGTTTTGGTATCTCATGTTTCAATTTTCATCTATCTCAAGATGTTTTTTGATTTCTCTTTTTCTTCCTTCTTTGACTTATTGGTTGTTCAAGAGTGTGTTGCTTCATTTCCACATATTTGTGAAATTTTTAAATTTTCTTCCTGTTACTGATTTCTAGCTTAATGCCATTGCTGTTGGAAAATATGCTTGATAATATTTCAATCTTCTTAAATTTGTTAAGGCTTATTTGGTGACCCAACATATAATCTATCCTGGAGAATGTTATGGGTGTGTTTCAGAAGAATCTGCATTCTGTTGCTGCTTCATGAAATGTTCTGTATATGTCTGTTAGTTCTGCAGGACTTTTCCTTAGTTCAGCTAAAGACAAGGTCCTTGTCCCATGGCCACAAAAGTTTAGGCTTGCAGACAGTTTGAAGGGTGAGTAAAGCAGGGTTTTATTGGGTGAAAAGGAACAAAAGGGGGATCAGGGACTCTCTGCAAGGCCAGAGTTCCACTGGTGTGCTTCCCACCTCACAGTTTGAATCCGAGGTTACACACAGGAAGAGGAGAGGCCAGGCTCCTCCCTGCTGCAAATGGTGTGAACCTGTGTGGCTCCACCCCAGTGCACACTCCCAGTATGCAGACTGGTTGGAGTTTTGCCAGGGACCCACTCCCACCTGGCTGTCTCATTGCCCCCTCTAAATAAGTACATCTAACTGCCATCATTAAAAATAAGGATGAAGACTGATCTTAACTGCTTCGTGCTGATGGAGGGCACTGTTTTGGGGAAACGGCAGTCAGATCTCCCTCAGAGGCCTAAGTGTTCCCAGCAGAAGGGACCATCCTCTGAGGCTCAGGTTGCATGACCATTTGAAGTTTGATGGACTGAAAGCAAGAACAGATGAACCGGGTTATTAGAAAACATGTAACAAAATAAAACAAGAGGAAGGGTAAGGACAGCTAAAAAATTATGAGGTCTTTTTCCAGTTTGCACAGGGAGAGGAAGGCCAAAAGCCTGACTGGTATAAAAACTTTAGCGTTTTGCTGGCATGTCAGGCTTCTGGGTTCCCTGCCTCTAAGCCCAATCCTAAGCCAACCAGTTTAAGGTTTCGGATATTAACTTTTTCCAGTTTGGAGGATGCATCTGAGGGGAATGTCCTGTAGTACAGGCACACAATTACCTATTAGTGAAGGGAGAACAGATGAGGAGAAAAGAAAACAAAGACATTTTTTCAAAGGAGTCCCAGCGGTTCAGGATGCATTCAAAAGGGGTATAGGCTGAAGATGAGTGGCTATCCATCTAGAAAGAGAGGAGAGGGCATCCCAGGTTTCCTTCTCTTCCTAGTAGATAACCAGGGTATGTGAGGGAGAGATGGAAGAGCATCCTCTTTCCCTCTTCAGTCCTTGCACCCCTCTCATCCCATTGACCTTGGCAGGTGCTGCCATGGGTACCAAAGCAGCTTGTACCAATGAAGCAAGGGGTCCAAGGGGGTGGGAACTATCCACTCTTGCCCATGTATACCCTATCTCCCCTGCTGTCAGTAGCCTTGAATTCCCTAGACTTCATTTATGCCATGGATACTAACGTGGCCTTTATCCATGAAACAGGAAGCTTGGGTTTGGCTTAATTGGCAGGAATCAGCCACACTCACCTGTGCTGTGCCTTTTAACTTCCATTATCATCTGCCTCTGGATCCCTCAGATCCAGTTTTCTTTTCTAGGGCTTTCCTGAGCTTGGAATTGAGTTTGGGACAAAAATGTGTCTTAGAGGGTATTACATGGACTCCTTATCATAAGCCAAATGCTAAGGTGAAACTCTAGAACTGAGTCTCCTCCAACAAGGGAGAGGAAATGATGTCTTGTGACACACCCAGATAACTGGTAGGTATAGTTACGCTTGCTGGGATTTGGGTGCATGATGCTTGGCTTTGGTTTGCTCCTTTGGTCTTACTTTCCCAAAGAGAAACCTCTGAGTGATGGGCATTCTATTTATTCCCATCACCTGGCAGGATGTGCAGGATAATTGCCAAGAACTAGAATATTGATTTAGATATTTACATTATCCACCCATTTTGTTCTTTCTGAGCTGCAGCTGGAGATTTCTGGTTGGTTCACAAGAACAAGCAGGGTTGGTCTACAGTGTAGGCAAAAAGTTAAAAACAATTAGTGAGTTTAGAATTTAATGACAAATATATGATAAGTTTTGAAACATGATTTCTCTCTTGCCAGTCCTCATTTTTGTTAAATAAAACAAATCATTACAGAACTAAGTTGTTTGCAAAATAAACTTTAGCTTCACACTTGGCCCAATTATTAGCATAAAGTGCAGAAAGAATAATTATTTCTAAATAGGCCCCTTGGATTGGCTTTGATGGAACTCTGTTCCCCAAGGAATCTCAGAGAAGACCTTTTAAAGCCTAGCCCAGCCATGGGTTTGTATCCTCAATACCTGTGAGTTGGGTGATCCTCTCCTCTTAAGGTCCAAACATAAACTTGGAGTTCCTGGACCTGTTAGAAAGTGACATTCTTTACTGACCACAGGTCAGGAACCCTGTACAGGGACTCAGTAGGCAAGGGTATGAGGCCAGTTTCCATGCTGGGTTCTTAAAGGCTCTGCAAGTTGTGATGGACTCCTTAAAGGAAAGCATAATCTTCCAGTCAAAGCCTTGGTAACATAACCAGTTTCTCTAATTGTGTCTTATTTGAAAAGAAAAATGGATTCTTATTGCACTGATGCAAACAATTATATTGCCATAAGTTAAGAATACTCACAGATAGTTTCCAAATTCTAGAGGAACCACACAGAGAGAAACAAACATGAACATGTACCGAATTTTGTTCATAGGAGTAGACCTTAATCAATTATTAAAAGATGTACGTAGTTCAAAATAAGTTTTTTTTGACTCTGAGAGACAAAACAAAGATCAGCAATATTTGAAGAAAAGGTCAAAAAGATTGCTTCAGCTTTCCGAGTGCAGTCCCTTTAGTTAACTTTTGTTTTGCTTGATGTTTGTGAACATTTTAACTCTTCATAAATCCTGTACATTTTCCCTTATTCCAATGTTACAATCTCCAAAATTATCAGAAGTCCATATTGCAGAGCACCTGTTACAGTTCTTATAGCTTATTATAAACCATCTTTTGAAAAGGATTAAAACAAGACAACAACACATATAGTTCTTATAGCTTATTATAAACCATCTTTTGAAAAGGATTAAAACAAGACAACAATTGTCTGTGAACAGCAAAATGTCTAGGGTAGTTACAATTAGAAACACAATTGACGAAGTTTATCTTCATGGCTTACAATAACTTAACATAAAAACTTTAATCATAATTGATAGCATACACTTAGACATTAGATTTTTAGGAATACCATATAATTTTGGAAAATATACTAGCATTATTTATAAAAATATAACCTAAAAATAATTGAGCTTTATTTTGGCAATCCGACATACCTAAACATGACAAATGATCCTGTTGACCTCTTTTCTGGATGTTTTAGGAGCCCTCTGAAACATCCAAAAAGTCAGGTGTCAGGAAAGAAAGGTTTGAAAATAAAGTTTGAGTTTTGAAGGCTGATAAATGTTCAAGGTTTAAAACACTTGATGTTGTGAAATAGAATTCCAGATTACCAAAAAATTTATTTTGCCAAAATAACAACTCAGAAATTTTTAAAAAGCAAAAAAAAATATTATAACCATTTACAAGGGCTAGAGGAAAATTTACCAAGCACATGGAAAGCAAACAAAGCAGGGGTTGCAATCCTAGCCTCTGATAAAACAGACTTTAAACCAACAAAGATAAAAAAAAAAAAAGACAAAGAAGGGCATTACATAATGGTAAGGGAATCAATTCAACAAGAAGAGCTCACTATCCTAAATATGTATGCACCCAATACAGGAACACCTGGATTCATAAAACAAGTTACTAGAGACTTAGACTCCCACACAATAATAGTGGGAGACTTTAACACCCCACTGTCGATATTAGACAGATCAACAACACAGAAAATTAACAAGGATATTCAGGACTTGAACTCAGCTCTGGATCAAGTGAACCTAATAGACATCTAATAAACTCTCCATCCCAAATCAATAGAATATACATTCTTCTCAGTGCCACATGGCACACGTTGTAAAATCTACTACATAATTTGAAGTAAAATGTTCCTCAGCAAATGCAAAAGAACTGAAATCATAACAAACAGTCTCTCAGACCACAGTGCAATCAAATTAGAACTCGGAATTAAAAAACTCACTCAAAACCATACAATTCCATGAAAATTGAACAACTAGCCTTGAATGACTGCTGTGTAAATAATAAAATTAAGGCAGAAATCAAGAAGTTTATTGAAACCAATGAGAACAAAGAGAAAACATACCAGAATCTCTGGGACACAGCTAAAGCAGGCTTAAGAGGGAAATTTATAGTACTAAATGACCACATCAAAAAGCTAAAAAGATCTCAAATTTATACCCTAACACCACAATTAGAAGAGCAAATTCAAAAGCTAGAAGACGGCAAGAAATAACTAAGATTGGAGCAGAACTGAAGGAGATAGATGCAAAAAAAAAAAAAAAACCTTCAAAAAAATCAATGAATCCAGGAGCTGTTTCTTGAAAAAATTAACAAAATGCTAGCTAGATGAATAAAGAAGAAAAGAGAAGAATCAAATGGACACAATAAAAAATTATCAAGGAGATATCACCACTGACCCCACAGAAATACAAACTACCATCAGAGAATACTATAAACACCTCTACACAAATAAACTAGAAAATCTAGAAAAAATGGACAAATTCCTAGACACATACACCCTCCCAAGACTAAACCAGGAAAAAGTCAAATCCCTGAATAGATCAGTATTAATTTCTGAAACCGAGACAGTAATTAATAGCCTACCAACCATAAAACGCTTGGGACCAGACGCATTCACAGCCAAATTCTATCAGAGGTACAAAGAGGAGCTGGTGCCATTCTTTCTGAAACTATTCCAAATAATTGAAAAGGAGGGACTTGTTCCTGACTCATTTCATGAAGCCAGCATCATCCCGATACCAAAACCTGACAGAGACACAACAAAAAAAAGAAAACGTCAGGCCAATATCCCTGATGAACATCAATGTGAAAATCCTCAATAAAATACTGAAATTTGGCAAACCAAATCCAGCAGCACATCAAAAAGTTTATCCACCATGATAAAGTTGCCTTCATCCCTGGGATACAAGACTATTCAGCATACCCAAATCAATAAGTATAATCCATCACATAAATGGAACCAATGACAGAAAACAAGTGATCATCTCAATAGATGCAGAAAATTCCTTTGATAAAATTCGACATCCCTTCATGTTTTAGCCCTTTACAAATTTTGCCAAAGAACAGTTTAGCACCTTAAGCAAACCTTCTTGTGTTTTTGTTTCAATGCTCAATTTACAGAAAAATTACATAATACCTTCTTGGAATTTATTCAATATGTTCACATACAGAACCTCTTCTGCAAGATTAATTTCCACAATTCTTTAACCATTTGTTCGAACCTTCAGCTTTTTATTATCTTATTTAAAACAATCCTTTAACCCTAGGAAAAAATTTGCAATTTCATGTTTTTTTATAACCTTTTACCAAAAAGAAAACAAATTTTACTGTTCTTACACACCTTGTGTGTAAATCTATTTTTAGTAGTGTCAATTACATGTTATAATGGTAACTCCTAGAAATTTTTAACTTTAATGTAAAACCTGGTCAGCTGTTTTAATTGTGTGCTAAGTGCAGCCAAGGTTTGACTCCCCCATAATTAAGAATGCAGTTAGTTCTACATGTCCCCAGGACCTATCCACTGTGAAGCAAGCAAGACACAGTTCTCAAAACCCAAAAAGCAATTTGTAAACTCAAAACATTAGCAAACCTTGCATCTAACCTGCCTAAGTTAGTTCACCTATTTACATTTTAATGACATCTGCATTTTACCAATAATCTTTAAGGCTGCTTTTATTTCTTAAAGTCACATGAACGGAAAGGTACCACAGCTTTTATCTTCCCTTTAAAAAATATTTGATCCAAGTGCTTGTCTTTCTTTAGGCCAAATTAATTAGATCTCTTTACAGACATCATATACAAACACACATATAACTACACAGACGGGCAGGAGAAAACCCACTGCAAATGGCATGAACCTCTGTGGCTCCGGGTGGGGTTCTTTAAGAGACAGGGCTAAGAAAACATACAGATATCAAACCAGAAAGGAATTTATTCCTTAAAGTAGGATTGCTAAACACAGCCTTGCCACTAGAGTTACAAGCCATGCCCCCAGAATGTAAAACAAGATGAAGGCTTGATTTCACAACCAAAACTTTGCAGAGAATACAAACAGTGATAGTTGGGGGGTACCTAGTAAGACGTCTTCTAAAAGGAAAAGAACTTTAAAAGTTAACTGCTGACAAAATGGAGAAGGGAAAAAACAAGTTTAAAAGTGCCTGGGGAAGAACCTCTTATCTTATGCAACTGGTTCCTCCACCAGGGAGAAAAGTTTAATTACTGTCCAATGAAGCTCAATCCCTTAGACAGGGAAAGAGAAGGCTGGGGCAGCAGGTAGCTCGAAACCAGCCAGCTGGCTGTGTGGGACCCTTGGGCCATGCGTCCCAGACCCAGCAGGGAGGGGAGGGTGGCAGGGAGCTGCTGCTCACTGGTCCATCCTGAAAAAGGAAAAAAAAAGACCATGAAAAGGCCCCTGACCCCCGGGAGCAATGGCAGGCAGGGGCAATTCCCCTACCCTCAGAATCCTGAGGATGAAAAGGCTCAGAAGGGAGAGGAAAAAAGATTTCTTTGTTTGCATTTCATTCACTGCTTCTGGAGCCCCACATTGGGAGACAAAATTCTTGCAGGACTTTTCCTTAGTTCAGGTAAAGATGGAGTTCTTGTCCCGTGGCCATGAACGTTTAGGCTTACCGATGGTTTGAAGGGTAAGTAAAGCAGGATTTTATTGGGTGAAAAGGAAAAAAAAAGGGGGAGAACAGGGACTCTCTGCAAGGCCAGAGTTCCTCTGGTGTGCTTCCCACATCACAGTTTGAATCCCAGGTTTCACACGTGATAAGAAGAGGCCAGGCTCATCCCGCTGCAAGTGGCATGAACCTCTGCAGCTCCACCCCAGTGCACATTCCCAGTGCACAGGCTGGTTGGAATTATGCCAGGGATCCCCTCCCACCTGGCTGTCTCATTAGGTCTATGTTGTCTATAGTGTTATTCAAGTCCACTGTTCTCCATTTTCTTATTGATTTTCTGTCTGTATGATCTATCCATTGTTGAACGTGGGGTATTGACATGTCCTATTATTATTGTATTGCTGTCTATTTCTGAGGAGGTGTTGTGAACCATGCTTAGCATATCTTGTGGCTGATGGGTGTCAAACACTGCATATTAAGAAGTATTAAAGATACATTTTTAGCTCGTAATTGATTTTTCACGTGCATATAAACATATTCCTATTGTCACAGCACATTTACCTTTATTAAGCCTACCAGTGGAAAAGAGATAACACTTGTTTATTAGTAAGCTGATGTTGTTTCATAGACATAATCTTCTCCATAATTCTTACAACAGTTTAGACTTATGGCTTGTTGCATTTCCCTCCCCCCACCACATATGCAATTCTTGCAATAACTATGATATGATAGGTTTGGAATATACTGTTCCCCTTGTAAGGCCATAATAGGCACTTTAAACAAGGCAATCTTTTCCACTTCACTCAGATCACCTCAGTATCTTGCTTAACTGTATTTTAGGTAGCTACAGAAAATTGCAGTTGACACCATGTTGAAGGTCATGTATCCTTTACAGATCTGAAAATCTTTAAGGTCACATTCAGCTATTATGTCTCAAACTTAGCACAAAATGTCAACCTCATCTTTTCAACTGTTACTGCTATCATTTTGTTCTCTATCTTAGCCTGCATCACTTAAATAAACAAGCAAGCAAGCAACACAATTGTTTGAATCCTTGGATACTTATAGAGAAGAAAAGAAAAAAAGAAAACCACTGAATTTATTAATTTCCCCAGTGAAATATATAGAACACTTCTTACGGTACTGAAGCCTGATCATGATTAACAGTTGGAGAAAAGAAAATAAGACTCACTTTTTCTATCTGTTATCCCTACTCTGTCAAAAAGAATAGGGTACACATGCATTTTACTCATGGTGGTAGAATTCCTAAGCTGAGTAATCACAGAAGGCAAGATGCCAAGGACTTACTGAATGCTTAAGGCAAAAATTTTCAGGAATGCCCTGTGCATAGGTGATTATAAGTTGGTTATGGAGTTTAATTAAAAGGTTTTTATTTCATGATCTAAACAACTAGACATTGGGATTAGCAATTGCTGTCCAACTGGCAGTGATTCCTCTAATCATATAAGGACTTATAAGCATATTGTGCATTGCAAGATGGTGCTTCCAATAAAAAGTGACAAAAGGTTTCTGAAGTCAGCATCTGTCATCCAGAATGCATATCCAATTTATTTATGAAATATCTTCATTCCAAGGAGATTTTATGTATTTATTTTTCATTTGAGAAAAAACTAAATTCTAAAAGAACCAACCAAGCAAACTTACTTTATAAATATCCAAGAAAATTTTGAGAATAATCACTCTTTGGTCATTATGTAGCATTTTTGACTATATGTATACATAGCAACTGAAAAATGTTTTAGAAGCAGAGTAAAAATTATAGACCATGTTTAGCTGAAATAGTCCAATTATGCAGGATTCTTATCCACTAACCTCTCTCTGAGAGTTTCCTGTTGTTTCAATACTCACTATTACATCTTGACATTTCCTAACATCATTGTAAGTGCTATCAATACACATTTTAGCAAAACGGTAGTACTACTTGACATGATGGAATAAGCTAGCTGGAATTTGACAGAAATATTTGGTTAATATATTTACAAAGTGCTTTACAAAATGTTTTCTATGGAACACTATCTCTTAAAATGTCTTTTCATTCATTTTACAAACATTTAAAATGCCTAGTAAGTGCAAAGCAATGCATTGGATATGGGGATGTAGCAATGAATGACAAACACAATATCTGCTCTTATAAAACTTTCAAGGTCACCGGGGGAACAGATGATTTATACTGTAGACTTATTTCATAGATACAGAATTCATCTTGGCATATTGAAGCCTCTCAGAAGTTCTACAATAAGAAATAAGATAACAACAACAACAACAAAACCTATGGTTTAACTGAGTGTTTCTCAAATAAACTTGATCACGTAATTCTGTTAATTAATGAAATAAGTGTTCTGAAGAACTCACATTTGGGCAGCTACACACAAAAATATTGAGCCAGGTGAAAGAACCAAGAAAAATTCCTGCTTACATATAATGATTTCGAGGCACTGAATAATGGACAATTGAATAATATTCAATCTACTTTTAGTGCTAATTATACTGTATTTTTAGAAAATTGTAATCAGAGACTCTAAATTCTGTAAGAATCACAGCATGTGAAATTATGGATGACAAGTGTGTATTCTGTGTATGCACATGCCTGAGATAGAAGAGGAGGCTACTATTAGCTATCAGCCTTGCACTCCAGGAGTCCCTAAGGCCTGACCATGTCATGTATCAACAGAAATCCTGTGTAAAGGTCTTTAGCTGTACTGTCCTTGCTGCAGGGCTTGATAGATTTCCCCCTGGCTCCCCACTCAACTAGTGATCAAACACTCACTTGGTGTCCTTTTTCATCAGTGATTAATTATATTTTTAACCCCCAACTGTAAATAGGGAAAGGTCAGTGAGGGATATTTATGTGACCCACACATGTCCTGCTGCCCTGGCTAGAAATAAATCTTATATAAGCTGAATGTCCTCAGGCCTCATGAGCATAAGGGTGAAAATGAAATCACACTGACATTTATGCCCAAATTAGACTGACTCACTGCTTGCACTTGGCTATGTAGTCCATCCCATAGAGGATTTCTTGAGGTTTCTGAAATAGGAGTGGGGTTCAATTTTGCTTGCAAACCAGTCAGGGTCAATGTTTACTCCAAACTGCTGATATTCCTAAACAAACTGGCTCATGCTGCTACTTCAGCATGCCTATGTCTCACTGCTCTCTGCAGCCACTGTTGTCTCTTTCTGAAAACAAACTGAACCTCCTTTGGTTCCAAAAATGTGCTATGCTTCTCTCAACTTTAGATCTTGTCAACTTGCTATTCCTTCAATCTGAAATACGTATATTTCAAGTCTCATGTTAATTAAAACTTATTCCAGGAAGCATTCTTTGACCCTAAATGAGAGTTAGGAGTCCTTATGTGTTTATTTAGCACACACTGAATTTATTTATACTGTAGCACTTATGACACTATGTTTTAATAGTCGGTTAGGAGAGAAAGCAAGCATGAGAAAGCAAGATGTGTACAAAGAGACAGTATGTCTTTTTTACTGGCATGCTTTGAGCACTTGACATATGACCTGGCATGCAGTAGGACATTTTACAGGAGGATTTGCGACTATTCTTCTACCATTCAACAGATATTATAGTTACAAATAGGCTGTAGGTGAGCCAACCCTGATTATCGGTTTTTAAACTAAACTTATATATGCCATCATTCTTTCCTCACTTTTCATAGTTAAAACATCACTGCAAAAGCTACCCCAGGCAATTTATTTTATTCCTTCAGGCACTTAGAACACTCATTATAAGCTTTGACTGCCTGAAGTAGTCAACAATTTTACCAGGACATCCTAGGAATCACTTTATGCTTTGTATTTTTCTTCTCTATCAAATTTTCACTGTCCTTGGTCTTTTTTCTTTGGAGTTCTGCTCCTTACTAAGTTATGTGGAGTCAATCAACATCCTTATAAAAGTGCATTTTAATTAAGTTGTGGAAGGAGGAAATTTTCAATATTTGTGATTAAAGAGAGCACATGTCCAGAACTTTTTTTTGGGCAGTTGACGCTAAGAAGTGAGAAGACTAGGGTAATACTCTGTAATAAGTCTTGCAGTGCTCAACATATCACACTACATAGATAGTTGGATACACCTCTATAATATCAAAAAACTCTAAGGCAGATAGGTAGAACACATGCATTCCTCCAGAAAACAAGCCTTCTTTATATGGCCAGATTTGGTTCACAGTTTGTACTTTGAAGACCACTTGTGATATGATTTGGCTGAGTCCCTGCTCAAATCTCATCTTAAATTGTAGCTCCCATAATTCCCATGTGTTGTGAGAGGGACTTGGTGGTAGATAATTGAATCATGTGGGTGGTTTTTCCCATATTGTTCTTGTGACAGTGAATAAGTCTCATGAGATCTGATGGTTTTATAAGGGGTTTTCCCTTTCATTTGGCTCTCATTCTCTCTTGTCTGCTGCCATGTAAGACTTGCCTTTCACCTTCCACCATGATTGTGATGCCTTCCCAGCCACGTGGAACCATGATTTCATTAAACCTCTTTTTTTTTTTTTTTTTTTTTTACAGATTACCCAGTCTTTATTAGCAATGTGAGAACCACCTAATAGAGTAAATTAGTACCAGTAGAGTGGGGTGCTGCTGTAAAGACATCTGAAAATGTGGAAGCAACTTTGGAACTGGGTAACAGGCAGAGGTTGGAACAGTTTAGAGGGCTCAGAACACAGGAAGATGGGGAAAAGTTTGAAACTTTCTAGCAACTTGGAGGGCTCAGAAGACAGAAAGATGTGGGAAGAACTACCTAGAGACTTGTTGAATGGCTTTGACCAAAATGCTGATACTGAGATGCACAATACAATCCAGGCTGAGGTGGTTTCAGATGGTGATGAGGAACTTGTTGGGAACTGGAGTAAAGGTCACTCTTGCTATGCAAAGATACTGGTGGCATTTTGCCCCTGGTCTAGTGACCTGTGGAACTTTGAACTTGAGAGAGATGACTTAGGGTATCTGGTGGAATAAATTTCTATGCAGCAGAGCATTCAAGAGGTGAGAGAGCATAAAAGTTTAAAAAATTTGCCACTTGATGATGCAGTAGAAAAGAAAAACCAATTTTCTGGGAGGAAATTCAAGCCAGCTGCAGAAATTTGCTTAAGTAACTAGGAACCAAATGCTAATCACCAAGACAACTGGGAAAATGTCTCCAGAGAATGTCAGAGACCTTCATAGCAGCCCTTCCCATCACAGGCTTGCAGGCCTAGGAGGAAAAAATGGTTTTGAGGGACAGGCCCAGAGCCCCCCTACTCTATGCAGCTTCTGTACATGGTGCCCTGCATCCCAGCTGTTTCAGCTCCAGCAATGGCTAAAAGGGTCCAACATAGAGCTTGGGCTGTGGCTTCAGAGGGTCAAGCCCCAAGCCTTGGCAGCTTCCAGATGGTGTTGAGCCTGCAGGTGCACAGAAGTCTAGAATTGAGGTTTTGGAACCTCTGCCAAGATTTTAGAGGATGTATGAAAATGCCTGGATATCTAGGAAAGAGTTTGCTGCAGGGGTGGAGCCCTCATGGAAAATCTCTGCTAGGTCAGTGTGGAAGGGAAATGTGGGGTCAAAGCCCTCACACAGAGACCCCTGGAAATTTAAGGTTTAATGACTGCCCTATTAGATTTCAGAACTTGCATGGAGACTGTAGCCCTTTTGTTTTGGCCAATTCCTCCCATTTGTAACAGGTGTATTTACCCAATGCCCGTATCTGGGAAGTAAATAACTTGCTTTTGATTTTACAGGCTTATAGGCAGAAGGGACTTGCCTTGTCTCAGATGAGACTTTGGACTCTGGACTTTTGAGTTAATGCTGGGATGAATTAAGGCTTTGGGGGACTGTTGTGAAGGCATGATTGGTTTTGAAATGTGAGGATATGAGATTTGGAAGGTTCCAGGAGAAGAATGATATAGTTTGGTTGTGTCTCCACCCAAATATCATTTTGAATTATAGTTCTCATAATCCCCATGTGTTGTGGGAGGGACCTGGTAGGAGACAGTTGAATCATGGGGGCGGTTACCCCCTTACTGTTTGTCGGGTAGTGAATAAGTCTCATGAATACTGCTGGCTTTATAAGGGGTTTCCCCTCTCCCTTGGCTCTCATTCTCTCTTGCCTGCTGCCGTGTAAGACATGCCTTTCACCTTCCACCATGACTGTGGGCCTCCCCAGCCACGTAGAACTGTGAGTCCATTAAACCTCTTTTTAATAAATTACCCAATCTTGGGTATGTCTTCAACAGCAGCATGAGAACTGACTAATACACTCTTTGTCCTCAATTCAGCCCTCATTACTTCTTCTTACTCTTCCATACACATCAGAGAGCAAGGCTTTCTAAATCATTTAAAGAGAATGCACCTTCTGATGATCAGATGCTCAGCTATTGTTAGTATGAAATGATTGCTCCCCTGATCAATGGGAGACTTACTGAAATATACTTGGTGAAGCATACAAGGACAAATAGAGACAGAAAGGCAGAGAGAGAGGGATGGAGAGAGGTTGAAAATCAATAATGAAAAATTCAAATGTTGGCACTATGACAAGATTACTAACTCTCTATAGAATATACAAAATGTGTATTAGTTCGTTTCCATACTGCTATAAGGATATACCCAAGACTAGGTAATTTATAAAGGAAAGAGGTTTAATTGACTCACAGTTCAGCATGGCTGGGGAGGCCTCAGGAAACTTACAATCACAGCAGAAGGCAAAGGGGAAGAAAAGTACCTTCTTCACAAGGCAGTAGGAAGAAAAAGTGTTAGCAGGGGCAATGCCAAACACTTATAAAACCATCAGATCACGTGATAACTCACCCACTATCATGAGAACAGCATGGGGGAAACCTCCCCCATGATTTAATCACTTCCTACTGGGTCTCTTCTATGACATGTGTGGATTATGGGAACTGCAATTCAAGATGAGATTTGGTTGGGGACTCAGCCAAACCATATCACAAGTGGTCTTCAAACTACAAACTGTGAGCCAAATCTGGCCTGACTAGCTGATTGTTTTTGTAAAGATACTATTACTAGAACACATCTACACTCATTCATTTACATATTACCAATGGGTGCTTTAGTGCTTCAACAGTAGAGTTGGATAGTTGTGGCAGAGACTTTCTAGCCCACAAAACCTAAAATCTTTACTCTCTAGTGCTTTACAGAAAAAGTTTGCTAATGCATTACAAAAAAGTTTGCTGTTCATTTTTTCCTGTGATGGAGATTGAGTCCCAGTGCCAGGCACACTGTCTCCACTTTGGATTCTTCACAACCTAGAAGTGAGGAACATACTCCCTCTTCTTGCTCTGAGAGTAACGAAAAAGTCCTACAGCTTGAAGAAGCAGTGAGTCTTAAGACCTTTTAAGCCATGTAGCTGTCTAACCTAAGTAAATACTCTGCAAACCTGTGATAACTTGTTTATGGTGGAAGCACAGAGTTTATACTTTTTGGGAGACAAAATCAACTGTGATCTTTCCAGAAAGATTATACCATATACATTGATGTCTTCCCACTGACCAGGCCTCTTTCAATTTTGATGACCTTGAAGAGTCAGACCATGGATTGCTTAATGATACATTTGAAGAGAAAAGTACTTCTAAAGATTCACGGCCTTTTGAGTTTAGTAAGATTTGGAAAAAAAATTTCTGGCTCCAATTATGTCAGCTCTACAAACTTCTGAATTCTAAGCATTTCATTTATTTTGCCTCTTGTGTGTTCAACAGGGTACAGCATGTATGTATTCCTGTGGATGTGTGTGTTCATAGACCCACACCAGCACACTTTTATGTAAAACAAACCTATAACAAAAACGTAAAGAATTTTCTTATAGGCAGTTGCTTTCATTGGATTTGCTTAATAGTTAACATTATAAATTACATTTAGATTTTGATAACCAAGCCTGAATGTGGAAAACATTTTTGTCAGTTTAAGAAAAGCTAGGTTGTTTTCTTTTTTCTTTTTAGTTTTTTGGGTTTTTTGAGTACTTTAAGTACAGTTAGCTGGTGTAATTTGAAGAAATAAGCTACAACTAACAGGTAAAAAAAAAATGAAAGTATTTATACTCTTTATATTTTGTATACCTTTTTGTTTTCCTTGCTAGTTTAGAATTTTTTCTCCTTGTTTATTCAATTCATATTCTTTCAGATGAAATGAAATTCAAGCATTCTTCTCTAGGAAAGATGCCAAAAATACATAAATGAAAATATAGAAGGCTGGGTGCAGTGGCTCACACCTGTAATCCCAGCACTTTGGGAGGCTGAGGCAGGTGGATCACCAGAGGTGATCATCAGGATCACCAGGCGGGTGGATCATCAGGAGTTTGAGACCAGCCTGACCAACATGGTGAAACCCCATCTCTACTAAAAATACAAAAAAGTAGCCGGGTGTGCTGGCGGGCACCTGTAATCCCAGCTACTCGGGACGCTGGGGTGGGAGAATTGCTTGAACCTGGGAGGCAGAGGTTGCAGTGAGCCAAGATCACACCATTGCACTCCAGCCTGGGTGACAAGAGCAAGACTCCCTCTCAAAACAACAAAAAGATAGAAATGTTGAGAGTGAAGAAAGAAAATATTTATAATTAAGTACCACTTAAGCACCATTATTTAAAGAAATCCTTTTGATGATAATGATACTGATAATCATAATCATAACAACAATGCCAGTACCTAGTCAGGGCAATCAGCCATGCATTCAGATATCAAAGCAAAGTCTACTGACTAAAAAATGACTAAATATTCAACTGGAATTAACCATTTTCAGAGGCTATTTGGAGCTATTCTCTATCTTTTACTATTTATAATATTTAAAAATAAGTGTGAAGTTTGTGATAATAGATACAAAAGAGTTCGCAGGTCTGTGAATTTTTCTGTGTACTGGAGACAGAGTGCACTAAGTCTGTTTAGAATCATCGTTCAGTTCAGTGGAAACACACTTTGAAAGACACAGAATTTTACAACGTAATATGTAAATGAAGCATCCAAAACAGTATAATGTTATCAAAAATGAAAAATGTATGCAAATCTATTGAATTTTTAGGTAACTAACATGGTGAGGGATTGAGTATTTTGGTACTTGATTATTACCCATACCAGTGATTTTGCATGTTTTACTTATGAAAATCTTTTACAAAAGTTCAAAATACACAACAGTGAAAGAAGACCTCAGGTTGAAGCCGTGGCAGAGAGCCAACCTTTTCTCCTTATGATCCAACTTTCTCTCCTCCTCCTCTTGTTCATTTCTACAAAGCACTTAGCATAGTGTCTGGTACATAGTTGACATTCAAGAGATATTTTTGAATAAATAAATAAGTGAATGAGATACTCATAAGGATTCACTAGGAATCTGTGAAGCACAGTTTTTAAATTTTGTTACATAACTCCCTGGATTTAAGAATGATAAACTTCTGCAAGAAATGAGAAGCACTAAATGTAGAGTAAATAGCATGTGAAATTTCTTTGAGAATTGAGAAGGTACTCTATTTCCTAGCAGGTATTTAATACCAAGGATCATATTAATTCTGTAATGCCCAAAAGATATTTCTTATATTTTTGTTTTACCAAAAATGCATTTTGTTACAATGTTTGTTACAAATGTATTTCACTATAAGACTCCAGAATATGAATCATACTTCCAGAAATAATATAAAGGCTATATCTGTATGATGTCATTCATAGAGGTGAAAAAAATACAATTCAAATCACAAGTTCCACTTTTATCCATAGATTTGACTTCAAATGCTCAAAATCTAGAGAAACTTTGAAACCGATAGTCTTTCTCATCTTAAAGCAAAAACACTTTTAAATCAAAGATTAAGAGCCACTCTTCTGATATGTTTGTTCATGGATGCTTTTGCATTAAATTTAAGTGAAGACACATAGAAGGGAATTGTACAAAGTGAAAGGAGCCAACACAATGTCAGTCAGGAAAGTCAGTTAGAGGTTATTTGTAGTAGAAACCAGTGATTCTCACAAGAAGTTCAATATTCTTTTACACTACATTATTTCACAGGAAAAATGTTGATAACGCAACATAAACCTATAGTATATTTTAAAGAAAAATTGCTTCTATTACTTTATTTAAATAAATAGAAGAAAATCAAATCAAAATTGTATATTTTGCAAATTATCTCTAAGATGCCTAAATTTATGGAAAATGAATAATACACTACAGGATGAAGGTGTTTATTAGAAATTAGAAATGTGTGATTCCAACTAACATAGAATCATGTGATCTGAATGAGCTTTCATTGGAGTTGCATGAATTTCTTATTCCCAAATCTATTGGTGAGAGAATTGGATTCTAACCTCAGGCAACTTAATTTGTTGCTTTATACTACATGGCTGCAGGAATGACAGGAAAGATCACAGCCTCAGTAAATTGATTTCAGGAGAAGAGTCTCTGATTTAGTAAAAGAGTGTATTCTTCTCAATAAATGCAATTTAAGACACATATAGTACTTCAAACTATACTATCAAAGTAATGCCAAGACCCAAGCATATCTACTTAATTAATTGATTAATTAATTTTAGAATTTAAAAACCTTAATCCACTTGTCTATTTTCTCTATGACTACTTCTGGGATTCGAAATATTGCCTGAAACAATCACAGAACAAATGGCGTTTTGGTCCATTAAAAATGTATTGTTCCATTATTTCAGTTAGAACTTTCAAGCCATTTAACAATTATATTATCCAGTCCTAGTGTTTTCTTTTCTAAAATAAACAAAAACAAACAAAAACCTGTTTGCTTTGTAAAATATGTCAGATTAAGTTGAAAGAATAGAGGTGATAGAGTATTGTAAGGATGTGGAGATCTCATGGAAATTAATTTATCCAGACTCAACAAGACATAGAATTGATCATTAGGATGCCATAATGTACTAAGGCACTGAATTCTCTGTTTCTTCACTTCTCTCTGCCTCTGACTACTTCTTAGGTCACATGGTCTTTCTTCTCTGCTTCGCTTTGTTCATTTACTCCTTTATCCGCTCAGATTTTCAAAACTACCTGGAGTAGACTTTCAGTGTCCCAAGTCTAAACTCCCAGAGAAGAGACAATATATTTCACTGGGTTGGTTGGGTATCTGATCAGCGCATAATATTACAAACATTCCTATCTAAGTTAACTGCTTTAACAGAGATTCTAGATAGTGTCAGATTTAAGAAAATTGTTTCCCTACAGTTGTTTCTCCAACTTTACTGCTATTCTCAAGTCTTCCAGGTTTTCAACAAATTTTTTAATTTTCAACCATTATTTTCATCAATTTTAGCCTCTATTTTTAAGAAAAGTAAAAGACAATGTTTTCTGCAGTCAGTGTGAGCTTGATTTATGCTTTTCTGCTTTACCTCAGTACTTATTCACACTGCCATCCTTCTTTAGCTCTTTTTTACCTGTTTTAGAAAATGATTACCCCCAATCTTTTTCAAATCTAAACTATACAGAATTATTCACATGGACTAGTTGATAAAGATTCCAGAAAAGAGATTCCAGAAAAGAGAAAATCGGTGGGGCCACAATCATTTTCTTTTTCCTCCTGTGTCTTCAATTTATTTCTTTGCGTTGATGATCAACTGACCATAATACTTGTATTCCCCATTCTAAGATATTGTTGCTTCGATTATGCTGCCCACCCTCAAGATATTCTTTTAGCTCTTTTTTTTTTACTTGCACAGCCCAACATGGAGAGAGCAGTCTAAAATGCTTGCCCTTACTTCCCTTTCACTTCTCAAAAAAAAAAAATGGCTATCCTTTAGGGCATTTGTCTATATGGCTAAAGTTGTATGCATTGTTTTTCTTAATTAAAGAAATAAGACAAGATTCGGTTACAATTTGCTTTTGTAACTTAATCCTATATTTTGGATCTGGAGTCCCAATCTTTTCTTCTATATGAAGGGACATTTATTTGAATAACAGTCCTGGTCTCTTTGCAGTTTTTTTGTTTTGTTTGTTTTGTTTTGTTTTACCTAATGGGATGAGGAATGGAAATCTGATTAGTGATTTTTTAAAAGGAGAAAATTCTTCAGCCAAGCAGAGTTTTCTCCTTTTTTTCTCTCTCTCTTTTTCTCTTGGGAGGGGAGTGGTCTACAGGGAGCAATTCTTCTCGTCTGTTCCTTTAGGAACAACATACTACAATTGGAATGCTAGTATTATGACACCAGAAAATGTTCAAGCTCTACAATTTGTGATATTGAAATTCTTCTCCCTGATCAGAATCATTTATCCTTGCATTCTAGTAGAATATAATATCAGGAACCTCACTTACACGTACACGTAAGCCACATTTTCCAACATCCACATGTTCAATAATAAAAGGTTAGCTTTTGATTCTTATCTTCTTTATTTGTTTGTATTATTTCCCACATTATTAAGCCAGAAACACTGAGAAATAGACCTTTTGGGGACAAGGTAATTCTGAGAGATCGAGTCTTCTTCTATTATGGATGACTTTAAACTTTGGTATATTAAGTAAAGGAAACATGAGTTTTTGACCTTGAAGTTTACAGTGGCCTATATTGTTCAAAATGGATGGATTTAAAATTGTGAAGTTAGTTTTTAACGGTTAGATCTTAAGCTATGTAGCGTTTTGACCTTTTGTAAAAAAGTTCATGCAGTGTTTTTTCTTATATATATATAAACAAATGTTTCTTTAGAGGTGCTACAGGCACCAGGCCTTAAGTAAATGTGAAAACTTAGGGTTTCAGGTTTCATCAAAGGTATAGTGGAAATTTTTAGAGTTATGGACCTCGGCAAAGGAAAAGGCTGCCTGGACGACAGCCAAAATCTAGCCATGAAGTGGCCTCAGAAGATGTTGGCCACAGAGGGATTTGCAAGCAAATATTAGTTCAACAAAGGTGTGAACCTCAGAAAAATCTGTGAACAACCTTAGCCAAATGGTGGAGAATTTAGGGTGCAGGCTACAATTTGAATTTAAAATAAATTGAAAGACAGATGAATTTCTCACACATTATGGAGCTCTACAGCATTTGGATAAAAATGTTACAGCCTTAAAAATATAGCCCTAGATCTTGCTGCATTCAGCACCAAGAAAGCAATGCTGAAGGAGACAAATTTGAATTCCTGTAGATTGTTCACAAGCACAAAGGCACTCCCAAACATACAGTCTCAGCATGAGTCTGGATTCCTCAATTGCAGCGGAGGACAAAAACGGGAAGCATTCCCTTTGAAAACTGGCACAAGACAGGGATGCCCTCTCTCACCACTCCTATTCAACATAGTGTTGGAAGTCCTGGCCAGGGCAATTAGGCAAGAGAAGGAAATAAAGGGTATTCAATTAGGAGAAGAGGAAGTCAAGTTGTCCCTGTTTGCAGATGACATGATTGTATATCTAGAAAACCCCATTGTCTCAGCCCAAAATCTCCTTAAGCTGATAAGCAACTTCAGCAGTCTCAGGATACAAAATCAATGTACAAAAATCACAAGCATTCTTATACACCAGTAACAGACAAACAGAGAGCCAAATCATGAGTGAACTCCCATTCACAATTGCTTCAAAGAGAATAAAATACTTAGGAATCCAACTTACAAGGGACGTGAAGGACCTCTTCAAGGAGAACTACAAACCACTGCTCAATGAAATAAAAGAGGATACAAACAAATGGAAGAACATTCCATGCTCATGGGTAAGAAGAATCAATATCGTGAAAATGGCCATACTGCCCAAGGTAATTTACAGATTCAATGCCATCCCCATCAAGCTACCAATGACTTTCTTCACAGAATTGGAAAAAACTAAAGTTCATATGGAACCAAAAAAGAGCCCGCATCACCAAGTCAATCCTAACCCAAAAGAACAAAGCTGGAGGCATCACACTACCTGACTTCAAACTATACTACAAGGCTACAGTAACCAAAACAGCATGGTACTGGTAACTCAGTTTAATTCTGCTTTACTCTTTTATTTTTCAATTTATGCAGATATCTTGGAGGATTGATAAGTGATTGTTATTGGGTTTCTTTTTAAACTCTGAGCAACTGACTTTAAATATTTGCCAATTGTAATGTGAATTTTTTGAATTGTAAGAGAAAACATCTCTCAATGCACTTATGGGCTACTTTTCTTTATTCTATCGTATACTTTTTATTCATATACTTTGCCCATTTTTCTATTGGCTACTTGATATTTTTCACATTCATTTGTATAACCTCTTTCTATATTAAAGAAATTAATCTCATATCTGTCAATATACTGCAAATATTTGTATTTAGTTTATCTTATCTCTTCTGAATTTATAGTATTTTTAAAGTTGTGTTGTATAAAAAACTATAAATATTTTCTTCCATAGATTTATGGTTTGCATATCTTGTTTTGAAAAGTCATTCCCCGTCAAAAATTTTTAAAGAACATTTTTAAGAATTATGCAGAATCCTATTTTATTTTAAAAATGTTTTTTGTTAAACTGAAATTTATCTCTGTGTAAAGTTTGAGATGAAAATCTAGGTTTATAAACTTTTTTTCCAAATAGCAACCAAATTATCCCTATAAAATTGATTAAGTAATCCATCTTTTTACTACTTATTTAGAATACTGAATCTCAAAAATATTTTCTGGTTTCTCTTTTCTGCTCCATTGTTTGATCTATTCTTGGAGTGTTACCAAACTGATATATAATACTAGTAGTCTTGTGTCATTACCCCTTTTTTAAAAATCCTGGATATTTTCGCATATTTGTTCCAGTTAACTTTAAACTCATTGAGTCATGACTGAAATAGAATATATTCTATTTTTCATCCAAGTTGCTGCAAAAGACATTTTTTTTTTTTTTATGGCTGAGGAGTATTCCATGGTGTATATATACCACATTTTCTGAATTCACTTGTTGGTTGGTGGGCACTTAGGTTGGTTCCATATCTTTGCAATTGCAAATTGTGCTGCTATAAACATATTCATGTTCACGTGTCTTTTTATATAATGACTTCTTTGTCTTTGGGTACATACCCAGTAGTGGGATGGATCGAATTGTAATTCTACTTTTAGTTCTTCAAGGAATCTGCATATTGTTTTATACAGTGGTTGTACTAATTTATATTCACACTAGCAGTCTGTATGTGTTCCATTTTCACCACATCCAGACCAACGTCTATTTTTTTTTTTTTTATTATGACCATTCTTGCAAGAGTAAGGTGGTATCTCATTGTGGTTTTAATCTGCATTTCCCTGATGATTAGTGATGTTGAGCATTTTTTTCATATGTTTGTTGGCTGTTTGCATATCTTCTTTTCAGAATTGTCTATTCATATCCTTAACCCACTTTTTAATGGGATTGTTTATTTTTTTTTTTCTTGTTGATTTGTTTGAGTTCCTTGTAGATTCTGGATATTAGTACTTTGTTGGTTGCTTAGTTTGAGAAGATTTTCTTTCACTCTGTGGGTTGTCTGTTTACTCTGCCGGTTATTTCTTTTGTTTTACATAAGCTTTTTAATTTAATTAATTCCCATCTATTTATCTTTGTTTTTGTTGCATTTGCTTTGGGTTCTTGGTCATGAAGTAGTTGCCTAAGCCAATGTCTAGAAGGGTTTCTCCAGTGTTATCTTCTAGAATTTTTATGGTTTCAGGTCTTAAATTTAAGTCTTTGATCCATCTTGAGTTGATTTTTGTATAAGGTGAGATGGGGATCCACTTTCATTCTTCTACATGTAGCTTGCCTATTTTTCCAGCACTATTTATTGAATAGGGTGTCCTTTCCCCATTTTATGTTTTCATATGCTTTGTCAAAGATCAGTTGGCTGTAAGTATTTGGTTTTGTTTCCACATTCTGTATTTTGTTCCATTGGTCTATGTGCCTATTTTTATACCAGTACCATGCTGTGTTGGTAACTACAGCCTCGTAGTATAATTTGAAGTCAGGTAATGTGATGCCTGCAGATTCGTCTTTTTGCTTAGCATTGCTTCAGCTATGTGGGGTTTTTTTGGTTCCATATGAATTTTGCAATGGATTTTTCTAGTTCTGTGAAGGATGATGATGGCATGCTTGATGGTAATTGCATTGAATATGCAAACTGCTTTGGGCAGTATGGTCATTTTCACAATATTCATTCTTCCCATCTATGAGCATGGGATGAGTTTCCATGTGTTTGTGTCATCTATGATTTATTTCAGCAGTGTTTTGTATTAAGTTTATAACGAATCATGTTGCTAAAATCTTGTTTCTAAGAGTTTTTTAGTTGATTCTCCTACACTTGCAAAATACACAATCTAGTCATTTGTAAGTAATGATAATTTTGTTATCACTGTTCATTTTCTAATACACTTTAATTTAGTCCAATTACACTGGTTAGTAATTCTGAAACTTTACAACATGATACAGTGCTAGGAAATATATTTCTACTTTTTTATTTTAATGGGAAATCTTCTAATATATCACCATTGATGGTATGTATTTCTATAAGCTTTGTTCTTAAAATCAGCAATAGATAATGAATTATAATAAATATCACATTGTAATTTATTGTGATAACTATATTTTCCTTCTTTGGTTTCTTCATATGGTAAATTATAATAATGATTTCCCTCTATGGAATCATCCTTACATTTTTTATAAATGTTCCACTTAATTATGGTTTAATATGCAATTAAATGCTTGATTTTATTTGCTAATGTTATATTTAAGATATTTTCATCAAAATTTATTAGAGATGTTAGTTCTTAGGGGTTTTGGGGGGATTGTTTTGTAATGGTTTGTTGTCATTGTTATGGTTGTAAGTAATAATTTGAAGTTTTCTACTTTATTGATCTTGGAAAAGTTCATAAAGTATTCAGATTTGTATTTCTTAAAGTTTTACAAGAATTCATATGCTTACTCATTTTGGCTGTATGCATTAAGGGGCTAGTCAGTGTTTCTTTCTGTTTCAGATTTTCTTTATGTATTTTACTGCTTAATTATTTTGCTGCATAAAAACATATGTCTGAACGTTATTTTAGAGTATATTCTCTATGCTGAATGGCTGAAAAGAGCCATTACAATTACATTTTGCTAGCAGTAACGCATGTTTTTCTTCTTTATGTTTGTACTTGTTTATACATGTTTTTGTATGTGATATTCATTCCTCTGATAATTAAAAAGATTATATCCTTGAAAATGTAAGCAAGATGCATAAACCAAAATTTTAAATTTTTTACTTTGTGCATTAAAAATTATTTTGTTAATTGAAAAATAAAAGTTGTATATATATCTATGGTCTACAATATGATATTTTGATATATGTATACATTGTGGAATGGCTAAATCGAGTTAATTAATGTATGCACTGTCTTACATACTTACAAATATTTTTGATGAAAATACTTAAAATGTACTCTCTTGGCAATTTTCAGGCATACAATATTTGTTACTAATTAAAGTCACCATGGTATGCAACAGATATCTTCAACTTATCTCCTCTGTCTGACTGAAATCTTATACCTATGAGTAACATCTCCCCAATCTCCTCACCCCAAGCCACTGGTAACCACCATTCTACTCTGTCTCTTTGAGTTTGTGTATTTTAGATTCCACATATAAGTAAAATCATGTGTGTTTGTCTTTCTGCACCTGGACTATGACACTTAACATAGTATTCTCCAGATTCATTAATGTTACTGAAAATGACAGTGTTTCCTTTGATTTTAGGGTTGAATAGTATTTCAGTGTGTGTGTGATACTTTCTTTATTCATTCATCATTCATGGACACTTTAGTTGTTTTTATGTCTTGAGTATTGTGAATAATGCTGTAATGAGCATGGGAGTGCTGATAACTGTTTGACATGCTGATTTTATTTTTTTGGATATATACCAGGAGGTGATATTACTGGATCAAATGACAGTTATTTCTTATGCAGTGATTGATTCGTTGGCACATTGGTATTATACATATATTGGATACAATTTGATATTTCAGTATACACATATGTGTTATAACAATCCAACCAGGGTAGTGAGTCTATCCATCACATCATGCATTTATCATTTTTTGTGATAAGAACATTGAAAAGCCTCAATTCTAGATATTTTGTAATATGCAATATTTCACTGGTAACCATAGTTACCCTATTGTGCAATAGAGCATCAGAATTTATTTTTTCTATGCATTTGTAACATTGTAATCACTAACCAACTTCTCCCCATTTTCCCCTTACCTCTTCCATCCTCATTTTCTGATAACAACTGATACTATCTGTTTATAGGATTTCAATTTTTAAAGGATTCATCATATGAGGAATATCTTCACCTAACTCATAAATTATTTGAGAATACAAACCCATAGCTAGGCTCAACTTTAAAAAAGTCTTATCTGAGATTCCTTCTATGAAACAGAGTTCCATCAAAGCCAGTTAAAAAGCCTATGTGAAAAATAATTATTCTTGCTACACTTTATACAAATAATCAGGACAAGTATAATAAAGCAAACTGGTCTTAGTATGATATGTCTTTAGTAAAAATGGAAGAATGGAGAGAGAAAAAATTATGTTTCAAGAACTATGGTACACCTGTTATTAGATTCCAGTCTCATTAATTGTTTTTGAGGTTTTTTTTCCTGAAATTTAGACTGATTCTGCTTATTCCTGTGAACCAATCTGTGATCTCTGACTGAAGATTAAAAGAAAGAAATGAAATGGGCAATGTAAAAATCTGGATCAATATTCTAATTCTGGGCGCATGTTGAAATCAGCTAGTGACTCCGTATTAGCTTGGTGATACGGTTTAGTCATGTTCCCACCCAAATCTCATCTCTAATTGTAGTTTCCATAAAACCCATATGTTGTGATAGGGACCCAATGGGAGGTAATTGAATCATGGGGGTGGTTACCCCCACGCGGCTGTTTTCATGATATTGAAACATGAGAACAGCATGGAGGAAACTGCTGCCATGATCCACTCACCTCCCACTAAATCCCTCCCTCAACACATGGGGATTACAATTCAGATTACAATTCAAGATGAGATTTGCATGAGGACACAGAGCCAAACCATATCACTGGGAAACATGGTAGTTCTATATACTTTTTTGAGAAACTTCCATACTGATTTCCATAATGGTAGTACTAATGTATATCCCTGCCAACAATATGCAAGTATTCCCTTTTCTCCATATCTTTGCCAACATTTATTTATTGTCTTTTTGTTAATAGTCATTCTAACTCATGTGAGGTGATATCTTATTGTTCCTTAAATTTGCATTTACTTGATGATTAGTGATGTTGAACGTTTCTTTACATACTTGTTGGCTAGCCATTTGTATGTGTTCTTTATAGAAATGTCTGTTAAGGTCATTTGCTTATTTTAATTAAAGTTATTTATCTTCTTGCTATTGAGTTGTTTTAGTTTCTAATATATTTTGGATATTAACCCCTTATTAGATATATGACTTGCAAATAGTTTCTGTTATAACATAGATTGTCTCTTCACTCTGTTTATTGCTTCCTTTGCTGTGCAAATCTTTTTAGTTTGATGCAATTCTACATATCTAGTTTTGCTTTCGTTGCCTGTGTTTTTGGCATTATATCCAAAAAATAATTCCCAAGGCCAATGTCATGGAGCTTTTTCCCTATATTTTGTTCCAGTAGTTTTTTGTTTTACAATTTACATTTAAGTCTTGATATAGTTTGGATGTGTATCCCTGCCTAAATCTCATATTGAAATACAATCATCAATGTTGGAGGTGGGGCCTGGTGGGAGGTAATTGGATCGTGGGAGCAGATTTTTCGTGAATGGTTTAGCACTATACCTCTTGGTACTTTCCTCATGATAGTGAATTAGTTCTCATGATATCTGATTATTTAGAAGTGTCTAGCACCTCCTCCCTTACTCTATTGCTCCTGCTCTGGCCATGTTATTTGCCTGCTCCCGTTTGCCTTCTGCCATGATTGTAAGTTTAGTGAGACCTCTCCAGAAGCTGAGCAGATCCCAGCATCATGCTTTCTATGCAGGCTGCAGAACTGTGAGCCAATTAAACTCTTTACTGTGTAAATTACCAAGTCTCAGGTATTTCTCTATAACAATGCAAGAACAGACTAATACAAGTCTCTAATACCCTTTGAGTTTATTTTTGTATATGGTGTGAGATGAACGTCTAATTTTATTTTACATTTGGATATCCAGTGTTCCCAATATCATTTACTGAAGACACAATCACTTCCCCACAGTGCATTCTTGGCATCTTTTTCAAAAAATAAAATTGAGCATACATATGTGGATTTATTTCTGGGATCTGTTTATTCTCTTTAATTGGTCTATTTGTCTTATTGAAATTCCTTTATATGTGACTTGCTTCATTCTATTGCTGCTTTCAGGATGTTTTATCTTTTATTATTGAACATTTCATTATAATATGTCTTTCTATAGTCTTGTTTGGATTTAATCTGATTGGAAACCTTTGACCTCCCTGTAGTTGGCTATTTAGATCTTTGCCTTGATTTGACAATTTTTAAGCTATTGTTTTTAAAAATAAGATTTCTGTCCTGTTGTCTCTTTCACCTTGTCTCATGTAATATAACAGCTAGTTCTTTTGTTATTTTTATGCTGTCACTTAAGTCTTCTAGGCTTTCTTGATTCTTTTTAATTTAGTTTTATTTTTTTCCTCTCCTATATATTTTCAAATAACTTGTTTTCAAGTTTAAAGATTTATTTTCCTGCTTGATCAATTTTGCTGCTGACACTCTCCATTGTGATTTTATTTCATTTATTGTATTCTTCAGCACCAGAATTTCTGATTTTTTAAAAAAAATATTTTAACCTCTCTGTTATAAAAGTTGTTTTATTGTTTTCCTGATTTTGTTAAACTATTTCTATATATTTTTTAAATTTTGCCAGTGTCTTTAAAAGAAATGGTGTCAGTTGTTCGTCAGGCAATTCACAAGCCTTCATTTCTCTGGGTTCAGTTACAGGGAAATCATTGCATTATTTTGGTTGTGGTATGTTACCTTGTTTGTTCATTTTTTTGTTGCTTTAAATTCATATCTACACTTTTGATGTAGCAGTTACCTCTTTGAGACTATATGGGCTACTTTTCATGTAGAAAGAGATTCCCCTATGGGTGGGTGTGAGGGCACTGGTTGGGTAGAGTGCAGCAGTTCTGACTCTAATGAGGGTGGAGCAACATAGGCGCCATGCAGCTCTGTTAGCTGAGGTCAGTGTTAGTGACAATTCCAGGGATCCTTAGTGGCCAGTACTGTTGTATGGTGGTTGTTAGGACTGTTGTGTCTTCAGTGACAATAGCTACTAGGGTTCTTCTGATTTCTTTTTCTGCCACCAGGGAAGTTATAACTGAGGGTATCCCTCTTGGCACTGGGTCTGCCTTGCAGGCCTCCACATCATGATAGTGGGATTTCTGTATAATGAATGCCATCCAAGGATCAGTAACAGAGCTGAGACCTGAAACGTGAGCATGCATAGAGGGACTATCACTCTAGGGTGGAGGGTAGTTGTAGCACTGATGCAGAGGGCACAGGCACTCCTGCTGCCACATTGGTAATGATGTAAGAGTTGTAAATGCTTGTAAAGCAGCTGGGGATTCAGAGACAGGAGTACGGGCATGAACAGAGCTACATTGACTCTAAGGTCGGAAGCTGTATTGTGGCTGAGCTGGTGACTAGAGCATTGCTGTGTAGAGAGTGACTTTGGCGCCAGGGCCCTGAGATTGAACTAGCTTATTATGGTAGTAGCTAGAGTATCCACGGTGGGGGTACACAGAGTGCAGATTCCCATCAGCCTGTTTTTATTGATTTGGCAGCGTTAGATGGCATTTATTGATTCTGTTGTTCATTAAATAAACATTTATTAAGTACCCACTATGTACTAGACAGTATTTCAGCTGCTGTTTCAGGTATCTTTGAACAAAACAGACAAAATATTTGCCCTCATAAAGCTAACATCTAGATATAAAAGATGGAGAAAATTGCAAATTTCAAAGTCCTGGTATCTTTCTTCGTCCATCTTGTAAATATTGTTAGTTGCATCATATATTTAAATTGCCAATTATTTTCATTTTATGTTCCATTCTTTGATCACAATTGCTTGTCCTCAATTCTGTAATTGTTTTATTAGTTATCCATTCAGGTTCTTTTATACCCCCATGTCCACATTTCCAAGTTCTGAGTTATTTAATTTGATCCATTGACTAGTTCAAGAAAATATTTCAAAATGTTCTGTGGGTATTGTAAATTTTGTGTTACTTTTCATTTAGACAATATATTTTGTAAATATTTTAAATATTTAATTTGTAACTTAGGTATGAGATTCTGGGATCACACATATTGTCTGTCTTATTCTTTCCATTCAACTGTTGTTATATTTTGACACCGGATGTTTCAATAAAACTCTGAAGCCAGCCTGAAGTTTTCTTTCTAGGTAATTTGAAAAATTCTGCTTGTCCATTTTTCTGTTTCAAGATCTCATTCAGGTTACCACATGACTTTTAGTCATCAGGTCTCCTCAGACTTATCTTGGCTGTGACAATTTCTCAGAATTCCTTTGTTTTAGATAACATGGCAATTTTCTGGAGTACTGATCAGGTATTTTATAGCATGTCCCTCAATAGAAATTTGTATGAAGTTTTTTCATGATTGAACTGTGGTTATTTTATTTTTTGGAAGAAAGGTCACAGAGGTAAAGTGATATTTTCATTCTATCATATCAAGGGTACGTGCTATTAACATTAGTTGCCACTGTCGAGGTTGACCTTCATAACCAACCTGGCTGAAGTAGTTTTTCAGATTTCTCCACTGTAGAGTCACTGTGTTTTTCCCCTTTCCATACTGGACTCTTTGAAAGGAAGTCACTAGGTACCATAAGGAGTGGAGAGTTATGTTTCACCACCTTGAGGTTGGATTATCTACATAAATTATTTGGAATTCTGTATGGGAGAAGCATCTGTTCTCTCTCATTTTATAACTCAATATTTATTTGTAAAAGTATGGCTCATGGATACAAATTTTATACCTTAGGTTATATCCAGTACTAATTATTTTGTTGCTCATGCTGATTTCTGTCTTTGACCATTGGAGGTCTTTACATTGGTTCTTGTGTCCCTTCAGCATAGTCCCATTGAAATGAACATTTTTCTTCTTGAGGACCTCCTTAGTTTATAATGCTACAGTATGTTCCAGCCTCATTTTATATATTGCTTTTAACAATCATAGAATTGGCTATTTCTCCAAAATTCCTGGTTCATCTTATTAAAGAATCATATAAGAAATGAACACCAGGGCACTAGGTATGCTCATTCTTATTTTGGTGCCATTTTTTAGGTCCCTTCAGATGACAGAGGAAGGAACTATGCATGCATTAACACATGTATCTACATGTATCTATAAGTGTTTATATGCTTAACCATCTGTATGTGTACTAAGTGTAACATAAGTCCATACTGATATCGTCAACTCTAATCCATTACCACATATATCATTCTAGCCTCCTATCCTTACTGGTCTGTCAACTTCCCCTCCAACATTGAAAATATTGGTTCACATTATCTGCTGTACTTTTAGTAAATTACTCAAACATAGTAAATTGTAAAGTAGCATTAGAATTATTAACTTGTGCCTTCATGGGAAAGAACTCTATCAAGTAGAGTGTGGTGAAGCTCCTTTGAATTTTCTTTTAGAAATCACTCATTTCAAACCTTACTTAGGGCAGCACCACTCTTCCCCAAACCATTCAGTGATGTCGTTTCAAACACTTATAATCAGTTAGATTTTTTGCTGCAGTCTGTATTTCATGCTGGGATTTCCCAACATCCTAAATACATTTTAAATTTTGAGTACATTAAGGTTCACTCTTTACGCTATGAAGTTTTACAGGTTTTGACATAAGCATATGTCATGTATGCACCATTATAGTATCATACAGAAAAGTTTCACCACCATAAAAAATTCCCATGTGCTTCACCTGTTAATTCCTCTCTCCCATGCATCCAATCCCTTGACAATCACTGATCTTTGTACTGTCCCCATAGTTTCACTTTTTTCCGAATGTCATTTAATTGAAATTATAAGTATGTAGGCTTTTTGAAATGTTTTTTTTTTTACTTGGTAATATGCATTTAAGGTTTATCCATGTGTTTTCATGACATGATACTTTGTTTCTTTTTAATGTTCAATAATGTTCCATTGTATTAAGGTACTACAGGTTGTTTCTGTATTCACTTATTAAAGGTCATCTTGGTTTCTTCTGGTTCTGTGTGGTTATAAATAAAATAGATAAATATTTATACATAAGTTTTTTTGTGTGTATAAATTTTCAAATCAGTTAGGTAAATATCTAGGAGCAGGATTACTGGGTCATTTGGTAAGATTATGATTAGTATTGAAAGAAACCGCCAAATGGTTCCAAAATGGAAGCACTTTACCATTTTATATTCACATAACAATGAATGACATTTCTTATGGTAATGTATCATCACCAGCATTTGGTATTGTCAAATCTTTTGGCCACTTTCTAAATGGGTTTTTGCTTTCCTATTATTGAGTTTCAAGTGGTTTTTTTTTTTTTTTTTTGTATATTTTGGATATAAGTCCTTTATTAGATAGGAATTGGACAATTTTTTTTTTACCAGTCTGTGGCTGAACTTTTCATCCACTTAACAGTTTTAGGAATGCTAAAGTTTTAATTTTGATAAAGTTAAACTTACTAACTTTTTCTTTCATGAACCATGCTTTTTTATTGAATCAAAATTCATATAACATAAAATTAACCATTATAAAGAATGACATTCTGTGGCAATTAGTGCACTCAAAATGTTGTAAAACTCTATCTAGTTTCAACATATTGTCATCACACCCAAAGAAAAATCTTTACCCAGTAAGCAGTTATTCTGAATTTAGTCCTTCCACCAGCTACTGGAAAGCACTAGTCTGTTTCCCGCCTCTATATATTTGCAAAAAATGTATATTACATATATATGGAATTATACAACATATGCACCTTTGCATCAATCTTTTTTCACTTAGCATAATTTTTTAGGTTCATCAATGTTAGAGCATGTACCTGTACCCCATTCATTTTGTATGGCCAAATAATAATCCATTGTATAAATGTACCACATTTTATTTTTCTTTTTGCCAGTTAAAGGACATTTGAGTTGTTTCAACCTTATATTTATTGTAAATAGTATTATGGCCATGCATATACATGTCTTCATTTGAATACTTGCTTTCAAACATTTGGTGTATATATCTAGGAGTGTAGTTGATAGGTATTTTTGGTAATTCTATGTTTAACTATTTGAAGAACCATCAAACTGTTTTTCTCATCTACCGCATCATTTTTCTATTTTCTTTTTGACACAGAGTCTCCCTCTGTCACCCAGATGGGAGCGCAGTCTCAGCTGAGCGCGATCTTGGCTCACTGCACCTCCGCCTCCTGGGTTCAAGTGATTCTCATGCCTCAGCCTCCCCAGTAGCTGGGACTACAGGCACTTGCCACCATGCCCGGTTGATTTTTTTTTTTTTTTGTATTTTTAGTAGAGATGGGGTTTCACCATGTTGGCCAGGCTAGTCTCAAACTCCTGACCTCAAGTGATCTGCCCACTTCAGCTTCCCAAAGTGCTGGGATTACAGGCATGAGCCACCATGCCTGGCCTACCACACCATTTTATATAGTTTCACCAGGGCTGAAATACATGAGGGCTCCTACTTCACATATTCAGCAACACTTGTTATCTGTCTCTCTCTCTTTCTTTTTTTAATTTGGGCAGATGAAAAGGTATGAAATAGCACTTCACTGTGGTTTTATTTGCATTTCCCTAATGACTAATGATGTTGAACATTATTATATATGCTTATTGAACATTTGTATGTCTTTGGAGAATGTCTTTTGCTAATTTTAAAAATTAGTTTGACATTTTGTTGTTGCTTTAAGATCTTGTACGTTCTGAAACTAGATTCTTATCCAAATATTGATTTGCAAATATTTTTTTCCCATGTTGAAAGTTGACTTTTTACTTTCTTAAAAGTACTTTCTTTGATGTACATAAGTTTTAATTGTCAGTGAAGTGTAATTATCTATTTCTTGTTTTATTCTTGAACTTTTGATGCCCCATCTGAAAACTCTTCGCCAAATAAAAGGTCAGGAAAATTTGCCCCCATAAAGGGTTTAATAGTTTTAACTCTTAAATTTAGGTCTTCAATCCATTATGATTTAATTTTTCTATATGATGTGAGATAAGGGTCCAACTTTATTATTTTGCATGTGGATTTCCAGTTTTTTTAGCATCAATTTTTGTAAAGGCTCTCTCTTCTGCATTGAATGTTTTAGAGCTCTTGCCAAAATCAATTGATCATATATTGCTAGATGTATTTTCTGAATTTCAATGTGTTCCATTGGTACATATTTTTATTCTCATGCCAGTACCTCATTGTTTTGATTACTGTATTAGTCTGTTCTCATGCAGCTATGAAAAAATATCCAAGGCTGGGTAATTTATAAAGAAAATACATTTATATGACTTACAGTTTTGCAGGGCTGGGGAGGCCTCTGGAAACTTACAATCATGGCAGAAGGGGAAGAAAACATATCCTTCTACACCAGGCAGCAGCAAGGAGCAGTGCAGAGCAAAGAGTGGGGGGAAAGCCCCTTATAAAACCATCAGATATTGTGAGAACTCATTCACTATCATAAGAACATCATGGAGATAACTACCACCATTATTCAAGTACCTCCCACTTGGTCCCTCTCATGGCATGTGGGGATTATGGGAACTACAGTTCAAGATGAGATTTGGGTTGGGACACAGCCAAACCATATAATTTTGCCCATAGCCCCTCCAAAATTTCAGGTCCTCACATTTCAAAACCCAATCATGCATTCCCAACAGTCCCCCAAAGTCAGCATTAACTCAAAATTCCAACAGTAACTCAAGAGTTCAAGTCCAGTCTCATGTGAGACAAGGCAGGTCCCTTCCACCTATGAGCCTGTAAAATCAAAAATCAAATAAGTTACTTCCTAGAGACAATGGGGGTACAGGCAGTGGGTAAATACACCCATTTTAAATGGGAAAAAGTGGCTAAAACAAAAAGGCTACAGGCCCCATGCAAGTCTAAAATCCAGCGAGGCAGTCATTAAATCTTACAGCTTTGAAATAACCTCCTTTGACTCCATGTCTCACATCAAGTTTACACTGATGCAAAGGTGGGCTCCCATGACCTTGGACAGCTCCACCCCTGTGGCTTTGCAGAGTATAGCCTCCATCTTGGCTGCTTTTGTGGGCTGGCATTGAGTTTCTGTGGCTTTTCCAGGTGCATTGTGCAAGCTCTTGGTGGATCTAACATTCTGGGGTCTGGAGGATAGTGGCCCTCCTCTCACACCTCTACTAGGCAGTCCTCTAGTGGGGACTCTGTGTGGCAGCTCCAACCCCATGTTTCCCTCCTGCATGGTCCTAGCAGAGGATGTCCATGAGGGCTCCACCCCTCCAGCAAATGTCTACCTGTACGTTCAGGCATTTCCATACATCCTCTGAAATTCAGGGGCTGGTTCCCCAACCTCAATTCTTGACTTTGGTGCACCTGCAGTCCCAACACCACATATAAACCACCAAGGCTTGGGCTTGCAACTTCTGAAGCAATGGCCAGAGCTGTACTTTGGCCCAGTTTTATTCATGGGTGGAGCTGAAGCAGCTGGGATGCAGGGCACCAAGTCCCGAGGTTGCACACAGCAGAGGGGTCATGGACGCAGCCCATGAAACCATTTTTTCATCCTAGGCCTCTGGGCCTATGATGAGAGGGGCTGCTGTGAAGGTCTCTGACATGCCCTAGAGACATTTTCCCCATTGCCTTGGTGATTAATATTTGGTTCCTTGTTACTTAAGCAAATTTCCAGAGCAGGTTGAGTTTCTTCCCCCAAAATGGGTTTTTCTTTTCTATTGCATCATCAGGCTGCAAATTTTCTGAACTTTTATGCTCTGTCACATCTTGAATGCTTTGCTGGTAAGAAATTTCTTCCTCCAGATGCCCTAAATTATCTCTCTAAAGTTCAAAGTTCCACGGATCTCTAGGGTGGGGCAAAACGCTACCAGTCTCTTTGCTAAACCATAGTAAGAGTGACGTTCACTCCAGTTCCCAAAAATTTCCTCATCTCCATCTGAGACCACCTCATCCTGGACTTCATTGTCCATATCACTATCAGTGTTTTGGTCAAAGCCATTCAACCAGACTCTTGGAAGTTCCAAACTTTCCCACATCTTCCTGACTTCTGAGCCCTCTAAGTGTCTAGGAAGTTCCAAACATTTTTACATTTCCCTGTCTTTTTCTGAGCCTTCCAAACTGTTTCAACCTTTGCCTGTTACCCAGTTCCAAAATCACTTCCACATTTTTGGGTATCCTTATAGCAGTACCCCACTCCAAATGCCAATTTAAAGTATTAGTTCATTCTCACACTGCTACAAAGAAATACCCAAGATTGGGTAATTAATGAAAGAAAAAGGTGACTCATCATTCCACAAGGCTGGGGTGCCCTCAAGAAACTTACAGTCATGGCGGAAAAGGAAAAAAACACACCCTTTTTCACATGGTGGCAGTAAGAAGTGCAGAGTGAAGGGTGGGTAAAAAGCTTATTATAGAACCATCAGATCTAATGAGAACTCACTCATTATTATGAGAACAGCATGGAGGTAACTGCCCCTAGGACTCAATTACCTCCCACTGGGTCCCTCCCATGACATGTGGGAATTATGGGAACTGCAATTCAATATGATATTTGGGTGGGGACACAGCAAAACCATATTAATTACTTTGATTTTGTTCTAAACTTTGAAATCAGGAAATAAGTGTCCTCCAAAACAATCACATACATTATTTATCATTATCAAGATTGCTTCGGCTATTTGGCATACCTTGCAGTTCCACATGAATTTTAAGACCTACTTTTCTATTTCTGAAAAGAAAAAAGGCTATTAGATTTTTTATAGTGATTGCACTAAATCTATACATTGCTTTGGGGGTGTTTGTCATGTTTACAATATTAGGAGTTTCAATCTATGGACACAGGATGTCTTTCCATTTATTGTGGTCTTTTAAAATTTATTTCAGCAATGTTTTGTAGTTTTCAGTCCATAAGTCTTGGACCTCATTGGTTAAATTTATTCCTAATTATTTTATTCTCTTTGGTGCTATTTTACATTAGTTGTATTAATTTTTTTGAATTGTTGATTGCTAGTGAATAGAAATACAGCTTACTATTATGTGTTGATCTCATATCTTGCATCTCTTCTGAATTCACAAATTAGTTCTATTTTTTAATTCATTAGAATTTTCTATATAAATATGATCACAGCATCCACAAATAGAGATAATTGTATTCCTTCCTTTGCACGTTAGAATCTTTCTTCCTTAATTGCTCTGGTTGGAACTACCAGTACAATTTTGAATACAAGTGGCTACAGTGGGAATCATTGTCTTGTTCTTGATATAAGGGAAAACGTTTTCAGTCTTTCACCACTGACTGTGTTAACTACGTGTCTTTTATGAATGTTCTATCATGTTGAGATAGTTCCCTTCTATTCTGAATTTCTAACATATATTTATCATGAAAGGATGTTAAATTTTGTCAAATGCTTTTACTGATCTTTTTTCATTCTATTAATCCGGTATATCACATTAATTCATTTTCATATGTTGAAACACATTTTTCTTGAGGATTTTTGCATTAATACTCACGAGGAATTTGAACTGTAGTTTGCCCTTTCTATCAGGAAATGCCTGGACTCATAGACTGAGTTACACAGTGTTCCATGTTTTTAAGATTTTTGGAAGAGTTTCATAACAATTAGCTCTTCTTTAGTTGTTTGATAGGATTTACCTGTGAAGCCATTTGTTCCAGGGCTTTACTTTATTTGGAAGTTTTTGATTATTGACTCAATCTTTTTACTTGTAGGTCTGCTCATATTTTTCTTTTTCTTCTTTAGTTAGTTTGGGTAATCTGCCTATTTCTAGAAAATTTTCTAATTGTTTCTATGTTGTCTAATTTATTGCTGTATAATTGTTCACAGTATTTTTTGTAGAGCTAAAAATGAACCATCATCACATTTTTATTGCAAAGCATTACCTTTTGATCTGTGAATAGAAATCTTTGATTTTTCTTCTATTATAAACGTGAATATATTTTTACACATTTTTCTCAGCACCATCACTAATGTATGTATTTAGGGCACCTCAAATTGCTTTGATTTTAACAATTTTTTTCTAAATCTGCATGATTTTTCAACTCTTAATTGTATCAATGACTAACTATCAAGATATTAGTACTGATGTTTCTCCTACAGCTTTTATTTTTGCTGGTTGTGTTCTTCATTTTTCCTATGCAAAATGAAAGGTAACTTTACTTTCCATGTATTTCCATTTTTTTTTACATCACTAGTTTGGCCTCTCTTATATGTACTTTGACTCATTGCTGTCCATGGTCTGTTTAATGACTTAAAACATTTGTATGTAAAACATACCCAATATACTCAGTTTTTTCTTTATTTTATTTTATTTTATTATTATTATACTTTAAGTTTTAGGGTACATGTGCACAATGTGCAGGTTAGTTACATATGTATACATGTGCCATGCTGGTGTGCTGCACCCATTAACTCATCATTTAGCATTAGGTATATCTCCTAAAGCTATCCCTCCTCACTCCACCCACCCCACAACAGTCCCCAGAATGTGATGTTCCCCTTCCTGTGTCCATGTGTTCTAATTGTTCAATACCCACCTATGAGTGAGAATATGTGGTGTTTGGTTTTTTGTCCTTGCAATAGTTTACTGAGAATGATGATTTCCAATTTCATCCATGTCCCTACAAAGGACATGAACTCATCATTTTTTATGGCTGCATAGTATTCCATAGTGTATATGTGCCACAGTTTCTTAATCCAGTCTATCATTGTTGGACATTTGGGTTGGTTCCAAGTCTTTGCTATCATGAATAATGCCGCAATAAACATACATGTGCATGTGTCTTTATAGCAGCATGATTTATAATCCTTTGGGTATATACCCAGTAATGGGATGGCTGGGTCAAATGGTATTTCTAGTTCTAGATCCCTGAGGAATCGCCACACTGACTTCCACAAGGGTTGAACTAGTTCACAGTCCCACCAACAGTGTAAAAGTGTTCCTGTTCCTCCACATCCTCTCCAGCACCTGTCATTTCCTGACTTTTTAATGATCACCATTCTAACTGGTGTGAGATGGTATCTCATTGTGGTTTTGATTTGCATTTCTCTGATGGCCAGTGATGATGAGCATTTTTTCATGTGTCTTTTGGCTGCATAAATGTCTTCTTTTGAGAAGTGTCTGTTCATGCCCTTCACCCACGTTTTAATGGGGTTGTTTGTTTTTTTCTTGTAAATTTGTTCGAGTTCATTGTAGATTCTGGATATTAGCCCTTTGTCAGATGAGTAGGTTGTGAAAATTTTCTCCCATTTTGTAGGTTGCCTGTTCACTCTGATGGTAGTTTCTTTTGCTGTGCAGAAGCTCTTTAGTTTAATTAGATCCCATTTGTCAATTTTGGCTTTTGTTGCCATTGCTTTTGGTGTTTTAGACATGAAGTCCTTGCCCATGCCTATGTCCTGAATGGTAATACCTAGGTTTTCTTCTAGGGTTTTTATGGTTTTAGGTCTAACGTTTAAGTCTTTAATCCATCTTGAATTAATTTTTGTATAAGGTGTAAGGAAGGGATCCAGTTTCAGCTTTCTACATATGGCTAGCCAGTTTTCCCAGCACCATTTATTAAATAGGGAATCCTTTCCCCATTTCTTGTTTTTCTCAGGTTTGTCAAAGATCAGATAGTTGTAGATATGCGGCGTTATTTCTGAGGACTCTGTGCTGTTCGATTGATCTATATCCCTGTTTTGGTACCAGTACCATGCTGTTTTGGTTACCGTAGCCTTGTAGTATAGTTTGAAGTCAGGTAGCATGATGCCTCCAGCTTTGTTCTTTTGGCTTAGGATTGACTTGGCGATGCAGGCTCTTTTTTGGTTCCATATGAACTTTAAAGTAGTTTTTTCCAATTCTGTGAAGAAAATCATTGGTAGCTTGATGGGGATGGCATTGAATCTATAAATTACCTTAGGCAGTACGGCCATTTTCACGATATTGTTTCTTCCTACCCATGAACATGGAATGTTCTTCCATTTGTTTGTATCCTTTTATTTCATTGAGCAGTGGTTTGTAGTTCTCCTTGAAGAGGTCCTTCACGTCCCTTGTAAGTTGGATTCCTAAGTATTTTATTCTCTTTGAAGCAATTGTGAATGGGAGTTCACTCATGATTTGGCTCTCTGTTTGTCTGTTACTGGTGTATAAGAATGCTTGTGATTTTTGTACATTGATTTTGTATCCTGAGACTTTGCTGAAGTTGCTTATCAGCTTAAGGAGATTTTGGGCTGAGATGATGGGGTTTTCTAGATATACAATCATGTCATCTGCAAACAGGGACAATCTGTCTTCCCCTTTTCCTGATTGAATACCATTTATTTCCTTCTCCTGCCTAATTGCCCTGGCCAGAACTTCCAACACTGTGTTGAATAGGAGTGGTGAGAGAGGGCATCCCTGTCTTGTGCCAGTTTTCAAAGGGAATGCTTCCAGTTTTTGCCCATTCAGTATGATATTGGCTGTGTGTTTGTCATAGATAGCTCTCATTATTTTGAGATATGTCCCATCAATACCTAATTTATTGAGAGTTTTCAGCATGAAGGGCTGTTGAATTTTGTCAAAGGCCTTTTCTGCATCTATTGAGAAAATCATGTGGTTTTTGTCATTGGTTCTGTTTATATGCTGGATTACATTTATTGATTTGTGTATACTGAACCAGCCTTGCATCCCAGGGATGAAGCCCACTTGATCATGGTGGATAAGCTTTTTGATGTGCTGCTGGATTCATTTTGCCAGTATTTTATTGAGGATTTTTGCATCAATGTTCATCAAGGATATTGATCTAAAATTCTTTTTTTTGGTTGTGTCTCTGCCTGTCTTTGGTATCAGGATGATGCTGGCCTCATCAAATGAGTTAGGGAGGATTCCTTCTTTTTCTATTGATTGGAATAGTTTCAGAAGGAATGGTACCAGTTCCTCCTTGTACCTCTGGTAGAATTGGGCTGTGAATCCATCTGATCCTGAACTCTTTTTGGTTGGTAAGCTATTGATTATTGCCACAATTTCAGAGCCTGTTATTGGTCTATTCACAGAGAGTCAACTTCTTCCTGGTTTAGTCTTCGGAGGGTGTATGTGTTGAGGAATTTATCCATTTCTTCTAGATTTTCTAGTTCAATTGCATAGAGGTGTTTTAGTATTCTCTGATGGTAGTTTGTATTTCTGTGGGATCGGTGGTGATATCCCCTTTATCATTTTTTATTGCGTCTATTTGATTCTTCTCTCTTCTTTATTAGTCTTGCTAGCGGTCTATCAATTTTGTTGATCCTTTCAAAAAACCAGCTCCTGGATTCATTAATTTTTTGAAGGGTTTTTTGTGTCTCTATTTCCTTCAGTTCTGCTCTGATTTTAGTTATTTCTTGCCTTCTGCTAGCTTTTGAATGTGTTTGCTCTTGCTTCTCTAGTTCTTTTAATTGTGATGTTAGGGTGTCAAATTTGGATCTTTCCTGCTTTTTCTTGTGGGCATTTAGTGCTATAAATTTCCCTCTACACACTGCTTTGAATGTGTCCCAGAGATTCTGGTATGTCGTGTCTTTGTTCTCGTTGGTTTCAAAGAACATCTTTATTTCTGCCTTCATTTCATTATGTACCCAGTAGTCATTCAGGAGCAGGTTGTTCAGTTTCCACGTAGTTGAGTGGTTTAAAGTGAGTTTCTTAATCCTGAGTTCTAGTTTGATTGCACTGTGGTCTGAGAGACAGTTTGTTATAATTTCTGTTCTTTTACATTTGCTGAGGAGAGCTTTACTTCCAACTATGTGGTCAATTTTGGAATAAGTGCGATGTGGTGCTGAGAAGAATGTATATTCTGTTGATTTGGGGTGGAGAGTTCTGGAGATGTCTATTAGGTTCACATGGTGCAGAGCTCAGTTCAGTTCCTGGATATCCTAGTTAACTTTCTGTCTTGTTGATCTGTCCAGTGTTGACAGTGGGGTGTTAAAGTCTCCCATTATTATTGTGTGGGAGTCTAAGTCTCTTTGTAGGTCACTCAGGACTTGCTTTATGAATCTGGGTGCTCCTGTATTGGGTGCATATATATTTAGGATAGTTAGCTCTTTTTGTTGAATTGATCTCTTTACCATTATGTAATGGCCTTCTTTGTCTCTTTTGATCTTTGTTGGTTTAAAGTCTGTTTTATCAGAGACTAGGATTGCAACCCCTGCCTTTTTTTGTTTTCCATTTGCTTGGTAGATCTTCCTCCATCCTTTTATTTTGAGCCTGTATTTGTCTCTGCACATGAGATGGGTTTCCTGAATACAGCACACTGATGGGTCTTGAGTCTTTATCCAATTTGCCAGTCTGTGTCTTTTAATTGGCACATTTAGTCCATTTACATTTAAAGTTAATATTGTTATGTGTGAATTTGATCCTGTCATTTTGATGTTAGTTGGTTATTTTGCTCATTAGTTTTTGCAGTCTCTTCCTAACCTTAATGGTCTTTACAATTTGGCATGATTTTGCAGTGGCTGGTACCAGTTGTGCCATTCCACGTTTAGTGCTTCCTTCAGGAGCTCTTTTAGGGCAGGCCTGGTGGTGACAAAATCTCTCAGCATTTGCTTGTCTGTAAAGTATTTTATTTCTCCTTCACTTATGAAGCTTAGTTTGGCTGCATATGAAATTCTGGGTTGAAAATTCTTTTCTTTAAGAATGTTGAATGTTGTCCCCCACTCTCTTCTGGCTTGTAGAGTTTCTGCCAAGAGATAGCTGTTAGTCTGATGGGCTTTCCTTTGTGGGCAACCCCACCTTTCTCTCTGCCTGCCCTTAACATTTTTTCCTTCATTTCAACTTTGGTGAATCTGACAATTATGTGTCTTGGAGTTGCTCTTCTCGAGGGGTATCTTTGTGGCGTTCTCTGTATTTCCTGAATTTGAATGTTGGCCTCCCTGGCTAGATTGGGGAAGTTCTCCTGGATAATATCCTGCAGAGTGTTTTCCAACTTGGTTCCATTCTCCCCGTCACTTTCAGGTACCCCAATCAGACATAGATTTGGTCTTTTCACATAGTCCCATATTTCTTGGAGGCTTTGTTCATTTCTTTTTATTCTTTTTTCTCTAAACTTCTCTTCACACTTCATTTCATTCATTTCATCTTCCATCACTGATACCCTTTCTTGCAGTTGATCGCATCGGTTACTGAGGCTTATGCGTTCGTCACGTAGTTCTTGTTCCTTGGTTTTCAGCTCCATCAAGTCCTTTAAGGACTTCTCTGTATTGGTTATTCTAGTTATCCATTTCATCTAATCTTTTTTCAAGGTTTTTAACTTCTTTGCCATTGGTTCGAACTTCCTCCTTTAGCTCAGAATAGTTTGATCTGAAGCCTTCCTCTCTCAACTTGTCAGAGTCATTCTCCGTCCAGCTTTGTTCCATTCCCAGTGAGGAGCTGTGTTCCTTTGGAGGAGGAGGGGCAATCTGATTTTTAGAGTTTCTGGTTTTTCTGCTGTGTTTTTTCCCCATCTTTGTGGTTTTATCTACCTTTGGTCTTTGATGATGGTGACATACAGATGGGTTTTTGGTGTGGATGTCCTTTCTGTTTGTTAGTTTTCCTTCTAACAGACAGGACCCTCAGCTGCAGGTCTGTTGGAGTTTACTGGAGGTCCACTCCAGACCCTGTTTGCCTGGGTATCTGCAGCAGTGGCTGCAGAACAGTGGATATTGGTGAACCACAAATGCTGCTGCCTAATCATTCCTCTGGAACTTTTGCCTCAGAGGAGTATCTGGCCATGTGAGGTGTCAGTCCACCCCTACTGGGGGGTGCCTCCCAGTTAGGCTACTCAGGGGTCAGGGACCCACTTGAGGAGGCAGTCTGCCCATTCTCAGATCTGAAGCTGCGTGCTGGGAGAACCACTACTCTCTTCAAAGCTGTCAGACAGGGACATTTAAGACTGCAGAGGTTACTGCTGTCTTTTTATTTGTCTGTGCCCTGCCCCCAGAGGTGGAGCCTACAGAGGCAGGCAGGCCTCTTTGAGCTGTGGTGGGCTCCACCCAGTTGGAGCTTCCTGGATGCTTTGTTTACCTACTCAAGCCTGAGCAATGGGGGTCGCCCCTTCCCCAGCCTCACTGCCACCTTGCAGTTTGATCTGACTGCTGGGCTAGCAATGAGCGAGGCTCTGTGGGTGTAGGACCCTCCTAGCCAGGTGCGGGATATAATCTCCTGGTGTGCCGTTTGTTACGTCCATTGGAAGAGTGCAGTATTAGGGTGGGAGTGACCCAATTTTCTAGGTGCTGTCTGTCACCCCTTTCTTTGACTAGGAAAGGGAATTTCCTGACCCCTTGCACTTCCTGGGTGAGGTGATGCCTCGCCCTGCTTCAGCTCACACACAGTGCACGGCACCCACTGTCTGGTACTCCCCTGTGAGATGAACCCGGTACCTCAGTTGGAAATGCAGAAGTCACCCGTCTTCTGCGTTGCTCATGCTGGGAGCCGTAGACTGGAGCTCTTCCTATTCAGCCATCTTGGCTCCATCCCCCCTTATTATTGACTTATAAAAGTATTCCATATATTTCAGATGAGTTCTCAGCCAAGCATATGAATTCCTGGAGTAACTCTTTTTTTTCTGAAGCATAGTTTGCATATACCATTTTTTATTGCACCTTTTCTATGTAATCCAATTTATTTCTTGCCCTAATCTTTGATCAAGATTAAAATGAAGAAGAGCAGGAGTGAATAAAGCCAGCCAGAGATTTAATTTAAATATGTTATTGATTTTTATATGTGTCTTATACTTATTAGTATATTCATCCCCTTCAGTAAATTGAGTTACTTGAGCATAAGTATAATAAACAAAGTATTGTCTCTAGGCAGACCTCTTGGGATCTGTTTCTTGCCAGTTGGTGAAAGAAGGCAGTACACTCAACAGGCAACCTTAGGTAATTAAGACTTGGACTTAAAATCTCACAACTTAAGATGACTTCTGCCACAAAAGAAATTCTACTTAATTTATTTTATCATGAGAGTCTATGGTACCTACAGAAATTTTAGGTAATAGCAATTGCTCACAAAAGCCTTATTTTCCAAGTGTCTCTTAGAGGAGAGCTCTTAACATAAATTAACATTTTAAAATTCTTTCAGCATTCTACATATTATTAAACAAGATATTTAAATCTAACACCGTAAATAATCTAGCATACATTTCAATAAATAATGATGATGATGGTGATAGTGGTGACCAGTATTACAGATTAAACTGTTTATATTTCTGCCATGTGAATAGAGCAAGTGATTTTGGAACTCTATTGAATATATTAAACTTCATGGTAACATAAAATACATGTATAGCATTCTTAACAACTCAATATGTAATCACGTTGCTTCTCTGAACTGTCAATAATAACATGTGCAAATGGCTACTACATTTATATAGATAGAAGAAAGGCATTTGCTTTTGAACCAACAACTTTGTAGAGGGTGTTCTAAAAATTATTCTTTGTTGCAATAATAATAATAATCCACTGAAAATTATAGCCCACTATATCCCTAAACTGCAAAGCTAGAGAATATAATGAAATGGGAAGAGGGTTGAGATTCCTGTTTGTAAAAAAATATATACTTTAGCACTACAGCAGCAATTGGAACACTTCTTAAAAGCCACTAAATATGAACTGGCTGTTAGTTTCTGCACTCAGTCAGCTAGTAAAATAACATGATTTCCAAAAGAAATGAGAAGAAATAATTAAATGAGCTCCTTTTGTTTCTATTGAATTACAAAGACTGACATCATCTTGCCTTCCAAGTATTTTTTTATCTAAACAGTGACAGAGAAGCCCAAGCCTTCTTCACATCTAATTCAAGATGTACTGAGAGGAAAATGTTTAAATTATGTCATTGAAATTTTGTATATCCCCTGTAATACTTCAACTATGCTCTTCCTGCTTGTGTTAATGTTAGATACAATCAAACACTAAATAAAGAATATTATTTTAATGTAAATAAAGCTAGTTAGAAAAGCCAGACTTGATCAATTTGTTCTGGAAATTATAGAATTTCAAGTAATTTTATATATAAAACTATGTGGATTAAAGGCCAAGAAGAATGACTTTTCAGCCTTTTCATTGTGTGTCTTGGCACCATAAAGTTACAGGTTCAATGCAAAGGTTTTCTTTGTTTTCTAACACCAGAACTTGGTATAAGATATGTAGTCAATATATTATAGCTACTGTTATTAATAAAATAAAGTTAAAGAGGTTTATGGTAGCTATAATTATAAATTTCAAATTCTCATTAATCATGGTGTCTAACCCAGCTATTAGAATGACTCTAATCATTCATGAGAAACTTTCTCAGTGCTTCTTATGTGTACTGAGAATGCAATAATGGCATATTTTTCCCTGAAGGAAGTCACAATCTATTATCATCTCTCATTTACTTTTCTAAGTACAATACTAGGGTTAAGCACATAATGCTATGGGAGCGATACATAAGCTCTTATGAAAAAAGATGAGTTTCTCTAGAGGAGGTAATGTGGATATAATGAGGAGTTATAGGTAGAATACAATTATCACATTTGTGTTTTAGAAATTCACTCCGTTGACATGTGCTATTAATCTATGGTGACTTAGACTACAGGGAGAGATATTAGATGGGTATTGTAAAGCTGCATAAGAGATGGTATCGGCCTAAAGAAGTGGCTCTGGGAACATTATACTAAGTGAAATAAACCAGGCATGAAAAAACAAATACCACGTGTCCTCGCTTATATGTGAAATCTAAAACAATACAAGTCATAGAAGCAGAGAGTAGAATGGTGGTTATCAGATGCTGAGGGGTGAGAGAAATGGAGAGATGGTGGTCAAAGGGTAGAAAGCCTCGTTTAGACAAAAGGAGACAAAAGGAATATATATATTTTTAGATCTATTGTACAATATGGTAAATATAGTTAATAACATATTGTACAGTTTTCTAACTTCAAAATTAAGATAGTAAATTTAAAATGTTCCCACCACATGAAAAAGATAAGTATTAATTAATGAGTATGCTAATTGACTTGATTGAATTATTCTACATTGTGTCCATAAATCACAACATCATTTGTAGCTCATAAAGATATACAACTCTAACTTGTCAATTAAATGTTTTTAAGTGGCTCTGGGAGTATATGTAAAGGGATAAAGATAAAAAATATCCAGGAGGCAGAATTGAAAGGACTTAATGGTTAATTGTTTGCAGATAATTTGGGAGAAGATATTATCAAGGGGAACTTCATAGTGTCTGACAGGTGGAGTTCAGAAATTTTCCTCTAAGTTAGTTCTATTGTCTCATTCAATCCAATATTATTTCTTTGAAGAAGGCACATTTGGGAATCAAGGTAAATGTCCACATTATATTGAAAAGGCAATCATGTTTCTTAATAACCAATTAAAAAGACTCATAATTAAGTTCAAGTTAAATTGAGATCCTTTCTTTTTTGGATGTTCTACAACATGACCTCCATTTTCGGTGTATTATGTCAGGCTCTGCTTATTTGTACTGACTTTTATTGGCTTGAATTTACTTTATGCTAATTTCTAGGAAGATTTCTTTTCAATATTATCAGATTTGGTGAAGGAGAAACTCTCCATTTTGAATAAAGAGCTCATACCAGCTCCTAAGCCCTATTAAGAAGAGGACTGGTCCTCTAATGACTTGTTTCCATTTTAGTTGTTCTTTGAGAGAGAGAATAATATACTAACCATTCTCAATTAATAGATAGGGTTGGGTCAGGGCTTAGGGAGGGGGCAGAAATATTGGGGATAGAAAAAAATCTGATAATTCCTCAGTGCTACCCATTTCTGTCCTGTGTGGGCTGCTTAGCTAGACAGCAGGAGAGAAAAGTACACCAAGATCCATAATGAAAATTGAAATACTTCATTTGGTATATATATACCTCTCATATATATAATAATTTATATATATATGTCCATTCTCATGTTATAAGGACATACCAAAGACTGGGTAATTTATGTACGAAAGAGGTTTAACTGAATCACAGTTCTGCATGGCGGGGGAGGCTTCAGGAAACTTACAATCAAGGCAAAAGGTTAAACAAAACACATCCTTCTTCACATGGCGGCAGAAGAGTGCACAGTAAAGGAGGAAATGCTCCTTATAAAACCAGCAGATCTTGTGAGATCTCACTCACTATCACAAGAACAGCATGGGGGTAACTGCCCCCATGATTTAGTTACCTCCCACTGGGTCCCTCCCTCAACACGTGGGGATTATGGTAATTAAAACTCAAGATGAGACTTGGATGGGGACACAGCCAAACCATATTATTCTGCCCCTGACCTCTCCCAAATCTCATGTCCTCACATTTCAAAACACAATCATGCCATTCCAACAGTCCCCCAAAGTCTTAGCTCATTCCAGCATTAACTCAAAGTCGAAGTCAAAAGTCTCATCTAAGGAAGGCAAGTCCCTTCAGCCTATGAGACTGTAAATCAAAAGCAAGTTAGTTACTTCCTAGATACAATGTGGGTACAGGCATTGAGTAAATACATCCATTCCAAATGGGCAAATTGGCCAAAACAAAGGGGTTACAGGCCCCATACAAGTCCAAAATCCAAAAGGGCAATTATTAAACCTTAAAATTCCAAATGATTTCCTTTGACTCTATGTCTCACATCCAGGTCACGCTGATGCAAGAGGTGGGCTCACATTGAGAGGAGTTAGCTAGCTTGCCTTAGGTAGACAGCAAGGGAAGGGTCCCTGGAGAGCCCCCAACCCATGGGTCAGTGCCTCATCCCCACATAACACAAAAGCAGCCTGTGGAAAAATCAAGCTGCAGGCACCAATAGGAAACTAGATTAGGGGGTTGTGTCTGGAGACATCCCCATGGCTTCACAGATAGAACCTCAGACAAAAACTTGTGCAAATCTCCAGCTTACTCAGAAAGAGGAACAAGGCCTAAGATAGAAATGCCTTGTTCTTTGTATAATCAGTGAGCTCCCAGAAAAGTTTCTTCTACTTTTGTGACTGTGAACACCATGAGTGCCAGTGGGTTCTGGTGGGCACTTTACTTCCCTTTTGGATTGTGAGCCCAGCCCCTGTAAATTATCACTTCAGCCTCTGATTGATCCTGGGCCAAATTCCCAGGCCAAGCTTTCCGAATAGTCCCAGGCCAAGGTCCTGGGCCAAGTTGAGTCATGCATTCACCAAGACAGCTCTGAGACTAAGCACATTCCTTCTCCTTCCCAGTTCATAAAAACCTTGGACTCCAGCCTCATGGAAGGCAACCCATCCAGGCCCCCCTCTCTAATGGTGGAGAGCTTTCTTCTTTCACTTACTAAACTTTCACTCCAACCTCACCCTTGGGGCTACACTTCTTAATCTTCTTGGATATAGGACAAAGAACTCCAGGTATTAACTCAGACAATGAGAGACTGTTACATCTTGGTACATTGGTGAGACTACAATACAAGATCCACCCATGGGCTTTGCAGAGCACAGCCACCCTCTTGGCTGCTTTCATGGGCTGGCCCTGTGTCTGTGGCTTTTCCAGGTGCACAGTGCAAGCTGTCAGTGGATCTACCACTCTGGGGTCTGGAGGATGGTGGTCCTCTTTTTACAGCTCCACTAGGCAGTGCCCCATTGGAGACTCTGTGTGGGGATTCTAACCCCACATTTCCCTTCCCCACTGCCCTAGCAGAGGTTCTCCATGAGGACTTCACTCCTGCAGCAAACTTCTGCCTGGACATCCAGACTTTTCCACACATCCTCTGAAATCTAGGCAGAGGTTCCCAAACCTCAATTCTTGACTTCTGTGCATCCACAGGCCCAATGCCACATGAAAGTTGCCAAGGCTTAGGACTTGAATCTTCTGAAGCCATGGCCTGAGCTGTACTTTGGCCCCTTTTAGCCATGGCTGGAGCAGCTGGGGACACAGAGCACCAAGTCTTGAGGCTGCACACAGCAGGGGGGCCCTGGGCCCAGCCCACAGAACCATGTTTTCCTTCTAGGCCTTCAGGCCTGTGGTGAGAGGGCCTCCCATGATGGTCTCTGACATGCCCCAGAGACATTTTCCCAATTTTCTTAGTGATTAACATTCAGCTTCTTGTTACTTATGCAAGTTTCTGAAGCTGGCTTGAATTTATCCCAAGAAAATGGTTTTTTCTTTTCCATTGCATCATCAGGCTGCAAATTTTCCAAACTTTTATGCTCTGCTTCGTCTTGAATGCTTTGCTGCTTAGAAATTTCTTCTGCCAGATACCTTAAATCATCTCTCTCAAGTTCAAATTCCACAGATCTCTAAGGCAGGGACAAAATGCTGCCAGTCTCTTTGCTAAAGCATAGCAAGAATCACCTTTATTCCAGTTCCCAATAAGTTCCTCATTTTCATCTGAGACCACCTCAGCCTGGACTTCATTGTCGATATCACTATCTGCATTTTGTCCAAAGCAATTCATCAAGTCTCTAGGAAGTTTCAGACATTCCCACATCTTCCTGTCTTCTGAGCCCTCCAAGTCTCTAGAAGGTTTCAAACTTTCCCACATTTTTTCTGTTTCTTTTTTGAATCCTCCAGACTGTTCCAACCTCTGCCTGATACCCAGTTCCAAAGTCACTTCCACATTTTTGCATATCCTTATAGAAGCATCTCACTCTCTGCAGTGCCTATTTACTGTATGAGTCCATTTTCACTCTGCTATAAGGACATACATGAGATTGGGTAACTTATAAAGGAAAGAGGTTTAATTGACTCACAGTTTCACATGGCAGGGGAGGCCTCAGGAAACTTACAATTATGGCAGAAGGTGAAGCAAACATCTTTCTTCACATGGCAGAAGAGAGAAGTGCTGAGCAAAGGGGGAAATGCCCCTTATAAAACCATCAGATTTTGTAAGAACTGACTCACTATCATGAAAACAGCATAGAGGTAACTGCCCCCATGATTCTATTACCTCCCACTGGGTCTTTCCCACCATACGTGGGGATTATGGGAACTGCAATTCAAGATGAGATTTGAGTAGGGACACAGCCAAACCATGTCAATATATAACAAAAAACTGAAAACCAAAATAAAATAGGGTTTTCCTGGTAGCATATTTTACCAAAATTGATTGTGTGAAGAAGAGTTGTACAAGTTGTTATGAGTACCTAAGACATAACATGTCCCCCTCACCCACAATACTAAGTGACAATTGATTTTTTAAGTGAATTCTGTCAAACTTTCAAAGGGCAGCAAAACATAATGTAATTAAATTTTAAGGGAACAGAGGAAATAAGAAAGGTATGTGGATGATCTTTTATTGCTACCCATATCTGTATAACATAGATTTTTTAAAGATGAATTTGTAATATAAAATTAATGCAAAAGATGTGCAAAATAATACTACACATTATTTCAATTGTAGAAAAATCAAGGGGTTTTCTTTGCATTAGAAAAATGTAAAAATTGCTTAATGTTGAAAAATATAATCATCTATTTTACCACATAAAGCATAGGAAAGTGTATTTTATCAACACACTTATTTGAATATATTCCAAAAACCTATTCAATAAGAATTAACATTTATTCATGAGTAGAATAAAAAATAGAGAAAAAAGAGAGAAGTTGAAAGGAAAAAATATGTTTAACTAAATAATAATATACAGGTATCTTTATAAGATACAGACATATATATACACACACGCATGCATGCATACATATGGCTATCATATCACACTTATTGATGAAAGACTAGAATTGTTTTGTATTAAAGACCAGAATTAGAACAGAAAGGCCATTATTATATTATTATGATTATAATCACCATTATTAATATTTAAATGTATCCTGTGTAGTTAGGTCAACAAGATGGCAGAAAATGAAGTCTCAGCCATTTTCTTCCCCACAGAAACACTGCTAAAACAATGATACATGAGCCACAGTACCTTAACAATAATGCCAGAATTCCATTCATATGTTGCAACTCCCCAGACAAGCACAACACTGAGAAATACCATTTTGAAATGGGCAAGGAGAGCAGTTTTACTTTACGCACATCAGTCCACCCTGCAAGCTGGCACAGCTCAGCACTGAAAGAGATCCACTCAACCGATTATTTCTCCCTCAGGGGAAAGAATGAAGCATGCATATGACATCTCTAGCCTTTTGGGGTGCTGTCTGAGATACTTCTGTCTCCCCTCACTCAGTGCACAGATGAAACTGGCATAGTTAGAATGCTTGGGGGGCAGCTAAGAACAAAGAAAACAGGCAGGGCTCTCAGAAGTCTGAATAACATTGTAGGATTGAAATAAAGTACGCGACCCTAAAATTTCTTCTTCAGGAGGAAGAGATAAAAATGGAACTTTCACTCACTCTCCTGGTCTTTTAATGCACTTTCCTAGGAAAAATTGTCAGGTGTCTCTCAGCAGCCTATTTGGTTTTGTTGTATTGAGAGAATGTATACAATCCTGAGACTTCTACTACAAGAGGAAGGGAGAGAAGCAGAGCTTGGACCCAACCTCATTATATTTCAGTGCACTTCCTTAGGGAAAAAAGAACAGGCAGTTTTATTTCAGCTTACATGGCTCTGCAAGTTTGGGAAAAGCTACACAATCCTGAGACTTTTCCCTCTTCAGGAGAAAGGGAGAAGATTAGAGTGTGCATCCAATATCCAAACCTACCAGTACATTGCATTAGGGAAAAGAAGAGCAAACTTCTCTCCCAGGCCAAAGAGAGTGGACTGGAGCTTGAATATCTATAGAAAATATTTAAGGGGCTCCCAGAATCTCTAGCTAGGATAATTCGTGAAGTTCTCTTTCCAAAACCAGTTTATGAAAACTGAAAGAGATTGTTGCTCATTCAAACATGTAGACACCAATACAAAGTTACAAGAAACAGAAGGAATTATAAAAATATGAAATTACCAGAGAAACAGAACAAATCTCCAGCAACAGATACTAAAGAAATGGAGACTATAGATTTGTGACAAATAATTAAATAATAATCATCTTAAAAAAGATAGTATAATGTGACAGAACACAGATAACTAAATAAATCAGAAAAGTGATACAAATAAGCAGAATGAGAATATCCACAAAGATACAGGAACCATAAAAAGAAACAAAAAAACTTTTGGAGCTGAGGAATAAATAACTTAATTTTAAAAATTCAATATAGAGCTTCAAGAGCAAACTTGAACAGGAAGAAAGAATCAGCAAACTCAAAGACAGGTCACTTGAAATTGTCTACTTAAAGGACTGAAAAGAAAAAAGTAACATTAAAAAGTGATAAAGTCCTATGATAGTAAGGCACATGATCATGTAGACCAAAATACACATTGTTAAAATTCAAAATAGAGAAGATAGAAGATAGAACCAGAAAACTTAATTAAACAAATTCTGACTAAAGGAGTCCCATATTTGGCGAGGAAAGTAGACATCCAAGTTCATAAAGTACAAAAGATCCCAAATAGGCTGACCCCAAAGAAACTTACACTGAGTCATGTTATAATCATATTGTCAAAAGTCAAGGATAAAAAGAGAATTTTGAAAAGCATCAAGAGAAAAATAGAATTTTGATGTATGACAAAGCTTACATAAGGCTATTACTGAATTTCTCAGTGGAAACATTGCAGGGCAGAAGGGAGTGAAATAATATATTCAAGGTGCTGAAATTTTTTTAAAAAACTGTCAGCTAAGAATGATATACCTTCTAAAACTGTCCTTCAAAAATGAAGGAGAGATAAAGACTTTCCCAGGCCTATATATATATATATATATATATGCCTATATATATATATATATATATATGCCTATATATATATATATATATGCCTATATATATATGCCTATATATATATATGCCTATATATATATGCCTATATATATATATGCCTATATATATATGCCTATATATATATATGCCTATATATATATGCCTATATATATATATGCCTATATATATATGCCTATATATATATATGCCTATATATATATGCCTATATATATATATGCCTATATATATATGCCTATATATATATGCCTATATATATGCCTATATATATATTCCTATATATATATGCCTATATATATATTCCTATATATATATGCCTATATATATATTCCTATATATATGCCTATATATATTCCTCTATATATATGCCTATACATCTATATTCCTATATATATATATGCCTATACATCTATATTCCTATATATATATGCCTATACATATATATTCCTATATATATATGTCTATACATATATATTCCTACATATATATATGCCTATACATATATATTCCTACATATATATATGCCTATACATATATATTCCTACATATATATATGCCTATACATATATATTCCTACATATATATATGCCTATACATATATATTCCTACATATATATATGCCTATACATATATATTCCTACATATATATATGCCTATACATATATATTCCTACATATGTATAGGCCTATACATATATATTCCTACATATGTATAGGCCTATACATATATATTCCTACATATGTATAGGCCTATACATATATATTCCTACATATGTATAGGCCTATACATATATATTCCTACATATGTATAGGCCTATACATATATATTCCTACATATGTATAGGCCTATACATATATATTCCTACATATGTATAGGCCTATACATATATATTCCTACATATGTATAGGCCTATACATATATATTCCTACATATGTATAGGCCTATACATATATATTCCTACATATGTATAGGCCTATACATATATATCCCTATATATGTATAGGCCTATATATATAGCAAATATATATATATTTAGCAAGTAAGTCACAACTATATAAACTTTAAAACAAAATGCTAAAGGGAGTTTTTCAAGCTGAAATTAAAGGGTGCAAACAGCAACAAAAAAGCACATGCAAGTGTAAAAATAACTGCTAAATGCAAATATATAAATAAAAATATAGAAGACTACCATACAGTAATGGTGGTGTGCAAATCACCTTTAATTTTAATATAAAAGTTAAAAGACAAAAACATTAAAAATAAGAATAGTTACAAAAACTTGTTTACTTATTCACAATATAAAAAAGATGCAAATTGTGACATAATTAAAATAAAGGAAGAATGAAAGTGAAGAATTTTTGTATGAGATTATTGTTCAGTTGTTATCAGTTTAAAATAGATTGTTATAACTACTAGATATATTTGTGTAAGTCCCATAGTAACCATAAAAATACATACAGAATATATATAAAATGAGAGAAAATTAAGAGTTAAAGAATATCACTACAAAATATCAACAAATCACTAAGACAATATGAGAGAAAAAGAGGAGCAAAATAATTACAAAATAAGCAGAAAACAATGATCAAAATAGCAATGGTAAGTTCTTCACTTTCTGTAATTACTCTAACATAAATGAGTTAAATTTACCAATCAAAAGACATTAACTGTGTAAATAAATAAAAACAAGATCTTTCTTCTACAAAGAAGAAAAATCTCAAATAAAGAACCTAACTTTACGCCTAAAGGAACTAAAAAGAAGAACAAATTAAGCTTAAAGTTAAGAGAAGGAAGGAAATAATAAGGATTAGAGCAGAAAGAAATGGAATAGAACATGGAAAATGTAACAAAGCCACATTGTTTTTGGAAAGGTAAACAAAATTGACAAATTTAAACTAAGAATAAAAGAGAGTGTACTCAAATAAAATGAGAAATCAAAGGGTAGATATTGCCATGAATGCCACAGAAATAAAAAGAATCATGAGACTATTACGAAGAATTTCATGACAGCAAATTGGACAATATGAAATACATGGCTAACTTCTTAGACACATACAACCTAACAAGGCTGAATCATGAAGTAGGAAATCTGGGCATTCCAATAACAAGCAAGGAGATTGAATCAGTAATCAAAAACCTTGCAACACATAAAAGCCCAGGACCAGATGGCTTCACAAATGAATTCCACCAAACTTTTATAGAAATAACATCAATCCTCAAGCTCTTCCGAAAACTAAAATAAATGAAACCTTTCCAAATTTATTTTCAGAGGTAGCATTAGCCTGATAGCAACCAGGCAAGAACACTACAAAAAAAGAAAATCAAAGGCCAGTGTTCCAGGTAACCATATGTATTATGCCATTCTTGCATTTCTATAAAGAAATACGTGAGACTGCATAATTTATAAAGAAGAGAGGTTAAATTGGCTCATGACTCTGCAGGCTGTACAAGAAGCACGGGACCAGTATCTGTTCAGCTCCTAGGGAGGCCTCAGGGAGCTTCAACTCTTGGCAGAAGGCCAAGTGGGAGCTTGCACATCACATAGCAAAAGCAGAAGCAAGATAGAGCCACTTGGAGTCAGGCGGCAAGTGCCACCCACTTTTAAACAACCATGAGATCTCATGAGAACTCACTCAGTACCGTGATTAGAGTACCAAGGAAATGGTGCTAAGTCATTCATGTGACATCTACTCCTATGGTCTAATCACCTCCCATCAGGCCCCACCTCTAACACTGAAGATGACAATTTGGCATGAGATTTAGAGGGGAAACATATCCAAACTGTATCATTCTTCTGCTGGCCCCTCAAATCTCATTTTCTTCTCACATTGCAAAATACCATCATTCCCTGCCAATAGTCCCCCAATAATCTTATTCCAGCATTAACTGCAAAGTCTAAACTGTCATGTGGAAATGAATTCCTTCCACCTATGAACCTGTAAAACCAAATTCATTATTTACTTCAGTTATTTACTTCCAAGATACAACGGTTGTACTGACATTGAGTAAACATTCCCATTGAAAAGGCGTAAATCAGCAAAAATAAAGTGGCTACAAGACCCATGCAAATCCAAAACTCAGAAGGGCAGTGATTAAATTTTAAAGCTTCAAAATAATATCATTTGACTCATGTCCCACATCTAGGGCAACTGGTGCAAGGGGTGGGCTCCCAAGGACTTGGGAAGCTCTGCTTCTGTGGTTTTGCTAGGTTCAACTCCTGTGGCTGCTCTCTTACGTTTTTGAGTGCCTGTGTACTTTTTAGATGTACTCACTGCCCTTCTGAGTTTTGGATTTGCATGGATCTTGTAACCCCTTTACTTTGGCTGATTTCTCCCTTTTTAGCAAGTGGTTGCTCCACAGTCTTCTTGAATTCCTCTCCTGATAATGCTTTTTCTTTCTCTGTCTCATAGCCAGGCTGTGAATTTTCCAAACTTTTATGTTGTGCTTCGTATTTTAATATAAATTTTAACTTTAAGTCATTTCTTTGCTCCTGCATCTGAGCATAGGTGTAGAAGCAGCCACATAACATCTTGAATGCTTTACTGCCTAGAAATTTCTTCCACCAGATCATAATTCAGAAAAGAAGAAAAGAAGAGTAAAGCCTTCATCATATTTGGGACAACATAAAGCGAGTGAATATTCAAATTATCAGTGTCCCTGGGGAAAATGATAGAATGAAAGAGTTAGAAAACCTATTTAATAAAATATTCGATAAAAATGCTGCAAGTTTAGCAAAAGGCCAAGACGTTCAGATACTAGAGGGCCAAAGATTCTAAAATAGACATAATGCAAAAAGGTCTTCTCCACAGCATGTTATAGTCAAACTATCTAAATTCACAGCAAAAGAGAGGGTACTAAAAATAGCAAGATCAAAGTACCTACTTACCTATAAAGAAAACCACATCAGACTAACAGCATATTTCTCATCAGAAATTTTATAGGCCAGGAAAAAATCTGGCAACATATTTAAAGTGCTGGAAAAAACTGCCTCATGAGGATACCATATCCAGAAAAAATATCTTTCATAAATGAAGAATAAATAAAGTCTTTCTCAGATAAGCCAAAGTGAGAGAATTTATCACCACTAGATTGATCCTACAAGAAGTGTTTAAGGGAATCCTAAACTTGGAAGCAAAAAGACACCATCAGGAAAACATGTAACAATATAAAACCCACTGGTAAACCAAACAAATGTGGAAGAGAAAGGTCTCAAATGGTACCACTACAGTATACCACCAAACCACAATGACAATGAGAAAAAAAGAAAGGAACGAAGAATATACAAAACACACAGGAAATGATTAACAATATGATGGTAACGTAATTTCACATGTCAATAATAACACTGAATGTAAATAGATTAAGTTCTTCCGTTAAAAGATATAGGCTGGCTGAATGAATAAAGACACATGCTACAGCTATATGCTGCCTACAAGAATTACACTTTAGCTGCAAAAACACATATAGACTCAAAGTAAAGAGATTGAGATACTTCACACAAACAGAAACCAAAAAAGAACAGGAAGAGCTATACATAGATAAAACAGACTTTAAGTCAAAACGGTAAAAAAATAAAAAAATAAAAAGACAAAGAATCACTGTATGTTATGACTTTTCTAAATTTTTTTAAAAATAGTTTTTGTTGTATGTGATCATTGATGTCTCTGTTTCTTTAGCTTATTTTTCATTTATCATTTGATGGAGATTTCCTTAAACATCTGAAGTCAACAACAACAACAAAAATCTCCCTAGCTGGGCTTTGTGTTTCTTTCACAACAGCCAAGCAATTTTCAGCCCTGGTTTAATCTCCCTTTCTTACTTTCACAGAGCTTGAAAGTCCACCAAAAGTGTAAGCTCTAGATCTCAGTTGTTTGTTTGTTTGTTTGTTTTTCTTTTTTTTTTTTTCCTGATCATGCACCCTGTCCTGGACATGCATATAGTCTTCTAGATTTCCTTGAATATAAAAGTTCTTATTATCCAAAGTTTCTCCCTACCCAGATTTTCCTCCCAGACTGTTTGGCCTATCTATTGTTTGCAATATCCTTTGCCCCAGGATGCAGTGGCTAGTTTGTCTTTTATTGTTTTCTATGAATGCCCTCTTTTGTAGCCACTTCTCTGCCATGATAGAGTTCTATGCTAGACAAAATAAAGACAAAAACCTTTGTATTAGTTCTTCCTGGAGCCCTCAGGTAGGTCAAAACACACAAACATAATTATTTGAGATGATTTGCTGTTCTTCCTCCAGAACAAGGAACCCACATTAGGAGCATGGGCTACCCTCTTCAAGATTCCCACCAAGCTGGGGAAGGGGTTTTGTTGTGGTAAACCTTTGACTAATTTTCAGAGTTCTAATAGAGTTAATCCTGGAAATTTTGGGCTAGATTTTCAAGTGTTTATTTCTGAAAGAACCCTTGGTGTTTCCCTCTTTGGCTGATGTTATTCACTCTCATTCTATCATTTTTATCATTTTCTAGATAACAGCTTCATTGAAATATAATTCACATATTACCCCATTTGGCCAATTAAAGTGCCCAATTCAGTGTTTTTTAGTATTTTCAGAGTTGTTTAGTCAACACCACTGTTTAATTTTGGAATATTTTCATCACCACAAAAGGAAACTCCTTACCCATTAGCAGTCACTCTCCATTCTCCTCTCCCCACAGTCTCTGGCAAACATTAATCTAATTTCCGTCTCTGTAGATTTGCCTATTCTGAGCATTTCATTTAAATTAAATCTTAAAATATGTGACTTATTTTGTGTTGCTTCTGTCACTTTTTTTTATTTTTCCAGATTATCTTCTTTTTATATTTTCTTCTTTTGCTCTGCCATGTGTTCTGATTAATTCTTCAGTACTATCTTCCAATGCATTCTTTTCTGCCTGTGTCAAGTACAGAGTTGATCTCATTTTTTGGGTATTTTTAAAATTTAATTTACCATATATTTTCTTTATTGAGTTTCCAAATATTTGTTATTTCATGTGTATGTGTTTGATTCATAGATATATACTTTTACATAATTGTTTTTGTTTATGGATTTATTCCCTATTTTATGTCATAGATCAGAGGTCAACAAACTTATTTTAGGTAAAGGGTATTTTAGGTAAAGGGACAATAATACAAATACTAGGCCTTGCACACTATGTGGTCTCTGTTGCAACTACTCAACTCCACCTTTGTAATAAGAATAAAATAACATATAATATGAAAAACATCATGACTATGGTTCTATAAAATTTTATTAACAGACACTGATATTTGAATTTCATCAAATTTGTATGTATTACAAAATATTACTTTGATAGTGATTTTTTTCATCCATTTAAAAATATACAAATCATTTTTAGCTTCCTGGCTATACAAAAACATGTGGCAGATTGTAGTTTAAGAAATCTTAGATGATACAAAACATATAATTTGTAGTAATTTTAAATTGCTTGATTATTTGTTCTGGGTAAATTTATTTATATTTCTTAACTTTTGAGTTGTTGGATTTTTCTTTTTTAATTGATACATAAAAATGTGTGTATGTGGTGCAGAGTGATATTTTGACATGTATACAATGTGTAATCATCAAGTCAGGATAATTAGCATATCTATCACCTCAAAAACACCTTTTTTTGTGTTGGGAACATTCAAAATTCTCTCTTCCAGCTATTTCAAAATATACAGTATATTGACTATAGTCACCTCACAGTGCTATAGAACACTAGAACCAATTACTCATTTCTAGCTGTAATTTTGTATTCATTAATCAGTCTCTCTCAATTTTCTTTCCCAATCCACCCTGCCCCCTACACTTCTAAGCCTCTACTAACTTCAATTTTGCTCTCTACTTCTTTTTATTTAAGATATATATATTTTTTTTTCTTTATCTCAATTTTTTGGGGGACGCAAGTGGTTTTTGGTTACATGGATTAATTGTTTGGTGGCGAAGTCTGAGATTTTAGTGCACCTGTCACCTGAGTAGTGTACATTGTACCCAATATGTAGTTTTTATCCCTCACCTTCCTCCCGACCTTTCCATTTCTGATTCTTGAATATACGTTACGCCACTCTATAGGTCTTTGCAAATCCATAGCTTAGCTCCCACTTATACATGAAAACATATAGTATTTGGTTTCCCATTCTTGAGTTACTTCACTAATGGCCTCCAGATCCATCTAAGTTGCTGAAAAATACATTATTTCATTTTTTCTGTCTGTCTGCTCTCTACTTCTAACAACTTAATTTTTTAGCTCCCACATATAAGTGAGAACATATGGTGTTTATCTTTCTGGGCATGACATTTTTCACTTAATATAATGTCATCCAGTCTCATCCGTGTTGTCAAGAATGACAGGATTTAATTATTTTGTATGTCTGAGAAGTATTCCACTGCACATATGTACCATATTTTAAAATCCATTATTCTGTTGATGAGCATTTACTTTGATTCCCTACCATACCTCAACTATTGTTAATAGTGCTGTAATAAATAAGAGGGTACAGATATTTCTTTGATATACTAATTTTATTTTCTTTGGAAAAGTACCTAATGGTAGGATTGATGGATTATAGGGCAGTTCTATTTTTAGTTTTCTGAGGAAACTCCATACTGTTTTTCGTAATAGTTGTACTAATACACATTCTTACTAATAGTATATAAGAGTTCCCTTTTCTCCCCATTCATACCAGTATATGTTATTTTTTATTTTATAATAGCCATTCCACCTGAGGTGAGATATTTCATTGTGCTTTTGGTTTGCATTTCCATTATCATTAGTGATGTTGAACATTTATTCACATACCTACTGGGATTTGTATGTCTTCTTCGGAGAAATATCTATTCAGACCATTTGCCCATTTTTAAATTGGGTTTTTTTGTTGTTGCATACTTTGAGTTCTTATACATTGTGGATATTAATCTCTTGTCAGATGAATTGTTGGCAAATACTTTCTCCCATTCTGCAGGTTGTCTCTTCCCTCTATTGATTGTTTTCTTTGATGTGCAGAAACTTTTCAGTTTGATAATAATATTTAGCTCTATCAATAGTTGCATTATATATTTGGACTTACCTTTTTCCTGCAATGAAAAGTCTCTCTTGCCTCTGAGCCAATCTTGGCTGGGTACTTTGCTTTCCTCTTTATGCTGCCATCCAGAGTTTCCATGTCTCAGAGGGCCTTTGTCACCTGCTTGCCTAATTTCAGTGTTCTCTCCTAGATACTCTATTCAATGTTAAGTTATCTACTTGTTATTTCCATCCTTCTTTGTGAAGGAGGAGAATACTGGGAACCTTTATTCAGACATCTTGATGACATCTCCTTGGATTTCTTTGTTAGTGTTATCTATTCTTCTGTGTTTTGATATTTTGTTTAACTGGCTCATTTTGAATGGAATTCTTTTTTATTTTTCCTTCAGAGTGACATCTATTAATGAGTTTGGGATCATGATGTGATGATAGCATACAAGATATAACAATTCCAAGATGTGTCAAAGAGCTTTTATATACTGTTTCAGATTCTTTTAGCCTCATTTTACTTTAGGGCCTTTGGCCAGTCATTCTTAATCCAGTTACCTTCAGTAACTAACTTCAAAAGTGAACTATCTGAATGTACTTCACATCATTTATGCACTACATCTTTCAATTCCTTTGCTAAGCCTTCTTGACACTGACATTTGGATGAGTACATGTACTATCAAAGTGTTAGAATTAATATCTCAGGGGTAACACTTTTACCAATGAGAGATAGAAGATGGCATATAAACATTTCTGTCTCCGCAAGATGAACTTTTCTATGAAGTAATTATTTCGCTTTCTGCAGAAAGATTCTGTACGAAACTAGTTGTATTCAGTACCAAGTGGTGACAAATTTGGCATCTAACCCTGATATTGAATCTTTCTTCTTCTGTGCCTAGGCCTTTTTCTCTTACTCCCATTCCTAAGCTCACACTGTGTAATAATAAAGAAAAATAACATTTTGCCTCAGGCTCTATTTCCTGGAAGATCCAGGCTAAGACACAGTCACTAAGCTTTCAGTTTGGCTAACAGAGGTCATTTTTTTTCGACAACTTTCTCTGCTTCTACCCACCATTTCAGTTAATAAATTCTGTAAAAAAACAATTTTCCAGGACAACGTTAACTGAATATTTTCATGGTGGGGAGAACACCATATTAAGCCCCTGATTTCACTCACTGAGCCTTTCTTTAGTCTTCCCAGCAGTATTTCTGGCCTCTACAGTAATCAAACCCTGGGCCACTTCTACTTGCTTCCAGCGCTTAAGCTCAGTAGAGTATACTGTAAACCCTAGCTTAATGTTTTGCTTTTTTTGAATTTCTGATCCATAGGAATGGTTAGATATTTTTGTAAGCACAATTTTTGTTTAAGAAATTATCCTTCATTGCTGCATTTACAGATGAAAAAAGAAGTGGAAGAGTGAACTGAGAATGTCTTATTGAATGAAAGTTTCTAAAGGGAGACATGTTGGTAATCAAAATATTGACAAAAGTTACAATTTTCTTGTGATGTATAAGGTTAAGCTTTTCATAAATTTATCATTTTGAGTAATTTTTAAATTACAAAATTTTTGAACACAATTAAAAGCACTTTTTGGTTGAATGTCTAAAGATAGCTTCCTGTCTCTTCCTATTTCTGTGCTACTTCATCATGAGAGATTTGTTTATGAGCTTAAAAGTCTTTACTAAAATAAACCTTTCACACCAATCAATTCATCTCCATGAATTGTTGATCTGAGCAATGAACATGATTTGGTAGGCTGGATAATGGTTCCCCAAAAGTGTCCACATCCTAATCCCCAGAACCTGTGAATAAGTTATCTCACACAAGTATCTTACACAAGAGATACTTTACACGTGTCATTAAATTAAAATTCTTTTTTTTTTTTTTTTTTGGAGATAGAGTCTCGCTTTATCTCCCAGGCTGATGTGCAGTGGCACGATCTAATTTCACTGCAACTCCGCCTCCTGGGTTCAAGCGATTCTCCTGCCTCAGCTTCCCGAGTAGCTGAGATTACAGGCTCCTGCCACCAGGCCCGGATAATTTTTGTATTTTTAGTAGAGGTAGGGTTTCGCCACATTGGCCAGGCTGGTCTTGAACTCCTGACCTCAGGTGATCTGCCTGCCTCAGCCTCCCAAAGTGTTGGGATTACAGGCGTGAGCCACCACTCCCAGCCTGAATTGAAATTTTTTGAGATGAGGTGATTATCCTGGATTATCCCGATGGGCTTAATGTAATCACAATGGTCTTTATTAAAGGGAGGTGAGAGATTCAAAGTGAGAATAGATGTAACCACTGAGACTAGGGGTTGAAGTTATAAGATGTACAAAGCACTAGCCAATAGCACCCTTTGGAAGATGCAAATGGCAAGGAGATGGATTCTCTCTTCAGAGACTCCAAAAGGAACTATCCTGGTCCACACCATGATTTTGGTCTGTAAGATTCAAATTTCAGACATCTGACCTTCAGAAGTGTAAGAGAATAAATGTGTGTTTTTTACAATCACTAAGTGTGTACAGATTTGTTATAGTAGCAATAGGAAATTAATACATGTGGCTATACTGATGACTTTTATTTTCTCCATACAAAGACCCATACATCTAGACATTTATTGTTTGAAACTTAAATATAAGATACAACAAAAGCACCTCATAGACATTGTACCAAGGCTTGCACACTTAAAGGCCATATTTCATCTTATAAATAGCAATCAACACTAAGCATTAGAGATGGAGAAAGAATAGGAAATAATGAAGACTGTGAAAGAGAAGAGAGGGTGTGCCTCTCTTAAAGGCAATTATCCAGTCCTAGCCAAACATTGTCATATAGGAATATAGTTCCAATGCTACCAAGTGCTACATTGTTTTTGTTCAAAAAAGCCAATTAGGTAAATTATGTGAAATTCCCTAATTTTCAATATATAACTAAATAAAAATTAAAACATTCTATAGATCGACACTGTGTGGATCAAGAAAATCACATTCATAACCAGCTGTTTGTTTTGCTTATGCTGTGACTACATTGAAATCTCTCATTCGGACTTGCAACTCTGTATCAAGAGAATATCACAATACTCATCCAAGGTCTGCTTGGGGGAATAAACCTACTTTTCCTAATTACTTAGAAGCCACTTTCAAGTCAATTTTTTTTTCACTAGGGTAAGGAGTGGGGGATGAATTTCAATGTCCAATTATAAAAACAATCTAGTCTGTCACAGAGTTTTACTGTTTTAACAATTGACTTGTTGTAACATCCTCAGGTAAACTTCTTTTTAAAACCATATGTTTGATTTCCTTCTCTTATAAGGTTGCACACTATTTCATTGCGTGCGTGTGTGTGTGTGTGTGTGTCACATTTTCTTTTTCCATTAATCTATCAGTGGACATTTAGGTTGCTTCCATATTTTGGCTATTGTGAATATAGATGAAGCTTTAGGACATCATGCTAAGTGAAATAAAGCAGACACCAGAGGACAAATACTACATGATTGCACTTATATGTGGAGTTTAAAATGGTTAAACTTGTAGAAGCAGAGAGTAGAATGTTGGTTGTCAGTGGCTGGGTTATAGGAATGAATAAATGAGGAGATACTGGTGAAAGGGTACAAAGTTTCAGTTATTCAAGCTGAATAAGTTCTAGAGAGCTAATGTACAGCATGATTACTACAGTTAACAATACTGTTGCATACTTGAAATTTGCTGAAAGGGTAGATCTTAAGTGTTCTCACCACTAAAAAATAAGGAAAACGGTAACTATGTAAGGTGATGAATATATTAATTACCATGATTGTGGTGACTATTTAATCATATATAAATATATCAAAATACCAAGTTATAAATGTTAAATATGTACATTTTCTACTTGTCAATTATATATCAATAAACCTGGGGGGAAAACACACATACTTTTGCTCGCATAGAGTGTGTCATAGAGGACATAAAATGTGTACTCTCTTTAACTAAGGAGCCACATTTTAGAAAGGTTATGCAGTGTTATAATTCACGTAATTCCCCATGGAAACCAATCCTGTGAAGCTTTAAAATACAAGCAACTGAAGACTATGTCTACTGGAAATGAAGAAGGGAAGAAAGAGAAGAGCTAATTGGTGATGACACTATAGCAGGTGCTCTCCCTGAAGGACAATAATGATACTGCTCATTCATTCAGAGACAGTCACATGTGCTCCTTGGCAAGCTTACACAAATACCTTTTTGTAAGCAAGTCAAGTATCTACATCTGTGACAAATAAATCTGTGCTTTAAAAAGTTTCATGAACATAAATGGGGAAATACCTTCTGTGGTTGAATAGTAATCATTGCATGGTTGTTCTCTGGCAGGGCTATAAATTGCAAACTTCCAGCCAACGGAATCATAGCACATGCTCTGGCCATCTGCTGGTAGTGTCTGAAAGTATTCATATGTTCCATATCTCTATTTTTTCAACGAAAATTATTTTTTGTATCTATGGCTGAAGTAGAGAACAAATTGATTTTTTAAAGGGAAAGTACAAGTTTTTATTTTTTCCCTCATTTTGGTAGGGCCACATTGACTTGGGATTTCATGTATATATATATCACAAATAACTTGAACACATGAAAGTATATCTTTTGAGTTTTCCTGGAAATACATAGTATTATAAGATGGAAACAAATCCTGGAAGTAAATGTTAAGTCATGGAGCCCTTCATTTATGATTGTTATTTCTGGGCCAGAGGCTATTGTGGTTAAAATATCCTCAATATATTCTAAAAGTTCCCAATCAAATTTACAGATTAAAAACACTTTTAAGGGGATTGATTCAGTCATTAGGCAAACTATATGTGTACCTTTTTTCTAGGTGATATGGGAGAAATTAAAAATAAAACAGATGTGGTTCCATATGTAGCCTTTTAGAGTCTAGAAGAAACAATAACAAATTTACAACCACCATTTATTATTCATAATGTTGTAGTATGTATTAAGAAGATTATGCAATCACATTTAATCAGTAAAGGAATCCTACAAGACAGTTATTATTATTTCACTTTTACAAATCTTGAATTTGGTGCTCATAATGAAATCAGTGATTTACCCAGAGTCGTGCAGATAGTGAATGGCATAGCTTTAATTCAAACCTGGATTTATCTGACTGCATAGTCCAAGTTTTTTTAACAACCTGCTTTAGTTATTTAAACTAAAAATATAAAGCAGGCATATAAATAAATGTAATACAAGGTAGGAGCTATGAAAATGATATAGAAATAGTATCCTGGAATTTCAGGATAAGTTGGGATCATTTCAGGTTGGATGAATGCTATGTGGCCATTTAGTGGCAATTTAATTGGACCTTAGAGAAGGGAAAGGTTTTAATTTTGTGAAGATGTTGGTAGATGAATGTCCTAATAAATAATGGGAGGAAAATATGAAATCAGGATGGTAAAATACAGATAGAGAAAAATATTGATAACATTCGCTGGAGTGTAGCATTCCTGAGGAGCAATAGTTAAGAGAGAAGATTTGAAAGAAAGGATGATGTCAAATAGTGAAGAGAAGTGCAAAACACTTTCTCTAAAAATAGAATAGTCAATCTTGTTGAAAACATTCAAGTGAGTTTGATAGTTTTTCCTATCTGATCTACTTTCCTGTGACTGTTATAATTTTGACTAGTGACTTAAACTGTTTAAAAATTATGTAAAATCTCACAGGATAGATTTTTGTAAAGAAAGTTGATAGGTATAGATATAATATTTAAACGTAAGCCCCTAGATTTTTTTTTTTGAGTTGTTACTTTAAAACTTAAATGCAAGTACGGATCAAAATTCAGAGTATACTAGCCAATAAAAAAATAATTTGCCTGTGAGATATTGAGGTCATTGGAAGCTTAAGCAAAGACCTGTATATGTATGAATACTTGGCTGAACAAGGACCCTCCTCTGTCTGGGCATATTTTTTGTTTAGAGCATAAATGCACTCATTTGTTGCTATTATGAAAAATAAGAGTGGATAACAACATAGCTCACTAGGTTAATTAATCAACCCTAAATATGAATGAGATGATAGATGTCACAGATCATCTTCATATTCATTTAGCTCAGTGAGCCACTGGAGAGATTCTTAACTAATTCTTAACTAAAATGAAACGTATCTGATAAAGTTATCTTCTTCAGGATATAGATACAACGTGTTTGAATTCTTCTGGATAAATATGTTAATATAATACAAACATTTATCTTTGTTCGCTCTCTCCTGAAACCTGACTAAAATAGCAATAAAGAAACAGGCATTTAGACATTAACTTAAAAACAGAAGAGAGAGAGAGAGAGAGAGAGAGGGATGGATTAGAGAAGGCAAAGATTTCAGTGGAGTGTGTGAGAGAGGTGGCAACAAGAAATAAAGCCATCAGATCTACAGAGCCTTAGAAAGTTTCAGGAGTCTGAGAGACATAATACCTCAAAACTGGTGGTGTGTGTAAAGGCTGATAAACAAGAGGGTTGGTTGAAAGTGCTATATATATTTTACAGTTAGTCCTACAGATCCTTTTCTCCAACAAACACAGTCCTGAGACTAGAGGTCACATATTGAAGACATTGCTTCAGAAAGGCTCTGAACTCAGGAATATTATATCTGGACTCAGGGATACTAGAAAGTAATGGAGGCAAGGGTGCCACTTTGAAAACAGGGGAATTCAGGGAAAGTCTATACTATAGCTGCCAAGCTCATACTACTTATGTAGCTGATTGGAGAATTTCTTTGTTGAATAAAATGTCTTGAGTGGAGATAAATCTATTAGGTATAGGAGAAGGATAAAGGCCAGTGGGAAAATCAGATCTGGAATGGAGGGAAAAAAGAAACACTTGGTAATTAGTTAATAAAACATACAGATTTATATATACATTGTCAAATTAATCCACTCTAGTGTTATTGCTTGGAAGTCAACCCATAACAGAGGCCTATTGTTGGGAAAAGGTGAATTATTACTCTGTTGTTGCATTCCACTGCTTGAATTGCTCTCACAGCCCTTGCCATAGCCCAGGAGAGTTTGGCTTGCCAAGAATTGAAAAAGGAAACAGGGGTTCCACAACATGGAGTAGGTAGGGGCTACACTGAAAACTGCTGGTGAAAGAAACAGTCTAAATTTGCTAATTTTAGAATCAACTCTAGTATGAATCAGTAAAGTGTCCAAAAAAAGGTGAAAGAAAAGGAATTATGTTAAGTTTGGGGACAGAACACTATGATTTATATACATAGTTTTATACAAAAATATAGAGCATGGGCTGTACAAAAGTAAAAACTGTTATGTTAGACAATAAACTCTAATACTGAAACAAGACAGAAAAATGTTTTGTAAATGTACAAACAGAAAATATTGGAAAATTTTTATAACCCATTTATTCAAAAAATAATTTGAAGAAGGGAATATTGAGGGAATAGAAGTAAAACTAAAAGCAAATGTTGGACCAATCACATCAGAGCTATAAGAGAAGATATTTCCTCCATGAAACAAGAACAATGAGCTATACCAATGAAATTGTAATATTATTAAAACTAAAGCACTCTATAAATAAATATATATCCAAAATGAAGATTCAATATAACGATTGGAACACAAAGTTGGTGAAATTTCACATAAATTAGAAAAAAAAATGACAAATAAATGCTCAGATATACAGACCAGGAAAGAATTAGAGGCAAAATCAAGAAAGTCAAACACCTAACAATATGAGTTTTAGAAAGAGAAAATAGAGGAGAGTAAATTTCTCTGAACGGATGCACATGCGTTTGTAGGGTTAAAGAGTCCGAAAAGGAAGTGACCATGGCAGTTTATCATAGAGAATTTCCTTGGAACGACTGAAACATAGATGGGCTTGATAAGTTGATGATAGCTGTAAGTAGTCTACTGCCATAATATGGCCTCACTCAGGAGTGGATCTAAAAGACAATGATGAATGGGAACCTTTGTCAGTAGATAGAGCTACCAGTGTGACACTTGATTGTTTACTTTGCATGTTTGACATAATGGCCTAAGGAAGGTTATCCACGGACTTCTGAGATGTGGCCTAAAAGAAACAATACCGGAAGATCTGAGAGAAGGAAGCTTATAGAAAAGGCATGATGTGTTTTTTTCAAAATGGGCAAAAAATGTGGGAATTTTTATTTTCAACATTTAATGCTACTCAGAACATCAAGTAGAAGAGGAGTCACGTAACAACCATGTATACAGAATTTCTCTTCATATGTCAGCCAGACCCTCTCCTCAGTTACCTTAGTGTTTGCTTGATGGACCCATGAATGGGGTAGTTAGGATGGTAGGCATGAAGGCTATCTCTCTTACCAAGGATGATCTAGCTAGTGCTACTGCAATATGCCAACATTAAAGGAAAATGTTGAACTCTTAAAGTGTTCTTATCTTTTAAGGAGACCAGCTTGCCAAATGGTGGCATGTCTGTTACACCACTTTTCACCTGAGAAAGAGCTAGAATTCTTATTTCTTGAATTTTGCATTCATTCTTTGTGTGGCTTTACCTTATCTGCCTAAGTAGCTTTGCAAGTTCTAATGTCCAAAGGTTTATGAAATGCCTTATTTACCAGTGTGATACTCTTCACGATATTATATTAGACTAAGGGATCCATATTACAGTGAAAGAGTTATGACAAGTGTTGTCTCACTGCAGAATCTGTAAAAATTACCGTATACCTCATCACGTGGAAGCAGCTAAACTAACTGAACAAAAAATGACTTTCTAAAGGTTCATTTCCGGGAAAATGTTTTACCGTGTCAGAGCACTGTCCTCCAGAATCCAGTATTTCTACTGAACCAATAGGTAATACATGGTTATGCACCCCCAGTAACTAAAATACAGGGAAACAAAGAGCGAAAGTAGGACTGGATTTTCTCACCAATAAACCCAATTATTCAATCAGGGAATTTGTGTTTTCTATCCCTGTCAAACTTAGGAAGAATTTTTCAAGCAGAGAATGCAGTAAGGTTTTAACTAACCACGAAGCCACGGCTTCCAGACACAGGAAGACCACTAGGAAAAGAAATAATAATATAATGGCAGAGTTTGTTGGATCTGATTACAGTAAAGACTTGCTATGCAAGTTCTTGCTATGCAACATAGGCAAGAAGGAGCGATCAGGGAACAAGAAAAAAGGCAGATAGGAAGCAGGACTAAATTGCAGCTCCCACTCAGACAGACAGAGCAGTGTGTGGAGACTTGCAACATAAACTCTTTCTCCAAGAACTACTGTAGGAATATACTAGTAAAGCCAAGGAAATCCATAGACCCTTTGAAGAAAACAGACTGCTCCTGCAGGACCTGGGAAGTAGCCCAAATACTGTGAGTGCCCAAACTGTGAGAATGGGAAAGGAGGATCATCCACCCTCAAACACACACCCTCACTGGGGAACCTGAAGGTGCAGATCACAGGAGGATTTGACCTTACATGGAGCTGAAACAATTTTGAGAGCCAAGTGAAATACAGGGGAAGAGGAAGCAGCAGGAAAAGCCCTATGGGCTCTCTCAGTCCCCAGGGAAGCCATTTCTGACTCATCTCACAGGGGTCCTTGGGGATGGCTGCCAGAGGAACTGGGAAAAGACCACAGGGAGAAGGAAACCTCAAGCTGAGCTTTGTAACAATTCCTACTGAATGCAAAGTTTCCTGGCCAGAACTCAGGGGAGAGTGTGAATCTGGTGTTCAGACTCAACAGGTGGGGAGGCACAAATGCCTGTTTACTTTCTCAGCCAGGAGGCTGATAGCATGGGGCTAGTTCTCAGCCCTGCTTGCCCACTGCCTGCAAACAAACTCGGTGTTTTTGTTTTTTGGGGGGGTTGGGGGGAGCCATTGTGGGAGTGGGACTGGCCTTTTTGGTTGCATGGGAGCTGGGTGAAGCCTGTAACTGCTGGCTTTCCCCTACTTCCCTGACAATCTGCATGAAACAGCAGAGGCAGCCATAATGCTCCTGGGAACATAACTCCATTGACCTGTGGACCACAACCCCATCCCCCACAGCAGCTGCAGCTGCAGCAAGCCCCACTCAGGGAAAGTCTGAGCTCACACATGTCTAACCCTGCCCCCACCTGATGGTCCTTCCCTACATACCCTGGTAGCTGAAGACAAGGTAATATTGTTTTGGGGGTTCTAGGGTCCCACCCACTGCCTGATCCTCCCCTGTACTACCACAGCTGAAGCTCTCTTGAAAGAGCCACCTGCTGGCAGAAGGCCAACCAGCACAAAACTAGCTCATTAAACAACTACATCTAAGGACTCTCACATAGTCCATTTCACTTCTCTGCCACCTCCACTGGAGCAGGTGCTGGGACTGACGGCTGAGAGACCTGAAGATGGTTCACATCACAGGACTCTGTGCAGACAACCCTCAGTACAAGCATGGAGACTGGCAGCCCTGCTGGGTGGCTAGATCCAAAAGAGAAATGATAATCACCAGAGTTTAGTTCTCAGGAAGCCAGATGCCTAGGAAAAAAGAGGAGAGTACTACATCAAGGGAGCAACCTGTGGGATAAAAGAATCTGAACAGTAGCCTTAAGCCCCAGATCTTCCCTCTGACATAGCCTACCCAAATGAGAAGAAACCAGAAAAACAATTCGGGTAATATAACAAAACAAGGTTAACATACTCAAAAAAAAAAAAAAATAATCACACTGACTCACCTGCAATGGATCCAAACCAAGAAGAAATTGCTGAATTGTCAGAAAAAGAATTCAGAAGGTTGATTATTAGGCAAATCAAGGAGACACCAGAGAAAGGTGAAGTCTAACTTAAGGAAATAAAAAAAAATGATACAAGAAATAAGGGGAGGAAACTTCAATGACATAGATAGTATAAATAAAAAAAAATCACAACTTCAGGAAATAAAGGACACACTTAGAGAAATGCAAAATGTCCTGGAAAGTCTCAGCAATAGAATTGAACAAGCAGAAGAAACAACTTCAGAGCTTGAAGGCAAGGTTTTTTAAGCAACCCAAACCAACAGAGACAAAGAAAAAAGAATTTCAAAAAAATGAACAAAGCCTCCCAGAAGTTTGGAATTATGTTAAATGGCCTGATTTAACATAAGAATAATTGGCATTCATGAAGATAAATAAATTCCTGCAGAAGATAAATCTAAATGTTTGGAAAACGTTTTCAGGAGAAGAATCAAAGAAAACTTCCCTGGCCTTGCTAGAGATCTAGACATCCAAATACAAGAAGCTTAAAGAACACCTTGGAAAATCATTCCAAAAAGATCATCACCTAGTCATGTAGTCATCAGATTATCCAAAATCAACATTAAGGAATGAACCTTTAGAGCTGTGGGGCAAAAGCACCAGGAAATCTATAAAGGAAAACCTATCAGATTAACAGCAGATTTCTCAGCAGAAATCCTACAAGCTAGAAGGGATTTGGATCGTTATCTTTAGCCTCCTTAAAGAAAACAATTTTCAGCCAAGAATTTGGTATCCAGCAAAACTTAGCTTCATAAATAAAGAAAAGATAGTTTTTTTTTTGTTTTTGTTTTTGTTTTTCAGAAAAACAAATGCTGACAGAATTTGCCACTACCAAGCCAGCACTACAAGCACTGCTAAAAGGAGCTCTAAATCTTGAAACAAATCCCAGTAACAAAACAGAACCTCTTTAAAGCATGAATCTCACAGGACCTATAAAACCAAAATATAATAAATGAATTTAATAAAAAACAAGGTATTCAGGCAACACATAGCATGATGAATGGAATAGTACCTCACATCTCAATACTGACATTGAATGTAAATAGTCTAAATGCTCCACTTAAAAAATACAAATTGCAGAATGAATAATAATTCACAAATCAAGTATCTGCTGCCATCAAGAGACTCATCTAACACAGAAGGACTCACATAAACTCAAGGCAAAGGGGTAGAAAAAGACATCTCGTGCAAATGGACACCAAAAGAGAGCAGAGGTAGCTATTTTTATATCAGACAAAGCAAACTTTAAAGCAACAGCAGTTTAAAAAGACAAAGAGGGACATTTCATAATGATAAAATGACTAGTCCAACAGGAAAATATCACAATCCTAAATATATATGCACCTGACACTGGAGCTCCCAAATTTATAAAACAATTACTACTAGATAAAGAAATGAGATAGACAGCAACACAGTAGTAGTGGGGGACTTCAATACTCCACTGACAGCACTAGATAGGTCATCAAGACAGAAAGTCAACAAAGAAACAATGGATTTAAACTATACCCTAGAACAAATGGACTTAACATATATTGACAGAACTAAACAACTGCATAATGTACATTCTATTCAACAACACCTGGAACTTTCTCCAAGATAGAACATATGATAGGCCGCAAAACAAGTCTCAATAAATTTAAGAAAATTGAAATTATATCAAGTACTCTCTCAGGCTACGGTGGAATAACATTGGAAATCAACTCTAAAAGGGACCTTCAAAACCATGCAAATACCTGGAAATTAAATAACCTGCTTCTGAGTGATTATTGGGTAAACAATTAAATCAAGATGGAAATTAAAAAATTCTGAATGATAATAGTGATGCAACCTTGTTATATAAAGTCTAACAACATTGTTTAGAATCTTCTTTGTTGTTTCTTTCCCTAGTTCTTTCTATAACATTTCTAGCTATTCTCTTTTTTCTCAGGAACCCCAATTATTGTCAAAGGGAGAACTAGGGAAAGAAACAACAAAGAAGATACCTTTGTTATAAAGTCTAACAATGTTAGACTGAAAATAATTGCGGTTCCTGAGAAAAAAGAGAATAGCTAGAAATGTTATAGGCAGAACTAGGGAAACGACAAAGAAGATTCCTTTGTTATAAAATCCAGTACTATGTGCAATTCCAGGTATCTGCTGGGGATCTTGGAATATAATCCCCATGGATAATTGGGGGCTATTGTACTAGTATCTTGGAACTATCAGACTCTGTTAATAGCTTTTCACCATTGTTTTCAACAACACTTTTAAACATAAATTTCTTTAGGTTTTCTTAGAAATAATACAATCTCCTCAGACAGGGCTTCAAGCTCCCCTTTTCTAAAACCTGCCTGTCCTCCCAGATACAACATTTATATTACTACCCTGGAGCCTGTGGGAGAAATACTAATTTGCTTTTCCCGGAGGGATATTCTTGCTCAATGTGCAGGGGAATGGGAATAGCTCTTGGCTCGCTGCTCCTAGCATGGAACCTCTGCTTTACAAGTGAACTGTGGTGTGGGTGATCAGGGCTCCAGTATTTACAGCCTGACGCACTTGAAGCAGGGCCCTTTAATCTTCTTGGTCACACTTTTCCATAATAACACATATGGGGTTGGAAAATTTGTTAAGAGATGTTAATAGTCTTCCTGTTCTGGCATGATACAGTAGCTCTAGATTAGGAGTTCTATGGAGAGGAATCCAGTTATTTTTGTCCGCACTTGTCAGGTATAGAGTGCTAGAAGTAGACGTTTCATTATATGGACCTGGTGAGGGAACAAGAGTTGGGAATAGGTCAAATGTCAAAACAAAGCAAAACAAACAAACAAAAATCTTGGTAAGACCAGTATTTTTTTTCTTTTTTGTAACAGATTTTCTTGAATAAACCTTTTTATTTCATTTCCTGTATAACCTTAAGTTATTAAGACAATTTTTAGAGGCTTTAAATATTTCTTCTTTAAAATAATTTTTACCAGTTAAATGGTAGTTTTTTGGGGAAAATGATACACTGATTTCTTGTCACCACAATTTCAGAAGTACTGCCTGAATGGCCTTAAATTTAACCATTCTGTGCTAAAGATTATTTAGGAAATTGGAAATGCAAAAATAAATATTTTTATCTGACATTTAAAAAAATGTGACTTCAACAAACTGTAGTACCTCTTCTACTAAGTTCTAAGCTGTTGAATATATAATGAGATGTCTATACGTATGGTCTGTGGGAACAAATAAGATGTGATTAAGAAAGGAAAGGGAAAGATCTATGGAAAAGTTATGTCACTCAAGTCTAAAGGATGAATACGACATTTTCCAGGTTAAGAAAGGGGTTAGAAGGAAATACCGGACAAAGAGTGAAACACAACTGGAGACAGATATGTATGAAATAAGATGGGTCAAAAGGAAGAACCACAAGCAGTTTACTATTATTGGAACATAAAAAATAAAAATGGAGTAGCAACACTTGCACTAGAGAAGTAGGTGTGGATGGTTACAAGCCATGAAAAGGAGTTGAAATATAATCCAAAAAGTGAAACGAAGTTAAGTGGTTTTAAGCAGGAGATTGGCATAATTGAGATTAGTATTCTAGAAAGATTGTATACATATGTAACAAACCTGTACATTGTGCACATGTACCCTGGAACTTAAAGTATAATAAAAAAAAAAAGAAAGATTGCTGTAGCTGTGCTGTAAATCAAGAGTAAGAATACTATTAATCACAGGCTAAATATGGTTTTTGGGAATAAAGTTTTGTTGGAAAACAGCCTTTTTTTTTTATGTATTGGTTATATCTCCTTTCACATTGCCATGGCACAGTTGAGACATTAAAATGCAGACTATATGGCTTTCAAAGTCTAGAATATTTACTATTTTGGCTTTAAAGAATAAATACAGACAGTTTGGGGAGGGTCAAGGCTTTAGCTAAGTAGTTGTGAAAGAACGCTATTGCATCCAGGCAAGAAATGATGGAGGGACAGGTTTAGCCTTCATTCTTGATTAAATGTAATAACATCATTAGCCACTAGTGTGTTTTCTTTCTTTCTTTCTTTTTTTTTTTTTTTTTGTTCCTCTCTTTTGTATTTTCTTATCACTTGTAGGTTATTTTATTATTACTTTTTATTTTGTTTATTTTTTCTTTCTTGAATTCTGATGGACCATATTGTTTGCTCACTATTTTTTATTTTTTTATTTGTATTTCTTTTTTTTATTTTGATAGGTTTTTGGGAAACAGGTGGTATTTGGTTACATTAGTAAGTTTTTTATTGGTGATTTGTGAGATTTTGAGAACTAAAGACCTATACATCACTTCAATTAAATTTCTATCAACATGAAATTCTGCAGTTTTAACAATCAATGTGTAAAGATGCTCAACAGGGAGACTTTGTGTGACAAGGTCGATATGAAGCTACCTTCAGTGGCAATGAGCATTATGAGTATGATGAAGAGCTACAGTTCACTAGAAATGCACTGTTTTTATCTTACTGAGAACAAATTTTTTTCAGGGTACCTTATCTTTTTCTTAATGAGGGTTACAGGTCTAATAAAATCTTGTTCATCACATTGGCCTTTGAGTCTACTTTTCTGAAAAGATTATACATTTTCCCATCTTTCTTATCAAGCAATAACCCCCTTGCCACACATACACACACAAACACAATACTACCAATGTGATTCCACATGCTTTGCAGTATTGCCCTAGGAATAATAAAGATATTATACATAAATTTATTTTCTTAATTTTCTTTGAAATCCTGATTTGTGTTAGAAAAAGTCTGTGTTGTACAAATAATAGATTTGTGCAATGTACAAAAATGAGGCAGTAGTCATGCAGAGGCTTTGGTAAAACCATCTGAAGGGGAACAAATCAGGCCTAATGGTCAGCCTCTTTTGTACATATCTTCCTGCTTTAGAACCTCAGAGGATCACAGCTGTTTATTGTACTTTCCACCGGTGTGAGATAACAGTTATAGCTACACTCAAACAGACACACAAATAAGGTCTTTCCAGGGTTGAGCAATGTATAATAAAATATCAGAGATTATTTTAATTAATCAGTGACTAAAGATGTAGCCAGAGTTATTTAATTGACCCCTTTCATTCTCCTGCACAGGTATTGTCTCTATAAAACATAACCATACCAACTATGACACTAATAATAATGCAGTTTTCAGAATATGATTTGTTGTTGTATGCATTTTTAAAAACATATAATTGTTGTGGACATAGGCTCAGAGTTAACATCTGACTACCTAATATATACTTAAAAGGAGGAGAATGACCCAGGAAGCAGTGTGAATGCATACATTTAGCCTGTGTATATAGGGAACTTTCTCGTCTCTATTCCTGTGACATACTGGAAAATAGATGCCCTTTCCATATCTAGTTTCTCTTTAACTCCAATTCTAGAATATGTCTATACCAGTGGGCTCAACATATGGAGTAAGTTAGTTGATGTTAGAAACAGAAAAATTGTGAACTTATTGGGAGACTAAGACCTTATCTTAAAAATTCTCTAATGTACTGTATCAAAATCTATTATTGATAAAAATCCATTGTTGTATTTATATTGATATAATGTATTTATTATTTATTTATATTAGTATTATAAGTAAATATTAATAATGGTTCAATTTTGCTATATATCAATATCAAGATATTATCAATATAAATATATATAATTATTATATTTAAATAAATATAACTATGTATAATATACAAAGATATCCAAATAAATATCCTTGTATACTCTTTTATATCCAGATTATACAAGAATATACAAATAAATATAAATAGCAATGGCAATATAGATAAGTATAAATAATATAAATATAAATATATTTATTTACATTGTTATTGTTATTTACATTTATTTTCTAAATCCATCAAGTGCTTTAAAATTTTTTTGTATTTTATTTTTTAATTGACACATAACTGTACATATTTATGGGTTATATAATGATGTTTTCATACATACAATGTATAGTGATAACATCAGGGTACTTAGCATATGCATCATCTCAAACTTTTATTATTCATTTGTGTTGGGAATACTCAATATTCTCCTTCTGGCTATTTGAAAGTATATATTATTGCTAACTATAGTCATCCTATAGTGTTATAGAACACTAGAATTTATTCCTCTTATCTAGCTGTAACGTCATATCTTTTAACAAATCTCTCCCTATGGCCTCTTATTCTTACCCTTTTCAGCTTCTTATAACCTTTGTTCTACCTTTTTACTTTAATGGGATCAACATTTTTTTTTTACCTGCTGCATATTCGTAAGAACATGCAGTGTTTAATTTTCTGTTCCTGGCTCATTTCACTTAACATCCTCCAGTTCCATTCATGTTGCTGTTAATGGCAGGATTTCACTCATTTTTATGGTCGAATAGTATTCTATTGGGTATATATTAACACATTTTCCTTATCCATCCATCTGTTGATGAGAAAGACTAGGTAGATTCTATATCTGGCTATTGTTAATAGTGCTGTAATAAACTTGAGAGTGTAGATGTCTCTCCAATGTACTGACTTTCTTTCCTTTGGATAAATACTTGGTAGTGAGATTGCTGGATTATATGGGAGTTCTATTTGTATTTTTTTGAGAAGCCCTCATCCTGCTCACCACAGTGGTCATACTAGTTTACATGCCCACCAACAGTATATGAGGGCTTTCTTTTCTCTGCATCCTTAACAGCATGTTATTTTTTATCTTTTTTATAATAGCCATCTTAACTGGGGTGAGGAAATATCTCATTGAGGTTTTGATTTGCATGTCCCTGATGATTAGTGATGTTGAGCATTTTTTCATATATTTGTTGGCCATTTGTTTGTCTTCTTTTGAGAAATGTCTGTTAAGATCATTTTCCCATTTTTAAATCAGATTGTTTCTTCTGCTCTTCAGATGTTTGAATTCCTTATGTATTTTGGATATTAATCCCCTGTATGATTAATATTTTTTGATTATCTGTTATGACATTTCATATGAAGGATATAAGAGTCAGAGGTCAGCATTCTTTACTTTCCCTGAGGATGTTTTCTAGATGCGAGCGTAAAACTCCCTCACAGAAATTAGGAAACAAGAAATAGATAATAAATAACTGAATAGGGTATATTATACAATATAGCAATTTGCCAGCAAGACACTGTATTTAACTGCCCACTGTGGCACTGTCTGGCAATTCAATAGGAATTCAGAGAAGGTGAAATAAGTAAGAGCCTAGAGGTTGTAGAGGGAGATTTAATTTAGCAATTAGCTGTGGCTCTTTAATAAATAGTAAGCTTTTTCCGGACATAGAAGGAATTTTGTGGTAGAAGTTTGGCAATTGAGCTATGATCACCTTATATAAAACCTATCTATGTCCTGAAGTTACTAAAATCAACAAATATTTGTTGAATAGCTACTTCATTCCAAGCACTACTCAAATCAAGTGAAAATAAAATTACACCAATGCAAACAGAAAACATGGATAAAAGAAAATAACATGTATGTATATATTGCTTTTTTGGATATTGATTTAACGTGACTTTGGGCTTATTTTTGGATGGCAAGAACCAATGTGCTATGTTTAAAGGAAAACATAAGTTAATGTCCCACCCCATCTCATTCCTAATTTTCTGTCTACAGAAGCAGCCATTTTTAGCTCTTTAATTCTTATAACACATTTTCTAAACAATTTATTAATACTGCTATTTCTTGATTTACAATTTTAAACCTTAGCTGCTGATTTATATCTTACCCCAGTCCCCCCACCCACTCTGAGAAAAAAAAAAGGCTGAAAATAGAGGCTTGCAGTGAAAGCAGTGTCAGTTAACAGGAGCAGAGGACTGGGGAGACTAAAACATGAAAATACTGAAAACCAATGTAAGGACGTCTTACCATCCTGGTCGCTGAGGACAACTAAGCTCCATTTCACTGAAACTCTCTGAGAAGATATGTAGAATGCACCTCAGAGTTTTCTGCCTAGGGCACAGAATAGGGGAACAAGTATTCATCAGCCTCTATTCCCCATTAGTCAAGAGCTACACCATGGCATGTTAAGTCTTGGCATTTCTTGATTTGTACATGCACATGTGAAAATAAAAGTCCCACGGCAGAAAGAGATACTTTGTACAGTTGTGCCTGAGGCAAGTCTCTGTCAAGTGACAGCAGGATTAACTTGATTGCCACAGCACTGGCTAACAATTGTGTCAAAACTGTGAGGCAAGACAAAAGAAGGGTCTGATATATATAGTCCATCCTTTACACTCCTTAGATCTGCTCATGCCCTCAACTAAATCCAATCCATCATAAAGCTTTTAAGAAGGTGAACAGCTGAAATATCTTCAAAAGACTTATAAAAGGGGGTCACTAGAACAATATAAAATTCCCACTGTTCTAAATTTCCCAAAGCCATAATTGATACTTATTATCTTCTTCCTCAAACACCCATTCTATATTTCCATCGTCTTTTTTTTTATTATTATACTTTAAGTTTTAGGGTACATGTGCACAATGTGCAGGTTAGTTACATATGTATACATGTGCCATGCTGGTGTGCTGCACCCTTAACTCGTCATTTAGCATTAGGTATATCTCCTAATGCTATCCCTCCCCCCTCCCCCCCACCCCACAACAGTCCCCAGAGTGTGATGTTCCCCTTCCTAAATCATCATTCTCAGTAAACTATCGCAAGGACAAAAAACCAAACACCACATGTATTTCCATCATCTTATACCAGAACTTCAAGAGTTCTAGATTGACTGTTAAGTGTGTTAACCCAGACTCTCATCCTTGAGTTCTTAGCGAATAGTTGCTTAACCCCGTTGGACCATGGTTGCTACAATTTCCAGTTGCTATTATCACTGGGCATGCAAGCACCAAAGATACCCCCATAAATTTCCTTTGTTCCTAACATATTCTTTCTTGCCTATTTTTTTGCAATAAAACAACTTTATTAATACGTTTCATGCATAAATCTGATCAGATTTGCTCTAGCAATCATGTGTGTCAAGACACCTGTAGTAGGAGAAGAAATCATGTTTCTATCCATTCTCAAAAATTATGCCATCTTTCGTGGCATAATTTGATATTAATTTGCAATGCAAAGTTAACTCACACCTTATTATCAGTGCCACAACTTTTTTGCATTCAAGTGTTCAATTTCTAGTTCGTTATTTTCTCATTTATAAAATTATCTTTGGATTATTTTTCTGTTTGAAAAATTTTAAGCAAGTGAATGCTGTGTGCTATTCTTTTATGTTATAGAGTCTATCATTGAAATATTTGCTTGAATTCTCTCTGAGAAAATTAACTCAATCAGAAACATTATTTGTATTTTTATTTTCTATATTTCGTACCATATACACTCATACATAAATAACCTATAACATGGTATTAATCTTGGTTTAAGTAATATTTCTAAATGCCACAAAAGGACTCAACATAAGTGTAATAGAACATTTTAATAAAATAACAAAAAATAAAACTATGAAAACAAGTAAATTTTACAAGTTGGAAATATATTGATTGTCCATTCTCAAATATTAAATATAGAATTATTTTAGCAAAGCATTGCAAAGCATACTAATGTCATGGGGCTATCAATACTCGTATGTGGCATATAAAAGTCATTTTAATTTCTCTATTATCTATATATAGGTCCACATTGTTAGGTGGAAAGTAAGCCAGGAAAAAGAATGTCGCACAAAAATAGTTATAGTCATTTAAATTTAGTTGATTACAAAGGATGCCAGCAACAATCTTAAGTTTAGCTTGATTAGACATGAACATGAATAAATTAAACTAAATGTATAACTGGTAGAATTTCACTTTTTTTATAACAATATGAAATATCCATTCAACCACATGACTGATGCTAAATCAGCCAGCTGATGCATCGTTCTTGTATAACTGTTTCCATCACATCAAAGACAAAAGAAAAGGAAAACAACATGCTCAGCACTTTTCAATAGAATTTTCTTCAATGGATGAAATGTTCAATGGATGGAAATATTCTATATATGTGCTGTCCAATGTAGTAGCTTTTAGCCACATGTGGCTATTGAGCATTTGAAAAGTGCCTAGTCTCACTAACGATTGAATTTTAAAATTTAATTTAATTGTAATAAACATAAATTTAAACAACCACATGTGACTAGTGGCTACTGTATTGGACAGCAGAATATGGTCTGAATAATTGTCCCTAGACCTATTCTTGTAATTTTTTACACTAACATTTGCATTGAGAAACAAGACAATTATGTCCCAACATTCATAATAATCTGCTTCAAGTTGCAGAATACGACTCTTCGTGCATCTCTTTAGTTATATTCATAAGAGACTAAAGAGCACAGGGGACAGACTTGCTATTATGAGAGCCAATGTCTGACTCACCCAATCTTTATGTTTTGAGTTATGTATTTTTTTATTTATCCTCATTCGTAGTGTAATGATTTAACTAAGAAATTTTACATTTAAAAAATCTTATTTTGCAATACTGCCTCAAGCTTTTTGTGAATAATTTTTAAAATGACTTTAAAAATTATTTCCATAGGTTTTTGGGGAAGAGGTAGTATTCTGTTACATGAGTAAATTCTTTAGTGGTGATTTGTGAGATTTTGGTGCACCCATGACCCGAGCAGTATACATTGAACCCAATTTGTAGTTTTTTATCCCTCACTCCCTTCCTACCCTTTCCCCTGAGTTTCCAAAGTACATTGTATCGTTCTTATGCCTTTGCATCCTCATTGCCTAGCTCCCACTTATGAGTGAGAACATAGGATGTTTGGTTTTTCCATTCCTGAGTTACTTAGAATAACAGTCTCTGGTTCCATCCAGGTTCCTACAAATGCCATTAATTTGTTCCTTTTTATGGCTGAATAGTATTCTTTCATATATATGAGAAGGGTTTTTCCAGTGTTATCTTCTAAAACTTTTATAGTTTCAGGCTTAGATTTAAATCTTTGATCCATCTCGAGTTGGTTTTTGTATAAGGTGAGAGGTGAGGATCCAGTTTCATTCTCCTACATGTGGCTTACCAATTATCCCAGCACTATTTGTTGAATAGGGTGTCCTTTCCCCACTTTATGTTTTTGTTTGCTTTGCCAAAGATCACTTGGCTGTAAGTATTTGGGTTTATTTCTGGGTTAAATATTCTGTTCCATCGGTCTATGTGCCTCTTTTTATACCAGTACCATGCTGTTTTATTTATAATTTGAAGTCAAGTAAAATATAATTTATTTATAATTTGAAGCCAAGTAATGTGATGCCTCCAGATTTGTTCTTTTTGCTTAGTATTGCTTTGGCTATGCAGGCTCTTTTTTGGTTCCATATGAATTTTAGGATGGATTTTTCTAGTCCTGTGAAGAATGATGGTGATATTTTGATGGGAATTGCATTGAATTTGTAGATTGCTTTTGGCAGGATGGTCATTTTCACAATATTGATTCTACCCACCCATGAGCATGGAATGTGTTTACATTTGTTTGTGTCATCTATGATGTTTTTCAGCAGTGCTTTGTAGATTTCTTTGTAGAGGACTTTCACCTCCTTTGTTAGGTATGTTCCTAAGTATTTTTTTTTTGCAGCTACTGTAAATGGGGTTGAGTTTTTTATTTGATTCTCAGCTTGGTCGCTGTTGGTGTATAGCATAGCTACTGATTTGTGTGCCTTAATTTTGTATCCTGAAACTTCGCTGAATTCATTTATCAATTCTAGGAGCTTTTTGGATGAGTCTTTATGGTTTTCTAGCTATGCAATCATATCATAAGCAAACAGTGACAGTTTGACTTCCTCTTTACCGATTTAGATGTCCTTTATGTCTTTCTCTTGTCTGATTGCTCTGGTTAGGAATTCCAGTATTATGTTGAATAGAAGTGGTGAGAGTGGGCATCCTTGTCCTTGTTTTAGTTCTCAGAGAGAATGCTTTCAACTTTTCCCTGTTCAATATTATGTTGGCTGTAAGTTGGTCATAGTTGGCTTTTATTACGTTGAGGTATGTCCCTTGTGTGCCGATTTTGCTAAGAGTTTTAATCATAAGGAGATGCTGGATTTTGTCAAATGCTTTTTCTACATCTATTGAGATGATCATGTGATTTTTGTTTTTAATTCTGTTTATGTGGTGTATCACATTTATTGACTTGCATAAGTTAAACCATCCCTGCATCCCTGGTATGAAACCCACTTGATCATGGTGGCTTATCTTTTTGATATGCTGTTGCATTCGATTAGCTAGTATTTTGTTAAAGATTTTCTATCTATGTTTATTAGGGAATATTGGTCAGTAGTTTTCATTTTTTGTTATGTCCTTTCCTGGTTTTAGTATTAGGGTGATATTGGCTAAGTAGAATAATTTAGAGAGGATTCCCCCTTTCTCTATCTTCTGGAATAGTATCAATAGGATTTGAATATCTGATAGAGTTCAGCTGTGAACCCATCTTGTCCTAGACTTTTTTCTGTTGGTATTTTATTAATTAGCATATCAATCTCACTGCTTGTTATTGGTCTGTTCAGAGTTTCTGCTTCCTTCTGATATCAGCTAGGAGGGTAGTATATATCCAGAAATTTATCCATCTCTAGGTTTTCTAGTTTATGCACATAAAGGTGTTCATAGTAGCCTTGAATGGTCTTTTGTATTTCTGTGGTGTCAGACATAATATCTCCAATTTTGTTTCCAGTTGAGCTTATTTGGATCTTCTCTCTTTTTTTCTTGGTTAATCTTGCTAATGATTTATCAATTTTATTTATCTTTTTGAAAAAAACAGCTTTTTGTTTCATTTATCTTTTGTATTTTTTTATTTTAATTTCACTTTATTCTCCTCTGATCTTGGTTATTTCTTTTCTTCTGCTGGGTTTGGGTTTGGTTTGTTCTTGTTTCTCTAGTTCCTTGTGGTATGACCCTAAATTGTCTATTTGTATTCTTCCAGACTTTTTGATGTAGGCACTTAAGTCTATGAAATTTCCTCTTAGCACTGCCATTGCTGTATCCCTAACAATAATTGGTGTTCCTGAGAAAAAAGAGAAATCTAAAAGTTTGGAAAGCGTATTTGAGAGAATAATCAAGAAAAACTTCCCTGGCCTTGCTAAAGATCTATACATCCAAATACAAGAAACCCAAAGAATACCCAAAAAATTCATGACAAAAAGATTATCACCTAGGGATATAGTCATGAAGCTATCTAAGGTAAAGATAAAGAAAAGAATCTGAGGAGCTGTGAGGCAAAAGCTTCAGGTAACCTACAAAGGAAAACCTATCAGATTACCAGCAGATTTATCAGCAGAAATCCTAAAAGCTAGAAGAAATTTGAGTCCTATCATTAGCTTCATTAAAAAATAACACAATTATCAGTCAATAATTTTGTGTCCTGCAAAACTAAGCTTCATAAATGAAGAGAAGATATGGTCTTTTTTTAGACAAACAAATACTGAGAAAGTTTGGCACTACCAAGCCAGGACTACAAGAACTGCTAAAAGGTGCTCTAAATCTTGAAAGAAATCCTCAAAATATGCCAAAGTAGAACCTCCTTAAAGCACAAATTTCATAGGACATATAAAACTATAACACAATGGAAAAAAACACATATTCACGCAACAACTAGAACAACAAGTAGACTAGTACCCCACATCTCAATGCTATTGAATGTAAATGGCCTAAATGCTTTACTTAGAAAATACAGAATTGCAGAATGAATAAGAATTCACCAACCAAGTATCTGCTGTCTTCAAGGCACTCACCTAACACATAAGGACTCACATAAACTTAAGGTAAAGGGGTGGAAAACATATTTCATGCAAATTGACATCAAAAGCAAGCACAAGCAGCTATGCTTATATCAGTCAAAACAAATTTTAAAGTAACAAAAGTTTAAAATTACAAAGAGGGACATTATATAATGATAAAAGGAATAGCCCAAAAGGAAAATATTTCAATTCTAAGTATATATGCACCTAACACTGAAGGTCCCTGGTTTATAAAACAATTACTACTAGACCTAAAAAATTAGATGGACAGAAACACAATATGAGTGGAGGACTTCAATACTCCACTGACAACACTAGACCGGTCATCAAGACAGAAAGTCAGCAAAGAAACAATGGACTTAAACTGTATCCTAGAATAAATGGAGTTAACAGGTATTTATAGAATATATTATCCAACAACTGCAGCATATGCATTCTATTCATTACCACATGAAACATTCTCCAAGATAGACAGTTTGATAGGCCACAAACAAGTCTCAATCAATTTAAAAAAATCAAAATTATATCAAGTACTCTGTTAGTTCATTTTCATTCTGCTGATAAAGATATACCCAAGACTGGAAATTTACAAAAGAAAGAGGTTTAATAGACTTACATTTTGTATATGGCTGGAGAGGCCTCACAATCACAGTTGAAGGCAAGGAGGTGAAAGTCACATCTTATATGGATGGCAGCAGGCAAAGTGAGACAGGTTGTTCAAGGGAAGTCCTCTTTATAAAACCATCAGATCTCGTGACTCATTCACTATTATGAAAACAACATGGGAAAGACCTGCTCCTGTGATTCAATTACCTCCTACCGAGACCCTTCCACAACATGTGGGAATTCAAGATGAGTTTTGGGTGGGAACATAACCAAACTATGTCATTCTGCCACTGGTCGCTCCCAAATCTCATGTTCTCACATTTCAAAACCAATCATGCCTTCCCAACAGTCTCCCAAATTCTTAACTTATTTCAGCATTAACTCAAAAGTACACAGTCTGAAGTCTCATCTGAGACAAGGCAAGTCCCTTCCACCTATGAGCCTGTAAAATCAAAAGTTACATCAAGTAGTTACATCCTAGATACAATGGGAGTACAGGAAGTGGGTAAATACAGCAATTCCAAATGGGAGAAATTGGCCAAAACAAAGGGACTACAAGGCCCCATGCAAGTCTGAAATCCAGTGGGGCAGTCAAACCTTAAAGCTCCAAAATGATCTCCTTGGACTCCATGTCTCACATCCAGGTCACACTGATGCAAGAGGTAGGTTCCCATGGTCTTGGGTGACTCCACCCATGTAGCTTTGCAGAATACAGCCTCCCTCCTGGCTGCTTACATGGGCTGATATTGAGTGTCTGTGGCTTTTCCACATGCACAGGGCAAGCTGTTGGTAGATCTGCCATTCTGGGATCTAGAGGGTGGTGACCCTCTTCTCATAGCTCCACTAGGTGGTGCCCCAATAGGGACTCTGTGTTGGGGCTCTGACCCCACATTTTCTTTCTGCAGTATCCTAGCAGAAGTTCTCCATGAGGGCCCCACCTCTGCAGCAAACTTCTGCCTGGGTATCCAGGCATTTCCATACATCCCCTGAAATCTAGGCAGAGGTTTCCAAACCTCAATTCTTGACTTCTGTGTACCCACGGGCTCAACACCACATGGAAGCTGCCCCTAAGGCTTGGGGCTTCCACCCTCTGAAGCAATAGCCCAAGCTGTACTTTGGCCTGTTTTAGCCACTGCTGGAGCAGCTGGGACACAGGGCACCAAGTCCCTAGGCTGTACAGAGCAGAGATACCCTAGGCTGAGCCCACAAAACCATTTTTTTTTCTCCTAAACCTCCGGGCCTGTGATGGGAGGGGATGGTGCAAAGGCCTCTGACATGCTCTGGAGACATTTTCCCCATTGTCTTGGTGACTAACATTTGGCTCCTTTGCTCCAGTTCCAAACGAGTTCCTCATCTCCATCTGAGACCACCTCAGCCTGGATTTCATTGTCCAAATTATTATTAGCATTTTGTTCAAAGCCATTCAACAAGCCTCTAGGCAGTTCCAAACTGTCCAACATTTTCCTGTCTACTTCTGAGCCCTCCAAAGTGTTCCAACCTCTGCCTGTTACCCAATTTCAAAGTCACTTCCACATTTGGGGGATTTTTTTCAACACTGCCCCACTCTCCTGGTATCAATTTTCTGTATTAGTTTGCCTTCATGCTGGTGATAAAGACATACCTCAGGCTGGGCAATTTATAAAAGAAAGGGATTTAATGGACTTATAGTTCCACATGGCTGGGGAAGTCTCACAATCATGGCAAAATGCAAGGAGGAACAAGTCATGACTTACATGGATGGCAGCAAGCAAAGAGAGAGAGTTTGTTCAGGGGAACTCCTGTTTATAAAACCATCAGATCTCATGACTCTTATTCACTATCATGTGAACAGCATGGGAAAGTCCTGCCTCCATGATTCAATTACCTCCCACTGGGTCCCTCCCACAACACATGGGAATTCAAGATGAGATTTGGATGGGGACACAGCTGAACTATACCAAGTACTCTCTCAGACCACAGTGGAATAAAACTGGAAATCACCTCAAAAAGGGAACCCTTAAAACCATGCAAATAAATGGAAATTAAATAACCTGCTCCTGAATGATCATTGGTTCAACTATGAAATCAAGATCAAAATTAAAAAATTCTTTGAACTGAATGATAATACTGACACAACCTATCAAAACCTCTGGGATACAGCAAAAGCAGTGCTAAGAAGAAAGTTCATAGCATTAAAAGCCTACAATGAAAAAGTCTGAAAGAGCACAAATAGACAACATAATGACACACCTCAATGAACTAGAGAAACAAAAACAGACCAAACCTAAACCAAGGAGAAAAAGAAATATCAAATATCAGAGCACAATTAAATAAAATTGAAAAAACAAAATTTGTTTTCTGGTTGTTTTGTTGTCTTCTTTTCCTTCTTTTCTTCCTTCCTGTTTTCCTTTCAGTGAAGGTAATTTTCTCTGGTGATATGATTAATTTATTGCTTTTTATTTTTTGTGTATTTGTATGTTTTTTTTTTAATTTGAGGCTACCAAAATGCTTTCAAACACTATCTTACAGCTTGTTATTTTAAATTGATGACAAATTAAACAATAGAATAAAGAGACAAACAATCACCCAAAAGAAAACTAATAATTACTCTACAATTTAACTTTATCCCCTTGTTTTTTTAAAATTTTGTTTGTTTCTATTTATATCTGATTGTACAGTCAATGTCTTAAAAAGTTGTTAGTTTTATTTTTAGTTCATCTTTTTATCTTTCTACTTAAGATTAGTAGTATACAAACCACAATTATAATGTTATAATATTCTGTATATTTCTGTAAACTTACTATTACCATTGAGTTTTGTACATTTAGAAGATTTTTTATTGCTCATTAACATTTTTTCTCTTTCAGATTGAAGAAATGTCTTTAGTATTTCCTGTAGGGCAGGTCTGGTGTTAATTAGACCCCTGAGCTTCTGTTTGCCTGGAAACTTTTTATTTCTCTGTCATGTTCAAAGTATATTTTCACCAGGTATACTATTCTAGTGTAATTTTTTTTTTATCACCGCTTTAAATATATTATGCCATTCTCTCCTGGACTGTAAGGTTTCCACTGAAAAGTCTGCTGCCAGAAATATTGAGGCTCCGTTGTATGTTATTTGTTTCTTTTCCTTGATTCTTTTAGGATACTTTTTGTATCCTTTACCTTTGGGAGTTTGATTATGAAATGCCTTGAGGTGGTGTTATTTGGGTTAAATCTGCTTGGTGTGCTCTAACCTTCTTGTGCTTAGATACTGACATATTTCTGTAGATTTGGGAAATTCTCTGTTATTCATTCAAGTAAAGTTTGCACTCTTCTTCTCTCTACCTCCTCTTTAATTCCAATAACTCTTGGATTTTCACTTTTGAGACTATTTTATAGATCTTACAGGAATGCTTCATGTTTTTATTGTTTTTTCTTTTGTCTCCTCTGACTGCGTATTTTCACATATCTGGTCTTCAAGATCACTAATTCTTTCTTCTCCTTGATCAATTCTATTAAGAGACTCTGATGCATTCTTCAGTATGTCAATTGTAGTATTCAACTCCAAATTCCTCCTTGATTCATCTTAATTATTTCAATCTTTTTAAAATTTATCTGGTAGACTTCTGAATTTCTTCTCTGCATTATCTTAAATTTTATTAAGTTTCCTGAAAACAGCTCTTTAAAAATTTCTGTCTGAAATTTTCATATTTCTGTCTCTTCTGGAGTGATCACTTGTGCTTTATTTAGTTCCTTTGGTGAGATTATGTTTTCCTGGATGGTCTTGATGCTTGTGGATGTTCATTGGTGTATGGACATTCTAGAATTAGGTACTTATTGTAGTCTTTACAGTTTGAGCTTGTTTTTACCTAGCTGTCTTGGGAAAGCTTTTCATATATTGGAAGTAACTTGAGTGTTGTTATCTAAGTTTCTGGTCACTACAGCCATATCTGCACTGGGGGGTACCCCAAGCCTAGGAATGCTGTGTTTATTGCAGACTCATAGAATTACAACCTTGGTGGCCTTGGATAAGATCCAGAAGAATTATTTGGATTACCAGAGACTCTTTTTTTCTTCTCTTACTTTCTCTTAAGCAAATGAAGTCTCTCTTTGTGCTGAGCTAACTGTAGTTGGGGAAGGGTTGACACAAGCACCTCTGTTGTCATCACCATTTGCACTGATATGAGTCAGACCTGAAATCAGCACAGCACTGGGTCTTGTCCAAGGTTCACTGTAACCAATACATGGCTAATGCCTATGTTCACTCAAGGCCCTGAGGCTCTATAAGCAGCAGTAGGTGAAGTCAGCCAGGATTATGTTTTTCTCTTCAGGGCAGCAGGAACCCCTGGGCCCTGGACAGGTTCAGAGATGCCATCCAGGAGCCAGGACCTTGAGTCAGAAACCATAGAAATGTTCCTAGTGCTCCATTCTACTGAGGCTGACCAGGCACTCAACTCACAAGACAAATTCCTTCCCATTTCTCCTTCCCCTTTCCCCAGGCAGAGGTTTCCCTCCCTGTTTCAACTGCCAATACAGGCCCACAGAGAGTACTATCAGGCTACTGCCAATGCTTACTTAAGGCCCAAGGGCTCTTCAGTTGGCTTGTGATTAATGTTGCCAGGCCTGGGCCTCACCCTTCATGCCAGTGGGCTCTGCTTTGCCCCAGGGCCAGTCCAAAAATGTCATCCAAGAGCCAAGGCCTGGAATCCAGGACCCCATGAGCCCACTTGGTGCTCTACCTTACTGTGGATGAGCTGGTACCCAAAATGCAAGATAAAGTCCCCCTTACTCTTCCTTCTGCTTTTCTTAAGCAGAAGGTATCTCTTCATAGCCACTGCAGCTGGGAATGTGTTGGGCTACACCTGAAGCCAGCACATGTCAGAGTCTCTTTCAGGGCCAAGGGTGAGTACTATCTAGTTACTGCTGCTGATTATTCATGGCCCAAGGGCTCTTTGGTAAGCAAATTATGAGTCCTGCCAGGACTAGGTCCTTCCCTTCAAGTCAACATGTTCCCTTCTGGCCCATGCTTTGTCTAAAAATGACATCTGGGAGCTAGGGCCTGGAATGGCAGCCTCACAACTCTGCCCAGTGCTCCATCCTGCTGGGGCTGAGCTAGTAACCAAGTCTCCAAACAAAGACCTCTTTACTCCCCCATCTCCTCTTCTCAAGCAGCAAGAAGGAGCCTCTTTTGGAGTTGAAAGCTGCACTGCCTAGTGTCATGGGATGGATGGCACAAGTACTCCTTTAGTTGCCCTGGCTGGTGTCTGAATAGGTAGCATGAGCCTTATATCCAGTGGCTCCAAGCCTAGAATAGCACTAGGACTTGCCTAAGAAAGAGTTGCAGTCCTTGTGGCCCAGACTGCCTTTCAAGTTTCTTTAGGATCCCAGAGCACTTTAGCCCACACTGATGAGGTTTGTTAAAACTCAAGTTTCGATCATTGGGATGGGTGTTTGCCCTCTGGCTAGGACGTCTTAAATGCTCCCTCTATGGGTATCACTTGAGTTCTGCCCAGTTGTTGGCATCACGGTGTTCCAATGCAAACTCCCACAATCGCTGTGCTCTTCCCGACCAAACAGATTCTCTCTCCTTCCAACATGGCCAGTAATCAGGAATGGGAGCAGTGGTGTCAGAAATTCAAGACTGTCTTTCATACCCTCTTCAGTACCTCTTTCAGCAATGTGAAGTTAAAACCAGGTACTGTGATCACTCACCTGATTTTTTGTTCTTATGAAAGTACTTTTTTGAGTAGATAGTTATTATATTTGGCATTCCTATGGGGAGGACAATCCGTAGAGCCTTCTATTTGGCCATCTTAATCTGCCTCCCCCACGCTAAATTGAAATTTAGATTGGTGTAATTCATCAATTCACCACCAGGATTGGCCAGCTTTCTAGGAAATAATATTCTGCAACTTCCTTTGTTTAATGGTCCACCAGAAATTTAGTATCATATTCTCACTCGGACCCTCCATTAATTAGGGTTAACACATCCTCACATTCCAACTGTGATGATTTACAAAAGAGAATTTAAAGAGGTAAGAAAAGCATCCCCTAAAAAAGCATGGACAATGTAGAATACCTAATAGTTCCTGGAAAACTATGCAAAATGTCATGGAAGAAACCCACCCACGGCCAGGTAGATCTATATGCATATTCAAAAGAAACAATCACCATTGCTTATGCCATCTTGATGTTGAATTACTTAAAAGATTATATGTTGCCTTGGGCTATAATAAAGACTGAAAAATAGATACCACCTCAATCACCCCACCCCCCATAAATTAGCAATAACCTTGTTTTTATTTGTCTGTTGGACTATTATTCATTCTTCTAGGACCAGTTCGAATGCCAGCTTCTCCAAAAAGCCTCCAACTGTTCCCCAAGTTGATTTCAATTTGTTTCCTCCCTACTTACACATATCCCTATGTATCCTCTATGAAAATTGTCAGCTCTTCAGAGGCACCACACAGTCTACTGTGTACATAGTTCCTAGAATAGTATCCATTATGTTAGAATATGCTTAAGTAACGTTTGCTGAGTGCATGATTGTTACTTTAGCTACGGGGGCCATTATGCTTCAGAAAAATTCACTCTGAGGAACCCAAGCATTTTCCAAATTAATTTTTGTCTCCTAGTTTCCATGAAGACCAACCTTCTATCTGAGTACATGATACAGCTGCCTACATATTTTTATATGAGAATGTGAAAGGACTCAATTTATATTTTCCCAGAGCCTAATAGCCAAGATTTTTAAAAATATGCATTCAATTAATAATATTAAAAGTAAGATTGGCTGGGCACAGTGGCTCACACCTGTAATCCCGGCACTTTGGGAGGCCAAGGTGGGGGGATCACCTGAGGTCAGGAGTTCAAGACCAGCCTGGCCAACATGGTGAAACCCCATCTCTACCCAAAATACAAAAATCAGCTAGGTGCAGTGGTGGGTGCCTGTAATCCCAGCTACTTGGGAGGCTGAGGCAAGAAAACCGTTTGAACCTGAGAGGCAGAGTTTGCGGTGAGCCGAGATCACTCCATTGCACTCCAGCCTGGGTGACAAGACTGAAACTCCTTCTCAAAACAATAATAATAATATTTTAGTAAATGATAGCTGTTGTTCTATGCTATACGTTGTTTAAATCCATTATCTATTTAATCCTCTTAGTGCTCACTTTATTGAGTTGGCTTGGGGATTATTTGTTCATGAGTCTCACTTCATATACAAGGAAACTTAGGCTCAGAGATGATTAATATATTAATACATTTCCCAAAGTCAGACAGTAAATGAATCATAGTGAAACTTGAATTGTCATCTGCTTGTCTAGGTACATAACTGGCATGTTTAACAGCACTTTAATTTGTTGCTGTTTACCAAAGGAGATATGTTAGTTCATCTCATTACCAAATGAACATCACCACTCACTCTACAGAGAGTTTGGCTCTGTACAAAGAATGCCATTATATTTTAATGAGGAAGATAAGTGGAGAAAAATTAAAGGAGTCAGGTATTGCTGAATAAGGAATTACTAGAGTAAGGTATTGATTATAATCTGTGAGATTAAGTTCTTATGACAGAGAATTTTGAAACTGTAAACAAGCATCCCACCATTATATTTAAGACGTATTATGAACAATAATAGTTGTTATAATAAGATATGCTACTGATGGAAGTGTGTTCTTCATATTGATAGCATGAACATAGAAAATAAAATGGGCACAAAAGGAGATGAGGAACACTCAAAGAGGTCTACAGAAAAGGATCTGCAAAATAAACTTTGCAGACTTCTCAGTTCAGGCTAGAGCTGACTCAGGTGCTGGAACATCAGTATTAAGAGTTTTTTTAGGGGGTGGTTAAAGGGAATGAGTTAACAGAATAAATTCTGGCTTTAGGTTGACCTTGTGTGGGGCTTTCTTTCAGAGACCTCGAGGGAGTCAGCTCAGAGAGACATGTTAGCCCCTGGAGCTTCCAGGACATTCTTTATAAAGGTGACAGTTTACTCTTTACTCATTCACCCATTGTCACTTTTATCATTCAGAAGTCTCTTATCTACTTTCAACTTGTAGTATATCTTATCCATCTATCTCAGACCTACAGAGCCTCTGAGATAATTAATATTCTGGAAGCCAAACACCAGTTAATTTTATTAATTGATTTTTTTTCCATGAAATTGAGGGCTAGTATTTAGGCTTGTATCTTGATCTAAATCAGGTGTTCTCCACATAGCCATGCCACCAGAGTCTCCTGAAGAATAAAATGCTCCAGACTGAGGCTCAGAAGAAAATAAAAGAAAAATTCTTTGCACATGTCAAAAATCTAATGTACTAGTACTTCATCAACAGTTACTGGCAGTAACAATCTAAAGCTTACCACCAGAAGCTTCCCATTATTTTGGCTTATCTCTCCCTTCTCTCTCCCCATTATTTCCATCTCACATTTCTGTCTTTATTCCTCTTCTTTAATGTACTGTTACATGACTCATAAGTCCCATACACATATTTCTTAACCCTGCTAATGATTCTTGTGGCTAAACAGCTTTCAGGGCATAAGCGTATACATTTTATACCTAAAGGAATACTCATTTTATTATGAATACCCATCTTTGAATTGGTCAGTGATTTTTAAAGTTGTGCCTCAGACTTGGACAAAGAAATCAGTGTCTTCAGGTACAACTGTCGGTTGGGGAGGGGTGGCACAAAAGGACCACCTAGGGCTGAACCTCAGACTTCTCACATACCCTTCAACTTGAGTAACACTGATTTTACATATTTTATATATTATGCTGTCTTGTGATATGAAAATTTCAGTGGGACTTTAGATACTTGAGTTAACTGGAAAAGTATAGCTGCAACAGTGGTGGCAGTGTTTTGTCTTCAGAGGGGAGAATGGAGATTCACCTGTGGGCAGATGTTCTTTGGAAAAAGACATTGAAAAAAACTTCCCTTGATTTTAACTGTACTTCCAAAAAATATGTTTTCTTGATAAATGAATAGGTTAACATTTTATTTTCAACATTTATCAGATATGAAACTATCATAAGGATCTACTTTCCAGTTTTATTTTAAAGAAATGAAAATTTTCTAAGTGTATTATATGAAAAGAAGTTTGCTCACCTTTTCATATTACAATTGGCTATTCGCTCTTCTCTGTGACTCTTATATTTTGGAATTAATTTAAGATAGAAATTAGCAAGACCACTGTGTATAGCTTTAGAAATGAAAATCAGTATCTAAACTTAGTTCAGGCTAATATCTAATCAACTTTGGTTATAACATTTTTTAAAAAAAAATGTATTTCAGTTATGATTACATTCAGTAAAATGCACAGATCTTAAATGCACCCTTTGATTAGTTTTGACAAATGTCTGCACCTAACACCCAACACCCCAATCAAGATGTAGAGCATTGCCATCATCGTAGAAAGCTTTCTTGTGTCCCCTGCACCTCACAGAGGCAATCACTTTTCTGATTTATATTTTCATAGATAGAATTTGAAAAAATGTAATCATGTGGTGACTATTTTGGGTCTGGCTTCTTTAACTGAGTATAGTGTTTATTAGATTCATTCATGTCATTGCAGTTCTCAGTAGTCTTTTTTTGGTTGTTAAATAGGAGTTTATGTGTAGAGGTTCTACAGTTTTTTATTTATTCTTTTGCTGATAGATGGGTAATTTTCAACATATTTCTGTTACGACTGAGTGGCTATAAACATCTTTGTACAAATTTTTGTGTAGGCACATGTTTTCATGTTTCTTTAGTCACGAAGTTGTGCCATTTTGCACTCCCACCAGGAATGCACAAGAGATCTACCAGCTCTCCAACTCTCTAAAATTTGATGTTGTTATTCTTTTAAATTTTAGCCATTCCAGTGGATGTAGTGCTATATCATTGTGTATTTAACTTGAATTTTTATAATTATCAATGATAATTTTACATCTTTCTTGTTTTTATTGGCCACTTCTATTTCTACTTATTCAAGTGTCTGTCCAAGTATTTTGCTCATTTTTATTTGAATTTGTTTTTATTATTTGTAAGAGTTCTTTATATAATAATGACATAAATCTATTGTCAAATGCACACACATACACATATATAGAGGGAAAACAGAGAGGGATATTTCTTAATTCTGTCATATATCTATCTACACTCTATTTGCTAGTGATATACTAACACCTAGGTACACACAGTTTTCAGGATAGCATGTTACCAAACATTTTGAATGCGTTCACCCCAGACCTTGGAAGATGCAGGAAAAGTGTAAGAATGATTTAGATAGAAGCGTGGAGTCTCAGAAGGAAAAGGGATAGAGTTTTAGCCACTCTTTTTAGAGATTCAAAGCTACCAATGCCTTGATGTTTGAATTAGAAAGCCCCAAAGAAGACAGAAAAGTGGGGGTAATACAGTCAGATTCACCATATTCCACACCAGGGGTGCATCATTTGAGTAGGGCACGATATACCGATTCTGTGCACAGTATGTAATGAATGCTGAACTTGATCTGATATTAGGAATGCTGAAAACCTGGGAAAGTTTTAAGAAAAATAGAGTTTTCCATATAGAAATTTCAGGTAGTATTTATTAAAACTGTAACACCTGGGTGCTAAAACAAGTTTACCATGTGTAGCAATGGCTAAACATAACACCACGGAGGTGAGGAGGTATAGGCCGCTTCATTACATGACAAACCACTGAAGGTAGGAAGGCTAGAAGTAGTAAATGGGCCCTTTTCCAGAACTTCTTAGTTTTTGTATTACTTGAGTGTTTTGGGGAAAAAATTATGTATGTAAAAAGTTGCTTGAGTTTTCTGTTACTTTCTTTGAAAGAATACAAATCACAGATTTTTTTAGCTTGTAATTTACCTTCTAAATTGAGATACCTTTGATGAGGCCACAGAGTAACATGCTGTGTGTTTTGTTCTTTAGCTGTTCCTCATCTTTTCTAAGGCATTGCTTAAGCAGAATCACTGCAGGAAACTGCACATTAAAAAGCTACTCAGCTGAGAAAGTACACATTGTTCTTGTGTGTGCTTACGCAGTCAGCACAGATGTAGCCAAAGTCCCCATCAAGCTTCCAATAAAAACACAAGGAAAAATGACACTTGTGTTCTCATTTTTCCAACATTCTGAAGATTCTCTCTTCTGATCCTGATCTTTGAATGCCAAATTCCATAGCTCTCCAGATCATTTTTCTTTTGGAAACACATGATAGATAATATTTCTTAGAAATACAATGGCTTTGATTTAATTAGGTGACTTTGTATAGTTTGAGGAGAACTAAATCCATTTGGGGATGTAAGACAGGGTGGGACAGTCCCTGTGATAAGTGAGCAATCTCCTCAAGAAAACTTGCTATCTGTTTTCAAGAAGAGAAAGTGTATGTATAAACTTAAAAAAAAAAGAGGCCACATGCACCTGTGGGTACTAGTGTGTGTGTTCAAATAAAGATAGAAAGATAAAATATGGTACAGAGAAAAGTCAAAAAATTGAGTGAAACTGGCCATCAGAGAAATGCAAATCAAAACCACAATGAGATACCATCTCACACCAGTTAGAATGGCAATCATTCAAAAGTCAGGAAACAACAGGTGCTGGAGAGGATGTGGAGAAATAGGAACACTTTTACACTGTTGGTGGGACTGTAAACTAGTTCAACCATTGTGGAAGTCAGTGTGGCGATTCCTCAGGGATCTAGAACTAGAAATACCATTTGACCCAGCCATCCTATTACTGAGTATACACCCAAAGGACTATAAGCCATGCTGCTATAAAGACACATGCACGCGTATGTTTATTACGGCACTATTCACAATAGCAAAGACTTGGAACCAACCCAAATGTCCAACAATGATAGACTGGATTAAGAAAATGTGGCACATATACACCATGGAAAACTATGCAGCCATAGAAAATGATGAGTTCATGTCCTTTGTAGGGACATGGATGAAATTGGAAATCATCATTCTCAGTAAACTATCACAAGGACAAAAAACCAAACACCGCATGTTGTCACTCATAGGTGGGAATTGAACAATGAGAACACATGGACACAGGAAGGGGAACGTCACACTCTGGGGACTGTTGTGGGGTGGGGAGAGGGGGGAGGGATAGCATTAGGAGATATACCTAATGCTAAATGGTGAGTTAATGGGTGCAGCACACCAGCATGGCACATGTGTACATATGTAACTAACCTGCATATTGTGCACATGTACCCTAAAACTTAAAGTATAATAATAATAATAAAATATGTTTACTAAACCCCCCCAAAAATTGAGTGAAACAAATTTCAAAAAGCTTTACAAAAATGTGAGTTTATTGACAGGTTTTGTGAGACATAAAATATGTGTATTGTGACGTGGCCATTCCTGCATTCTTCTCCACTAGAGTGATATGTGAAGTATTCAGGACACCTCTGAGAAAAGAAGGGGAGAACCAAGATAAATCTCTGCTACTAAAGCATGAAGACTATGAACATGAAGGGAGATGACCTCATCTGTAAGAGGTAGGACCAGTCATTAAAACTCAATATCAGAAATACAAGGAGGTATGGATCAAATTTATTTAATTCAGATAACTGTCAACATCAAAAAGGTGTGATATAAAATCAATTATGCTAGATTAATTAATTCAACAAATTTTTATGAGCACTTCTGTATACCTGGTAGTCTTCTGTGTTCCAGGAATATATCAGTGAAGTATACAGGCAAAAACCTCTGCCCTATTAGAGCTCATGTACTAGTGTGGGAAAAGTGAAAACAAACATAATTAATTTTGGCTTTTGTTGCCATTGCTTTTGGTGTTTTAGACATGAAGTCCTTGCCCATGCCTATGTCCTGAATGGTATTGCCTAGGTTTTCTTCTAGGGTTTTTATGGTTTTAGGTCTAACATTTAAGTCTTTAATCCATCTTGAATTGATTTTTGTATAAGGTGTAAGGAAGGGAACCAGTTTCAGCTTTCTACATATGGCTAGCCAGTTTTCCCAGCACCATTTATTAAATAGGGAATCCTTTCCCCATTTCTTGTTTTTGTCAGGTTTGTCAAAGATCAGATAGTTGTAGATATGTGGCATTATTTCTGACGGCTCTGTTCTGTTCCATTGATCTATATCTCTGTTTTGGTACCAGTACCATGCTGTTTTGGTTACTGTAGCCTTGTAGTATAGTTTGAAGTCAGGTAGCGTGATGCCTCCAGCTTTGTTCTTTTGGCTTAGGATTGACTTGGCGATGCGGGCTCTTTTTTGGTTCCATATGAACTTTAAAGTTGTTTTTTCCAATTCTGTGAAGAAAGTCATTGGTAGCTTGATGGGGATGGCATTGAATCTGTAAATTACCTTGCCAAATGGGATCCAATTAAACTAAAGAGCTTCTGTACAGCAAAGGAAACTACCATCAGAGTGAACAGGCAACCTACAAAATGGGAGAAAATTTTCGCAACCTACTCATCTGACAAAGGGCTAATATCCAGAATCTACAATGAACTCCAACAAATTTACAAGAAAAAAACAAACAACCCCATCAAAAAGTGGGCGAAGGACATGAACAGACACTTCTCAACAGAAGACATTTATGCAGCCAAAAAACACATGAAAAAATGCTCACCATCACTGGCCATCAGAGAAATGCAAATCAAAACCACAGTGAGATACCATCTCACACCAGTTAGAATGGCAATCATTCAAAAGTCAGGAAACAACAGGTGCTGGAGAGGATGTGGAGAAATAGGAACACTTTTACACTGTTGGTGGGACTGTAAACTAGTTCAACCCTTGTGGAAGTCAGTGTGGCCATTCCTCAGGGATCTAGAACTAGAAATTCCATTTGACCCAGCCATCCCATTACTGGGTATACACCCAAAGGACTATAAATCATGCTGCTATAAAGACACATGCACACGTATGTTTATTGCAGCATTATTCACAATAGCAAAGACTTGGAACCAACTCAAATGTCCAACAATGATAGACTGGATTAAGAAAATGTGGCACATATACACCATGGAATACTATGCAGCCATAGAAAATGATGAGTTCATGTCCTTTGTAGGGACATGGATGAAATTGGAAATCATCATTCTCAGTAAACTATCGCAAGGACAAAAAAACCAAACACCGCATATTCTCACTCATAGGTGGGAATTGAACAATGAGAACACATGGTCACAGGAAGGGGAACATCACACTTCGGGGACTGTTGTGGGGTGGGGGGAGGGGGGAGGGATAGCATTGGGAGATATACCTAATGCTAGATGACGAGTTGGTGGGTGCAGCGCACCAGCATGGCACATGTATACATATGTAACTTACCTGCACGTTGCGCACATGTACCATAGAGCCTAAAGTATAATAATAATAATAAAAAAAGAAAAAAGAAAACAAACATAATTAGTACATTATATTATAGGTCATAAGGTGAAGAAAGCTATGGAGAAAAATAAACAGGAAGTAATCACAGAAAAAAATGGCATTTTAGCAAAGTTTTGAGGGAGATGTGGGTTAGAGGAAACATTAAGATTTCTGTCAGTGATAGACTTTGGCGTGTGGTAAAAACTGGGTTGCTATTTAAGGGAGTTTGATTAAAGGCATTGGTGACTGAAAACAAGTCTTTGCTATCTCTCAGAGAAGCCTAGAGAACTGGGGATTCACTGAGTAACAACTAGCACCTGACCACCTGAAGAAGAAGACAGCCAGTTGTCAATATCCAAGAGCAGAAGTGAAGTAAGCAAACTGGCTACCTTTATTAAGGTAATAGGGGGAAGAAATGACACTGTAGGTCCCAGCACTCTGTTCTCCTCTATGCTTTTGTAGAATTGGTATTGAATAGGTGAAGATTAAATCTAGATCCTACTTGCTAGTTTGGAGGAAACATCTTAATATGCTATGGAATAGTCTTGCATAGTAGACAAACAGAAGGAAGGCATATGGTTACTCAGAGTTCTTTTTGGCAGTTTCTTGCTCATTCTTCAGATTCAGGTGAGTGTATGTATAGGAAAGAGTCAACTGTCTTCTATATCCTTTTGAGAAGAGAATTGGACTAAGAGCATCCATGTCTTCAATACCAAGCATCTGAGACCACTTCTTCCTGGTGAGGAAAAACCATTATTTTAAACCTTCTCTTTCTTCACTTATTGTATGGAAAATGTTATTTGAAATGAATGGTAAATATCATGTTAATTCTTCCATTATCTTTTAAAATAATCAATGGCATAAACATTTGAAGCTTCAGTGTGTATGTGTGCCCCCATTTAATTTAGTCAATAAGATTAACTTAAGTAATTATTCTGCACACATTTACTAAAAATTTTAAGATACTGAATGATTGTCAAATTAGTAAAACATTACTTTAAAGCCTTGATATGGTTCAAACTAGGATACAAGTAATTCCTTGCTAGGTACAGTGTTGCAAGAGTTCAAATTAATCTACTATATGAGCTTTGTAATGAGGTTCTTACAGAATAGAATTAGGCAAAGCAAAACAAACTAGCACTCTTTTCTTAGTTACCAAAGACTCTCAGATAATCTTAGAATATTGATAATAAATTAGGTACTAAAAGCTATTATCAACATTCACAAATTATGCAACCTACATATAGGAAGGAAAATATGGTCTAAGGTGGCACAAGTTAGTGGTGGAAATAGGGATAGAACCTAGGTTTCTTGATATCCAGCTATCTGCTTATGTTGGTCTATCATGCAACTTCTCATTGTATGGTAGTCAGAGCTACAGCCTGACTCACAATTAGAGAACTGCTCTTTTAAGTTGTTGAGCCTGGGAGAGGTGAACATTAATATTAGCATACAGTAAAACTTTAAAGAGTGGGGAAATTGATGTTTTTAACAGCACTTGCATATTCAAAAAAAATTGAGTAGGGTTATGGATCCAAAATAAGAGCTAAATCTTATACTATTACATCATTTGGGGTATGTATTACTCGATTTTGTGGGTAAGTAGTAGATTTAACTTTTTAATATGTTTTAGTTTATGCAAACTTCCTACAGTGGAGTGGAGACCTCTGGCTTTCTGATTTCTACCCACCCCTAAATCCCCCAAAAAACTAGTCTTAAATAAGATTTTTTTTAAGTACCCTATGTGTGACCATTGTGAAACAGCTATTCGAATAAAATAAGGACAACCATAAAGAAATCAGACGATCAAGGAAACAACTCCAATATGTCTAACTGTAGAAAAGAGATTTCAATAACAGGCTTCCCTTGCAGAGTGTATTAGTATTTGCTTAATTGTATGATGTAGTGAAAATTTTACTTAGGTTATGTGCCCTTTTTACATCTCTTGTTCACTGTCTTTCCAGAGGCATGGGAACCTAACATAGCAGGAAATACTGTGGAAGTAGGATGTATCATGTGTTTATATGTGTGTGTGCTTATGTGTGGTGGAGGCGGGCAGGGTGATGAAAGAAAGCAGCTAGGCAGTTAGGCATCAGGCAAACATCCTTTACAGTAAAAAAAAAAAAAAAAACAGAAAAAAAAACAAATTTGACATGAGTATCGCATATTGTCCCTATTAATCTTTTGTTTACAATCCTTTAAATACAGATGAGTTATTATCCCACATTATTATTAGTTTCATCATCATCATCATCACTAGCATCACTATTAATAATAGTACGACTAAAAAGGTGAATAACAACTACTCATCATACTCAAGCTGGATAGCATTGTTCAGTTTAATTTAAAAACATTTTAACATATGGCAAAAAAAAATTTCATCAGGAGAATGTATTAATCAAGAAGAGAGTGAAATCTTTGAAAGCATTGCAGAGCAGGATAAATTGCCTTCTATTACTGAAGATGGTTTTTATAGAATAGGGGATGTCAAATATTGGAGGAGAGTAGCAATATTATGAAATATCCACAGTCCAGAGTGAATTTCAATGTAATTAGGTTTTTTATGTTACCACTTCTTCTAGCACAAAGGCTCTCTGCATATAATGACTACTTGACTCACTCATTCATTAAATAAATATGTGCTGTATGGTTATCCTGTGAGAATACACTGATGTACATGTTAGAAATACAACAATGAACAATATAGCCACAATTCCTGTTCTTATGAAGCCTACCTTACAACAATGGAGATACAAAAGAAACATGTGTGCATGTATATATGGATACATGCATATATATATATAAACAGACATATTTATATAGACAAACATATATTTGTTCACATGTAGGTGTGTTTGTGTGTGTGTATGTATGTTCACGTACACATTTTAGAAGAGACTTGAATGAAGGGTGAAGGGCGTTGATAGAAATAGTGGTTAACATGTCTTAAACATTATATGCCATACACTTGCTAACTGCTTAACATCCATTATTTGATTTATTCAGTCCTGATAATAACTCTCTGAAGGGCACGTTAGTCATTCCTCTTTTACAGATGAAGAAATTGATGTTCATAGAGACAAAGTGATCTATTCAAAATTTGAAGCAAGTGGCTTCTGATCTTGATCCTTGTAATAGTGAAGTCGAATTTTTATACATGATGCTAAGGTTTGTTTAAATAATTTGCCTGCTTCACTGAAGACGGGGATCAGATAATTTTTTCTCTTCATAGGCAAACTATATATTTTGGGAGTAGGTTCTTATACATGCTTAAAATATATTCTTTAGCAGCTCTGTCTACCTGGGCTTTAGGCAAGTTATGGTGGCTTGTAGGCAGATGATAGCAGTTCAGTGTTACAATCAAAGTAAGACATCCTGGGCTTTAGCACATAGGAAATAAAACATTATCAAAATATGAGTGATGTCTGCTGAAAAGCCCTGGAGTAGAATTCAGGAAGTTTGAGTTATAAACCTTAATTTTGTCACTTTTATAGTGTGTGCATTGAGCAAGTCACTTCACCTTGCTCGAAATTCAGTTTCTACACGTTTTACATCTCTAAAGAGATATTACCCCCAAAAAAAAAAAACACAAAAATAGAATACATGGTTTTTTCTAATAATCTTCTATTTGTCAATCACATAAGCGTAAGAGATGTTAGAAAGATTATGTCTTAGCCTCCTGCTCCCATTGTTATCCTTTTACAGAAACAGCTTGCTGTTTTTTCACATTTTCCTCTCAGCTGTTTCTGGGTATGACAAGGGAGGAGGTGGTCGTGAAGTGACACAAAACTCAACCATTTCTGCATGTTGATGAACTGACCAATGGCATACACCTGAGCATTTTTTTTCTTCATTTCTTACCTCAGGGAAATCCTTCTTAAGTTACACTACTGAAAATGAGATCTGGGGAATTTCATAGTAAGCAAATATTGAGCCAAGTGCATATACCCCAGTGCAAGGTGATGATTTGGAGTCTGACCCATTATACACGTTCATGAGTTGACATCCATTTATCTGTTATTGCCTGATTGTTTCATTTTAATTAATTGACATTGTTGCTAGCCTCAGTAGAGACCCGTTACAAACTAGGTAAATTATCTGATGAATAAATTGGGAGGCATTTCAGTTGCAAAGGAAGAAACAGTTATTATCTATCATGTGTCTTAGAAATCCTAGCTGACGCATGTCAAACAAAATGTAAGGCTGGAGAACAAGAAAGCCTCCACAGCTGGCAGTGAAGTAATGAGGTTGCTTCCTAAAATAAAGGACAAACTGTCTCCTGAAACTAATGGAAACAGGGGTTAAAATTTCGCACCCCCTAGTTCAAAGGATGAAAACCAATATCTGTTTACACACTAAGAGAAAGAGTAGAATCATCTTTTTTCAATAATTTTCATTGCAGAACAGCTACTAGAGATGAATATTTTCACAAAGAACTTCCACAGAGAATAGACAAGGGATCCAGGGACCACAGAACTATAGACAGCATAAGCTATAGATAGCGTATCTGGCAGAACCCAGCTACCACACAACATATAAAAAAACAATTATCCCCAAACAGGTGAAGGGGCTTGTTGCACAGCCTGTAACTTGTAAAGTCAGGCCAAAATGTAAAAAAAAATTTCTAGTTTAGTGTTCTTTCCACTATGCCACATTGCTTTGGTTTCCTTACTGAAAGGTATAGAAAGGGTAAAGAGGAATCATTTCTTCCCTTGCTGATGCTTATATGTCTGGTTACATTTTTCTTAGAACAAGTCATCCAGTTCAAGTTCAACATGTTGCAAAGATGACAAAGGGGGATCATTAAAGACCCAATTAATGAATGTAATTTGTTTCATATGGAACTATATCTCTTATTCATAGGACTGCATGCTCCTGAGGGCAGTTACTATCATGATTTATTTCCTCCATTGTATTTTTTACTAGCATAGCATAAGATATTTAAGTATAGAAAATTTATATAAATGAGAAAATTAATAGTTTGATAAATATTTATTTTACAAATATAAAATATAAGTTATTTCCCCAATAAATACTACTATAGTCTTAGTAGTTCTTACATTTCTAAAGCTTAGGTACATGTTAGAAATACATACAAATTAATGTTTTTGGCTAACATTTAATATGATTCAGTTTATACAGACTAGTATATATTCAAATAATTTATTAGTATTTAACTTTATTATATTTTCCATTTGAATTCTAATAATTTGCTAAGTCGCTAAGTCCCTAAATAAAAAGGTGGGTCAATGGTGAAAAACTTGTACATTAAAGCATAAAAGTAATGGTAAAGATAGTGGTATAGATACTACAGCTCGGAATAAAGTGATGAATGCAAAACATGATTCTATACATATATAGAATGAGACCATGTATGTCCTGAGACATGTGACTTTGTAAGTGTGATGATTTTTTTTTTTTTTTGAGACAAAGTCTCGCTCTGTCACCCAGGCTGGAATGAGTGGCAGGATCTCAGCTCACTGCCACTTCCGCCTCCCAGGTTCAAGTGATTCTCCTGCCTCAGCCTCCTGAGTAGCTGGGATTACAGGTGCTCGCCACTACGCCCGGTTAATTTTTGTATTTTTAGTAGAGACAGGGTTTCACCATATTGGCCAGGCTGGTCTCGATCTCCTGACCTTGTGATCCACCTGCCTTGGCCTCCCAAAGTGCTGGGATTACAGGCGTGAGCCACCGTGCCCGCCAAGTGTGATGATTTTAAGAAAACAGACTAAAGTGATGAGGAGGAGATGCATTTCTATTATTTTAAACAACTTGCTCAAATGACATACTTAAGAAGTGACTCATTATCAGGAATTTCTTATATATGACCTATCACTTCAGGGATGAGATATCTTGGTTAGTTTTTATAATGAAGATAAGACAGCAGTATTGCTTAAGAAGACTGTATTGTGGTACAAAGAGCTTGATTCCCAAGAGTTTTATTCATTTGGAACTCTTGGTAATATTCTTTACTTATCAGAGAAAGAAATCAATGACATTTCTTTGGATATATTTAAACATCATATCTAAATGTTGCCAAATACTATTAAGAAACATTTCCTGGGACTAAAAGAAACCAGAGAGTAGATTAAAAATCCATTTCTATCAGGTAGTGTAAACATGTAACCATCTAACTTTTGCATATAATATGTTCATCAACTTAGCCACCGACAATGTGCCGAAAGCATTCTTTTTAATAATTTCATATATATTTTTCTATATTAAAATATGATATACATATGATTTTATTACACTAGCACACTGTGAGATTTTCAAAAATTTCCAAGAATAAAAGTGACATTGATTTTTTTTTTAATTTCAGCTTTCTTTAAATATGGGGGTAGATGTGCAAGATTGTAACAATATGTTCATCTTGGGGCTATTCACAATAGCAAAGATATGGAAGCAACCTAGGTACCCATCAACAGTGGATTGGACAAAGTAAATGTGGTACCTATACACCATGAAAGCGTTCCTAAGTGAAAAATATATTTTTAAATAATTTGGGGTCTAAGTTTCATACAAATATCTACTAATATTTCATATTCATGACACAATTATATTTTGTAAGGGCAGCAAGAAAGTTAAAACTTTCAAGCTTTATAGAAATTGTCTAATAAGACACATTGAATCAATACAAAATCTGATTTATTGGCCAAATTAATTATCATTGAACAGGCTATAGACATATTTGTGAAAGTTTGTGAACAATAAGTTAAAATATTATGTCTTTTTTGTTATTTTGAAATTATGACTACATTTTAAGCTTACCTAATGTCAGTAGTCCTGTGTGTAGCAAGTGCCCCGTAACTGCTAACTATGCCTAAATTTCAGCAAACACAGGGCTAGTCTTTTCTCTCAGTATTTCTGGGCCTATTTCAATGAGTTCATTTTATTTTATTTTAGTCTTGCCTCTTTCTATTTATTTCATGTTAAAATCCTGCTTCTCTTGGAGCATTCATTCTTTATCCCTTCCCTTTTACTCTAAGCTAGGAAACCTTGAGTCATCTAATGCCAATTTTCTATTGAAATCTCAAATTTTCTCCAATTCATACTCATAGATTATCTGTATATATGGACATATACTCTTGTTGGGCATAAGATATCTAACATAAGCATGTATACCAAGGTAATCCATGATGAAGATATAGCTTCTATGTGTATTTTAAGTTCTCTCTGCCCCTTTATCTTGGCTAATATTGAGTTGAACACAGTGTGTACTCATGTAGTGTTGTTAATAGTATTAAAATAAATATTTTGAGGATGAGGGGCAGAGCAAGATAGCTGAACAGAAGGCTCCACAGATAATCTTCCCTGCCAACAAGGACACCAATTTATCAACTATCTGCAAAAAAAGCACCTTTATAAGAACAAAAAAAAAAAAAATCAGGTGAGCACTCACAGTACTTGCTTTTCACTTCAGATTACTGAAAGAAGCACTGGAGAGAGTAGGAAAGACAGTTTTGAATCACCAATGTCACCCATCCCCTTTATCTGGGCAGTGGCTTCATGGTGCAGAGACAGAGTCCATATGATTGGTAGAGGGATAGTTCAGCAATTGTGAGACATTGGATTGAACTGAATGCTGCCCTGTCACAACAGAAAGCAAAAATAATCAGGCTGACCTCAGCTGACACTTGCACATTGAAAGGAGTATTTAAACCAGCCCTAGCCAGAGGAGAATTGCCAATCCCAATGGTCAGAAATTGAGTCCTGGCAAGCTTTACCACTGTGCGCTAAAATGCAAAGACCTTAAATAAACTTGAAAGGCAGTCTAGGTCACAAGGACAGCAACTTCTAGATGAGTCCTAGTGCTGAACTGGGCTCAGAACCAGTGGACTTGGGGGCCATGTGACCTACTGAGACACCGCCCAAGGCAACTAAGAGAATGCTTGTGCCACTCCTACCCCAACCCCAGGCTGCACAGCTTGTGGCTCAAAAGAGACCCCTTTCTTCTACTTGAGGAGAGGAGAGGGAAGAGTAAAGAGGACTTTGTTCTGCATCTTGGATACCAGCTCAGCCACAGCAAGATAGGGCACTGGGCAGAGTTGTGAGGCTTCCATTCCAGGCCCTAGCTACCAGATGACATTTCTAGGTACACTCTGGCCAGAAGTCAACCTGTTTCCTTGAAAGGAAGGACCCAGTGCTGGCAGAAGCAGTCACTTGCTGACTAAAGAACCCTTGCTCCCTGAATAGCCAGCAGAGATACCCAGGTAGTATGCTGTGAGTCTTGGGTAAGATTCTAAATTTGTTGGCATCAGATGAGACTCAGCACATTCCCAGCTGTGGTGGCTATGGGGAGTGACTCCTTCTGCTTAAGAAAATCAGAGAGAAAAGGTAGGGGGGAGGTGGAGGTCTTTGCCTTGCAGCTTACGTACCAGCTTGGCCACAGGAAAGTAGAGCACCAAGTATCCTCTTGGGGTCTCCGATTCTAGGACTTAGTACTTGGACAGCATTTCTGGATGTAGCATGCACCAGAGTGGAGCCCACTGCCCTGGAGAGTGAGTCTTAGGTCTGGCAGCATTCATTAAAAGCGGAATGAATGGCCCTTGGCCCTTAAGGGAACATCAGCAGTACCCTGGCAGTACTGCACATAAGCTGACAGTGGTGGTAGCCACGAAAAGTTAGGCTCCTCTGCCTGTAGAAAGAGGAGGAAAGAGTGGGAAGAACTTTGTCTTATGCTTCAAGTGCAGTGCAGCTGCAGTACAATAGAACACCACATAGACTTCTAAGGTGTTTTTATTCTAGGTACTGTCTCCTGGACAGTACCTCAGAATCTTCCCAAGGACTGGAGGAACTCATCACTCTGAAGGAAAGGACACAAACCTGGCTGGGATCATCACTTGCTGATTGCAGAGCCCCAGGGCCTTGAGTGAACACAGGAAGTAGTCAGGTAGTGGTTACTGCAGGCCTTGAGTGATACCCAGTGCTGTGCTGGCTTCAGGTCTGAATCAGTGCAGCCCTACTTGTGGTGGCCACAGAGGTTCTAGTGTCACTTCACCCCCAGATCCAGGTGGTTCAGAAAAGAGAGAGAGACTCCAATTGTTTGGAAGAAGTAGAAGAAGTGAACAATAGACCCTGTCTGGTAATCCAGAGAATTCTACCAGATCTTATCCAACACTACCACGGTAGTACCTCCACAAGTCTACAAGAACCACAGTGACACAGGGCTTGGGGTCCCACCTAATGAATATACAGCTTAGATCACAACACTCAAGTCTACTTGAATACCTGGAAAGCCTTCCCCACAGCTACAGATACAAACAAGCCAAGACTGTGAAGACAACAATAAATATCTAACTTTTCAGTGCCCAGGCACAGACAAACATCTACAAGCATCAAGACCATCCGGGAAAACATGATGATGTCATCAAATGAACTAAATAAGACACCATGGATCAATCTCAGAGAAACAGAGATATGTGTCTTTCCAGACAGAGAACTTAAAATAGATGTTTTAAGGAAAATCAGAAAAATTCAAGATAACACAGAGAAGGGATTCAGAATTCTATCAGATAAACTTAACAAATGCATTGAAATTATTTTAAAAATCAGGCAGAAATTCTAGAGTAAAAAATGCAATTGACATACTGAAGAATGCATCAGTCTTTTAATATCAGAAATGATCAAGCAGAAGCAAGCATTATTCTGATTAAGACAGGCTATATTAAAATACACAGAGGAGAAATAAGAAAAAGGAATTTAAAAATGAACCAGGCCTACGAGATCTAGAAAACAGCCTCAAAAGGGAAAATCTAAGAGTTATTGGCCTTAAAGAAGAGGTAGAAAAAAGAGGTAGGGATAGAAAGTTTATTTAAAGGAATTGTAACAGAGATATTCCCAAACCCAGAGAAAGATATCAATATGCAAGAACAGGAAGTGTATAGAACATAAAGCAGATTTATCCCAAAGAAGGTTACCTCAAGGCATTTAATAATCAAACTCCCGAAGGTCAAGAATAAAGAAAGGATCCTAAAAGCAAGAGAAAAGAAACAAATAACATACAGCAGTGAACCAATAGTTCTGACAGCAGACTTTTCAGTGAAAATCTTACAGTCAAGGAGAGACTGACATGACATATTTAAAGTGCTGGAGGAAAAAAAAAAAAAAAAACCCTTTTACCTCAGAATAGTATATCCAGCAAAAATATCCTTCAAACATGAAGGAGAAATAAATACATTCCCAGACAAACGATGAGGGGTTTCATCAACACCAGACCTGTCCTACATAAAATGCTAAAGGGAGTACTTCAGTCAGAAAGGAAAGGATGTTAATGAGCAACAAGATATCAACTGAAGATACAAAACTCAATGCTAATAGTAAGTACACAGAAACACATGGAATTTATAACACTGTAACTGTGGTGGGTAAACTACTCTTAATGTAAGCAGAAGGACTAAATGATGAACAAATAAAAAACAATAACTACAACAAAATTTGAAAATATACAGAGTACAAAAACATAAATAGAAACAACAAACAGTTAAAAATCAGGGGATGAGTTTTTATTAGTTTTCTTTTTGCTTGCCTGTTTGTTTATAAAAAAGTGTTAAGTTGTTATTAGCTTAAAATAATGGGTTGTAAGATACTATTTGAAAGCCTCATAGTAACCTCAAATCAAAAAACACAATGAATACCCAAGAAGTGAAAAGCAGGAAATTCAATCATAACAACAGAGAAAATCACCTTCACTAAAAGGAAAACTGGTTGAAAAAAATGAAGAGAAGACCACACAGACACACACACACACAGACACACACACACATACACACACACAAATGACAAAATGGGAGGAAAAAGACCTTGCTTATCAATAATAATGTTGATCGTAAATGGACTAGACTCTCAGTAAAAATTCATAATGTGGCTGAATGAATATAAAAAATCAAGATCCAATGATCTATTGCCTTCGATAAACACAGTTAATCTGTAAAAACACACATAGACTGAAAATAAAGGGATGAAGAAAGGTATTTCATGCCATTGGAAACCACAAATGAGCAGGAATAGCTATACTTGTATCAGACAAAATAGATTTCAAGAGAAAAACTGTAAGAAGAGACACAGAAGGACACTATATAATGAAAAGGGGGTCAATAAAGCATAATTATATAACAATTATAAATATGTATGCACACAACACTTGAGCCCGCAGATACCTAAAGTGAATATTACTAGAGATATACTCTGTATTAGTCCATTTTTACCCTGCTGATAAAACATACCTGAGACTGGGGAAAAAAAAAGGGGGAAGTTTAATTTGGCTTACAGTTCCACATGGCTGGGGAGGTTTCATAATCATGGTGAAGGGCTGAGGTGGGCACCACTTCTTACATGGCAGCAGCCAAAGACAATGAGGAAGAAACAAAAGTAGAAACACCTGGATAAACCCATCAGATCTCGTGCGACTTAGTCACTATCACGAGATTAGCACAGGAAAGATCGGCCCCCATTATTCGATTATCTCCCCCTGGGTCCCTCCCACAACACTTGGGAATTCTAGGAGATACAATTCAAGTTGAGATTTAGGTGGGGACACAGCCAAACCATACCATTCCACCCCTGGCCCCTCCAAATCTCATGTCCTCACATTTCAAAATCATTCATGCCTTCCCAATAGTCTCCCAAAATATTAACTCATTTCAGCATTAACGCAAAAGTCCACAGTCCAAAGTCTCATCTGAGACAAGGCAAGTTCCTTCTAACTATGAGCCTGTAAATTCGAAAGCAAGCTAGTTACTTCTTAGATACAATGGGGGTACAGGTATTGGGTAAATACAGCTGTTCCAAATGGGATTAATTGGCCAAAGCAAAGGAGTTACAGTGCCCATGCAAAAAAAAACTGTAGTCCAATACCACTGAAGAATATTGATGCAAAAATGCTCCACCAAATACTAGCAGGTTGAATTCAACAATACATTAAAAGATCACTCTTCATGACCAGGTGGGATTTATCCCATAAATAAAAGGGTGTTTCAATATATTCAAACCAATCATTGTGATGGATCACATCAACAGAATGAATGACAAAAACCCTATGATCATTACAATTGATACTAAAAACGAATTTTATGACAGACCCACAGCTAGTATTATACTAAAAGGGGAAAAACTAAAAGTCTTTCCTTGAATATCTAGAACATGACAAGGATGCCCACAATTCACCACTGTTCTTCAAAATAGTACTGGAAGTCCTACCTAGTGCAAGAGAAAGAAAGAATATGTGCTCATATTGGAAAGGAAGAAGACAAATTATCCTTGTTTGCTGATGATATGATTTTATATTTGGAAAAACTTAAAATACTCCATTAAAAAACATTTGAACTGATAAATTCAGTAAAGTTTCAGGATACAAAATCAACATACAAAAAATGGTAGCATTTCTATATGCCAACAATGAACAATCTAAAACAACAAATAAAGTAATCTAAAGTAATCTTAGTTATGGTCAAATAAATTTAAACCCCTTCAAATTAACCAAAGAAGTCAAAGATCTCCACAATTAAAACTATTAAATATTGATGCATGAAATTGAAGAATACACAAAAAATTGGAAAGATATTTTGTGTTCATGGATTGGAACTATCAATATTGTCAAAATACCCCTACTACCCAAAGCTGTCTAGAGATTTGATAAAATCCCTACCTAAATACCAATGACATTATTTGCAGAAATAGAAAAAAACATGTTAAAATTTATATGGAACCCATGAAAGACCCAAAGAAACAAAGCCATCCTAAGCAAAAGGAAGAAAATAAGAGGAATCACATTACCTGACTTTAAATTATACTACAGAGCTAGAGCAACCAAAACAGCATACTACTGACATAAAATTAGACACACAGACCAGTGGAACAGAATAAAGAATCCAGAGATACACCCATACATCTACAGGGAACTCATTTATGACAAAAGTGCCAAGAACATACATTGGGGTAAGGATAATTTCTTCAATAAATGGTGCTGGAAAAACCGAATATCCATATACAAAAGAAAGAAACTAGACCCCTATACCTCACCATGTACAAAAATCAAATAACGATGTATTAGAGACTTAAATCTGAGATTTTATCCTATGAAACATGTAAAAGAAAACATTGGGGAAAACCTCCAGGACATTGGAATGGGCAAAGATTTATTCAGTAATAATAACTCACAAGCACAGACAACCAAAGCAAAAAAACCTTCTACACAGCAAAGAAAACAATCAACAAAGTGAACAGGCAACCCACAGAATAGGAGAATATATCTTCAAACTATAAATCTGACAAAGGATCAGTAACCAGTGTATATAAGGAGCTCAAACAATCTAATAAATCTGGAAACATATAATAATCTGATTTAAAAATGAGCTAAAGATCTGAATACACATTTCTCAAAATAAGACATACAAATGGCAAACAGGTGTATGAAAAGGTTCTCAGCATCACTGACTATGAAAGAAATTCAAATCAAACTACAATGAGATATCATTGTTAAAAAGATATCATCCTAGTTAAAATGGCTTTTTTTCTAAAAGTCAAGCAATAGCAAATGCTGGTGAGGATGTGAAGAAAATGGAGTCCTTGTGCACTGTTGGTAGGAATGTAAATTAGTACGACCACTATGGAGAACAGTTTGTAGTTTCCTCAAAAAACTGTAAATAGAGCTACCATACAATCCAACAATCCCACTCCTAGGAATATACCCAGAAGAAAGGAAATGAATATATTGAAGACATATCTGCACTCCCAGGTTTACTGCAGCACTATTCCAGAAGCACAGATTTGGAAGCATCCTAAGCATCTATCAACAGGTAAATGTATAAAGAAAATATGGTACCTATACACAATGGAGTACTATTCAGATATTTTTTAAATGAGTTCTTGTCATTTGTGGCAACACAGATGAAACTGGAGGTCATTAACTATAACTAGCTAGGCACAGAAACACAAAGTTGGCGTGTTCTCACTTATTTGGAGGAGCTCAAAATTAAAATAATTGAACTCATGGAGATAGAGAGTGGAAGAATGGTTACCTGAGGCTGAGATTGGTGGTCATAGAGGGTTGGGAATGGGGATGGTTAGTGAATACAGTTAGAAAGAATGAATGAGACCTGGTATTTGCTAGCACAACAGGGTGACTATAGTCAAAAATAATTTAATCGTACATTTAAAAATAACTAAAAGTGTAAAATTGAACTTTTTGTAACACAAAGGATAAATGCTTGAGGTGAAGGATAGCTCATTGACCCCAATTTGATTATTACACATTGAATGCCTGTATCAAAATATCTCATGTAACCCATCGATATATACACTTACTATGTACACAAAACTTAAAAATTAAAATAAATTATATGAATAAATAAATAATATTTTGAGCTAGCTAACATTTAGGTAATTTTGGATGAACAACATGACAAATTTAAGCTTCATGTGATTCAGTTAACTTCACCTAGATAAAACGTATTCTTCTTCCTATGCTATGCTATGTTTCTAAACCAGACCAGCTGTCTCATCAATGCCTAAATTTTACTATTCCATTACGTTACTGGAAACATGGGTCTTTGCATGTATAAGAGTAGCATCATCTTAGGTGAAATGAGATTTTACCAGTTTGATACGCTTTTCCTCATACTACATATTTTCTTACTATTTGACTCCTGCATCATTTCACTGTAATTTCTAGGACCATAGTTAAGCAATAAACCAATCATGTTTTAATCTCTTACCAAACATTGTGCACATCCTCTTAAATGAACTTGAACCAAGTTTTTCCACAAAACAACTAAGGTCTATTACAATGGACATTTTTCTATCTTCATCTCTCTCTTTGGCATCACATAGTGTTGAACACCCTTAATATTGTTCTCTTGGTTTCTATGATAAAACTTAATTCCTTGTAGTATACAGGATATCTAACATAAGAAAGTACATAACAGATCCTTCATGATCACAGATACATCTCCTACTACTTTATTATCCCTCCTCCACCCTTAGCATGCCTAATGCTGTATAAACACACTGTTTGCTCATGAGAAGGCCATTGACTGACTAAAACCACCAACCCTTTAAGCCATTACTCTTCCCAGAGTTCTCTCCTTGGCTTTTTTCCCATCTTTGCCGTCTCTCCCTCAGCCATCTCTTCCATTCCTAAGAATTATATTATTATTATTATACATTGATGATTCTGAAAGTTTCATTTCCAATCCAAACTAATTCCTAGAACTAGATTTTTGCAGGCTACTATTTAACAACATTTTCATCATGCCCCATATGCAACTCAAACTCAACATGTTTAAAACTAAATTCCTAATTATTTCCTCCACTCTCACTCTGCTGTATTTACTATAATGCTGAACAGCCAGTTGATCACTAACTCCAGTTATTTCAACATCATAAGAACCTTGGTAATTGACCCTGTGTGTTCTACCCTGACAGCCCCCCATTTATTCCACTCAACTATTACAATAGTCTTCCTCTCAATTATATTGCAATAAGCAGTTCAATTTCAAATCTATGCCTGCCACTGCCTACAGAGACAGTGATATTTCTAATACATGTATCTGGTCAAGTTACTTCTTTACTTATAATCATGCATTGGCTTCCCATTATCTCCAGGACAATTTTCAAAGTCATTAGAATGGAAAAGAAAGCCCTTCATGATGTGCTGCCTGTCTACATGGTCAGCCACATCTCTCCTCGCTATATACACCCTATGCTCTATATCTGTGTATTCATGGTCATAACTACACACTTCAGAGTTGTGTATTCAGACAGAAAGATTGGGAGAAGTACTGTAGTTGCTTTGAGCTAGAGCTACAATGGTAGAGGCTCATTATATTCTCTAACTCCGCATATCTCAGCAAACCCTATTTCCACTGAGGAGTCACTTGAGGCTTCTCACTCCACACCAGCAACACTAAGAAAGCTGGGAAAAAGTAAAAGATTTACTGAATTCACCACTGACTAAATCTTTGCACTTGAATTGAAGGACAACTTAGGCTGACTTAAGCTTCATGGGAGCACTGGCTTATCTCTGAGCACAATGATATTTCAGCTCTAACCACTGGTCTGGAGTTAGAAAAAGCTAGACTAAAACATCTATTCTGTCACTTGACTTATTTGAGTTTCAGTTTCCACATTAGTAAAATAAGAATAACTAGTTTGTGAGGTTGTTTGGACAATTAAATGAGATAATAAAGTATATCACAATAACGCCTGGAACATAACAAGTACACTTAGTTATGACCATATATCAGAAAAGTGTTGACAAATTGGAGATGTATAGTTTCGAAAGGCAAGATAGACACATGACTCGTTTTCAATATAAGAGAAAAATGCATTTTTAATATTAAATACTTGAATATTTATAAGCTATCAATAAATGAATATGTATTGATATGTTTCTGGCACTAGGCTGGTAGCAGTGGTTAAAAAACAATAAAACACACTCATGGTTTCTACTCATAAGAGACCTATGTTACAATTGGAGAGAGAAGATAAACACCTGAAGCAAGACCTCCTGCCACTACTGCATACATATATAAAGCACCCACTCCAGGTTCCAAACTCAGCATTTCATATTCCCAGGACTTGCTGTGTACCCAGTTCCAGAGTGGACCCAATTGAAAGTGAAATATTTTTCTCAATTATTGACTACTTGCCCCAACTACTAAGAAGCAGAGAGACTCTGGGAAGATAACCTGAATGATACATATAGGCCAATAATAGATAATTATCTTTGTAATGGGTATCCTTTTGCTGAGCAACACGTGCATTTAAAGCTGACAGAGAAATAAAGCATAGTAAGTTCACAAAAGAACAAAGGTGTTAGCTCTAAGAGAGAATGTCTCCTCTCTGGGACCTCTTCAAGATGCTCTTAGATCCTCCCCAAACAGTAGAAGTAGTTAGTGCTGCTAACTAATCATTAAAGTATTGCTCATAATCCTGGCAAGAAATTGTCTTCACTTCACTCTTAAGTACAAAGATTACACTTTCAGGAAAAAGAGGCAAAGCACTTTGGGAAACTAAAAGAAAATATCAAGGAACAAAGCTCATGTGGTTGGTATTGCCCTCAGCCTTACAGAGCATCCTCGAGAATTGCATTTGACCATTTGTTTCCCTAACCAGCCCAGCTGCTCTCACCAGGATATTGTTCTGTCCTAAGAAACTGCGTGGTATGTGTTCTATTTTAGAAATACACTTATCATTGCTTCTGAAATGCCATTTTGCCTTTGGAAACACTCACAGGAACTAGGATCCAGAAAGTGAAAAGATCTGTGAAAGCTTGAAAACTTCTTAGTAGGAGCTCCAATTCTCAAAAAGCCAAAAAACAAAACAGACTCTATCATAGCTAATACAACAACAACAAAGATGAAAATATCATGTAAAGCACATTATGATAATAAAATATTCTTATTGCATTGACAAATGATAGTATTAGCTACCATGCATTGCTTTCAATTTTGCATTAATAGCTTTACATTGAATATCTAAATCTTCAAAATGCTCTATATAAAAATAGAAAGTGAAGCTCAGAGAGGTTAAGTAGTTTGTCCGTGATTACCGAATCAATAAGTTGTACAAAATGGAATTTTAACCCAAAGTGTCTGTTCTTTCCATAACCCCAAACGTTTGATTCCCATCCAGGGATGAAGCCTAACCCTTAAAATAGGTAAAACTGTGGTGGACCCTTGAAGTAAGTAAGCTGAGCTCTGCAATTATGATAAGGAAATAAGTTTCTCCTGATATTTTGCATATGAAATATTTTGTCTACAGATATCATTTGTTTTCAGGTTTTTAAAATTATTATTATACTTTAAGTTCTGGGATACATGTGCAGAATGTGCAGGTTTGTTATATAGGTATACATGTGCAATGGTGGTTTGCTGCACCCATCAACCCATCATCTACGTTAGGTATTTCTTGTAATGCCATCCCTCCCCTTGACCCCGACCCTGCAACAGGCCCCAGTGTGTGATGTTCCCCTCCCTGTGCCCATATGTTCTCATCGTTGAACTCTCACTTATAAGTGAGAACATGCGGCGTTTGGTTTTCTGTTCCTGTGTTAGTTTGCTGAAGATGATGGCTTCCAGCTTCATTCATGTCCCTGCAAAGGACATGAACTCATCCTTTTTTATGGCTGCATAGTATTCCATGGTGTATATGTGCCACTCTTTATCCAGTCTATCAATCATTGATGGGCATTTGGGTTGGCTCAAAGTCTTTGCTATTGTGAATAGTGCTGCAGTAAACATATGTGTGGATGTGTCTTTATAGTAGAATGATTTATAATCCTTTGAGTACATAACTAGAAATGGGATTGCTGAGTCAACTGGTATTTCTAGTTCTAGACCCTTGAGGAATCACCACACTGCCTTCACCAATGGTTGAACTAATTTACACTCCCACCAACAGTGTAAAAGCATTCCTATTTCTCCACATCCTCTCCAGCATCTGTTGTTTCCTGACTTTTTAATGATCGCCATTCTAACTGGCATGAGATGGTATCACATTGTGGTTTTGATTTGCATTTCCCTAATGACTGGTGATGATGAGCTTTTTTTCATATGTTTGTTGGCCACCTAAATGTCTTCTTTTTAGAAGTGTCTGTTTATATACTTCACCTACTTTTTGATGGGGTGTTTGTTTTTTTTCTTGTAAATTTGTTTAAGTTCCTTGTAGATTCAGGATGTCAGCCCTTTGTCAGATGAATAGATTGCAAAAATTTTCTCCCATTCTGTAGGTTGCCTGTTCACTCTGATGATAGTTTCTTTCACTATGCAGAAGCTCGTTAGTTTAATTAGATCCCATTTGTCAATTTTGGCTTTTGTTGCCATTGGTTTTGGTGTTTTTGTCATGAAGTCTTTGCCCATGTCTGTGTCCTGAATGGTATTTCCCAGGTTTTCTTCTAGGATTTTGGTGGTTTTATGTCTGATGTTTAAGTCTTTAATCCATAGTGAGTTAATTTTTGTATAAGGTGTAAGGAAGGAGTCCAGTTTCAGTTTTCTGTATATGACTAGCCAGTTTTCTGAACACCATATATTAGATAGGGAATCCTTTCCCCATTGCTTGTTTTTGTCAGGTTTGTCAATGATCAGATGGTTGTAGACGTGTAACATTATTTCTGAGGCCTCTGTTCTGTTCCATTGGTCTATATATCTGTTTCAGTACCAGTACCATGCTGTGTTTTTTACCGTAGCCTTGCAGTATAGTTTGAAATCAGGTAGCATGATGCCTCCAGCTTTGTTCTTTTTGCTTGGGATTGTCTTGGCTATATCAGCTCTTTTTTGGTTCCATATGTAATTTAAAGTAGTTTTTTATAATTCTGTGAAGAAAGTCAATGGTAGCTTGATGGGAATAGCATTGAATCTATAAATTACTTTGGGCAGTATGGCCATTTTCGCAGTATGGATTCTTTCTATCCATGACCATGGAATGTTTTTTCATTTGTTAGTGTCCTCTCTTATTTCCTTGAGCAGTGGTTTGTATTTCTCCTTGAAGAGGTCTTTCACATCCCTTGTAAGCTGTATTTCTAGGTATTTTATTCTCTTTGTAGCAATTGTGAATGGGAGTTTGCTCATGATTTGGCTGTCTGTCTACTATTGGTGTATAGGAATCCTTGTGATTTTTGCACATTGATTTTGTATCCTGAGACTTTGCTGAAGTTGCTTATCAGCTTAAGGAGTTTGAGGCCAAGACGATGGGGTTTTCTAAATATAGAATCATGTCATCTGCAAACAGAGACAATTTGACTTTCTCTCTTAGTATTCGAGTACCCTTTATTTTTTGTCTTGCCTTGTTGCCCTAACCAGAACTTCCCTTACTATGTTTAATAGGAGTTGTGAGACAGGGCATCTTTGTCTTGTGCTGGTTTTCAAAGGGAATGCTTCCAGCTTTTGTCCATTCAGTATGACATTCACTGTAAGTTAGTCATAAATAGCTCTGATTATTTTGAGATATGTTTCATCAATATCTAGTTTATTGAGAGATTTTAACATGAAGGGATGTTGAATTTTATCAAAGGCCTTTTCTGCATCTATTGAGATAATCATGTGGTTTTTGTCATTTGTTCTGTTTATGTAATGTATTGCATTTATTGATTTCCATACGTTGAACCAGCCTTGAATCCCAAAGATGAAGCTGACTTGATTGTGGTGGATAAGCTTTTTGATGTGCTGCTAGATTCGGTTTACCAGTATTTTATTGAGGATTTTCACATCAATGTTCACCAGGGATATTTGTGTGAACTTTCTTTTCTTTGTTGTGTCTCTGCAGGATTTGATATAAAGATGATGCTGGCCTCATAAAATGAGTTAGGGAGGAGTCCCTCCTTTTTAATTGTTTGGAATAGCTTTAGAGGGAATGGTACCAGCTCCTCTTTTTTCCTCTGGTAGAGTTAGGCTGTGAATCTGACTGGTCCTGGGCTTTTTTTTGGTTGGTAGGCTATTAATTACTGCCTCTATTTCAGAACTTGTTATTGGTCTATTCAGGAATTCAACTTCTTCCTGGTTTAGTCTTGGGAGGGTGTATGTGTCCAGGAATTTATCCATTTCTTCTAGATTTTCTAGTTTATTTCCGTAGAGGTGTTTATAGTATTCTCTGATGGTAGTTTGTATTTCTGTGAGTTGAGTGGTGATCTCCCCTTTATCATTTTTTATTGTGTCTATTTGATTTTGTTCTCTTTTCTTCTTTATTAGTCTAGCTATCAGTCTATCTATTTTGTTAATCTTTTCAAAAACCGGTTCCTGGATTCATTGATTTTTTTGAAGGGTCTTTCATGTCTCTATCTCCTTCAGTTCTGCTCTTAGTTATTTCTTCTCTTTTGCTAGCTTTTGCATTTGTTTGATCTTGCCTTTCTAGTTCTTTTTTTTTTTGAGAGGGAGTCTCGCTCTGTTGCCCAGGCTGGAGTGTAGTGGCACGATCTCGGCTCACTGCAACCTCTGCCTCCTGGGTTCATGCCATTCTCCTGCCTCAGCCTCCCAAGTAGCTGGGACTACAGGCCCCTGCCACCATGCCTGGCTAATTTTTTTTTTTTTTTGTATTTTTAGTAGAGACAGGGTTTCACCATGTTAGACAGGATGGTCTCGATTTCCTGACCTCATGATCCACCCACTTCGGCCTCCCAAAGTGCTGGGATTACAGGCATGAGCCACTGCACCCGACGCTTCTCTTTTAATCGTGATGTCAGAAGTGTCCATTTTAGATCTTTCCTGATTTCTCCTGTGGGCATTAATACTATAAATTTCCTTCTACACACTGCTTTAGCTGTATCTCAGAGATTCTGGTACATTGTGTCTTTGTTCTCATTGGTTTCAAAGAACTTATTTATTTCTGCCTTAATTTCATTATTTACCCAGCAGTCATTCAGGAGCAGGTTGTTCAGTTTCCATGCAGTTGTGCGATTTTGAGTGAGTTTCTTAATCCTGAGTTCTAATTTGATTACACTGTGGTCTGAGAGACTGTTTGTTATGATTTCCGTTTTTTTGCATTTGCTGAGGAGTGTTTTACTTCCAATTATGTGGTCAATTTTAGAATAAGTGTGATGTGGAGCTGAGAAGAATGTATATTCTGTTGATTTGTGGTGGAGAGTTCTGTAGATGTCTATTAGGTCTACTTGATCCAGAGCTGAGTTCAAGTCCTGAATATCCTTGTTAATTTTCTGTCTTGTTGATCTGTCTAATAATGACAGTGGGGTGTTAAAGTCTCCCACTATTATTGTGTGGGAGTCTAAGTCTCTTTGTAGGTCTCTAAGAACTTGCTTTATGAATCTGGGTGCTCCCTTATTGGGTGCGTATATATTTAGGATAGTTAGCTCTTCTTGTTGCATTGATTCCTTTACCATTATGTGTTGCCATTCTTTGTCTTTTTTGATGTTTGTTGTTTTAAAATCTGTTTTATCAGAGACTAGGATTGCAACCTCTGATTTTTTTTTTTTTTTTTTTTTTTTTGGTTTCCATTTGCTTGGTAAATATTACTCCATTCCTTTATTTTGAGCCTACGTGTGTCTTTGCATGTGCGATGGATCTCCTGTATACAGCACACTGATAGGTCTTGAATTGTTATCCAATTTGCCAGTCTGTGCCTTTTAATTGGGGCATTTAGCCCATTTACATTTAAGGATAAAATTGTTATGTATAAATTTAATCCTGTCATTATGATGCTAGCTGGTTATTTTGCCCATTAGTTTATACAGTTTCTTCATAGTGTCAATGGCCTTTACCTTTTGCTTTGTTTTTGCAGTGGCTGGTACTGGTTTTTCCTTTCCATATTTAGTGCTTCCTTCAGGAGCTCTTGTAAGGCAGGCCTGGTGGTGACAAAATCTCTTAACATTTGCTTGTCTGTAAAGGATTTTATTTCTCCTTCACTTACAAAGCTTATTTTGGCTGGATATAATATTGTGGGTTGAAAATTCTTTTATTTAAGAATGTTGAATATTGGCCCCCACTCTCTTCTGGCTTGTAGGGTTTCTGCAGAGATATCCACTGTTAGTCTTATGGGCTTGCCTTTATGGGTAACCCAACCTTTCTCTCTGGGTGCCCTTAACATTTTTTTTCTTCATTTCAACCTTTGTGAGTCTGATGATTGTGTCTTGGGGTTGCTCTTCTCAAGGAGTATCTTTGTGGTGTTCTCTGTATTTCCTGAATGTGAATGTTGGGCTGTCTTGCTAGGTTGGAGAGGTTCTCCTCGATAATATCCTAAAGTGTGTTTTCCAACTTGGTCCCATTGTCCCCATCACTTTCAGGTACACCAGTGAAATGTAGATTTGGTCTTTTCACATAGTCCCATATTTCTTGGAGACTTTGTTAGTTCCTTTTCATTTTTTTTCTCTAATCTTGTCTTCACACTTTATTTCATTAAGTTGATCTTCAATCTCTGATATCCTTTCTTCTGCTTGATCCATTTGGCTATTGATACTTGTGTATGCTTCACGAAGTTCTTGTGCTGTGTTTTTCAGCTCCATCAGGTCATTTATATTCTTCTCTAAACTGGTTATTCTAGTTAACAATTCCTCTAACCTTTTGTCAAGGTTCTTAGCTTCCTTGTATTGGGTTAGAACATGCTCCTTTAGCTCAGAGGAGTTTGTTATTACCCACCTTCTGAAGCCTACTTCTGTCAATTTGTCAAACTCCTTCTCCGTCCAGTTTTGTTCCCTTGCTGGCAAGGAGTTGTGATCCTTTGGAGTAGAAGAGGCATTCTCGTTTTTGGCATTTTCAACCTTTTTGTGCTGGGTTTTCCTTATCTTCATGGATTTATCTACCTTTGATCTTTGCTGTTGGTGACCCTCTGATGGAGTTTTTGCTTGTTTGTCCCTTTTTTTTTTTTTTTTTTTTGATGTTGATGCTATTGCTTTCTGTTTGTTAGTTTTCCTTCTAACGGTCAGGTCCCTCTTCTGCAGGTCTGCTGCAGTTTGCTTGGGATTTACTTCAGACCCCGTTTGCCTGGGTGTCACCAGTATAGGCTGCAGAACAGCAAAGATTGCTGCCTGCTCCTTCCTCTGGAAGCTTTGTCCCAGAGGTGCACTTGCCAGATGCCAGCTGGAGCTGTCCTGTATGAGGTGTCTGTCAAACCCTGCTGAGAAGTGTCTCTCTGTCAGGAGGCTCGGGTGTCAGGGACCCACTTGAGGAGGCAGTCCGTTCCTTAGCAGAGCTCAAGCTCTGTGGTGGGAGATCCACTGCTCTTTTCAGAGCTGGCAGGCAGGAATGTTTAAGTCTGCTGAAGCTGTGCCCACAGCCGCCCCTTCCCCCAGGTGCTCTGTCCCAGGAAGATGGGAGTTTTATCTATAAGCCCCTGACTGGGGCTGCTGCCATTCTTTCAGAGATGCCCTGCCCAGAGAGGAGAAATCTAGAAAGCCAGTCTGGCTATAGCTATAGAGGCTTTGCAGAACTGAGGTGGGCTCCGCCCAGTTCGAACTTCCTGGCAGCTTTGTTTAACACTGTGAAGGGAAAACCCCCTACTCAAGCCTCATTAATCATGGATGCCCCTCCCCCTACCAAGCTAGAGTGTCCCAGGTTGACTTCAGACTGCTGTGCTGGCAGTGAGAATTTCAAGCCAGTGGATCTTAGCTTGCTCGGCTCCACGGGGGTGGGAACCCCTGGCAAGAAAACTTGGCTCCCTGGCTTCAGCCCCCTTTCCAGGGGAGTGAATGGTTCTGTCTCGCTGGCATTCTAGGCACCACTGGGGTATGAAAAAAACTCCTTCAGCTAGCTTGGTGTCTGCCCAAATGGCCACCCAGTTTGGTGCTTAAAACCCAGGGCCCTTGTGATGTAGGCACCCAAGAGGATCTCCTGGTCTGTGGGTTGCAAAGACCATGGGAAAAGCATAGTATCTGGGTCAGATAGCACCGTCCCTTGAAGCATGGTCCCTCAGGGCTTCCCTTGGCTAGGGGAGGGAGTTCCCTCACCCCTTGTGCTTCCCGAGTGAGGCAATGCCCCACCCTGCTTCTGCTGGCCCTCTGTGGGCTGCACCCACTGTCTAACCAGTCCCAATGAGATGAACCAGGTACCTCGGTTGGAAATGCAGAAATCACCCACCTTCTGTGTTGGTCTCACTGGAAGCTGCAGACTGGAGCTGTTCCTGTTCAGCCATATTGCCCCCGCTTTCAGGGTTTTAAGAAAAAAACGTACAAAGTCATAGAATTCTGAGAAGACATTAATTATTTTTGCCTATTACATGCCAAGTACTATATATATATATAAGTTATATATATATATAACTTCTTATTTTTAGGACAGCCCTTCTAGTTATATAGCATCATTACCTTTTACTAGATGAGAAGTCTAAAGCTCAGAAAGATAATCATAGAGATAGAACCTGAGTTCCTATATTCCTAAGACTTAGTGCATACTTAAGTGTCTTAGCAACTTGAAGCATTTTGGTGCTGATGCCCTCTTCTTCAACCATCTCGTCTTACGAAGTACACACTGGCATAAATTAAGTTTAAATTTGATTTAAATAGTAAAAATATTATTTTCTAAAACCCTCTTCAGAAATATTAGAGTAGGCAGAATTATGAAATTCTAATTTATAACTCAGGGCTAATATTGGTGTGCCAATTTATCTATTTTTGCCAAATAAATTGAATTAAACATTTATTTTAATAAAATCTAAGCCATAGTTTGCTTTATTTTCCCATTGTTAGATTATTGAAATATACTCAAATGAGATAGAGTAGCTCAGACAAAGGGGTGTATGGGATTCAACTGCCAAATGATAGATTTCTCCCTCCCTTCCTCCCTTGAATATACACCAACTTTTTTTAAAAAAGAAGTTACTTATCGATACAATAACACTGTGTAACAAAATACTAGAAAATGCAAGAGCTTTAAAATAGTAAGCCTTTAAGTCAGGAGTCTGTGGGTTGGCAATTTATGCTGCACTCATATGAGTTCTTCTGGTCTTAGATGGGCTCACTCATATGTTTGGTGGTTGGTAGTTGATAGTTTAGTGATAGGAGCCACATGTATTTTATCATGCAGCAGTCTAAATTAGGAATGTTCTCATGCTGAAGGCAGAGTAGCAAGAAAAGAAACAGAAACACATAAGTACTTTTTAAATCCTTTGCTTGCATCGAGTTTTTTAATATCCAATTAGCCAAAGCAAGTCACAAGGTCAAGCCCAGAGTCTACAATGAGTAATGATATAGGAAGGATTGATACAGAGTGCCATTAACACACTCCATAAATCATATTCCACTCTTGACACAATCATTCACATCCTTCACACATGCAAAATATGCTTACCCGTAAACTAGGATCTCAACAGTCTTATTCAGTCAGGTCATCAGGCCCCGAATCTAGGATCTCATGATCTATTATCAGGTGCTGATATGGCTCAGATAACAATTTTCCTAATCAAAAGACCAATAACAATTTATTGGTCACTCAACATTCAGTGATGATACAGGGATTGGATAACTACATAAAGACTCTTGTTCAGAAACAAAAAATAAAAATAAAAAGGAAGCATATAGCACTGGTGTATAGTAATTATTGCTGGGCAAGTGTGGCTAAGACCCCACACAGGGGTGAAGAATGCTCCTTAATTACATCGTTACACTTCCTTGGAGTCGCTTACCTGTCCATTGTTCTTCATGGTCTTTACCTTCGTTGTCTGAAACATAATTCTTTTGCCATTCTGCTCGGTCACTTTTGAAGAAGGCATTTAAAAATATGATTTTTGAGCAACTTCTTAGCCTGCTTCCTGTGCATAGAATATTGAAATCCCAGTGCTTTTCAGAATTTATAGTCTCATTCTCTTTTAATCAAGCCTAGTAGCACTATTTCCCATGCAACATCTTTAAAACTTTTTGGGCTTCACATAAATGCAGTTCAAACTCACTCCATTGCAAAAAAGCCACAGACATAATTCTTTTTGAGATGGCCTTCTGTCTCTATACTTCATAGTGTTTCTTTAGGCCTGTCAGGTGGCTATAAGACAATGCTCTTAATATTCTTAGAAACACTTTTCTGTAGTTGAGAGAATCTATATAACATCTCCTTAATTACTTCAAAGATCTAAACAAAGAGTCTTACAAAATTATCTTGGTCTTTAGTACTAAGAACATGTTTCTGGCAGCTCCCTGGATTTGATTTTTTACTAGCTTGAGAAGATAAAGAGGAGAAAAAGTTATTTTCCAATCCAGTGAATTATGGGACTCTCTAAATGTTACTCACAAACTGGGCAGTTATTTACTTAGCTCATTTCTTTTCTGTTGTATCTTATCATACACTGCCAGTAAGATCCAGTTGACATTTTCAATATTTTGCGTGGAGATATCTTTGTTCCAGTATAAATGTTAATTTGATATATTTTCCATATTCAATGTTACCACATGTTTTGCCAAATGTTTCACCACTAGATAACACTGTTTGCCATTTATTCAGGCTGCTTTAACAGTTTCCTCACCACTTTTCTACTCTCTACTGTTTCCAAACTCTTTTACCACTCTTTACCCATTGCCTTTATAAAAGTCAATAACACATATTTTAGGTTTCTACTAGAGTGGCATTTAGCTTTCAAAATCAAACTTTTGTATATTTGTTATCTATTACTATAATAATGCTACATAACAAAACAAATCCAACTTAGTGATGCAGAACACTAGGTATTTATTTAGCTCATAAGCCTGTGGGCTAATAATTTAGAATAGACTTATCTGGGCCATTCTTCTGGTTTTAGTTGGGCTCACACACACATCTAGTGGTTGTCTGGCTGTCAACCAGGATAATAGCCATGACTGGGCCACATGTCTCACCCCACCTGGCAGGCTAGCCTGCATATTTTTTTTTCATGGTGAAGCCAGAAAAACAAGAAAAGAAGTAAAAACACCAAATACTTTTTAAAACCTCTGATTGCATCTTTTTTGGAAAAAAAAAATATTTTGTTTGCCAAAGCGAGTTTTGTGGTAAGGCACAGAGTTAATATAAAAAGATACTTACAAAGAATGTTGATACAGGGAGACATGAAAAATTGGGGTTATTAATGCAATAAATTTAAAACACTTATTATATAACCATCTCAATTCCGTTAACTTTTTTTCTTATCAAAAAGATGATAGAAATCTCCAGGAAAAGGAATTGCTGTGCCTTCCATGGTTTGCATGTGTGCCCCCTCTAAATCTCATGTTGAAATGTAATCCACAGTGTTGCAGGTGGGAGGCGTTTGGTTCATGGGGACAGATCTCTCATAAATAGCTTGGTGCTGTACTTATGATAATGAGTGAACTCTCACTGAGTTCACACAAGATATGGTTGTTTAATAGAGAGTGGAATCTCCATGCTCTATCTTGCTCCTGCTCTCATCATGTGATGTGTTGCTCCCACTTCATCTTTTTCCATGAGTAAAGTTCCCTAAGTTTTCGACAGAAGCCAAGCAGATGCCAGCACTATGCATCCTATACACCTTACAGAACCAGTTAAACCTCTTTTCTTTATAAATTTCCCAGCCTTAAGTATTTTTTATTTATTTATTTATTTTTTTAATTATTATTATTATTATACTTTAGGTTTTATGGTACATGTGCGCAATGTGCAGGTAAGTTACATAAGTATACATGTGCCATGCTGGTGCGCTGCACCCACTAACTCGTCATCTAGCATTAGGTATATCTCCCAATGCTATCCCTCCCCCCTCCCCCCACCCCACAACAGTCCCCGAAGTGTGATGTTCCCCTTCCTGTGTCCATGTGTTCTCATTGTTCAATTCCCCCCTGTGAGTGAGAATATGCGGTGTTTGGTTTTTTGTTCTTGTGATAGTTTACTGAGAATGATGATTTCCAATTTCATCCATGTCCCTACAAAGGACATGAACTCATCATTTTTTATGGCTGCATAGTATTCCATGGTGTATATGTGCCACATTTTCTTAATCCAGTCTATCATTGTTGGACATTTGGGTTGGTTCCAAGTCTTTGCTATTGTGAATAGTGCCGCAATAAACATACGTGTGCATGTGTCTTTATAGCAGCATGATTTATAGTCCTTTGGGTATATACCCAGTAATGGGATGGCTGGGTCAAATGGAATTTCTAGTTCTAGATCCCTGAGGAATGGCCACACTGACTTCCACAAGGGTTGAACTAGTTTACAGTCCCACCAACAGTGTAAAAGTGTTCCTATTTCTCCACATCCTCTCCAGCACCTGTTGTTTCCTGACTTTTTAATGATCGCCATTCTAACTGGTGTGAGATGGTATCTCATTGTGGTTTTGATTTGCATTTCTCTGATGGCCAGTGATGGTGAGCATTTTTTCATGTGTTTTTTGGCTGCATAAATGTCTTCTTTTGAGAAGTGTCTGTTCATGTCCTTCGCCCACTTTTTGATGGGGTTGTTTGTTTTTTTCTTGTAAATTTGTTGGAGTTCATTGTAGATTCTGGATATTAGCCCTTTGTCAGATGAGGAGGTTGTGAACATTTTCTCCCATTTTGTAGGTTGCCTGTTCACTCTGATGGTAGTTTCCTTTGCTGTGCAGAAGCTCTTTAGTTTAATTAGATCCCATTTGTCAATTTTGGCTTTTGTTGCCATTGCTTTTGGTGTTTTAGACATGAAGTCTTTGCCCATGCCTATGTCCTGAATGGTAATGCCTAGGTTTTCTTCTAGGGTTTTGATGGTTTTAGGTCTAACATTTAAGTCTTTAATCCATCTTGAATTGATTTTTGTATAAGGTGTAAGGAAGGGATCCAGTTTCAGCTTTCTACATATGGCTAGCCAGTTTTCCCAGCACCATTTATTAAATAGGGAATCCTTTCCCCATTGCTTGTTTTTGTCAGGTTTGTCAAAGATCAGATAGTTGTAGATATGTGGCATTATTTCTGACGGCTCTGTTCTGTTCCATTGATCTATATCTCTGTTTTGGTACCAGTACCACGCTGTTTTGGTTACTGTAGCCTTGTAGTATAGTTTGAAGTCAGGTAGTGTGATGCCTCCAGCTTTGTTCTTTTGGCTTAGGATTGACTTGGTGATGCGGGCTCTTTTTTGGTTCCATATGAACTTTAAAGTAGTTTTTTCCAATTCTGTGAAGAAAGTCATTGGTAGCTTGATGGGGATGGCATTGAATCTGTAAATTACCTTGGGAAGGATGGCCATTTTCATGATATTGATTCTTCCTACCCATGAGCATGGAATGTTCTTCCATTTGTTTGTATCCTCTTTTATTTCCTTGAGCAGTGGTTTGTAGTTCTCCTTCACATCCCTTGTAAGTTGGATTCCTAGGTATTTTATTCTCTTTGAAGCAATTGTGAATGGGAGTTCACTGATGATTTGGCTCTCTGTTTGTCTGTTATTGGTGTATAAGAATGCTTGTGATTTTTGTACATTGATTTTGTATCCTGAGACTTTGCTGAAGTTGCTTATCAGCTTAAGGAGATTTTGGGCTGAGACAATGGGGTTTTCTAGATATACAATCATGTCATCTGCAAACAGGGACAATTTGAATTCCTCTTTTCCTAACTGAATACCCTTTATTTCCTTCTCCTGCCTAATTGCCCTGGCCAGAACTTCCAACACTATGTTGAATAGAAGTGGTGAGAGAGGGCGTCCCTGTCTTGTGCCAGTTTTCAAAGGGAATGCTTCCAGTTTTTGCCCATTCAGTATGATATTGGCTGTGGGTTTGTCATACATAGCTCTTATTATTTTGAGATACGTCCCATCAATACCTAATTTATTGAGAGTTTTTAGCATGAAGGGTTGTTGAATTTTGTCAAAGGCCTTTTCTGCATCTATTGAGATAATCATGTGGTTTTTGTCTTTGGTTCTGTTTATATGCTGGATTACATTTATTGATTGGCGTATATTGAACCAGCCTTGCATCCCAGGGATGAAGCCCACTTGATCATGGTGGATAAGCTTTTGGATGTGCTGCTGGATTCAGTTTGCCAGTATTTTATTGAGGATTTTTGCATCAATGTTCATCAAGGATATTGATCTAAAATTCTCTTTTTTGGTTGTGACTCTTCCCGGCTTTGGTATCAGGATGATGCTGGCCTCATCAAATGAGTTAGGGAGGATTCCTTCTTTTTCTATTGATTGGAATAGTTTCAGAAGGAATGGTACCAGTTCCTCCTTGTACCTCTGGTAGAATTGGGCTGTGAATCCATCTGATCCTGAACTCTTTTTGATTGGTAAGCTATTGATTATTGCCACAATTTCAGAGCCTGTTATTGGTCTATTCACAGAGAGTCAACTTCTTCCTGGTTTAGTCTTGGGAGGGTGTATGTGTTGAGGAATTTATCCATTTCTTCTAGATTTTCTAGTTCATTTGCATAGAGGTGTTTTAGTATTCTCTGATGGTAGTTTGTATTTCTGTGGGATCGGTGGTGATATCCCCTTTATCATTTTTTATTGCATCTATTTGATTCTTCTCTCTTATTTATTAGTCTTGCTAGCGGTCTATCAATTTTGTTGATCCTTTCAAAAAACCAGCTCCTGGATTCATTAATTTTTTGAAGGGTTTTTTGTGTCTCTATTTCCTTCAGTTCTGCTCTGATTTTAGTTATTTCTTGCCTTCTGCTAGCTTTTGAATGTGTTTGCTCTTGCTTTTCTAGTTCTTTTAATTGTGATGTTAGGATGTCAACTTTGGATCTTTCCTGCTTTCTCTTCTGGGCATTTAGTGCTATAAATTTCCCTCTACACACTGCTTTGAATGTGTCCCAGAGATTTTGGTATGTTGTGTCTTTGTTCTCGTTGGTTTCAAAGAACATCTTTATTTCTGCCTTCATTTCGTTATGTACCCAGTAGTCATTCAGGAGCAGGTTGTTCAGTTTCCACGTAGTTGAGCGGTTTTGAGTGAGATTCTTAATCCTGAGTTCTAGCTTGATTGCACTGTGATCTGAGAGATAGTTTGTTATAATTTCTGTTCTTTTACATTTATTGAGGAGAGCTTTACTTCCAAGTATGTGGTCAATTTTGGAATAGGTGTGGTGTGGTGCTGAAAAAAATGTATATTCTGTTGATTTGGGGTGGAGAGTTCTGTAGATGTCTATTAGGTCCGCTTGGTGCAGAGCTGAGTTCAATTCCTGGGTATCCTTGTTGACTTTCTGTCTCGTTGATCTGTCTAATGTTGACAGTGGGGTGTTAAAGTCTCCCATTATTAATGTGTGGGAGTCTAAGTCTCTTTGTAGGTCACTCAGGACTTGCTTTATGAATCTGGGTGCTCCTGTATTGGGTGCATATATATTTAGGATAGTTAGCTCTTCTTGTTGAATTGATCCGTTTACCATTATGTAATGGCCTTCTTTGTCTCTTTTGATCTTTGTTGGTTTAAAGTCTGTTTTATCAGAGACTAGGATTGCAACCCCTGCCTTTTTTTGTTTTCCATTTGCTTGGTAGATCTTCCTCCATCCTTTCATTTTGAGCCTATGTGTGTCTCTGCATGTGAGATGGGTTTCCTGAATACAGCACACTGATGGGTCTTGAGTCTTCATCCAATTTGCCAGTCTGTGTCTTTTAATTGGAGCATTTAGTCCATTTACATTTAAAGTTAATATTGTTATGCGTGAATTTGTTCCTGTCATGATGATGTTAGCTGGTTATTTTGCTCATTAGTTGATGCAGTCTCTTCCTAGTCTGGATGGTCTTTACATTTTGGCATGATTTTGCAGTGGCTGGTACCAGTTGTGCCTTTCCATGTTTAGTGCTTCCTTCAGGAGCTCTTTTAGGGCAGGCCTGGTGGTGACAAAATCTCTCAGCATTTGCTTGTCTGTAAAGTATTTTATTTCTCCTTCACTTATGAAGCTTAATTTGGCTGGATATGAAATTCTGGGTTGAAAATTCTTTTCTTTAAGAATGTTGAATATTGGCCCCCACTCTCTTCTGGCTTGTAGGGTTTCTGCCGAGAGATCCGCTGTTAATCTGATGGGCTTCCCTTTGATGGTAACCCGACCTTTCTCTCTGGCTGCCCTTAACATTTTTTCCTTCATTTCGACTTTGGTGAATCTGACAATTATGTGTCTTGGAGTTGCTCTTCTCGAGGAGTATCTTTGTGGCGTTCTCTGTATTTCCTGAATCTGAGTGTTGGCCTGCCTTGCTAGATTGGGGAAGTTCTCCTGGATAATATCCTGCAGAGTGTTTTCCAACTTGTTTCCATTCTCCCCATCACTTTCAGGTACACCCATCAGACGTAGATTTGGTCTTTTCACATAGTCCCACATTTCTTGGAGGCTTTGCTCGTTTCTTTTTATTCTTTTTTCTCTAAACTTCCCTTCTCACTTCATTTCATTCATTTCATCTTCCAGGGCTGATACCCTTTCTTCCATTTGATCGCATCAGCTCCTGAGGCTTCTGCATTCTTCACATAGTTCTCGAGCCTTGGTTTTCAGCTCCATCAGCTCCTTTAAGCACTTCTCTGTATTGGTTATTCTAGTTGTACATTCTTCTAAATTTTTTTCAAAGTTTTCAACTTCTTTGCCTTTGGTTTGAATATCCTCCTGTAGCTCAGCGTAATTTGATCGTCTGAAGCCTTCTCTCAGCTCGTCAAAGTCATTCTCCGTCCAGCTTTGTTCCGTTGCTGTTGAGGAACTGCGTTCCTTTGGAGGAGGAGAGGTACTCTGCTTTTTAGAGTTTCCAGTTTTTCTGCTCTGTTTTTTCCCCATCTTTGTGGTTTTATCTACTTTTGGTCTTTGATGATGGTGATGTACAGATGGGTTTTTGGTGTGGATGTCCTTTCTGTTAGTTTTCCTTCTAACAGACAGGACCCTCAGCTGCATGTCTGTTGGAGTACCTGGCAGGCCATGTGAGGTGTCAGTCTGCCCCTGCTGGGGGGTGCCTCCCAGTTAGGCTGCACGGGGGTCAGGGGTCAGGGACCCACTTGAGGAGGCAGTCTGCCTGTTCTCAGATCTCCAGCTGCGTGCTGGGAGAACCAGTGCTCTCCTCACAGCTGTCAGACAGGGACATTTAAGTCTTCAGAGGTTACTGCTGTCTTTTTGTTTGTCTGTGCCCTGCCCCCAGAGGTGGAGCCTACAGAGGCAGGCAGGCCTCCTTGAGCTGTGGTGGGCTCCACCCTGTTCAAGCTTCCAGGCTGCTTTGTTTACCTAAGCGAGCCTGGGCAATGGGGGGCACCCCTCCCCCAGCCTCACTGCTGACTTGCTGTTTGATCTCAGACTGCTGTGCTAGCAATCCGTGAGACTTCGTGGGTGTAGGACCCTCTGAGCCAGGTGTGGGCTATAATCTCCTGGGGCACCGTTTCCTAAGCCCATCGGAAAAGCACAGTATTCGGGTGGGAGTGGCCCGATTTTCCAGGTGCCTTCTGTCACCCCTGGAAAAGGAACTCCGTGACCCCTTGTGCTTCCCAAGAGAGGCAATGCCTCACCCCTGCTTCAGCTGGCGCACGGTGCAGTCACCCACTGACCTGCGCCCACTGTCTGGCACTCCCTAGTGAGATGAACACGGTACTAGTAATTCAGAAATCACCCGTCTTCTGCGTCACTCACGCTGGGAGCTGTAGACCGGAGCTGTTCCTATTCGGCCATCTTGGCTCCTCCCCCCAGGTATTTTTTATAGTGACAGAAAATGGAACTACACAATGCCCTTTTTGGTTTTGCTAAGAATAATTTTAAAACACGTATTTTTGAAATAGAATATATGGAAAACAGCAATAGTTCAAACAGACAAAGACTTAGATGAGGCTTTTCAATATGCAATGCCTACAGAGATCAGGAAGCTAGTGCAAGTTGCATATCCCATATTTAAAATGTTCCAGACCAAAGTGTTTCAGATTTTTTAATTATTCAGATTTTGGAATATTAGCATGTACATAATGAGATATCACAGGGTGGAACCCAAGTCTAAACATGAAATTTATGGAAGATTTTGGAGAAGGTATGATACATTTTTTGTGTACATTTAAAGACTGCTGTTATTTTCTTCAGGATAAGCCCAAGTGCTTACAAGGATCAACAAATAAAGTCACAGGTAGATAGATTTTGCTTCAATACAAGAAAAAAAAAACAACTTACAGTCATACTTGCCTGAAGATGAAATAAAATAGATCAAGAAGTAGATTTTGGTAAAAATCCTCCAAGTAATGGGAAACAGTCAGTATATGATGTATTAGGAATGTTGCAGAGGGGATTCAAATTTTTGATAGAGGAGAAGAGATTTCAATTATGTGGATTTCAGAGTCTTTTCCAATTCTGTTTTTAGTACTTATGATTCTATTAGGAGCATAGAATATTTTAAGTCAGACAACCAATATATGCTTGAAAATCTTACATTCACTATCAAAAAAGTAATAGAAGAAATTTTGAAAGAACAAAATGAGAGCCATAGGGCAGAAGAGAAACCAAAATTAATCTGAGGTTAATGTCACAAGTGATATAAGCTGCCAAGTCACTTTTGAAGCAGGCTTGGATAAGAGATCAGCCATGGATGAAGCAAGACCATTTTGGAAGTGAATGAGAAACAGTCACTGAGGATGGTGAAGTAATTCAAGCATTAAATTAATTCTTACATGTTTACCAAATGAATGATGAACAATATGCCTACTCTTCTGTGTTTCAAGAAAAGTTTTTTAAGTTACAAGGGTGATTGAAATGCCAAGTATCCAGATAAGATTAGTGCCATGTTTTAACCCTAAATTAGTCCTCTTCCATGTTTCTGTATTATCCAATAGAGAAATCTTAAGTCTTATCTTTGACTCTTTGCATCTGGGTTAAGTAGCACCAGGAGCTGGCAAAATGGAAACCACAGTCATATCCATAGCATTTCCGTCTGTTTGAGACCAACCAGTCTTAGTGCCCACAGGGCAGAACAGCCCTTCACAAAATTGAATGGAAAAGAATTGGCTGCATTTCTCATCCTGAGGCACTAATGCAAACCTGGATTTCATTTCCTAAATTCTTGCTCATGTAACCCAGTTTACTTGAGTTTGCTAATTTTCTCTATTTCTCTATCTGTATTAAGGATAAGTTTCATTTCAAAATAATCAAGGTATAAGAGGAAACTGCATCTGCTACAAAGAAAATTGCAAAGGCAGAACAAAAGTTACACATACTGGATTTCTACTGGAATCATTTTTGTATTAATGCAGGACTACAAATAAAAATTGATGTGTCCCTTGAGTTCAACGAGATTATAGTTTCTGGATTAAGACAGTACAAAAAATACTCCAATTGGTGTACATTAATTTAACACTCACTAATGGCTTAGGTACTTTCACATAGTTGTCTTAAAGTGAATATTCTCCACACTTTACAGATGAAAAAATATGAATTGCCTGTATGGTGACCATATGTTTTCTTTTTCGCCCTGGCCAGTCCCAAGTTACATCTGCTTTCTTAGTATAATTTTCAACAGCATCCTGCTTCATTCTCCAATGTTACCCAGTTTTGATTACAAATTTTATGGTCACTCCAATTGTAACAGTAATAGATGGCAGACATGAGATTAAAATTATGGTCTTCTGATTTCTTCCGCTCTATTAAACATGATATTAAAGTGGATATTATATAGTGGAAATATGACAGAAATCAGCTGCTATCTTCTGAAAGTCCACTGTTAGTATTGCCATTTCCAGATAATTACTTATTCATCTTTGTATTAGCATCTTGTCCCTTTGTGACTCATGCTATCTGCTCTGTAATCTTTCTCTGTCTTCTCCTAGCAGTATCGCAGTCACTACCACATGTTTCAGCTGAATACCATAGAACCCCGATATTTGCATTTGTTGAAGCATTCAACACTCTGGCTTGAAACTTTCTTGACTCCATAAAATCACAATCAATACATTAAGACATTCATTCCCATGGCTATTTCTTGGATACCAAATGATTATCAGAAATTATTCTACTTCTTCAAAACAAAAACTCTAGTATCACTCATACACCAAAAATGCCTTTTGTTCCAGCTTTTGTACCATCGTTTCCATCTAACCAACTTTCTTTAGTCTCATAATTGCTTTCTGTTGGTTGACCCCCATGTTTTCTGCCAGATAATCAAACTACTCTTAGCCTCACTTTCTTTTTTACCCAGCCTGTACTCTATGAAAATCTTGTCTATTCTTATATTTTTTATTATTTAGTTTTATTTTGGTAACATGGAAGCAGGGTCATGTGTTTCTACCCACAGCACATCAAAGAAATCCTGGGTCATAATAGGTACTCAATACACATATGTTGAATAAATAAAGTAATGATGTCAGGGTGACTGTCTCCTCTTCATTAAATTTTCTGCTTCCAATTCTCATAATGGAGCTATAAGTAGCATATTTGAATGTGCTATCTGGCATAGCACTGGTCTAATAAGGCTGTAGTAAGGAGGAAAATCCTCAGGTGGGCCAGCTTTGAACTACTACATGAAAATAAAATGATACCCTAATCTTTGATCAGCTATGTCACTTGCTATTACTTTTTGAATTGAATTTTATAAAATTAGTACTTGTAAATCTGTTTATTGTCTCCTAGATACTTAGCCACTTATTTTAATTGTTCCTAGCCTTTGAGATCATGCTTCAAATGGCTGGATGTCCTATACGAATAGTAAATTTAGAGGCATATCTAGCAATGCATTTTGCATATAAAAGTTGCCCCATAATTGACTAATGGATAAGCATATTTTCTCACACATGCACTAAAAAAATAAAAGGGTAATTATGTGAAAATAGTCAAATGGAAACATTAAAAATAGTGTTTTAAGTAGGACACACCATTCATCAACCAATATTTTCAAAATATAAACACCTTCATATAATAAAATATTTATAAATATTTGACTATTTTATGATAACTCCATGATATAAGTAGGTTTTGTGAAATATATTTTTTATTCATCCTGAATTCTATTTGCAGTCCAGATTTGTCTGCAACTTCTGCGTAGTTTCACTTTATTGGTCTTTGGTAGAAATGACTAGTTACTTTCAGAACAATCCATCTATTGAGGACACCTAGAATATATAGATAAAATATAAAAATTAACATTGTAACATTAAAAATGCAATGTAATATACACTACACACATATATGTCTCTCTACACACACACACACACACACACATGCACACACACTGCAAAACTACAAATTAGAGTTCAGAGTTCATAAATAAGAAAGGTTCTTCTTAAACACCTCAGATTTTCATTTGAGAGGCTAAAGGGCTACACTCCAGATTAACAATAAGCTTCAGTAGACGAACGCTTGTAAGGACACTCAAACCCTCACTCAGTTAAGGAAATCTGGAATTGTGAGTGCCCTCATCTAGCTGTTTACTGGATTCAAAATTAAATCAACTCTAAAGAAAGATAACATCATCTAGAACCTCAAACTTATCTACATTTTATATGTAACTCTTTAGCTTTTAAGAAAATATAACCAACTATATACAAAAAAAGAGTTAACAAAATAAAAAATACACTAAAAATAGATTCATATACTGGAATTATCAGACAAGTACTATAGAATAGCTGTAACTATTACAGTAAAAAATTTAAAGAAAAACATTGGTAGAGGACTAGACACTAAAAATTAAGAATCATATATTAAATTCCAGAATTTGGAAATAAGTTAATTAAAAGTAAATACTCAAAAAAATAGGTTAAACAGCAAAGTGGATGCAAATGAAAAAAAGAATTAATTGGAGATTAATCAGAAAATAATATTCATCTTGAAGCATAGAGAAACAAAGATAGATTAATGTGAATAAAGGCTTAACATTGGGCCTGAGCCTTGGAAATTACAGATTTGTGTAAATGTGTCTGTATCTGCTTTGTTTGCTTTGTGAGACTGCACTTAGGTTGGAGAAGCTATGAGTTGGCAACTAGGGCTTGGGCCTATATGAACAGAATAATATTCAATTATGAAAAACTAAAGCTAAGATATCTTTGTTTCAGAGTGATCCACACACATCTTGACTTTCATCTGGTAGCTGTACGTGCTCTATATGAATGAAAGACCCACAGAATCTATATATTCTTGGGTATTTGTTGGGCATCCTGATAGGATGAAGGTGCCATATCTGCTGAATTTCTTGCCTTTGCACTTGTATCCACAATTGTGGTATTAGAAATGTAAATATAAAATATAACATAACCAAATATTAAATTTGATTGGAGACGTGAAAGAAAATTGGGCAGAAATAGTATTAAAGATATAGTTGCTGAAATTTTCCAAAACTGTTAAAAGACATTGAACCACAGATTCCAGAACTATAAACCCCAAGAATATGAATACAAATAAAACAACATCAAGGCACATCATAAGGGAACTATTGAAAAACAGGAAAATATTAAATCCAGCAGAGGAAAAACATTAGCATCAAAGAAGCAACAATAGGACTATTAATAACAATAGAAAAATGTAATGACATTTTCAAAGTTCTAAAAAATAGTTGTTAATCTATACTTCTATAAGCAATAAGAAGAGCCTTAATAATAAAAGCATCAAAAGTCTATTTATCATTTAGGTTAAGTAGCAGGTATTAGACAACACTTTCTACCAAAACAATTATAATGATATAAAGTAAGAAAACCCCTAAGGGAGCCAAGACTTCAGGGGTCAAGTTCAAAGAGAACATGGAGGAATTCTGGAGTGTATAAAACACAAAGAGACCTGGCTAAAGGTATCAGAGAGTACTCAAGTCATCCAATACCTCAAACATTATTCTCAAAGAGAGAATGACACATTGGAGTAACCCTTAAATCGTGGATATTTTCCCTCTTAAAATATTTGTCAATTCTGGCAAGGAACATGAAAACTAACAGATTGCAGATTTCTTGAGCTTACAGTAGTCTCACTGGGCTTAAAATACAAATATTAGAGTTCAGGTCTACCAAAAAAGCTATTATTTAAGGGCCAAAACTCCAGAGAAAAGGGAACCAAAGAGAAGCAAGGCCAACATTCTGCACACAATTTTCTGCTGAAGCATTTTTATCAGTTCCAAGCTGCACTGGTATGGAGGATTATTTTGGGAACCCAAACTAAATGTACCTGTAATAGCTAAAAGGCTAAGCAGAGACTTCATCAGTGCTATGGTGCAGAGAAGACAAAAATTAGATTTCAGAACCTACAAAGGAAGAAACACCCTGGTAAATGACAAAAGCCTGCTGGTAAGACCCTGAAAGGGATACATCTAAGAGAAAGGACAAAATGTAAACAGACCAACTTCAATAGGATCCAAGTGATTTGACCATATTCTATCCTCCTGCAAGAAGAAAAGTAACTCTTCTCCAAATAAAAATAGTAGGATCCAGAGACTTTACAATTGTTTGTGCATGAAGTCCATATCAATAAATAATAAATAACTGACAGGAATGGTATGAAATGAGACAAATTGACTGAAACCTAAGAGAAAGGTCAGCCAATAGAAACAGACCAATTGGTGGTCCAGATATTGAAGTTATCAGACACAGACATATAAATAACTATATGGAATATCTTCAAGAATATAGACAAAAAGATGGACAATTTAATAGATGACCAAAATAATTAAATGAAAATCCTAAAATTAAAAAATAAAACAACTCAAATTAAGAATTTGATTGGTTTAATAAGAGAAGCAGACAGCGTAGAATAGATCAATAGTCAACTGGAAGATGTCAGTAGAATATGTAGAGAATTAAGCTTAGAGAAGAAAAGGATGAAAAATATAAACAGCCTATTATATGTGTAACTGGAGTCCATGAAAAAGATAAGGGAATATATCAGAAGACTATTTGGAATAATAGCCAATAATTTTCCAAAATTGATTAAATCCATCGACATAGATAAAGACCATCTATGTGTGTGAGCACACGCATGCACACATACATGTATGTGCACACACACAAAGCACATCATGGTAAATCTTCTGAAAACCAAAGAAAACGTTAAAATCCGTTGAATGAATAATAAACGACCCATATACTTTAAAAGAACACTGATAAGGCTAACAGCTGATTTTTTCCACAGGAAGGACTGAAGAAAGAATAAAATGTGACTTATTTGAAGGACTGAAAGCAAATTAATGTAAACTCACCGTTCAATTTACAGTGTAAATATCCTTGATACATGCAAACAAAATAAAGCATCTTTAGATAAATAAAAGCTGAAATATTTAATTACTATCTAATCTACAATAAAAGGCATACCAAAAAATAAATATTTATGAGAGTGAAATAATTTAAAGGAGAACTACAGTAATGAAAAAATAATGAATAACCCCTGAAAGGGTAAATTTAAATGGATAGTAACCATTTAAAGCAATAATAATGTTGAATTGCATGACTTTATAAATGTGTAGAATCAAAATTCTTGGCAACAATAGCACAAAACATAAGAGGAAGGTGAAGTAAAGTATTAGAAGATTCGTGCATTATTTGGAGAGTAATAAAGACACCAATGTCTATTACATTTTAATGAGAAAAAATGCATGTTGTAATCTTCAGGGTAATCATGAAACAACATGAAAACAATTTATTACCAGCAAGGCAACAAAATAAATAATAGAATTAAAAACACTTGATTCATCCAAAAGAATGCAAAGAAAAAGAGACGAATATAAACAACCTAGTCCAAAAGAAAGTAGATATAAACCCACAAATATCAGTAATTACATTAAATAAAAATGACTACAGACTCCAAATAAAAGACAAATATTGTCAACTAAATATGAAAATAAAAGCCAAATATATGCTGTGTACCAGTGACATACTTAAATATCAGAAAATATAAAACTTGACATTAACAGGGTGGACAAAATACATCATGCATACGACTAACCCAAAGGAAGCTAATCTAACCATACTAAATATCGGAGAATTTAAGGTGAGAAAATAGAGCTGGAGGGAGACAAAGAGGCAAATTTAATAATGATAAAAGGACAACTCAATAGGAAGAAATAATTCTAAATCTGCATGCACTTAATATAGTTTAAAAATATATAAAGCACACATTAGCAGGAAAGGAGAAATATACAAACTCATAATCAGATTGGGAGACATTTTAACACACCTCTCTCACTAAGTGACAAAACAAGCAGACAGAAAGACTCATGAGAATGCAAAAGTTATAAACAAATTGTTTTTAGTTTGGGCTTTCCTGCTTTTTCAGAAGCAGATCTGGAGGCAAGAATTTAAATAGTAGTAATTGATCTGGGAGATCCAGGGAATATCAGTAGGTGACTGAGGAATTTTTAAAGAAAAGAGGAGTCAGTTACTGCTGTGTGCTCCTGTGGGCAAAAGAGCTTATTTTGTGAATGACCTCTGAGAAAATGGTAAAAAACAAACAAACAAACAAAAACTACTCCACACCTTTCTCAGTATTATACCAACCAAGGGAGGGACAAAGGCTAATAGACATAGAATATTTATACACCTGCTTCCAAGAGGTGTATAAATCAGTTAAGGGCTGTTCCCTAAAGGTATACATTCTCCAGCACTTCTGGTCTGCCATGTGAACACGGATAGCATAAACTTCTATCTTTCTATAAAAAGCCCTCAGGCACAGAGTTACTTCAAATGACCAATAAAGCAGAGCATGTGATAGTGTCAAGAATATGGACGAGGTACTAGCAGCATCTGCTGTAACAATTAACTAAAATGACCTAATTGACATTTCTAGAACACCAAATTGAAAAACTATAGCATACACATTATTTCCAAGTGCACATGGAACACCTCCAAAGTAGACTACATGATGGGCTATAAAGCAAGTCTCAACAAATTTTAAATGATTAAAATCCTATTGAATATGTTCACTGACAGTGACATTAAACTATAATTTAATTAAAAAAAAGCTGTAGGAGTCCACACATGTCTGTATATTAAATACTTTACTCCAAAATAACCCACTGCTCTACTTTTAAGAAAAACTGATTTCTAATATGGCAGGGAGGGTCTCCCTGAGGTGAAAAATGTATGCCAAGACATGCAAATCAGAGAATAAGGATTGTAAAAAAAAAAAAAGTATGTTTCATTGAGAGGGAATAATATATGTGAAGGCAATAGAAGTCAGGGAGGACTTCTTGTAAGAGACATCTTGAAAGGGCTGTGAAAAATTACTATGATTTGGCTGGATAGAGAGAAGAAAAAGCAAGGGCATCACAGGCAGAAAGAACAATATGAGTGAAAATAGGAATGGACACAAAAATATTGGCAATAGTAAACCTGAATGAAATCAAGACTTTTTGTTGGGTAGCTGTGGGAAATTAAGCTGGATAATCAGGATGGGATAAGATAATTGTGTGGAGGGCAAAGATTAGCTATGGCCCAATACTCAAGAGATGCCTGTGCATATACTTATGTAGCAGACTTCTTTTCTAAGGGAGCCTTCAGTAGAACATTGTTTGAAAACCTAAGTTTACCCACAGAGATATTAAAAGCCACTGAGTAAACATACCTTTGTAATAGCACTTGTAATAATATCCCACCTTCTGTTCCAAGGAAGGCATTCCTCTGTTTAGTATATACTGTAACAGCAAGTTGCTATCAAGCTGAATGTTATTTAGTGACAGATTGTTACAGTAGACAAATCTAATAGAGCCCATCCTTGGTCTTTCAGCAGGCACCAGAATGAATGTTTTGGCTGAGTATTCTATACATTTACCATGGAAACACAGAGGGTTTAGCAGCATTAAAAAAATTTGAGCACAATTCAAGTCACTTAATACAGTTTAAGACTCAACAATCATGTACTTAAATTCTCTTTCAGTTAATTTCAGTATATCTTCCTTTGGTGGTTCAGAAGGGTTTTTAGGTCTTACAGGTAGTCTCAGGTCATTTATAGAAACACTAATCCTTACCAGACTGTGTGTTCACACATAGTGATACTAGAAGCCTTGAATCTGAGGTGGCTAAATAATATAATTTCTTATAAGGTGATACTCTAGAATGGTATGGGGAAAACAGTGATAGGGTATTGGAAAAACTTGGAGAAGAACCTGCCAACAGGTGTACAGCTTTGGAAAAGGAGAGTGTTTCCTGTGTTGGACATGAGGGATGTAGAACTGTATGTTCTCCTTAGAATCCCCAAAGAAGATAGTGGTCCAGCCCTAAGTCAGAGTGGATACATTTTCTAGCTCTATTTATTACCTTGACTTCCTTCAGCTTCCTTAGCCTAGCTGCTCACTCCAAGATGAGAGTACTTCATCTTCCTTGGATTCTGTTTCCTTAGGGTCCCAGTCTCAAGAGTTATGAAACCCAGAATTTTGTGAATGGAGAAATTAAGTTAGGAAACCATTAGTAGGAATTCAAAGGGAAAGAGATAAATTGCAATATATGCAGGGTGTTATGAAAAACTCAGAAAACAGAGACAAAATATATTCTACTTTTAAAACTATTTCATTTGGTTTTTGTTTCCAAGATGGTAGATTACAGGCATTGCTAACATACCTCTCCCACTTAGAAGGACAAAACAGTGTCTAGAGATTCACACTGTGAACTTTTTTCAAAAAGTGATGCAGGAACTGAACAGGAAAACCAAAGGAATCTACAGATCCTTTGAAGGAAGTAGGAGGCTGCAACCTACACAGCAAGTCAGGCAAAAGGCTGTGAGTCCCCAGAGTGTGAGGGGAGAGGCACAGCCTCTGGGACACCCCCCATCCGCCGCCCCCCTCCCCAGGGTCTTAAAAGTCCAAGCCACAGGAAAGGCCTTAACCCTATCCAGCACAGTAATAGACTTATGGACTATCTTGGAATATAAAAGTAGAAACAGTGGCAGGAAGACCCTTGCATGCACTCCCAGTTTCCAGCGTGGACTGAGGGAAACCATTCCTTACTGTTTCTCACAGGGAACCCTGTGGAGGACAAATAGTTTAGGCAGTGGTCACTGGTTGAAAGAAGCTCCCAAGTAGGTTTTATGATATAACTTTGGGTGGGGATGATGAACTCCTTTGACCAGGGCCGGGGTGAGAGAGAGTGAAAAGCAGGCTGCGTCTGTGAGTACAGGAGCCACAAGTGCAGGAGTCAGGCACCTGGCTTTGTAGTGAACAGGGAAAGGCATGGCCTGAAAGCTGTGGTTGCTATCTCCGTGGAGAAGCTTATGACTCAGAGCAGTTGTGAGTTCTGAGTGCAAGATGTCCGGAACTTAGCCCACTGCTACCAGTGGAACACTGCAGGAGTGGATATAATTTTCCAAGTGTGTGGAATTTGTGTGCAGCTTACCACCGCCTGCTACTCCCTATTTCCTGTGTAAACTGTTCTGCACAGCAAAGGCAGCAACAGTCCCCTCTGGAACATCAACTGAGTGGCCTGAGAACTGCTTCCATCCCCTGACATCCACAAGGGCTACTGCTTGCCCTGCACATGGAGACTCAGAGCACAAACCTACCTGACCAAGCCCCCACCTAATTTTTCCCTGCCATCTGCCCTGGTAGCTCAACACAAAGGACAGAAACTCTTAGGAGCTATATGAGAGAACTACATAAGGCCCTGCTCATTGCCTGAGAAACCAGAGTATCCACCCTGGGCAACATAAGGCAAGCAAAACTCCCGCTACTACTACTGCAGCTAGTGCTCTTTTGCAAGTACCACCTCCTGGCTGGAGGCCAACCAACACAGGTCATTACAATATCTCTTGTTAGAATAATACTGCTCCCAGGAAGGAGAAAATGGCTGCACAATCTCAACTATCACCACTTCCTGCATCACTCTGGCTAATCAGGAGCTCCTGAGTCTGTCCACATGACCAGTTTATTACTACTGTAACTGGCCATCATGAAAGCCAACATACTAAGGGTCTCAATAGCCAAGTAATCTCAGAGTCTACATTACTCCCCTGCCGTTCTCATTAGAGCTGGTGCTGCTACCCATTACTGGAAGACGTGAGGACAGATCACATCACCGGATCCACTGCAGACATTTCCCAGCACCACCCTGAAGTATGGAAACTTCACTGGGCAGCTAGACCCAAAGGAGCAACAACATTCACAATAGTCTGGCTCCCAGGGACTCCCACTCCTAGGAAACGTGGGAGTACACCACATCAAAAGAACACCCCCTGAGACAAAAAAATCTGAACGGCAGGCCTTCAGCGCTAGATCTTTCCACTGGTGGGAAGTATCTTTCCATAGAGTCATAATTGCAGTCCTGGGCTCAGCAAGGAAAGATTTCAGGTCTAACCCAATAGTCAGACAACTCTGGTGCACATGAAGGGTCTTGGAGAAGGAGACATCTTTCCCACCTTGTCCAACACTGCAAGCACATTTGGGGCTTCTCCTATGAAAGCCTGGCATGGGTGCAACTATAGACAGCTTTTCTGGAACACATCAGGGTGATGGCTGCCCTTCAGGAGGAACATCCTCCAAGTTCAGGCTTGAATGAGAGACAGAGTCACAATTCCTCTCTACTTGAAACATCAGCATTCATGCAGATGAAAAGAGGTAACTGTCTGATCTGAATAGCTGGAGCACTAGGACAGGAGTGTGTCTGACCAGTGGGTAACTTTCCTGTTTACTTGGCAGGGAAACTGAGTTGACTCCAACCTTTGCCCCTAATAAGACCTCACTGTGACTCACTGAGAGTTTTTCCAGCCACTTCTGTCAAGGCTAGGACCTCTGCCCACCATAGGGTATTGCACTTACCCACCAGCTTTAGCCACAGCCAGTTTCTACCCAGGGACACCTACCATACTGGCCTGAAGCCTGAACCATCAAATCATTAAATAAAATACTGGGGAAATATAAATAAATAAGTAAATAAATAAATAAAGCATGCCACAGGAGAATGAGACAGGCTTCAAGAGCCCTTTACCATCCCAACCCCATATGAAGCAGTAAACTTGTTCACACAATGAGCACATTGCTACGACAACCAGCATATGAGAAACTCACCTGTATTAGTCTATTCTTGCACTGCTATGAATACCTGAGACTGGGTAATTTATAAAGAAAAACGGTTTAATTGGCTCACAGTGCTGCCGGCTGTACAGAACACATAGTGGCTTCTACTTCTGGGGAGGCCTCAGGAAGCCTCCAATCATGGCAGAAAGCAAATGAGGTGCATGATGCTTCACATGGCTAGAGAAGGAAGTAGAGAGAGGGGGGAGATGCCACACACTTTTAAACAACCAGATCTCATGAGAACTCACTATCACAACGGCAGCACAAAGGAAGATGGTATTAAATCATGAGAAACTGGCCCCATGAGCCAATCACTTCCCACCAGGCTCAGTCTCCAACCTTGAGGATTACAATTGAACATGAGATTCAGGTAGGAACACAGATTCAAAGCATATCACCACCATACAAAGACTATAACCGAGGACTCTTACAGAGTCTTCACCCTTGAAAGCACCCAGAACTGAATTAAGCTATAATTAACTATAAGCATTAAAGCCACATTCTTAAGGGGAAAAAATAAATTAAAAAATAAACAAAAAAAGAAACAGTCAAATCAAACATAAATTCCAGAATATTTAGAAGAAATAGCTTACCCAACTAAGAAGGAACCAGAAAAATAACTCTGGTAATAGGACAAAACAGGATTCTATAACACCCCCAAAAGATCACACTAGCTATCCAGCAATGAATTCAAAACAAGATGAAATATTTGAAATACCAGATTAGGAATTCAGAAGGTTGATTATTAAGCTACTCAATGAGATATCAGAGAAAGGTGAAAATCATCATAAGAAAATTTAAAAAGCAGTTCAGGATATGAATAAAATCTTTCCAGAGTGATAGATATAATAAAGAAAAAACAGTCAGAATTTCTGGAAATAAAACACACACTTAGGGAATTACAAAATGCAGTGGAAAGTTTTAACAATAAACTAGAACAAGTGGAAAAAAAAATTTCAGAGCTCAAAGACAAGGCTATTGAATTAACCCAATCTGACAAAAATTTAAAAAAATCAAAATCAATGAGCAAAGTCTCCAATAAACATGGAATTATGTAAAACAGCCAAATCTAAAAATAATTTGTGTTCCTGAAGGAGAAGGGAAACAAAATCTGAAAAACTTATTTGAGGAAATAATTGAGGAAAGCTTTCGTGGTCTGGATAGAGACCTAGATATCCAAATTTAAGAAGCTCAAATAACTCCTGAGAAATTTATTGCAAAAGGATTTTAACAAAGGCATATATTCATCAGGCTATCTAAAGTCAACATGAAGAAAATAATTCTAAGAGAAGTAAGGCAAAAGCATCAGGTAACCTACAAAGGAAAACCTGAGAATAACAGAAGACTTCTCAGCAGAAACTTTACAAGCCAGAAGGGATTGGGGTTCTATTTTCAACCTTTTTAAACTGAACAACTGTCAGCCAAGAATTTTGTATCCACCAAAAAATAAGTTTCATAAATGAAAGAGAAATAAATTTATTTTCAAACAAATGCTGAGGGAATTTGTCACTACCAAACCAGCACTACAAGATATGGTAAGAAGAGTTCTAGATCTTGAAACAAAAGCCCGATCTGCACCAAAATAGAACCTCTTGAAAGCTTAAAACTCACAGGCATATAAAACAAAAATACAATTTAAAAAAATCTAAGTAACAATTAACATGATAAAGAGAACAGTACTTCACATCTCACTATTTACATTGAACTTAAATGGCCAAAATGTTTCACTTTAGAGATATAGAATCACAGAATAGATAAAAAACTACCAGCCAAATGTCTGATGTCTTCAAGAGACTTTCCAAATTGGAAAGATTCCTATAAACTCAAGGTAAAAGTTGGGCGGGGGGAGATATTCCACACAAACGGAAACCAAAATTGAACAGTAGTAACTTTTCTTAAATCAGATAAAAGCAGACCTCAAAGCAGGAACAGTAAAAAAAGACAATGATGGTCACTATACAACAAGAAAAGAATCAATGTTAAGGGGCGGGACCAAGATGGCCAACTAGAAGCAACAGCGATCAGAGGCTCCCATCAAAAAGAACAAAAAGTGTGTGCAAATCCAGCACAGGCATCCAAGGTATCCAGGTTCTGTCATCAGGACTGACTGGGCGGCTGTGATCCACAGAGAGGAAGGAAGAGCAGTGTGGTGAAGCCACCCACCTGAAAGCCATACAGGGCAGGGGAGCCCCCAACCCCCAGCCAAGGGAGGCAGTGAGTAAGCATGCTACCCAGCCTGGGAAACCATGCTTTTCCTGAGAACTGTGCAACCCATGGATCGGAAGATCCCACTCATGAGCCCATGCCATGGGGGCCTAGGGTTCCAACCACAGAGCTGTGCAGATACTCAATAGCCACTCACCTAGAATCTGCTTAAGCCTGCTGAGTTCCCCAGAAAAGGGGCAATTGCCTGCTGTCTAAGCCACCTGAGCTCCTTGGGAGAGGGACAGCAGCCAACACTGGGACTGCTAGCTGTGTAACGCATTAAGCTTCCGGGGGGGGAGAAGGGTGGCAACCATCTCCATAGCTCCAGGCCATGCTTTACCCCTGCTAGAGCCAAGGAGGCTGGATGGCTTGGTCCCAAGGGGTATTCCCCATAGCCCAACACATCAGCTATGGCAGCTGTGGCCACAGTGCCTCTTTAGGCCTGACCCTGACCCATCCCTCCTCACTGAGGAGTGCTTCCCTGCAGGAATTCCAACTCCAGACAGGGGCTCAGGGACAGAACTCTGATCTCCCTGGGCCTGAGCCCCTGTGGGGAGGGGTGGCCATAGTCTCCACGGACCAGCAGACTTAGTCGTTTCTCCCTCTAGTTCCAAGAAATTTGGGCAGCACCTCCCCTCCACCAAGGGAGAGCCAAAGTGCTTCATTAAATGGGTCCTGTTCCCTGTGCCACCCAAATGGGTGAGACTCTCTAACAGGGGTTGTCAGACATCCTATAAAGGAGCATTCCTACTGGCATCAGGTTGGTTCCCTTAGAGGTCAGAAATACCAGAAGAAGGAACAGACACCCATCTTTGCTGTTCTCCAACCTCCTCAAGTGACATCTCCAGGCACAGGAGTGAACCAGATGAATAGGGCCTGAAGGGAACCCCCAGCAAACCACAGCAGCCCTACAGAAGAGAGATCTTACCATTAAAAGAAAAAAACAAAAAAACAGAAAGCAACAACAACAGCATCAACTAAAAAAGTCCCCATAAAAACCTCATCCAAGGGTCAGCACCTCAAAGATCAAAAATGGACAAACTCATGAAGATGAGAAAGAATCAACAACAACAACAAAAAAAAACACTGAAAACCCAAAAGGACAGAGTGCCTCTTCACATCAAAATGATCACAACACCTCTCCAGCAAAAACTGGAAGGAGGATGAGATGGACAAATTGATAGAAGTAGGCTTCAGAAGGTGGGAAATAACAAACTCTGTTGAGCTAAAAAAAAAAGATGTTCTAACCCAATGCAAAGAAGCTAAGAACCTTGATAAAAGGTTACAGGAGCTGCTAACTAGAATAACCAATGTAGAGAGGAACATAATTGACTTGATGGAGCTGAAAAACAGCATTAGAACATCTTGAAGCACACACAAGTATCAATAGCTGAATCAATCAAGGAGAAGAAAGAATATCAGAGTTTGAAGCCCATCTTGCTGAAATAAGGCAGGCAGACAAGATTAGAGAAAAATGAATTAAAAGTAACAAACAAAGCCTAAGAGAAATATGGGACTACATAAAAAGAATGAACCTACAATTGATTGCAGTATCTGAAAGAGACAGGGAGAATGGAACCAAGTTGGAAAACACACTTCGGGATAATATCCAGGAGAACTTCCCCAACCTAGAAAGACAGGCCAACATTCAAATTCAGGAAATAAAGAGAATACCAGTAAGATACCCCATGAGAAGATCAACCCCAAGACATATAATCACCAGATTCTCCAAGGTTGAAATGGAGGAAAAAATACTAAGGGCAGTCAGACAGAAAGTCCAGTTCACCTACAAAGGAAAGCCCATCAGACTAAACACGGATTGCTCAGCAGAAACAATACAAGCCAGAAGAGAGTGGGGGCCAATATTTGACATTCTTAAGAAAAGAATTTTCAACCCAAAGTTTCATATCCAGCCAAACTAAGCTTCATAAGAGAAGGATAAATAAAATCCTTTGCAGACAAGCAAATGTCGAGGGATTTCATCACTGCTAGGCCTGCCTTGCAAGAGTTTCTGAAGTAAGCACTAAATATGGAAAGGAAAAACTGGTACCAGCCACTGCAAAAATACACTAAAATATAAAGACCAAAGACACTATGAAGAAACTGCATCAACTAATGGGCAAAATAACCGGATAACATCATGATGACAGGATCAAATTCACACATAACAATATTAACCTTAAATGTAAATGCACTAAATGCCCCAATTAAAAGACACAGAGTGACAAATTGGATAAAGAGTCAAGACCCAGTGTTGTGCTGTACTCAGGAGACCCATCTCATATGCAAGTACACACATATTCTCAAAATAAAGGGATGGAGCAAATTTACCAAGCAATTGGAAAGCAGAAAAAAAAAAAACAGGGGTTGCAGTCCTAATCTCTAACAAAACAAACTTTAAACCAACAAAGATAAAAAAAGACAAAGAAAGGTACTACATAACGGTAAAGAGATCAATTCAACGAGAAGAGCTAGCTATCCTAAATACACATGCACCCAATACAGGAGCACCCATATTCATAATACAAGTTCTCAGAGACCTACAAAGAGACTTAGACTCCCACACAATAATAGTGGGAGACTTTAATGCCCTACTGTCAATATTAAACAGATTAACAAGACAGAAAATTAAGAAGGATATTCAGGACTTGAACTGAATTCTGGATCAAGTAGACATAATAAACATCTACAGAACTCTCCACCCCAAATCAACAGAATATACATTCTTCTCAGCACCACATGGCACTTATTCTAAAATTGACCATATAATTGGAAGTAAAAAACTGCTCAGCAAATGCAAAAGAACTGAAATCATAACAAACAGTCTCTGAGACCACAGTGCAGTCACATTAGAACTCAGGATTAAGAAACCCACTCAAAGCCACGCAACTACATGGAAATTGAACAACCTGCTCCTGAATGATGTCTGGGTAAATAATGAAATTATGGAGGAAATCAAGAAGTTCTTTGAAACCAACGAGAACAAACAGACAATGTACCAAAATCTCTAGGACACAATTAAGCAGGATTAAGAGGGAAATTTATAGCACTAAATGCTTACATCAGAAAGCTAGAAAGATCTCAAATCAACACCCTAACATCACAATTAAAAGAATTAGAGAAGCAAGAGCAAACAAATCCAAAAGCTAGCAAAAGACAAGATGTAATTAAGATCAGAGCAGACCTAAAGGAGATAGAGACATGAAAAACACTTCAAAAATCAATGAATACATGAGCTGGGTTTTTTTTTTTTTTTTGAGAAAAAAATAACAAAATAGATAGACTGCTAGCTGGACTACTAAATAATAAAAGAGAACAAAATCAAATAGACAAAATGAAAAATGATAAAAGGGACATCACCACTGACCCCACAGAAATGCAAACTACCATCAGAGAATACTATAAACACCTCTAAACAAATAAACTAGAAAATCTAGAAGAAATGGATAAATTCCTGGACACATACACCCTCCTAAGACTAAACCAGGAAGAAGTCAAATCCCTGAATAGATTAATATCAATTTCTGAAATTGAGGCAGTAATTAATAGCCTAACAACCAAAAAAGCCCAGTACCAGATGGATTTACAGCTGAATTCTACCAGAGGTACAAAGAGGAGCTGGTACCATTCCCTCTAAAGCTATTCCAAACAATTAAAAAGGAGGGACTCCTCCCTAACTCATTTTATGAGGCCAGTATCATCTTTATATCAAATCCTGCAGAGACACAACAAAGAAAAGAAAGTTCACACAAATATCCCTGGTGAACATTGATGTGAAAATCCTCAATAAAATACTGGTAAACCGAATCTAGCAGCACATCAAAAAGCTTATCCACCACAATCAAGTCAGCTTCATCTTTGGGATTCAAGGCTGGTTCAACATATGCAAATCAGTAAATGTAATACATTACATAAACAGAACAAATGACAAAAACCACATGATTATCTCAATAGATGCAGAAAAGGCCTTTGATAAAATTCAACATCCCTTCATGTTAAAATCTCTCAATAAACTAGATATTGATGAAACATATCTCAAAATAATCAGAGCTATTTATGACTAACTTACAGTGAATGTCATACTGAATGGACAAAAGCTGGAAGCATTCCCTTTGAAAACCAGCACAAGACAAGGATGCCCTCTCTCACCACTCCTATTCAACTTAGTATTGGAATTTCTGGCCAGGGCAATCAGGCAAGACAAAAAAATAAAGGGTACTCGAATACTAAGAGAGAAAGTCAAATTGTCTCTGTTTGCAGATGACATGATTCTATATTTAGAAAACCCTGTCCTCTCAGCCTCAAACTCCTTAAGCTGATAAGCAACTTCAGCAAAGTCTCAGGATATGAAACCACTGTACAAAAATCACAAGCATTCTTACACACCAACCACAGGCAAGCAGAAAGCAAAATCATAAATGAACTTTAATTCACAATTGCTACAAAAAGAATGCAATACCTAGAAACACAGCTAACAAAGGATGTGAAGAACCTCTTCAAAGAGAACTACAATCCACTGCTGAAGAAAACAAAAGAGGACACAAACAAATGAAAAAAAATCCCATCCTCATGGAAAGGAAGAATCAATATCATGAAAATGGCCATACTGCCCAAAGTAATTTGTAGATTCAATGCTATTCCCATCAAACTACCATTGATATTCTTCATGGAATTAGAACAAAAAACTACCTTAAATTTCATATGGAATTAAAAAAAGAGCACGTATAGCCAAGACAATCTTAAGCAAAAAAAAAATGCAGGGGGCATTATGCTACCTGACTTCAAACTATACTACAAGTCTACAGTAACCAAAACAGCATGGTACTGGTACCAAAACAGACATACAGACCAATAGAACAGAACAGAGATGTAGGAAATAACACCACACATCTACAATCATCTGATCTTTGACAAACCTGACAAAAACAAGCAGTGGGTAAAGGAGTCACTATTTAATAAATGGTGCTGGAAAAACTGGCTAGCCATATGCAGAAAACTGAACCTGGACCCCTTCCTTACACCTTAAACAAAAATTAATTCAAGATGGACTAAAGACTTAAATGTAAAACTCAAAACCATAAAAACCCTAGAATAAAACTTAGGCAATGCCATTGAGGACACAGGCCTGGACAACGATTTCATGACAAAAATGCCAAAAGCAATTGCAACAAAAGCTAAAATTGACAAATGGGATCTAATTATGTTAAAGAGCTTCTGCACAGCAAAAGAAACTATCATCAGAGTGAAAGGCAACCTATAGAATGGGAGAAAATTTTTGCAATCTATTTATCTGACAAAGGTCTAATATCCAGAATTTGCAAGAAACTTAAACAAATTTACAAGAAAAAAAAACCCATTGAAAAGTGGGCAAAGGATATGAACTTCTCAAAAGAAGACATTTATGCAGCCAACAGACTTTTGGAAAAAAGCTCAACATCACTGATCATTAGAAAATTACAAATGAAAACCACAATGGGATACAATCTCATGCCAGTCAGAATGATGATTCTTAAAAAGCCAAGAAACAATAGATGCTGGCAAGGCTGTGGAGAAATAGGAATGCTTTTATACTGTTGATGGGAGTATAAATTTGTTCAAACATTGTGGAAGACAATTCTTCTAGGATCTAGAACCAGAAATACCATTTGACCCAGCAATCCCATTACTGTTATATACCAAAATTAGTATAAATTATTCAACTATAAAGACACACACACATGTATGTTTATTGCAGCACTATTTACAATAGCAAAGACATGGAAGCAACCCAAATGCCCACCAATGTTAGACTGGATTAAAAAAATGTGGTATATATACACCATGGAATGCTATGCAGCCATAAAAAAGAATGAGATAATATCCTTTGCAGGGACATGGATGAAGCTGGAAGCCATCACCCTCAGCAAACTAACACAGGAACAGAAAACTAAATACTGCATGTTCTCACTCATAAGTAGGAGCTGAACAATGAGAACGCATGGACACAGGTAGGGGAGCAACACACACCGGGGCCTGTCAGGTTTTGAGGAGCTAGGGGAGGGAGAGTATCAGGACAAATAGCAAATGCATGTGAGGCTTATAACCTAGATGACGGGTTGATAGATGCAGCAAACCACCATGAAACACGTATACCTATGTAAAAACCTGCACGTTCTGTGCATGTATCCTGGAACTTAAAATAAAAAATAGAAAAAAAAGAATCAATCCAATAAGAAGGCATTACAATCCTAAATTTATGTGCACCTAATAGTGGAGCTCACACACAGATTCATAAAACAATTACTACTAGACCTAAGAAGTGAGATAGAAAGCAACACAATAATAGTGGGAATCTTCAATGCACTACTGACAGCACTAGACAGATCAATACACTACTGACAGATCTTCAAGATAGACAGTCAACAAAGAAACAGTGGACTTAAATGACATGCTAGAACAAATGGACTTAACAGATATTTATAGAACATTTTACCCAAGAACTTCAGAATATACATTTTTCTCATCAACACATGGAACATTCTCCAAGATAGACCATACTATAGGCAACAAAACAAGTCTCAATAAATTTTTAAAAATTAAAATTATATCAATATCTTATCAGACCACAGCAGAATAATATTAGAAATCAACTCTAAAAGGAACATTCAAAGCTGTGCAAATATATGGAAATCAAATAATTGGTTCCTGAATGACATCTAGCTTAACAATGAAATCCAGATGGAAATCTAAAAGTTCTTCAAATTCAATTATAATGACACAAGTTATCAAAACCTCTGGGATACAGCAAAAGCACTGCTAAAAGGAAAGTTTATAGTGCAAAAAGCCTACATCAAAAAGTCTGAAAGAGCACAAATTGAAAACCTAATGTCATACCTCAAGGAACTAGAGAAATAAAAACAAAACAAATGTACAACTAACAGAAGAAAAGAAATAACAGGTCAGAGCAGAACTAAAGGAAATTTAAAGAAAAAAATTACACGAGATCAATGAAATAAAAAGCTGGTTAAAAAAGAAAAACTAAATAAAATAGATAGACCATTAGCGAGATTCACCAAATAAAGTAGAGAAGGCCCAGCACAGTGTCTCACACCTGTAATCCCAGCATTTTGGGAGGCCAAGGCTGGCAGATCACTTGAACTCAGGAGTTTCAGACCAGCACGGGCAACACGGCAAAACCTCATCTCTACAAAAAAATGAAAAAATTAACAAGGTGTAGTAGGTGTGTACCAGCAGCCCCAGCTACATGTGAGGCTAAGGTGGAAGGATTGCTTGAGCCTGGGAAGTCAAGGCTGCAGTGAGCATAGATTGGGCCCCGCACTCCAGCCTGGGTGACCAAGCAAGAACTATCTCAAAGAAAAGAAAAAAAAAAAAAGAACAAAGAAGATTCAAATAGCCTCAATTTGAAATGAAACTGGAGACATTACAACTGACACCACAGAAATACGAAACATCATTCAAGACTACTATGAACACCTTTATGTGTACAAGCTAGATACACTAGAGGAAATGGGTATATTCCTTTTAACATATAACCTTCCTAGATTAAATCAGGAAGAAATAAAAACCCTGAACAGACCAATAACAAGCAGCGAGATTGAATCAGTAATTTAAAAATTGCAAACAAATAAAAAACCCAGGACCAGATGGATTCACAGATGAATTCTACTAGACATTCAAAGAAGGATTGGTACTAATCCTACTGAAACTATTCAAAGATTGAGAAAGAGAGAATCCTCTCTACATCGTTATATGAAGCTAGTATCACCCTGACACTAAAACCAGGAAAGGGCACAACAAAAACAGAAAACTACAGACCAATTTCCCTGATGAACATAGATGCAAAAATCCTCAATAAAATACTAGCTAACTGAATCCAACAGCACATCAAAAAGATAATACATCGTGATCAATTCGGTTTCATCCAAGGATGCAGAGATAGTTTAACATACATAATTCAATCAATGTGACATACCACATAAGCAGAATTAAAAACAAAAAAAAAATATTATCTCAGTAGATGCAGAAAAAGCATTCAACAAAATCTGGAATTCCTTTATGATAAAAAATCTCAAACTAAGCATAAAAGATACTTACCTCAAATTAATAAAAACTGTATATGACAAACCCACAGCCAATATCATACTGAATGGGGAAAAGTTGAAAGCATTTCCCCTGAGAACAGAAAAAAGACAAGGGTGCCCACTTTCACCACTCCTTTTCAACTTAGTTCTGGAAGTCCTAGCCAGAGAATTAAGCAAGAGAAAGAAATAAAGGGCATCCAAATTGAAAAGAGAAAGTCAAATTATTGCTGTTTGCAGATGCTATGATTATATTCCTTGAAAATCCTAAAGACTCCTCCAAAAGACTCCGGAACTTTATAAACAAATTCAGTAAAGTGTCAGGTTACAAAATCAATGTACACAAATCAGCAGCACTGGTATACACCAACAACACCTAAACTGAGAATCAAATCAAGAACTCATTTCCTTTTACAAGAGATGCAAAAAAGGGAAAATATCTAGGAATATACCTAGGAATTTCACCAAGGAGGTGAAAGATCTCTCTACAAGGAAAACTCCCATAAACTGCAGAAAGAAATCATACATGACACAAACAAATGGAAACACATTCCATGCTTATGGATTGAAAGAATCAATATGTGAAAATGACCATACTGCCCAAACCAATCACATATTTAATGCAATTCACGTCAAAATATCAACATCATTTTTCACAGAATTAGAAAAAAAAATCCTTAAATTCATATGGAATAAGAAAAGAGCCTGAATAGCCAAAGCAATCCTCAGCAAAGTAACAAATCAAGAGACATCACATTACCCAACTTCAAATTCCATTACAAGGCTATAGTTATCAAAACAGCATGGTAGTAGTATAAAAGCAGGCACATAGACCAATGGAACAGAATAAAGAACTCAGAAATAAAGCCAGGTGCATACATCCAACTGATTTTCAACAAAGCATACAAAAATATTACCTTATTTAATAAATTATGCTGGGAAAACTGGCAAACCACTTGTAGAACAATAAAACTGGATCCCTATCTCCAGCTTTAAACAAAAATCAACTTAAGATGGATTAAGACTTATATATAGGACCTGAAACTATAAAAATTTTAGAAGACAACATTGGAAAAACTCTTCTAGACATCGGCCTAGGCAAAGAATTCATGACTAAAACCCCAAAAGCAAATGCAACAAGAACAAAAATAAATAAATGGGACCTAATTAAACTAAAAAGCTTCTTCACAGCAAAAACAATAGCAATAATAATCAGTAAACAGGCAACCTACAATGTGGAAGGAAAGATTTGCAAACTACTCATCTAACAAAAGGCTAGTATCTAGAATCTACAAAGAGCTCAAACTTATTAGCAAATAATACTAATAACAGTAATAATCCCATCAAAACATGGGCAAAGCATGGTACTGGTATAAAAATAAGCACACAGACCAATGCAACAGAATACAGGATACAGAAATAAAGCCAAATACTTACAGTCAAGTGATCTTCGACAAAGCAAACAAAAACATGAACTGGGGAAAGGACACTCTACTCAACAAATGGCGCTGGGCTAATTGGCAAACCACATATACAAGAATGAAACTGGATCCTTATCTCTCACCTTACACAAAGATCAACTCAAGATGCGTCAAAGACTTAAATCCAAGATCTGAAACCATCAAAATTCTAGAAGATAACATCAGAAAAACCCTTGTAGACACTGTCTTAGGCAAATACTTCATGACCAAGAACCCAAAAGCAATTTTAACAAAAACAAAGATAAATAGATAGAATTTAATTAAACTAAAAAGCTTCTGCACAGCAAAAGAAATAATCAGCAGAATTAACAGACAACCCACAGAGTAGGAGAAAATCTTTGCAAACTCTGCAACCAACAAATAACTAATATCCAGGATCTTCAAGGAACTTAAACAAATCAGCAAGAAAAAAATAAACAATCCCATCAAAAAGTGGGCTAAGGATATGAATAGACAATTCTCAAAAGAAGATACACAAACGGCCAACAAACATATTAAAACAATGCTCAACATCACTAATGATCAGTGAAATACAAATCAAAACCTCAATGAGATACCACCTTACTCCTGCAAGAATGGCCATCATAAAAAAATCAAAAAATAATAATGTTGGCATGGATATGGTGAAAAAGAAACACTTTTACACTGTTGGTGGAAATGTAAACTAGTACACCCACAATGGAAAATAGTGTGGAAATTCCTTAAAGAACTAAAAGTAGATCTATCATTTGATTCAGCAATTCCACTACTGGGTATCTACCCAGAGGAAAATAAATCTTTATATGAAAAAGACACTTGCACATGCATGTTTGTGGCAGCACAATTCACAATTGCACCAATATGAAACCAATCCAAATGCCAATCAATCAACAAGTGGATAAATATGTGATATATATGTATATGTGTGTGTGTATATATATATATATATGTATATATGTATATATATATATATATGTATATATGTATATATATATATACCATGAAATACAATTCAGCCATAAAATGGAATGAAATAATGGCAGTAGCAGCAACCTGGATGGAATTGGAGACCATTATTCTGAGTGAAGTAACACCACAGGAATGGAAAACCAAACACTGTATGTTCTCACTCATAAGTGGGAGCTAAGCTACGAGGATGCAAAAGCATAAGAATGTTACAGTGAATTTTGGGGATTCAGGGGAAGGGTGGGAGGGGAGTGAAGGATAAAAGACTACATATTGGGTACAGTGCACTCTGCTAAGGTGATGGATACATCAAAATCTCAGAAATCACCACTAAAAAATTTATCCATGTAACCAAACACCACCTGTCCCACAAAAACCTATTGAAATAAAAAAGAAAAATTTTAAAAAGCAATTAAGAAAAAAGTGGACAAAAGCCATGAATAGACAATTCTCAAAAGAAGATATGCAAATGGCCAAAAACCATAAGAAAAAATGCTCGTCATTGGTAATGATCGGGGACATGCAAATCAAAACCACAATGGCATACCACATTACTCCTGCAAGAATGCCCATAATCCAAAAATAGAAAAATAATAGATGTTGTTGGGAATGTGGTGGAAAGGGAATGTTTTACGCTGCTGGATAGAATGTAAATTAGTACAACTTCTACGAAAAACAGTATGGATATTTCTTAAAGAGGTAAAAGTAGTTCTACTATTCAATCTAGAAATCCCACTACTGGGTATCTACCCAAAGGAAAAGAGGTCATTATACGAAGAAGACATTTGTACATGTATGTCTATAGCAGCATAGTTCATCATTGTAACAATGTGGAACCAAACTAAATGCCCATAAACTAATATGTAGATAAAGAAAATGTGGTATATATACACCATGGAATACTACTCAGTCATAAAAAGGAACAAAATCATGTATCTTACAGCAACTTGGATGGAGTTGAAAGCTGTTATTCTAGATGAAGTAACAGGAGTGAAAATCTAAAACCGTATGTTCTCACTTTTAAATTGGAGCTAAGCTATCAGAACACAAAGGCATAAGAATGATATAATGGACTTTAGAGACCCAGAAGGAGGAGGGTAGGAGTGGGCCTATGGAAAAAAACTACCTGTTAGGTACAATGTACACTTCTTGGTGATGGGTGCACTAAAATCTCAGAATTCACCACTCCATAATTCATTCATGCAACAACAAAAAAACACTTGTACCCCAAAAGCTATTAAAATTCAAATATTTTAAAATTTAAAAATAAAAAATAAGTTATTTCAAGGTCCAGTCAGATTTAAGGCAAGAATTAACATTTAGTTAGATTGGATCCTCCTATTTATTATTATTTCTATTCATAATATATTCATAACATTATTCCTGTTTTATAAAAGAGAAAACAGAATGATGTATTGATAAATAAGCTGATGTATATAACCTGCCCATAGTCACACAGCTAATGAATATTTGAAACAGTATTTAAACTTAGATTTGTCTGATTTCAAAACCACTTTCTTCATACTATTCCACACACTCTCACCTTAACATTGGCAATAGCTCAGGAAGGTAAAAAGTAAAACAATAATATGGATAGCTAACATCTTGAAAGCTGTGTGCCAGGTAGTGAACTAAGCACTTCCCATGTATTATTTCAACTTAACTAATTTTAAAGTTTTAGAAACCAAGAAACAGAGGGCTTAAGTAATATGTTCAAGGTCTCATAGTAAGTGAGCAACCAGGATTTGAACTTAGGCTGTGTGATTCCAGAGTCTACTTTTTAAAGCTTTATGACATATTCAAACAGAGAGTATCATAAATATGTTAGCTCGATTTTGGTATTCAAAGTCAGGATGCCCCTAGACCTTCATTCAACTAGGATGTAAATGCCCATTTAGGAAGTTGTGTTCATACTTTAAATTTATTGTATTGGTTTTGCTCCTAACACTCCACAAGAAGATACTCCAATACCCAGCAAAGCGGAGTAGAGAGGGTTTTATTCATGGATAATGCCATTTGGCAAAAGGATATCTCCTGCAGCATCCAGTGCCTGTTTTGAAGGGGCAACATCTGGCTCAGAGCCCAAGGTAATATTCTGGACTCAATTATGTAAATTTATGCCACACGGCCCTAGATTAACTCACCAACATCATCTGAACTGGTTCATTTTATGTATTATTCCCTAGCATGGCCTTTGTTGTCTCACAGAGCTCCTACATAACTAACCAACTCCATATTCTTTCCTCTCTTTGATTCTTCAAGGGAAAAATCCCACAGCAGTAAGTTGCGTATATTTGTTCCCAAGCTTGTGATATGCCTGAAGGATTTCAAGTACTGTTCAGTTCTCTAGAAATCCAATTCACATACATAAAAATAAGATACAAAAGATCGGATCCCTTGATATATTAATTGAGTAGTGATTTTACCTCTAATTACGCTTGCTGTAGAAAGGTCAGGGTTTGAAATGGTACAATAGATTGACCACTCCTCCACTCATACACTACTCATTTATAAGGTTTGTGTCAGAGAGGGAAAAAAGGCCTGATAGCTGTGTTCTCAGTTTCCTACATTCCATCTGACCTTGCCACTAAGGAATTATTCCTCAGGGGATACACCTGTATCTGAGGCATGTCTAAATCAGGCACAAGGTGATGAGGCAAAGCCCCTGCTCTGGTCAGTAGCTCTCTATATGCAGGAGTGGATAAACTATGGCTTTTGGGACAAAACCAGCCTGCTGTTTGTTTTTGTAAATAACATTTTATTGCAACACAGCCACACCTATCACTTTATGTATTAACTGTAGCTGCTTTTCCATGCAACAGCAGAATTTAGTGGCTTAACTAAGAATGCATATCCTGAAAAATTGAACATGTTTACTATCTGGCTATTCACACACACACACACAAAAAAACGTCAATTCCTGGTCTACAGCAATAACTGTCTTGGAGTCTACAAATGAACACACATTAACCAATATAAACAAATGTTCATCAGGTGCCTTCTATTCCCCTCCACCCTCCTGTTGCTCTCTCTCCATCTTTACTGAAGCACCCAAAAAGAAGATGCCCCATAAAATGTAATGTGGAGTTTTTTATCTACAACCATCTGATTTTTGACAAACCTGACAAAAACAAGCAATGGGGAAAGGATTCTCTATTTAATAAAGGGTGTTGGGAAAACTGGCTAGATATATGCAGAAAACTGAAACTAGACCCCTCCCTTGCACCTTATACAAAAATTAACTCAAGATGGATTAAAGACTTAAACGTAAGACCTAAAACCATAAAAACCCTAGAAGAAAACCTAGGCAATACCATTCAGGACATAGGCATGGGCAAAGACTTCATGACCAAAACACCAAAAGCAATGGCAACAAAAGCCAAAATCGACAAATGGGATCTAATTAAACTAAAGAGCTTCTGCACAGCAAAAGAAACTATCATCAGAGTGAACAGGCAACCTACAGAATGGGAGAAAATTTTTGCAATCTATCCACCTGACAAAGGGCTAATATCCAGAATCTACAAAGAACCTAAACAAATTTACAAGAAAAAAAAAAACCCCATCAAAAAGTGGGTGAAGAATATAAACAGACACTCCTCAAAAGAAGACATTTATGCTGCCAACAAATATATGCAAAAAAGCTCATCATCACTGGTCATTAAAGAAATGCAAATCAAAACCACAATGAGATAGCATCCCATGCCAGTTAGAATGGCGATCATTAAAAAGTCAGGAAACAACAGATGCTGGAGAGGAAACGGAGAGATAGAAACACTTTTACACTGTTTGTGGGAGTGTAAATTAGTTCAACCATTGTGGAAGACAGTGTGGCGATTCCTCAAGGATCTAGAACCAGAACTACCATTTGACCCAGCCATCCCATTACTGGGTATATACCCAAAGGATTATAAATCATTCTACTATAAAGATACATGCACACGTATGTTTATTGTGGTACTATTCACAATAGCAAAGACTTGGAACCAAACCAAATGCCCATGAATGATAGACTGGATAAAGAAAATATGGCACATATACACCATGGAATACTGTGCAGCCATAAAAAAGGATGAGTTCATGTCCTTTGCAGGGACAGGGATGAAGCTGGAAACCCTCATTCTCAGCAAACTAATACAAGAACAGAAAACCAAACACCACACGTTCTCACTCATAAGTGGGAGCTGAACAGTGAGAGCATATGGACACAGGGAGGGGAACATCACACACCTGGGCCTCTTCGGGAGTGGGAGGCTAGGGGAGAGATAACATTAGGAGAAATACCTAATGTAGGTGACGGGTTGATGGGTGCAGCAAACCACCATGGCACGTGTATACCTCTGAAACAAACCTGCACGTTCTGCACATGTACCCCAGAACTTAAAGTATAATTTTAAAAAATTGTTAAGTGGAGTTTTTAAGGGAACATGTGATCTCAATAAGTGGAAGAAAGAATGAAATGCTAGAAAAACTTCAGAATATTGAGCACTTAGTAGGGCTGAATTGAAAGGAGGAAAAACTTAGGAGGTTTCAAGTAGCATAAGGGTAATTAGGATATTGGGAGAGAGGATTATTTGGAGCATGACAGGCTTCTAGTGCCTATTTTTAAGTTTTACTAGAAACTTCTTGACTCATACACAGCATATATGAAGTTTAAAAAACCTCTTATTTGGACCATGCATTTCTTCATGCATGCATTCATTTATTCAATATAGTTTTGAGCCAGGCACTAGGTTGGGTGCTGAGAATACAACAGTGAATAATCAGTGCTGTCACTGTTTTAATGCTGGCTACAGATTAGTAGGAAAAACAGGAAATAGAAGAGTAGTCACAAAACTATATAATTCTGATTAGCACCACACAGGAAAATAAAGGATAGTCTAAGAGTGTATAATAAGAAATACTGATCAAGATTGGGAGCTTAAGGGTGGGTTATCAATAAAAACAATATTGATTAAAAACATTTAAGCTAAGACCTGAAGGGCGGATAGCAGTTTGTATGAATATCACTTTCTCCAATCCCTATTCTTGCTTGGTTAGAATAAGACTACTATAAGTAGGAATTTGGCATCTTCAAGGATCTGAAAGAATCCACAATAAATTATCCACAATAAATTAGAAAAATGACAAAATAGTAGCTGGGCTTGCAGGAGAAAGCCACCAGGACTGACAGTCCAAGACAGAAAAAAGAAGAGAGAGAGACCAAAGAGCTTTCAATAAGCTTGCCTTGTTTTTTTCTACACATTTATTTTGTTTTTTGGATAAAACACAGTCCTTGAGAAGGAGAGTGTAGGAATGGAGAGATAAACTGGAAATATTCTCCCCTAGACTCCTCTCCGTAACTCCCTTCCTCAATCAAAGAGAAACAAAATCCCCTTTATATGAACTCATAGGCGCAAGAAAGTTGAAAAAGAGTCCTCCTCCTAGGTAATTATAAAGATGTACTTTGTTGATGAGGCAGCAGAGTAGAAGTTAAACTTATATCTCTAGTTAAATTGTTAGGGCTTGAATCCTGGCCTTGATAATTACTCTGTAACACTGAGCAAGTCATTTAATCTCTCTGTGTGTCAATTTGCTTAAACACAAAATGATAATTACAGGAAAGGATTTGGGAACATGATGACAACAGCAGCACAGGTTTTGAATCTCTAAATTCTCAGAAATAAACATAACAGCTAGATATCAAATTTAAAACTCATGCGTAACACTTGCAACAAAGTAGGTAACAAGATATTACCACAATCTCAAAATACAAGCATATGAGCATGATTGATACCAACATGGTAAGAACAGCATGATATCAAGAATTGTGCAGAATAAAGCAAAAGGAAACAACAGGGCATTTGATTAACCTAAGAACACACAGAAAAAAAATAAAAAACGTTCACTAGAAATACAGCTGACTTGAACTGAGAATAGCAGCTGAAACTGGTTGGGAATAGAAGAAAGTAGATAAAGATATGATATAGATGATGTTAAGTAAAAACGATGTAGCCCTGAATTGGAATTGAAAGTATGCATATGAACTCATGAGGTATTATCTCTGTCTAGCTACATATCTAACTATCTCCTCCAGCTCTATCCATGGAAAACACTAGAAACATTGAACAAGAAGCAATAAGCACTCTAACATTCACATTGTGGACTTGAAACACCATGTTCCATCAAAAGAAAAGCATTTTAAATAATTGGCTGATTCCAGGTCAGGCACATATTATCATAAAATAGTGAGTATGCTACCAAGAACTATTAGGGTCATGTTAAAAGAACTCACAGACTAATTTGAAGCCAAATTTATTAAAGAAGTACGGGAAAGTGAGCCTCAAAAAGGATTACAGTAGGGGCATTATGACAGCAAAATGTCATTATTGGCAGCTCCAAGCTCTCGTTCCCCCACAGAAAAATATTTTTGAAAAATTTAAAAAGTAGAATTTATCAGATCTAACCTTGTCAGAACTCTGGAAAACAGTCAAAGATTTAGAACAACTAAGAAAACAGTGAATCAAGAAAAGGGCAATTTCATAACACAAAACTTTGTGGCATTTTTAGTAGCCCTTGGCATGCTCTCTTTAGTATGGTAATAATCTTGAAGAAGGAAGCCTGCATTCCCAGTGTGCGAGACTGATTTCAGGATATAAAGGGAGCAGAACAGACTTCATTCACAAGTTATTGTATATGCCTGTTCTACCCTTCCTGGAGAATACTTGAGGAATAGACACAAGATAATCATACCTGTTTCCCTTAACTTAGAGGTCAGGCTGAAAAAATGACAGGCTTTGCAAAAAACATTCTGCAAGCTGGAATATCCGGAGAAATCTGGAGCAAAATATTATGGAAAAAACATACAATAGTCCACCTAAGTATATTCCACCCAAAAGAGGAGAGACTTTTGGGGAATCAGTACATTTAAAAGGACCTGTGTAATCAGAAGAATCAATATCATTAAAAAGACCATATTGCCCCCCAAAAATCTATAGATTCAATGTGATTTCTATCAAAATAACAACAACATTTTTCAAAGAATTAGGAAAACAATTCTGAAATTTATATGGAATCAAAAAAGAGCTCGAATAGCGAAAACAATCCTAAGCACAAAGAACAAAGCTGAAGGCATCGCATTACCTGACTTCAAATTATACTATAAGGCTATAGTAACCAAAATTATGTGGCACTGATATAAAAATGGACACATAAATCTATGGAACAGAATAGACAACCCAGAAATAAAGCCACATACCTACAGCTAACTGATATTTGACAAAGTCTACAAAAACATACACTGAGGAAAAGACACCCCATTCAACAAATGATGCCAGGAAAATTGGATTGACACATTCAGAAAAATGAAACTGGACCCCCTATCTTTTACCATATACAAAAATGAAACAAAACAAAAATAGGCAAATGTAACTTAATTAAACTAAAAAGCTTCTGCACAGCAAAGGAAATCATCAACAGAGTGAACAGACAAGCTGCAGAATTAGAGAAAATATTTGCAAACCATGCACCCATCAAAGCACTAATACCCAGAATCTACAGGGAACTCAAAATATCTCAACAACAACAACAAAAACATCCAAGGAACCCCATTAAAAAGTGGGCAAAGGACATGAACAGACATTTTTCATAAGAAGAAATACAAATGGCCAAGAAGTATATGAAATAGTGCTCAACATCACTATTCATCAGAGAAGTGTACATTAAAACCACAATGAAATACCACCTTCTACCATTCAGAATGACTATTATTGAAAACCCCAAAAATAACAGATGTTGGTGAGGATGCAGAGGAAAGGGAACCTTTATACTCTATTGTTGGGAATGTAAATTAGTATAAACTCTATGGAAAACAGTATGGAAATTTCTCAAAGAACTAAAAATTGAACTACCATTTGATCTCACTACCAAAAAGACCCACTTCTCTTTGTCTTTGTAGATTTGCTTTGTACAGAAGCACTCCTTCCAAACAATAATCCCACTACTGGATATCTACTCAAAAGAAAAAGAATCATTATATATTAAATATATGCACTGTTGTATGTTTATTGCAGCACTATTCATGATAGTAAAAATATAGAACCGATCTAAGTAATCATTAATTAATGATTGGATAAAGAAAAAAAATATATATATATATATAAAATGAAATACTATTCAACCATAAAAAAGAGTGATATGTCTTTTGCAGCAACATGGATGGAACTAAAGGTCATTATTTTATGTGAAATAACTCAGGAACAGAAAGGCAAATACTGCATGTTCTCATTTATGAGTGGGAGCTAAATAATGTGTATACACATGTATAGAAAGTGGAATAATAGACATGGGAGACTTGGAAGAGTGGGAGGATGGGAAGAAAATGAGGGTTGATAAGTTACTTAATGGATACAATGTACACTAGTTGGATAATGGTTATAGTAAAAGCCCAGACTTCACCATTAGGGAATATATCCATGTAACTAAACCACTCTTGTCTCCACTAAATCTATAAAGAAAAATTTAAAATTAAAAAACATATATATAAAAGACCCATATATACAGGGAAATTTAGAAAGCCACATGCATGCAGAGAAAAGACCTGAGATGATGCTATGCTATCAACTAAGACTGATCCTTAAGGTCTGTTCAATCATGGTTAAATATAGAAGAAGTGCTTTTGTACAAAGCAAATCTACAAAGACTAATAGAAGTGAGTCTTTTTAGTCTGTTTCTTGTTCTTTGGGTCTTTTTAGCTCTTGACATTCAAGGAACTATCTGTCAAATATTAAGGAAACACATACATAAGGAAGTAACTTACACATAGCAATGAATATAGAATTTACAAAATAGTTTGGGAAAGTCACCAAACAAAAGGACTACTAGCCTTCTACAACAACAAAACAAAACAGTAAACCCTGGGGAAGGGGGATAATCTGATTTCCAGAGTTACCACATTGTAATATTCAAATGTTCAGCATTTAACCCCCACCCCTGCCCCCCCCCAAAAAAAACCAAAGGTATACAAACAGACAGCGAAGTATGACCTATTTAAAGAAGTAAAATAAAGAAACTATACCTGAGGAAGTCTAGACATTGAACTTACTAGAAAATTGCTTTAAAACAACTGTCTTAAATATATTCAAAGAGCTAAAGGAAACATAGGCAAAGAACTAAAGAAAACAGGGGAAACAATATATAAACAAAGTGAAAATATAATAAAGGGATAGAAATTATGAAAAAAAACAAATTCTGGAGCTGAAAATTGTAAAAACTAAAATAAAAAATTCATGAGAATTGTTCGACAGCAAACCGGAGCAGACAGAAGAAAGAATAAGTGAACGTGGAGATAGTACAATTAAAATTATTGACTCCAAGGAGAAAGATAAAAGAACAAAGTAATGTGAACCAAGCTTAAAGAGTCCTGTGGAACACCATCAAGTGGGGCAACATATACAGTTTAGAAGTTCCAGAAGGAGAAGAGAGAAAGACAGGAAGAAATAATATTATGAATAAATAACGGCTAAAAACTCCCCAAATTTCATGAAAGACATGAATCTATAAAGCTAAGGTAAATAAACTTCAAGTAGCATGAACTCAAATAGACCCACATTACCATATTATAATCAAACTGGTGAAAGACAGAGATAAACAGAGAATCATAAATACAGCAGGAGAGAAGTGAAACATCACATACAAGGGATTACCAACATGATAAGGACCATATTTCTCATGTAAAACTGTGGAAGCCCCAAAAAACAGCTGTCAACCAAGAATTCTATAACTGTCAAAACTATCCTTCAAAAACAAAAGAGAAATGAAGACTTTCCCTGATTTTAAAATCTCGAAGTAACTTCATACCACTAGAAAGACTCTAAAAGAAATGCTAAAGGGATTCCTTCAGCAGAATACACTACAACTCAACAGCAACAACAAAAACAAATCTCTGTTTAAAAATGGGCAAATTATTTAATAGACATTTCTCCAAAGAAGATATTTGACTGGCCAATAAGGACATGAAAAGATGCCCAAGAACACTAATTATTAATAAAATGCAAATCAAAACCAAAATGTAATACAAGTTCACACCCATTAGAGAGGTTATTACCCAAAACAAAATAGAAAATGACAAATATTGACAGGATGTGGAAAAACTGAAACTCTTGTTGGTGGGAATGTGAAATTGTGCAGCTACTGTGGGAAACATTATGGTGGTTCCTCAAAAAATTAAGCATAGAATTATCTTATGATCCAGTGACTCTACATTTAGGTATATATACAAAAGATTTAAAAGCAGGAACTTGAACAAATATTTATACACCAATGTTCATAGCAGCATTATTCACAATAGCCAAAATCTGGAAACAGCCTGAATGTCTATTGATGAATGAACAGATTTTTTAAATGTGATATATATGCACAATATAATATTATTTTGTCTAAAAAATAAATTATAATATACACTACAATATGGGTAAATCTTCAACACATTATGTTAAATGAAATTAGGCAGGCACAAAAGACAAATATTGTATAATTCCACTTATACAAGTTTCCTAGAATATTCAATTCACAGAGGCACAAAGGAGAATAGTGGTTACCAGCAATTGTTGGTAGTGGGGAATAGAGAATTATTTAATGGGTACAGATTTTTAGTTTGGGGTAAATGACAGTTCTGGAGATGGATAGTGGTGACAGTCGCACAACACTGTGAATGTTCTTAATATCACCAAATTGTACACTTGAAAACAGTTAAAATGGTAGATTTTATATGTATTCTACCAGAATAAAAATTTAAAGATAAATAGATACATAGACAGATAGATAATAGACACATAGATAGATAGATAGATAGATAGATAGATAGATAGATAAACAGACAACAAAAGATAAATAAGAGGGTATGATAGAAATGACAAGCCAAGGGTCAGAAAGTTCAAGCCCACATTTGAGAACATTCAGGAAAGCACTTTAAAATGATGTATATGTAACCAAGTTTATACCCTATTCTTTCCTACTTTCTTATTAAATTATCTATGAATATATAGAAAAAGTAAAAAAAAATTCATAATAATGAAAAAACACTGAAAATGAATATCAGAATTTGGAAGGAAGGTCTACTAAATAAAAGATCCAAGGAGTTGAACAAAGGTTAACAACCAGTGGCTGAAACATGGGTTTCTACTTGAAACAGCAAACTCGGGCTTAAAGTTGATAAAGTGCTTTGAGTCAGGCAATAGGCACTGAAACAAATATCCAAGGTCAGTTAGGATATTTATATCTAGTCCTCTACTACTCAAGTACCAATCTTGAGTAAGGCAAAATGTGATGCACAGGCCACACACCTAGTACCTCTCCTTGGCAGTATGGTTTTCACAACTATAATGATGTACATCAAATAAGAAATGTGAAGAGCACAGGTAGTAGTGAAGACTTGTACATACAATTTTTCATTTTTATGTTTGTGTTTTTCCTATCCCAGTGTCAGAAAATAAGTGGTAGAAAATTGCAGAGCTGCACAATGTAAATGTATCTGTTACTTCAGAAGTTGAGTTAGGAAACAACCACACAAATCTTTCTCCCAGCTTAAAGTCCAAGGATAGGGATGCCATGTTTTTTTCTTTCGTGTGCATTAGCTTGTTTATTTCAACTACTTTAAAAATGAGAAAATATTGTGAAATGGTTCTATGAAGTGGTATACCTATCTCTCAATTGTAATAACTGCTTCTGAGCCATGTATTTTCTCTTTTAGAAGAGAGTTTAAGTTTTATTTATTGGTATTTATGATTCAGACTATCTGGCAGTCTTCTCCCAGTGGCCACTAAGTAGGTCCAAGGAAAGAAAAGAGAAAACATTTACAAGGAGCCCATGGAAAAGTGCTAAAGATTCTCTATGCTTTGATTCTTCAATACAATTTTAAAAAGAAACAGTCTTTTAGGCTCAAGCTTATGGCATCACAGAGAAAATATTTAATGAGTCAGGCATGGTGGCATGTACCTGTAGTGCTGGCTACTTAGGAAATTGAGGCAGAAGGATCACCTGAGCCCAGGAGTTTGAGGCGGTAGTGTCCTATGATTGTGCTTGTGAATAGCCACTGCACTCCAGCCTGGTCGACATACTGAGACCCTGTCTCTTTAAAATAATGTTTAAGTATAATTTAAAAAAAACAGAGAAACAGAAAGATATAGGTAACAAAAACAATACAAGGAGATGCAAATGTGCCAATGGTTAAAAAGAACAGAAATCCAAAAAAAAAACAAAAACTGACATAAATGTGTGATATGAAGAAAATCTATTATTGTGTCTTTACCCTGCATTCTTCAAAATTAAGAATGAGTATAAAACAAAACAAAGTATAAATCAGTAAATAAGCATGGAAAATGGAAATTGAAACTATAAAATTTAGGTGTCCTAAAGAGGGAACAAAACCATTTGAAATGAATAACTAAATATCAGAAATGAAATTCTCTGGATCTAAGGAAACAATGCTTAAGAATAGGAAGAAAAATGTCAACTTTTGTTCTGGATAAATTAATAGAAAAATAGGCCTGTATGTAGACATAAACTAGTAAAATTTTGGATTTAAATGTACATAAAACATCCTAATATATTCAAGCAAATAAAATTGGGTTACTCTTCCAGATATACCAACCTGATTTTTACTCCTTTCTTAAAACAATGGCATAAGAAGATACATATTTTAACAAAAAAGTGTATTTTCAAACCATTACCCTTGACCATTCTATGTTGTTGCCCCAAAACAGAACACATTAACCAAAGTATGCACAAATCTGCTGTGGAAATTGGGAAAATATGCTTTATAGATGCCACAAATAACAAGAAATTTATCTTTGAAATAAGTAAAGTTGGCCTTACCAAAAAATTTGAGCTTTCATATACTCAAACCTTTGCCCTGAAAAAACAGTGTGGGATCACAAGAATTATTCTGATCTTGGAAAAACCACTAATAACTCCAGTAATAAGAAGATGTGAGTTTGGGTATTTTATAAGTTGGAGAACATGTTGCTGGGACATTTTTAGCCTCACACAACCTTATTAGAAACAGCTACACCAAGAACTTTAAGGACAAATATGGCCACAACAAATATAAATCATTTGCTATCTCCCTAGGATAGCTGTTTCTTGACATAGTAGATAACTTTCCTAACCTGTAGAACTGTTTTTATTTTCTGTTTTGCTATCTCCCTAGGATAGCTGTTTCTTGACATAGTAGATAACTTCCCTAACCTGTAGAACTGTTTTTATTTTCTGTTTTATGTGTTTGCTTTATGACCTTCTTTAACTTTATCCTCACTATTGTATTATGAAAGAATTCCAGTATTCAGAAAAAATTAAAGAATTTTGCAGTACACAATTGTATATCTGCCTAAATTATACAATTACCATTTTACTATTATTTCTTTAATTTTCAAACTTAAGGTATACTTTAAATATAGTAAAATGTATCCTTTTAGGCATTTAGTTATGCCAGCTTTGTCAAACACCTTCAGTTATATAATACCCCCCACAATCAAGAAATAGAACTTTATTTTATCCTTTAAATTCCCCCATACCCATTTCTATTCTATCCCCATCCCCCCACTCTCAGATCCTAGCAATCATTGGTCTGTTTTCTATCTTGAGTGTTACCAAATTTAACAAAGAAAAATACAGGTTTTCGAGAATACTTATACGATTTTAAATAATTTATCTGAAATTCAAATTTAACAGAGTATTCTATATTTTATTCAGCAGCCTTTCTGTACTTATCATTTTGGTGCCCTATTAAAAAAAAATATGCAGCTAAACCCAAACTTCAAATACATTTGTTCCTGTGTTTTCTTCCATAAGATTTATCGTTTTCTATTTTACTATTAGGGCTATAGTCCAATTTTAATTTTGCATAAGGCATGAGATTTATGCTAAGATTCCTTCTTTCTTTTTTGAATGGAAATGTCTAATTGTTTCAGCATATTTTCTTTAAAATATTATTATTTCTCCATTTAATTGCCTTTGCACCTTTGTCAGAAATCAAATGGTCATATCTCTGTGGGTCTAATTCTGATCTCTCTGTTCTGTTCCCTTGATCTTTTTTTTTTTTTTTTAAATCAATGCCACACTGTTTTGATTACTTCAGCTTTAGAGAAAGTTTTGAAATTATGTATTGTTCAAAATGTTTTGGCTATTCTAGTACGTTTGCCTTTTCATATGAATTGTAGGGTTAGTATTTTTTAAATTTTTGAACAGAGATCCTGTAGGGATTTTGATTGACATTAATTTGACTCTATAGATTTATTTGGAGGAGAGTTTACATCTTCATCACAATTAGTCTTTGAGTTAATGAATAAAGTATATCTCCTCATTTATTGGGTCTTTAGAATCATTTTTAATATATCAGCAATAGCATATATAACTAAAATTAGATATATTACCAACTATATAAAATAAAATAATTATTAGAGAATAATATGAACAATTGTACACCAAAAATTAGGTAGACTAGATGAAATAGAAAACTTAGAAATGAAGAACTTACCTAAACTGACTCAATAGAAAGCAGAAAGACTCAACAGGTCTTTAACAATATATATATTGAATCAGTAATTAAAAACCTATGAAAAATTTAAAAAACAAATAACACAAATTCTTCTCAAACTCTTGCAAAATATAGAGCAGAAACCACTTCCTAACTCATTATATGAGGTTAGCCTTGCCTTGATTCCAAAGCCAGAAAAAGATATCAGAATAAAATAAATTTACAGACAAATATTTCTTATGAAGTTAAATGCAAAAATTCTCAAGAAAATACTAACAAATGGATTCCAACAGCATATTTAAAGGATTATACACCATTACCAAATGGGATTTAACCCAGGAATACAAGGGTAGTTCAACATAAGTAAATCAATCAATGTAATATACTACATTAGTAGAACAAAAGAAAAAAAAATACATGATCTTCTCCTTGGTGCACAAAAGGCATCTGACACAATCCAATATACTATTAAGACAAAAGCACACATAAACTAGGATGTGGGTAGTGATGACGGTTATGCAACATTGTGAATATAATTAATGCCACTGAATTGAATTGTACACATAAAATGATTAAAATTACATAACTTGTCACAACTGAAAATTTAAAACAAACATTACAATGAATTAAAACAATTAAATATGTTAAATCCATGAGTACATATTTATATTCAAACATAAGTGACTTGTTCAACTTTGGAGCTTCACCCTTATTTTATGTTGAAATAGGTAAATATAGGAAAAGATGAAGCATTTATCCTGCCACTTCTATATGAATTTTACCCCTCCATAATGAATTAGGAGATGAAGTGATGCATCTGTTTATAAGTAAACAAGTGATAGTAGAATTAGAACTTTTGCCATTTTCAATCGTAATGAATTACTCGGTCTAGACAGTCTGCATTAGTAGCTGCAACGTCACAAATAGAGAACCAAATATCATGTTCTTTATGATTAAAAAACACAAAACCACCTACGGTTTTACTAAAAATATCAAAACTGAGTCTAACCTGAGCTAGACTTCAGGTCCAGCCTCCAATTTGCAGAAAAGACTAAAGACAGAAAAATGTGCTTAATTACATCATGAGTATACAGTATATTCTTCGGGTTCTCCACCAAATAAGTTTTAATAAAAGCAAAGGTTTAGAGGAAAAACATATTGATTAAATAAAATTTATAAAAATGTTTCATAAAAATTGATAACTAAATAAATATAAGGAAGCTGCTACTATAAAAGTAAGATAGGTGTTATTTTAGAGGGAGAGGGGAGAAGTTTTTGAATGGACAGCAAAATTGGAAGGATTTATGGGGTTGGTGGTATGATTCTGTTTCCTAACTTGGGTTGGGTACACAGAAGTTTGACTTATAATAAGTCACTATACTATATATACCTTCAGTGCATTTTCATAATTCATTTCATTTTGCAATAACATATTATAAATAAATTATTTACAGAGAGATGTATTCACAACATTTTTGAAGTGGCAATATTAATGGTACTACCTTAAGGGAGGAAGTTGTAAGAGTTAAGTGAGAGTATATATAAAGCACTTTGATATGACTGGCATGTTTAGAATTCTATTATTATTATGGCACACCTTATTTATTATTCCAAAACTAATAGTTAAGTCTATATATAGTTATATTACCAATTTAAATACATTTGCTACCTCATAATTAGCACAACCATAGAGGTAATATATTCATCCTTATATTAAGCTATAAAATATACACTGTATATAAATATATAATGTATATACTGTATATGTACTCCATATAAAATAACAGTACATATTTTGCCCATATTTGGGCAAAAGCTAGGGACATGACTAGCTTTTGCCCAAATATGGGCAAAATATGTACTGTTAAAGTACAGTCATATGCCACTTAATGATGGGGATATGTTCTGAGATATCTGTCCTCAGGCAATTTGGTTGTTGTGCAAACATCATAGAGTATATTTTACAACCTAGATGGTATAGTCTACTCTACACCTAGGCTATATAATATAGCCAATTGCTCCTAGGCTAAAAAAGAGTACAACATGTTACTGTTCTGAATGTGGTAGGCAATTATAATGAAATAGTAAGTGTTTGTGTATTTAAAAACATCTAAACATAGAAAAGGTACAGCAAAAATATGCAATAAAAGATTTTTAAAAGTACACCTGTATAGAGCACTTACTGTGTAATAGGGCTTGCAAGATTGGTAGCTGCTCTAGGTAAGTTGTTGAGTGGTTAGTGACTTTGTGAAGGCCTGCACTGTACACTTAGGCTACACTAAATCTATAAAAGAATATTTTTCTTCCTTCAATCTTAGGTTAATTGTAACTTTTTTCCTTTATAAACATTTTTTTGAGACAAGGTTTTACTCTGTCATCCAGGCTGGAGTGCAGTAGTGTGATCGTGGCTTACAGCAGCCTCTACTTCCCAGGTCAAGTGATCCTCTCACCTCAACCACAGGAGTAGCTGGAACTACAGTCCCAAACCACCATGACCAGCTAATTTTTAATTTTTTTGTAGAGACAAGGTTTCACTATGTTTCCCAGGCTGGTCTCGAACTCCTGAACTCAAGCCATTCGCCTGCCTCAGCCTCCCAAAGTGCTGGGATAAGAGATGTGAGCCACTGTGCCCAGCCTATAAACTTTTTAACTCTTTTATATTAACAATTAACTAAAATACAAGCACATTATACACCTGTACAAAATACATTCTTTCATTAATCTTATTTTATAAGCTTTTTCTATTTTTAGTTTTTTTTTTCAACTTCCTAAAAGTTTTGTTAAAAAGTAAGACATAAACACACATTAGCCAAGCCCTACACAGAGTCAGGATCGTCAGTATTATTGTCTTCCACCGCCACATCTTGTCCCACTGGAAAGTCTTCAAGGGCCATAACACACATGGAGCTGTCATCTCCTATGACAGCAATGTCTTCTTCTGGAATAACTCCTGAGGACCTGCCTGAGGCTGTTTTGCAGTTAACTTTTTTTTTAAAATAAGTAGAAGGAGTACACTCTAAAATAATGTTTAAAATTATAGTAAATGCAGGCTGGGCACTGTGGCTCATGCCTGTAATCCCAGCACTTTAGGAGGCCAAGGCAGGCAGATCGTTTGAGGTCAGGAGTTCGAGACTAGCCTAGGCAACATGGAAAAACCCCATCTCTACTAAAAGTGCAAAAATTAGCTGGGCATGGTAGCTAATACCTGTAGTCCCAACTACTCAGGAGGCTGAGACAGGAGAATCATTTGAACCTGGAAAGTGAACAGGTTCAAACTTTTCAGTGAGCAGAGATTGAACCACTGCACTCTAGCCTGGGCGACAGAGCAAGACTGTCTCAAAAAAAAAAAATATAGTAAATACATAAACCAGTAACATTATTTATCATCATTATCAAGTATTAATATTATGTACTATACATACTTGTATAATATGTGTTCTATTTTTATACAACTGGCAGCATAGTAGGTTTGTTTACACCGTCATCACCACCTGTGAGTAATGCATTGTGCTACAACTTTAGGACAACTATGACTGACATCACTAGGCAATAAGAATTTTTAAGCCCCATCATAATCCTATGGGATCACTGTGATATATGCCATCTGTCATTGACTGATGCCTCATTATGCAGCACATGTCTGTATCTGTTTTGCGATAATAATGGTGAGTTAGGACAGCAATGCAAGATGGCAGCCACCACGGGCTCAGAATGTTTATGAAAACCAAATATACAGCCTTAAAATAAAATATGGATCTAAATCATTCCCTTCTGTAAAATTTGTAACAAAATTTAATATGAATGGAGTCAATAGTTCTTTTTTTTTAATTTCAATAGGTTTTCACAAAACAGGTGATGTTTGGTTACATGAATAAGTTCTTTAGTGGTGATTCCTGAGATTTTGGTGCACCCATCACCTGGGCAATGTACACTGTACCCAGTATGTAATCTTTTATCCCTCACCTCACTCCCACCCTTTTCTCAAAGTCCCCAAATTCCATTGTATTATTCTTTTGCCTTTGATCGTCATAGCTTAGCTCCCACTTATGAGTGACAACATACAGTGTTTGATTTTCCATTCGTGAGTCACTTCACTTAGAATAATGGTCTCCAATTCCATCGAGATTGCTGCAAATGCTATTATTTTGTTCTTTTCATGATTGAGTTTTATATATATATATATCTCACAATCAATAGTTCTAATGGAGTAGTGGACCCAAGAGCCATATCAATGCTATCAAAATGGCAAAATTCATGTTGTATTAAAGTTTTCCTGCAAGAGCTTTGGCACCTAATGATGTCTAAAGAAAATATGAAACTCCCTCAGCCAACTGAAGGTCAGTGTTACAGCAATTAATCAAAAATAAAAGAACACAGACCTTCCTCCTTCCCCTCACCTTTCAATTAAGGAAGTCTTCATTTTCCACAGTAGTAAATTTTCTAGATACTTCTTGCAGATCTCAAAGTACTGGAAAGGGAATTCCTATTCAAAGGAAATTTACCTTAAGATACTGTAAGTGACACTAAATTTTTGTCCATTTCAAATACATAAGTTGTGCTATAACAAATCATCTTGTCAAGTGTAACCACTGTCCACGTAGTTGAACTTCTGGAATGAATACAATATATTTAAATTGTTCCCATCATAACTAGTGGGACACATCTAACTCAACTGTGAAAAGACATATTACACAATCATGTTGTTGCTAATTACATGGCCTGAGATCTCTGCCTTTTCTTGCTAGCCCTCACCCCTGCTTCTCACCTTCCCTGCAATAGCCCTCTAGCCTGGGGCCTTGTTAGATTAGATTAGATGTGAAGGTTTCAGGTCACAGCCTGTGGGACTAATGGTGGGTGTGTGGGGTGCTTTAGATGCATCCCTGCTTTCTTCCTTTAAGTCTTAAATGATGCCCCCTCCAAGCTGTATGTCCTGTCCCTACATTCCTTCACTTCCACTCTTGGCCAAAGCATAGATTGTAACCCCTCTGATCCCCTCTGAGATTGGCCTTCAATGAGTAATTTAGCACTCTCCCCATATCTTTTCTTCCCCACCTTTATGGAGAGGCGCTGCTTTTTTCTCCCTCTTCCTCAAGTTCCTTTTTGTACCATCACTACACAATGCTTTCCATGACACTTCCTTGCTTTGACCAGAAGCCATCAGGTAAGGTTGAAAAGACTCTCTAACTGCTCTGGTTACATTTTGGAACTGCATTTATTCACTCTCCATCAGCCTAAGAAATGCATATTGAGTCCTCAGCTCTACCACTCTCTGCTGTCATCATCAGCTGATGGGTTTTTTTGGCTCAGGTTTTGATAAGGTGAAAATAACAGTCACCAAGTTTATTCAGAACTCTCAGCTGTCAGAGTACTTGGTGGTTAAACTTGGAAAAAGGCCACATGAAGATATGTGTAAGCACACATGATCCCTCTGAATTATTTTCTTTTTCTGTAATTGCTTTTGCTTCTAAAAATTGGATAAGTTTTAAACAGGACTTTCTTTTGGTCATCCTTGCAGTCCATTGTGGCCTAGTCTGGAATCTGACAACTGGAACAAAAAGAAGTTTAAATCTGGCACATACTTTGGTTTTGGTGCTGCTGCTTCATGAGATCCTCAGCAGGGGTTTAACAAATAACTTGGTGTGCACAGCAGATCATTGTTGGTGGGCTTGACTTCCCGGCAAATTGTTGTATTACTCCACTTTCTGTTTAGGACTACTAAATGCTGAAATATGGACGAGTACAGAAATAGAAGTAATTCATTGTGTAAAAAATAAATAAATAGTGGTGACTTGGAAAATTAATTCAATTTTAATTATAAAGCAAGTGACACTGAGCAAGGTACTTTGCCATTTACAAACTGTGTAAAATTTTGTGTGCAAGACATAACTATTCTGTTAAGCCACTGAAATTTGGGGGACATATAGCAGAATTGTCTTAACTAAGACATGTGAGCAAGTTATTTAACATCTTTGTATGTCAGTTTACTCCTATAAAATGGTTAATAATCTTTACCTCATAGGGCTATTTTAAAAATTAAAATAATCTGTTCAAGATTATTGAACAATGCCTAGCACCTAAGCCTCTCACTGTTATTAATGACCTTCTGGCTGTTTTTGTCAGAATTGGCTCAAGGACTGGGCACTTCTAATACTGTTATTGGTGGAAAATTCTCAGAACTGCAGCTGATTGGGATTGGAGCAGACAAAGACTGGCACACCTGGGTTTTGATCACCTTATTATGTTGCTTAATTTTTCTCTGTGGTGATCGCACATTCAAAAACACCTCAACCCTTTTCCTTTCCTGCTCTACTCCTTAATTATGTGTGCTGCTCAGCAATTTACAGGTTTTTTTTTTTTTTCCAATTAACCACAGGAGTCCTGTCATGTGCAAAGTAGATCCTTCCAGAAGCAATTCAGAAGTTAATAATTCCAATAATATTAACCTGTGAGAATGCACTGTTTGACTGAGGCTGTGTGGCTATTCCCTTAAATGTCACTTGCTGCTTGCAATATGCTGGGAAGGATGCTTTGTTATAACTTGGCCTGCTTTCTGTGTTTTCTTTGTGGTCTCGAAGGTGAAATAGGTCATACTCTCAAAGTAATTAATTATGGCTAAAATGAAGAATTGTATTTTTGTAGACTGAACTCCTAGAAAATGGAAATATGAGGACATTGTCCTCTCTGGATGAATTTGCTTATATTTAAAATTTTTTAAACTGTGTATCCCTGAAAAAAATAAATTGAGTTTCACAGCTATGAACTGGAGAGTCACGTGGCTTTTCCATTTTGAAAACAAACAAAGGTTAAGAGGAGTGCCAAGAAGTAAATACTCCAAATTCTATTACCATGCGATTTCAAAGGGCATGACTAAGGTTCACCTTAACATCCATCTACAGTTGAGGAGGCTTTTATATAGGTTAGTGTTCCAGGGGTTCAAAATGTGACTTTCAAAATAGTCCCTGTCCTAGCTAGGCATGGTGGCATGTGCCTGTAATCCCAGCTACTCGGGAGGCTGAGGTGGAGGATTACTCAAGCTTAGGAGTTCACGACCAGCCTGGGAAACATAGTAAGACCCCATATCAACAACAAAAAAATAATAATAATTTGCCCTTCCTGTTGTAAATTGCAAGAAGCACAGGTAGCAGATATCAGAGGAGGGTTCTAATACAGTCTTCTCCTCCATTACTAGCTGTGTACTCTTGAACAGGTCACTCATAATTCTCAGTATAAAACAATTCCACAGACATGTATTGAACCCCAACTGTGCCAGACATTATGTCAGGTGTTGTTAAAGTGACAAAGATAAATTAGACATGGTCCACTTCTTTCTTCTATTACACAAGTAAGGAAATGGAAGCCATTGGACTACATGATTTCCAAATTCCTTCTCAATCCAGAATATCTTTGGTTCAACCAAGCCCTATGATTCATATATATTTCATTATTATACATTTCAAACTGAGTATTTTCAGGTTGCAGAAGTTTGGATGGGTTTTCTTATTTTTCCCAATGATCTGTCACTTCTGAAATTCCAAGGGAAAGGCATCAGATACAGCCTTTTTTCAAATTTGGGCTGCTATAGGCACCTTTCCTTCTCTACAGTATTTCAGCTGAAACATAAGCTCAAACAATGGCTTATCTCAGTCCCAAATCCAAAAGGCCATCTTTTGTCTTAATAAGGTCATTGTAGTTAAGGTGGTTCACTACGTTCTTAAAACCTATGAGACTTTACTAACAAGGACTGCTTGCTAAGGTGACAGTCAGTGATGTGCCGAGTGGAAGAATAGGTTAACCTGCTGTGAAATTCCTTAATTTAGGTGATTAAGTATGCAAAAAAAAAAAAATATGCTACAGCAACCTCAACAGAAAAATAGAGGAGAGAACATTTTCCCATATACTCTGGACTCTGAGAGGAGTAAAAGGAGAGGCTAAAATAAGCAGGTTTTACGTTACTAAAGGAGAAAGTGAAGCTTGAGGTTTGGGAATACTTGATAAAAAATCAAATAGTAATTGTGAAAGGCAAGAAGACACAAGGTCAGCTAATGGCCGGGTTCATCCATCCTCTCTCTATTGAGTAGGCCTCTTTCCCAGGGAAGATCCCAACTATATCCTAAATATCTCAAGAGCTGATATCACAGTAACTGAAATATGAGGATGTTGATGATGATGATGTTTGCTCATCTCTTAAATGGAGAATCATAATAATGGTATCTATTTCATAGGATTGTTGTGAGGATAAAATGAGTTAATATGTGAAAGTGTTCTTGGAATACAGTAGCAGTATACTTATTGTATACTGCAGAAAAAAAAAAAGAATGCCACCAGTTACAAACTGAAGTAGACTACTCTTTTCATGGTTTTATTCTGATAATGTTTGTCACACACACTTGCATATGCATATACCTGTGCAGACTTTACAGTATGGTTGAATTGATGAGAGTATAGATGCATTTGAGTGTACATGGGTGGCCTTAATGTATATATGCATTTATGGGAGGGAATATATGTGTACTCAGTATCAGCATTATATTGTACTTGGAAATGATTAAATATTGCATTGCATAATTTTCCTGGTTCATTAAAAATTTTTTCAGTCTCTTTTCCTATTCATCCAGATGCCATCTATTTGACTGCTTCCACTCCTCTTTCTAATGCCCTTCCCAATATGCTAATATTCTTATCCTTTTGTATAACACTAAAGCATTTGCCATAAAAGAGACTGCCTGTCCTATTTTCCATGTACTAAATTTCAAAAAACTTCTGAAAGTAGCTGGCTTCCTGGTTGATTATTCTCACTAGCACAATGTCCTGAAGACCTCTTTCTACTGTGCTGGACTGATGCATAGAAAATACAGACTTTTAATACCTCTTCCTGCCTGCTAATGTAGTTATTTACCAGACTTGAAGATACTTTCTCTGTTTATCAGGATGTCAAATGGGGTCCAGAGACAAATCTAATAAGCATTTCCATTGTCTTGGAATTTATACATGACAATGAAACTCTAAGTCCAAATGAAAATTGGGGCATCCATAATAATTATGTGTAAGTTAGTACAAAGATAACATGTCATCTTTGTACTATCAGTACAAAGATAACATGTCAAAGTTCCGCCAACCCAAGGAAACATCAGATTATTTTAGGCGACTTAAAACAAAGATAGAAATTTTTTTTTTACCTTGGCTATTACTGACTTATTTAATCTGTATATGTTTTTTCTAAATAATGTAGCTACATTGTAACAGAGGGCTTCAATGTTTTTGCTTGTTTTGTTTGTTCCTAAGCCCTTTAAGATTCATGGGACCATGATGAACTGTTAGAGTTTCTTATGTCTCCCTCAAGTGATACCACTTAGGATTGGATAAATCTAGGTGGAATAACAGTAGTAAAGTTTAATGATAAAATGCCAAAAGTGAGTTTTAGGCATCTCAAGTTATTGTTTCATTAACATAAAGTCCTGTCATTCAAAGAAAAATACATCCTTGTGTACAAAATGTCAAGATTAGCCTAGACTAGAGACACTATATATAGTTTTAGCATTCATACTGATATACATATATAATACATAAATATTTATATATCTAAATATATATAAACAAGTATACCATATTTATGTGTCATATTTATATAAATATATAAAATGTGCTAACCAAGACACACTGCACTCAATCAATGAGTCTGCCCTATTAAACATCAAAATCAGCAAAGATAATTTAAATCATTATCCTTCTATATATTTCTTCCATTTTCCTCCCCCCCCGTCTTCCTCCCATCCTCCTTTAATCATTTACACACCACTTGCTGTGTAACAGGCACTGCGCTAACTGCTACTTATAGGGGTTACAATGAAAAGTATATTCCTTGCACTCAAAGAGCTCACAGTCTACATCCATGCACCTCCTCACTACAGACATTAACTGATCTTTGGGAAACTTTATTATAGCATCAAACACAGGTTGGTAAAAGGGTGCAGAGAAGTAGCACTTAATCCAAATTAAAAATACTACTGAAAAGTCAAAAAACAGTTTGATCTTTTTTGTCTCTCATAGTTGAGGTACTGATTTAAGCTTAGTATAGTTGAGGACTTTCTCCTGCACAGTTTTCTCAAAATAGAATGAACTAACTTGTATGGCTGTGATTCTTTATCACTTTGTATAATCAAGCATAGATTTGTGTCTGCTTGCTTTGAGTGTAAACAATGTGGAGGTTAGGCCCTTTCAAACTCTATATAATAATAATATTTAAATAAAATAACACAGAGCCCATTATAAGTCTTAAATGTCTCCTCCAACTGAAGCACTGCATATCATTTTGGGTCAGGACCAAGTGAATAAACAGCAGTATCCACCCCCATATCAAGAATTCTGCAATGCCTTTAGGCTATTTCTTCTCCAATGTGCACAGTTTTAACGCAAAATGTATATCCACTTTGTGTGTTTTTTGAGGGGGAGGAGAGTGGTACTTATACCTCCTGAATTTGATATCTGGCAAGAATTCTGGAGAATTAAAGCAGAATTAAGCTATGTTAAAAATAAATAAAAATCACAGGGGGGCAGGGCCAAGATGGCCAACAGGAAGCAGGGCCGGTTGGAGGCTCCCATCGAAAAAAACCATAATAAGCATTTGACTCCTTAATTGGCAACCAAGGTATTCAGGTTTTCTCATCAAAATTGACTAGAAGGCTGACGTGACTCACAGAGAGAAGGAAGAGCAGTGTGGTGCAGCCGCCCACCTGAGAGCAACATGGGGAAGGGGAACCCTCCTCCCTCCAGCCAATGGAGGTGGTGAGTGAGCATGCTACCCAGCCGGGAAACTCTGCTTTTGCCACGTAACTGTGCAATCCATGGATTGGAAGGTCCCACTCATGAACCCACGCCACCGGGGCATAGCATCCCAACCCTGAAACACAGATTCTTACAGTGTCTCAGCTGGAATCTGCTTAAGCCTACAGAACTCCTGATGGAAGGGGTGACCAGCACTGACTGCAGCTGACTGCTGTCTAAGCCCTTTGAGTTCTTTGCAGGAGGGGCAGCAGCCAGCCCTGGGATTCGCAACTGCCTAACAAGCTAAGCTCCCTTGGCAGGGGAAGGGCAGCATCAATTTCTATAGCTCCAGACTGCACTTTTTCTTTGCTGGAGCCTGGGAGGATAGAAGGCTTGGTCCCAAGACTTGTCCCCACAGCCCAACACACCAGCTGTGGCAGTCTGCATCCACAGTGCCTCTTCAGGTCTAACCCTGACCCATCCTTCCTCAGTGGGTAGGGCTTCCCTGCAGGATCTCCAATAACTCCAGCCAGAGGCTCACAGGCAAAATTTGGATCTCCCTGGGCCTGAGCACCTAGGGAGATGGGTGGCCAGAGTCTCTTAAGACCAGCAGACTTAGCCTCTCCTCTTAGTAGTTCTGAGGAATCCAGGCAGCCCAGACGACTGGGTTTCCCCCCAGCAAAACACACCCTCTCCATCTAGGGACAAAGTGCTTCATTAAACGAGTCCTGATCCCTGTGCTATCCAACTGGGTGAGACCCTTCAACAGGGTTTGTCAGATACCACATACGGGGGTGATCCTACTGGCATCAGGCTGGTGCCCCTCGAGGTCAGAGGTCCCAGAAGAACGAGCAGGGACCCATCTTTGCTGCTCTCCAGCCTCCTTGAGTGACATCTCCAGGCATGGGAGCAAATCAGATGAATAGGGCCTAAAGTGAACCCCCAGCAAACTGCAGGAGCCCTACAGAAGAGGAACCTATTGAAAGAAAAACAAACAAGCAAAAAGCAACAATAACAACATCAACAAAAACAACAACAAAAAGGCCCCCATAAAAACCCCATCCAAGGGTCAGCAGCCTCAAAAACCAAAACTGGACAAACTCACAAAGATAAGAAAGAATCAATGAAAAAATGTTGAAAACCCAAAAGGCCAGAATGCCTCTTCTCCTCCAAATGATCACAACATCTCTCCATCAACGACGCAGAACTGGACAGAGGATCAGATGGACGAATTGACAGAAGTAGGCTTTACAAGATGGGTAATAAAAAACTACAGTGAGCTAAAAGAGCATGTTCTAATCCACTGCAAAGAAGCTAAGAACTTTCATAAAAGGTTAGAGGAACTGCTAACTAGAATAACCAGTTTAGAGATGAACCTAAACAACTAATGGAGCTGAAAAACACACCACAAGAACTTCGTGGAGCATACACAAGTATCAAAAGCCGAATCGACCAAGTGGAAGAAAAGATATCAGAGTTTGAAGACCAAATTACTAAAATAAGACATGCTGACAAGAATAGAAAAAAAAAAGGAATGAAAAGGAATGAAAAAGCCTTCAAAAAATATGCGACAGAACCTACAATTATCAGAGTACCAGGAGGAGACGGGGAGAATGGAAACAAGCTAGAAAACACACTTCAGGATATTATCCAGGAAAACTTCCCCAACCTAGCAAGACAGGCCAACATGCAAATTCAAGAAATACGGAGAACACCACTTAGATACTCCACAAGAATATCAACCCCAAGACACATAATCATCAGATTCTCTAAAGTCAAAATGAAGGAAAAAATGTTAAGGGCAGCCAGAGAAAAAGACCAGGTTACCTACAAAGGGAAGCCCATTAGACTAACAGCAGATCTCTCAGCAGAAACTCTTCAAGCCAGAAGAGGTTGGGGAACAATATTCAATATTCTTAAAGGAAAGCATTTTCAGCCTAGAATTTCATATCCAGCCAAACTAAGCTTCATAAGTGAAGGAGAAATAAAATCCCTTCTAGACAAGCAAATGCTGAGGGATTTTGTTACCACCGGGCCTACCCTGCAAGAACTCCTGAAAGAAGCACTATACATGGAAAGGAAAAACTGGTACCAGCCACTGCAAAAACACACAAAAACATGAGGGCCAATGACACTGTGAAAAAACTACATCAACTAGTGTGCAAAATAACCCAATAGCATCATGATGACAGGATTAAATTCACACAAAACAATACTTACTTTAAATGTAAATGGGCTAAATCCCCCAATTAAAAGACACAGACTGGCAAACTGGATAAGGAGTCAAGGCCCAGTGGTGTGCTCTATTCAGGAAACCCATCTTACATGCAAAGACACACATAGAATCAAAATAAAGGGAGGGAAATTTACCAAGCAAATGGAAAGAAAAAAAAAAAAAACTCAGAGACTGCAACCCTAGTCTCTGACAAAACAGACTTTAATCCAAATAAGATAAAAAAAAAAAAAAAACCTACAAAGAGTATTACATAATGGTAAGAAAACAATTTAACAAAAATCTAATTATTCTGAATATATATGCACCCAATATAGGAGCACTCAGATTCATAAAACAAGTTCTTAGAGACCTGCAAAAAGACTTAGACTCCCATACAATAATAGTAGGAGACTTTAACACCCCACTGTCAGTATTAGACCTATCAATGAGACAGAAAATTAACAAGGATATGCAGGACTTGAACTCAGCTCTGGATCAGGTGGACCTGGTAGACATATACAGAACTTTCTACCCCAAATCAACAGAATGTACATTCTTCTCAGTGCCACACGACACTTATTCTAAAATCAACAACATAAATGGAAGTGAAACATCCTCAGCAAATGCAAAAGTACTGAAATCATAACAGTCTCTCAGACACAGTGAAATCAAATCAGAACTCAGGATTAAGAAACTCACTCAAAACCACACAACTACATGGAAATTGAACAACCTGCCCCTGAATGATGTCTGGGAAAATAATAAAATTAAGGCAGAGATCAAAAAGTTCCTTGAAACTAATGAGAACAAAGAGACAACGTACCAGAATCTCTGGGATACAGCTAAAGCATTTTTAACAGGGAAAATTACAACACTGAATGCCCACATCAGAAAGCTAGAAAGGTCTCAAATCAACATTCTAATATCACAATTAAAAAAGCTAGAGATGCAAGAGCAAACTAATCCAAAGCTGACATAAGACGAGAAATAACTAAGATCAGAGAAGAAATAGAGGAGATAGAGACACAAAAAACCCTCCACAAACTCAACGAATCCAGGAGCTGTGTTTTTTTTTGAAAAAATTAACAAAATAGATAAACCGCTAGCTAGACTAATCAAGAAGAAACAGAGAGAAGAACCAAATAGACACAATAAAAAATGATAAAGGGGGTCAGGTGTGGTGGCTCATGCCTGTAATCTCAGCGTTTTGGGAGGCTGCGGCAGGTGGATCAGGAGGTCAGGAGATCGAGACTATCCTGGCTAACACAGTGAAACCCCATCTCTACTAAAAATACAAAAAATTAGCCGGGCATGGTGGCATGCACCTGTAGTCCTAGCTACTCGGGAGGCTGAGGCAGGAGAATCGCTTGAACCTGGGAGATGGTTGTCAGTGAGCCGAGATCGTGCCACTGCACTCCAGCCTGGGTGAAAGAGCAAGACTCTGTCTCAAAAAAAAAAAAAATTGATAAAGGGGATATCACCACTGACCCCGCTGAAATACAAACTACCATCAGAGAATACTATAAACACCTCTATACAAATAAACTAGAAAATCTAGAAGAAATGGATAAATTCCTGGATGCATACACCCTACCAAGACTAAAACAGGAAGAAGTTGAATACCTGAATAGACCAATAACAAGCTCTGAGATTGAGGCAGTAATTAATAGCCTACCAACAACAAGAATCAAAGCCCAGGGCCAGATGGATTCACAGTTGAATTCTACCAGAAATACAAAGAGGAGCTGGTACCATTCCTTCAGAAACTATTCCAAACAACTGAAAAGGAGGGACTCCTCCCTAACTCATTTTATGAAGGCAGCATCATCCTGATACCAAAAACGGGAAGAGACACAACAAAAAAAGAAAATTTCAGGCCAATATCCCTGATGAACATTGATGCAAAAATCCTCAATAAAATACTGGCAAACCAAATCCAGCAGCACATCAAAATACTTATCCACAACGAACAAGTCGGCTTTATCCCTGAGATGCAAGGCTGGTTCAACATATGCAAATCAATAAATATAATACATTACATAAACAGAACCAAAGACAAAAACCACATTATTATCTCAATAGATACAGAAAAGGCCTTTGATAAAATTCAACATCCCTTCATGTTAAAAACTCTCAATAAACTAGGTACTGATGGAACATATCTCAAAATAATATGAGCTATTTATGGCAAACCCACAGCCAATATCATATTGAATAGGCAAAAGCTGGAAGCATTTCCTTTGAAATTGGCATAAAACAAGGATGCCCTCTCTCACCACTCATGTTCAACATAGTATTAGAAGTTCTGGCCAGGGAAATCAGGCAAGAGGAAGAAATAAAGCTATTCAAATAGGAAGAGAGACGGTCAAGTTATCTCTGTTTGCAGATGACATGATTTTATATTTAGAAAACCCCATCATCTCAGCCCAAAAACTCCTTAAACTGATAAGCAACTTCAGCAAAGTCTCAGGATACAAAATCAATGTGCAAAAATAACAAGCATTCCTTTACACCAACAATAGGCAAGCAGAGAGCCAAATCATAAATGTACTTCCATTTAAAATTGCTAAAAAGAGAATAAAATACCTAAGAATACAGCTAACAAGGGATGTGAAGGACCTCTTCAAGGAGAACTACAAACCACTGCTCAAGGAAATAAGAGAGGACCCAAAGAAATGGAAAAACATCCCATCCTCATGGATAGGAAGAATCAATATTTTGAAAATGGCCATACTGCCCAAAGTAATTTGTAGATCCAATGCTATTCCCTTCCAACTACCATTGACATTCCTCAAGGAATTAGAAAAATCTATTTTAAATTTTATATGGAATAAATGAAGATCCTATATAGCCACGACATTTCTAAGCAAAAAGAACAAGCTGGAGGTGTCACACTACCTGACTTCAAACTATACTACAAGGATACAGTAACCAAAACAACATGGTACTGGTACCAAAACAGATATATAGACCAATGGAACAGAACAGAGGCCTCAGAAATAACACCACACATCCACAACCATCTGATATTTGACAAACCTGACACACACAAGCAATGGGGAAAAGATTCCCTATTTAATAAATGATGTTGGGAAAACTGGCTAGCCATATACAGAAAACTGAAATTGGACCTCTTCCTTACACCACATAAAAAAGTTAACTCAAGATGGATTAAATACTTAAATGTAAAACTCAAAACAATAAAAACCCTAGAAGAAAACCTAGGCAAATACTATTCAGGACATAGGCATGGGCAAAGACTTCATAACAAAAACAGGAAAAGCAATTTCAACAAAAGCCAAAATTGACAAATGGAATCTAATTAAGCTAAAGAGCTTCTGCACAGCAAAAGAAACTGTCATCAGAGTGAACAGGCAACCTACAGAATGGGAGAAAATTTTTGCAATCTACCCATCTGACAAAGTTCTAATATCCAGAATGTACAAGGAACTTAAACATATTTACAAGAAAAAAACACCAACACCATAAAAAAGTGAGCAAAGGATATGAACAGACACTTCTCAAAAGAAGACATTTACGTGGCCAACAAACATATGAAAAGAAGCTCAACATCACAGATCATCAGATAAATTCAAAACCACAATGTGATACCATCTTATGTCAGTCAGAATGGCAATTATTAAAAAGTCAGGAAACAATAGATGCTGGTAAGATTGTGGTGAAATATGAACACTTTAATGCTGTTGGTGGGAATGTAAATTAGTTCCACCCATTGTGGAAGACAGTATGGTGATTCCTCAAGGATCTAGAAACAGAAATACCATTTGACCCAGCAATCCCATTACTGGGTATATGCCCAAAGGAATATAAATCATTCTACGGTAAGGACACGTGTACACGTATATTTATTACAGCACTGTTTACAATAGCAAAGACATGGAACCAACCGAAATGCCCATCAATGATAGACTGGATAAAGAAAATGTGGTATATATACACCATGGAATACTATGAAGCCATAAAAATGGATGAGATCATGTCCTTTGCAGAGACATGGATGAAGCTGGAAGCCATAATTCTCAGCAAACTAACACAGGAACAAAAAACCAAACACCACATGTTCTCACTCAAAAGTGGGAGTTGAACAATGAGAACACATGGACACAGAGAGTGGAACAACACACACCAGGGCCTGTTGGGTGGTGGGGGGTGACAGGAGGGAACTTAGAGGATGGGTCAATAGGTTTAGCAAACCACCATGGCACACATATACCTATGTAACAAACCTGAATGTTCTCCACAGGTGTCCCGGTTCTTTTTTTTTTTTTAAAGATATTTAAAAAAGAGAAGAAAAAAAGACAAAAGAAAATCACCACATGTGATTAAAGCAAAAAATTTTTAAAAACAGCAAAATTGCTGTAAAATTTTTTGTTTTAGTCCTTGATAAGAACCACTTGTGGAAAATAAACTTATTATTATAACATTGCTACTAATGTGTTTGTGCTATTTAAAATGCAGAAAATAATTTCAGTTGAATCAAAACTACATTTTTTTCTGCTGATACAAGCAAGCATCCATGTTTTTTATTTGCAGTGGTCTGTTGTTATTTATTTTCAGCGTCCTCATTTTAATGTAATATTCAGCTAAGGGATTGTGCTGCCAGTAAACTTTATGCTATTATTTCCAAAAGGAAAATAAAATTAGAAAAAAGAAATCAATATTCTGCATTCACTAAGAACACACTAATATATGTTTGACTTGCAGACACCACAAACATACATGAGTACACAAACACAATCATACATATATGTATTTAAGGAGAGAAAAAAAAGCATTACATTTAGTTCTGAAAACAAAACTAACAGCTAGTTTTAAAAAGTTGGTATTGCTCACAAGCTTTAGTCTTTATTACACTGCTATTTCCTTTATTCATTTCTCCCTTAGATCTCATCCACCTTTATCATTTCACCTATTACTCTTAGTAACTGACTCCATAATCTTTACCTCAAAATCTGTCTTTTCTCCAAATCATCACCTGACTTCTACACATCTCCACTTTGATGTCTCAATAGCATTACAAACAATAATCCAAATGTACGATTCCCTCCTCCTTCCTAGTCTTTTTAACGTCTATTGCCAGAAAGCAAAATCATTTTTCTAATCATTTAAGCCAGAAACATTTGCTCTGACTCTTGCTTTTATTGTTGGCTGTTCACATGCAAACAGTCACACATTATATTGACCCTTCTTTTACAATAGCTACTGTCTTTCTTCTCTTCCTCATGGGTTCTACCTTATTTTAGATACTTAGTCTTAAATATAGCAACAATTTCCTAATTGAGCTCCATCTAGGCTCTCCCTCCCCAATCTATTCCACGTGTCTACCAGACATATCTCCCAAAAATAGCATTTTAAAACTTAATATTTGCTTAAAATCATTTAGTAGCCCTCCCAATTATTTTAAAGACAATGTCTGAAATCAGGGATCCAGAATTCAAGTTCCCACATATTCTGGCTCAGCTATTAATCTTTTAAATTATTATTTTACATTAATTTAAAAAGGTATATTGTTTACCATCTCTTACCATGTTATAAAAGGAGACTAAAATAGGAGAAATAAAAATAGTTTGCAATAAACAAGAAGACAATTTTCAGGCTTGGTGTGTACCTCCTGCTCTGTGTCTTTGCTTATGACATTTTCTCCACCAGCAAAACTTTCACTGATCTTTTTGTTGCCCAGCCTATGGCTACCCGTATTCAGTAAATGTTCATATCCACTGTGATCACTCTCTATTTGATCTTCTCTAGCTCTATTGTCTCTGTCACTTGGCATTTAACACCTTCTGCCTTGTATTGCAATGATCTCTCTCTATTTATCCTTTCACTCCTCATATAGATTATCTTCTAAAGTCAGCACAAGATAAGGAACTTCTCTTGTACCTCTCACGAACCCTAGCCAAATGCTCAACACGTGCTGGTGTTTGATTATTAAGTATATACTAAAACTTTGCCTTCCTGGTAGAGGGTAAAATACTTGACTGGATTCAATTCTTTATTTTGTTTATGCCAGTTTGTATGTCTATGTGTAGACATAGCCCAAATTAGCCTGCTATTTCTATAAATTATAACCTGCAGGGCCATACACCTAGTACCTCTTTGCAGATGGAGTTTCAAACTGTGACTGTTTCTTTTAAGCACATCAGTCAAAACCCTGGTTCAGAGTTATTTAAAGTGGTTTGTATTTTATGGTCCTATGAAGGCTTCACATTGCAACTGCTGAGCTTTAAAAACACAGAAACTAAAAAGAGGGTACAAGGAACTGCCATCTGTCCCCATAAACAATTATCAGCCGGCCATCTGCCCATATACTGGGTAATGATTTTAACGCTGGTAATATCTTACTGAGATACTCTCTCTCCATAGAGCCAAAGAAAGGGAACCCATTAAAAAATGCTGATCCTTCTAGTTGTTGTTTGTGAGTGTTTTCTCCTATACAAGAGCTTATCATTTAATTTGCGTCTCTATGTTTTTCACTACGAATCAAAAAGTTATTCTTTGTGACCCATCTGCAACCACCTGGCCCTTGCAAATAGATGCTTCTATCTACAAATTACCACAAAGAGTTAGTGCAACTATGGATATAATTTAGATCCATTCAAAATGAACAAAAGTATCCGAGACATTATAAAACAGAGCTAACAGTAACGGGATTAACAATTAACCTCAAGCTCAAACTAAGCAGTATAAAGAAACCCACATCCAAATGAAAACCAGTTTCCTTATGTTTCAAAATCCACTCTGCAAAGTTTACAATCCTTTTGATGAGTTTATTGTCTTGCTTATTTTTCTGTGATGAACATTGTGGTAAAGTAGCATTTGAGTGATAGTGAATTATACTTTAAATTAGAGCAGAATCCATCCAATTCTTTAGGGCAGAGAATAACTATATATAAAATCAAGGTCTTGCTTATGATACTAAGTCTGAGTAATGGTTTTTTCAACCCAGATTTACTTATTCACTTTTTATATACAGTGGTTCCAAAAGCAGTGGTGAAGTAGTTCACAGTCTTTACCAATAACATATATCTCAAAGTTTAGGAATATTATGAAAATAGACAATGTGAGTTTTCAGCAAGTGCCATTTCTTGAGAGACATGTGTTAACTAAGTTTCAACCCATAGTGCCTTTTTGTCTTTTTTTAATTTTTTTTTTTTTTTTTTGAGATGGAATCTTGCTCTGCTGCCCAGGCTGGAGTGCAGTGGCATGATCTCAGTTCACTGCAACTTCCACCTCCCAAGTTCAAGCAATTCTCCTGCCTCAGCCTCCTTAATAGCTGGAATTACAGGCACATGCCACCACACCCAAATAATTTTTGTATTTTTGGTAGAGACACGGTTTTGCCATGTTGGCCAGGCTGGTCTCAACATCCTGACCTGGGGTGATCCGCCCTCCTCGGCCTCCCAAAGTGCTAGGATTACAGGAATGAGCCACTGTGCCTGGCCTCAACCCATTGTCTTATTATGCCTGCTTATTTTCCCTGAAATTACTTGTTTTTCAAGTATAAACTTTTTTTATATAATAGCTTTTAATGCGTCTGCTGTTTTGTAAATTTCTTATGAAATAGATATATTGCCAACACGTTTCAATTAAAAAGCAGTTCCAACAATGTGTATCTAAAGAATTCAGCTGTTTATCAAACGTTTTCTTGCCTTGCCTTTAGTTATCTATATTCTTTTTCTTTTTTTCTCTAAACAACATGGCTTCTCAGAAACCTTGCTTTAATAATGAATGCTTAGCTCCTAAAATATTGGCTATCCCACTAAAACTACCTTGGAAATTTTCAGATATCAGATAAAGGGTATAAAAGATGTAATTATCAGACAGTCTTCATAATATGAGCTTTGGTTGTCCTGGATGTGAGAATTTATGCTTCAAATCTTAGATCTACAAATAAGCATTATCTCCATAGAAACTTCAGGGGCTGATGTTGTTAATGGTTATTAAAACCCTAAGGATCATGCACACTCATTTAAAAAATGGCCAGCTTCTTTGACCTGGCAGATGACACTAGGCAATGGGTAAAATCAAGCTGAAGTTTAGAGCTGAAAACTAGTTAATAATGTAAGGTTTTGTTTATAATTCTAAATAAATAAATTAGAAAAAAATATTAATGACAAATCTTACAGAAAAAAATAAATTGAGACTTTTTAATTATCGTTGCTTTAAAGTATATGTAAGATTTTTTTCTTCTGCTTCTGACAGTTTTAAGTACATGGATATTGTCATTTATACTATAACAACCATAACAATGTTGTTTAATAATAAAAAGAAAGCATAAAATCATGTCATTGAAACTTTCATTTGCAATCTTTGCTGTCTATTTTTACTAAATCTTTTCTGGGATTAATAGAAAACTATTTATGATGATCTTGACAGTTCAGTTGCAAAAAAGACATTAATAAGGCAGATATTACTGTCACTGCTCCTCTGTGGGTATGAAAAGATAATAAGTGAATTTGCTAAAAGAAACAAAAAAGGGAGGAATCTATTGGTGGCAATTACTTTATTCACTAATGTCAATCGATAACACATCCCTACCAGCTAATTCTGTAGCCTGCCAAGGAATTTTGCTGGAGAAAGGAATCCTTCTGGGCTCGGTTACTGCAGTGCGTTTTTGTGTTAGATTCCTGCAGCTGTTGCTCTCTTATGCAGTGAGGCTGCCTCTATAAACGCTACTCAGAAAGTTCTTGATAAAACAATGAAGGAAGTGAAACAAATGCTAAAAAGTCAAGCAGATCTGAGTTCTTGTATCAGCTCTTTTGCAAATTAGATGTGTGAGCCTTACAAGTCATATGGCTCTTCTTACTTTCCCCCACCTTATCTTTAAACTAAAATATTCGGATTAAACTACAGAATTCCTACTAGTTCTTTTACTTTATGACTCTAGGATTATGTTTTCATTTCCTCTGGCTTGAATATTTTCAATCTCCATTCATTTTTTACTTCCTCCTTCTGTTCTAATTTTTGAAGTATTTTTTCTTACCTTCTGAGGGAACAAAACACAATGGATTCCTGAATAAATAATTCTCTAGATGGAAAACATTAAGACAAAGGAAGAGAGAAGAGTAATGCCATAGAAGGCCTGTAAGAAAGATATTTTGAGGAATATAGACATGTATAAAGGTCAAATATACATGACAATTTCTGCTGTTCTATGTAAGGGCATCCTGAATGGAGGCTGAGTTAATTTTCTGGAACTAGTCTAAGGAAAATTTCACATTCTTCTTTCACTGGCCCATATGTTTAGCATTAAAAGTCAGTATTGAGTGGCTACAATACTGCTAGATAAATACTGAATTATTTATAAAAAGATTTGGTGGCCATGAGAACATGAAAGAATGAAAGAACAAACAGTGATACAGTTTTCTTCCATTTCTATATGTTTACTTTTAGTTGCTTGTACAGCTACCATGCTCTTTACCTAATGCAAAATCCACCACTCATGTTTAAAAATTTTATCATCACACTGATTTTATTTATACTAAAAAAGAAAATACAGACTAATTGCAACCCTGCCAGTAAATTGATTCAACCCAGCAATCAAAACAAATGTCCACTGGAATGGACAGACATGGGTAAGGTTAAGTCACATAAAACATTCCATTTCATCTTTCATCAATTTTGAATACCAGCATAATATTCATTAAGTTGGACATTTCTCTTAAGATATTTAAAGAGGTCTAACATTTCTTTGGCTTAGGTGCTCCTGTCCCTTGACATTTCTAGTTTTATATTTCTTAAGTAAGATGTTAGAATGTCCTTATTACTTTTTCCTATTTATACTATTTTTTGTAATCACAGCTACAAATGTCCTGATAAAAATATTTAATTGCATAAAAGGAAAAATGTTAGAGAAACAAACTTAATATATTATAGATTCTTCCCTCAAAATGATAAATTTCTATTTAACTTTTCTTTCATTTCAAAAGTATATGTGGAGGTTTGTTATATGGGTAAACCGTGTGATGGATTTGGTGTATAGATTATTTTGTCACCCAGGTAGTAAACATACCAGCTGACAGTTTTCTGATCTTCTCCCTCCTCCCATCCTCCACCCTCAAGTAGGCCCCAGTGTCTTCTGTTCTGCTCTTTGTGTTCATGTGTTCTCATGGTTTAGTTCCCACTTAAAAGTGATATTTGGTTTTCTGTTTCTGCATTATGCATTAGGATAATGACCTCCAGCTCCATCCATGTTGCTTCAAAGGACATAATCTCACTATTTTTTATGGCTGTGTCATATTCCTGGTGTATATGTACCACATTTGCTTTATCTAGTCTACCATTAATGAACATTTAGGTTGATTCCATGCACTTGCTATTGTGAATACTGCTACAATAAGCATACATGTGCATATGTCTTTGTGGTAGAATAATTACACAAAATTTATATTCCTTTGGGTATATACACAATAATGGCATTGCTGGGTTGAATGGTAATTCTGGTTTTTTTTGTTTGTTTGTTTGTTTTATTGACAGGGTCTCACTCTGTCACCCAGGCTGGAATGCATTGGTGTGATCTTGGCTCACTACAACCTCTGGCTCCCAGGCTCAAGCAATCCTCCAACCTTAACCTCCAAAGGAGCTGGGACTACAGGCATGCGCCACCACACCAGGCTAATTTTTGTATTTTTTGTAGAGTCAGGGTTTCACCATGTTGCCCAGGCTGGTCTAGAACTCCTGGACCTAAGCAATCCACCTGTCTCAGCCTCCCAAAGTGTTGGGATTACAGGTGTGAGCCACCATTCCTGGCCGTAATTCTGTGTTAAGTTCTTTGAGGAATCTTCACACTACTTTTCACAATAAGTGAACTAATTTACATTCCCACTGGTAGTGTATAAGCTTTCTTTTCTCTCCACAACCTTGCCAGCATCTGTTATTTTTTTAACTTTTACATAATAGCCATTCTGACTGGTATGAAATGGTATCTCATGAGGTTTTGATTTGCTTTTCTCTAATGATTAGTGATGTTGAGCATTTTTTCATGTTTGTGGGCTACATGTATGTCTTCTTTGAAAAGTGTCTGTTCACGACCTTGGCCTACTTTTTAATAGGGTTGTTTGTTTTTTAGCTTATAAATTTAAGTTTCTTATAGACTTGTTATTTCACCTTTGTTGGATGCATAGATGCAAATATTTTCTCCCATTCTGTAGGTTGTCTGTTTACTCTGTTGATAGTTTCTTTTGTTGTACAGAAGTTCTTTAGTTTAATTAAGTCCTATTTGTCAAATTTGTTTTTGTTGCAATTGCTTTTGGCATCTTTATCATGAAATCTTTGCCAGGTCCTATGTCCAGATAATCTATTTCCTAGGTTACCTTTCAGGGTTTTTTTACAGTTTTAAGTTTTACATTTAAATCATTAATCGATCTTACATTGATTTTTGTGTATGATGTAAAGAAGTGGTCCTGCATATGCCTAGCCAGTTATCCCAGCACCATTTATTGAAAAGAGAGTCCTTTCCACATTGCTTGCAAAATGATAAATTTCTATTTGAGTTTGTGAGCCTTGTTTCCTTTTCCATTACAGCATGTAAAGTCGCTAAACTTTCCAAGACTTTTATTTATATTTGTAATTCCAAATGGAGATAGTCTGCATCATGTTTGGTGCTGAAATATGGTTAATTTTTAAGTAAATTTTTGTTATTTGCTTTAATGTTTTTTGTGTATCATTTCATATATTCAGCATTATTGAGTTATATATGCAATTTACTAAAATGACTAGATATTTTGGGGTTCTGTAGATTTTATCATAGAGACACAATTCTAAACTGTTTTATTATCTTATATTGAATTCACAGAAACTAAAATGCATTATGTCACCAGATGAGAAATTTATGAGTAGTGAACAGAGAATGCCAGGTTCTGCAAATGACAGCTCAACCAATCCATCTAATTTTTTTCATGGGAGTGAGGCGTGGGTATCTCTCTCAACTAAGGGCCACAGTCATATTGTTCTATACTTTCCAGTAGAGGTATCCTCATAAATGAGACCTGCCAACTGAATAAAAGTTATCCTAACTCAGAACTTTGGAATTTCGCTTTGATACTCTCTTCTTCACTTCTTCATTTGTCCAGTCTCAAATCTAGTTAGTTCCCAAGATCATTTTTGCATGGATTATTTGCTATGTTTTTTGTAGTGAACAAGATACAAAAGCCCTGCTCTCCTATAGTTTATAGTGATGTCATTATGTCTCTCAGTTCATAAACTCTACCATCATTCTAATCTAGACAATTTTTGTGTCCTGCATGCAGAGCACAAATAAATGAATTCAAAATGAACAAAACAATACAAAAGATCAACCCAAAGTTGGCTTTTTAAAAGATAAACTATATTGACAAACCTTTAGCTGCACTAAGAAAAAAAGAGTGAAAGCCTAAATAAATAAAATCAGAGATTAAAAAGGAGACATTACGACTGACACTGCAAAATTCATAGCATAATTGGTGGCCACTATGGGCCAATAAATTGGAAAACTAGAAGAAGTGGATTAATTCCTAGACACATGAAACCTACCAAGTTTAAATCATGAAGAAATCCAAAACTTGAACAGACCAGTAACATGCAATGAAATTGAAGCTATAAGAAAAATTCTTCCAGCAAAGAAAGGCCCGGGAACTAATGACTTCACTGTTGAAATTTACTAAACGTTTAAAGAAGCACTAATGCCTATCCTAGTGAAAATATTCCAAAAAATAGAGGAGGAGGGAATACTTCCAAACTCTTTGTATGAGGACAATATTCTTTTGCCTGCTACCAAAACCAGGCAAAGATATATCGAAAATAGAAAGCTATAGGCAAATACCACTGATGAATATTGATGCAAAAAACCTCAACAAAATACTTGCAAACTGAATTTAACAACACATTGAAAAGGTTATTTATTTTGACCAAGTGAAATTTATCCCAGGGATGCAAGGATGGTTCAACATACACAAATAAGTTAATGTGATACATCATATCCACAGAGTGAAGGACAAGAACCATATGACCATTTTAATCGATGCTGAAAAAGCATTTGATCAATTTAAACATTCCTTCAGGATAAAAATCCTCAAAAAATTGGGTATAGAAGGAACATACTTCAACATAATGAAAGCCATATGCAACTGACCCAATAGCTAGTATAATACTGAATGGGAAAATACTGAAAGCTGTTCCCCTAAGATCAGGAACAGGACAAGGATGCCCACGTTTACCACTGTTATTCAACATAGTACTAGAAGTCCTAGCTAGAGCAAGCATACAAGAGAAAGAAATTAAGGGTGTATTAACTGGAAAGGAAGAAGTCAAATTATCCTTGCTAGTAAATATGCTCTTATATTTGGAAAAACTGGATATTCATATGCAGAAGAACCAAACTAGAATCCTATCACTTACCAGATAGAAAAACTAAATCAAATCAAAATGGATTCAAAACTTAAATCTAAAAACCTCAAACTATGAAACTACTAAAAGAAAACTTTGGGGAAACTCTCCAGGATATTGGACTGGGCAAAGATTTATTGAATAGTGCCCCACAAGCACAGGCAATGAAAGCAAAAATTGACAAATGGGATCACATCAAATTAACAAACCTGCACAGCAATGGAAACTGTCCAGAAAGTAAAGAGACAGCCCACAGAATGGGGAAAAAATTGCAAATTACCCATATGACAAGGGATCAATAACCAGAATATATATAAAAGGAGCTCAAACAACTAAATAGGAAAAAATCTATTAATTAAACATGGGCAAAAGACCTGAGTAGATATTTCTCAAAAGAAGACCTACAAATGGCAAACAGCTAAATGAAAAGATGATCAACACCATTAATCATCATAGAAATGCAAATAGAAATGACAATAAGATATCTTCTCACTCCAGTTAAAATGGCTTTTATTCAAAACCCATTTTATCAGGCAATAACAAATACTGGCTAGGAAGTGGAGAAAATGAATTGTGTTTACACTGTTAGTGGGAATGTAAATCAGTACAACCACTATGGAGAACCGTTTGCATGTTCTTTAAAAAAAATAGAGCTACCATACTATTGAGCAATCCCACTCCTAGGTATATACCCAAAAGAAAGGAAATCTATATATCAAAAAGTTTTCTGCACTTCCATGTTTATTGCAGCACTGTTCACAACAGCCAAGATTTGGAAGCAACTCAAGTATCCGTCAACAAATGAATGGATAAAGGAAATGTGGCATTTATACAAAATGGAGTACTATTCAGTCATTAAAGAGAATGAGATTCTGTCATTTGCAACAACATGAATGAAACTGGGGGTTATTATGTTAAGTGAAATAATCCAGGCACAGAAAGACAGACTTTGCATACTCTCATTTATTTGTGGAAGCTAAAAGTTATAATAATTGAATTCATGGAGATAAAGAAAAGAAAGATGGTTACCAGACATTGGGAAGGGTAATGTGGGAGTGGAGGAAGGAAGTTGAGATGGTTAATGAGTACCAAAAAATAGAAAGAATGAATAAGACTTCATATTTGCTAGCAAAACAGGGTGACTATAGTCAAAAATAATGTAATTGTACATATTTAAATAACTATAAGAATATGATTGATCATTTGAAACAAAGGATAAATGCTTGAGGTGATGGACACCCAATTTACTCTGACCTGATTATTATGTATTGCATGTCGGTATCAAAATATTTTATGTTAACACATAAATATATACACATATTATGTATCCACAGAAAATAAATAAAAAGAAATCTAGGCTCTTCCTAGTCATCTCTATTTGCTAATTCCTGAGAAAGCCATGCAGAATTTGTATCCTGGTTTTGCTTGATACAAGCAGCAGGCCTATTCACACTGCGTGATCTCAACTAGAAACTACCTTTGCCTCCAGTCCCAGTCCCTTAGTGGGCCTCCTCCAGGCAATTTTCTAGCTAAGAAGCCCTAGGAGTTTGTCCTTACTTTCCCACTCCTCCTCAACTAACAACTCTTATAAGCACCAGGAAGCACTTATGTAAATAGCTCTTCATCAGATTCCATCTTGAAACAGAATTGTTATGATTCCAAATCCATTTCCCTGCCCACTTCCTAACATATGTCTTTAATTTCACTTATCTGAGAGCACTATGAGTAAGCATGCTGTTTTGCAGATAAACTTGTGTAAGAGGATTAGAAAATTATATTTTGTCTTAGAGCAGTTAAAAGTCACAGAGAAGACTTTCCTCAAATTTTCAAATAACTTCACTCTTTCTGCCCTTTTACTAATTTATTTCAACAATGGTTAAATTGTATTTATTTTATTGATGTTATTTATTTTAACTGTTTCTATACTCATAATTTCCTTAATATCTAGCTCAGAATATAGGAAATTGATTAAATTCTGTCTCGTAGATTAAGACAGAGCCTGATTATAAATTTCCAACCTCTTCATGAACCAAGGACTTTCACTAAATTGTGGGCTATTTTCATGTGATACCACTTCAACTGGCAAGAAATAGGGGAAAAATTAGTACATTCACTGATTGTTTTGTATATACAATGTCAACTAGTCAACTTAATAGAAAATATAAGTGACATGTATCTACTTGTATTTTAGGAAACAGATATGTGAGAAAAGTGAGGTTACTAATTGGAAGCAAGTGAAATTTTTCAATAAATTGTTTAAGAAAAGCAACAGAAATACCTACTTTCAAACCTGTCTGTTTAGTAACAGAGATTCATTTTAAAACTTTATCTTAGGTTTGGGGGTACCTGTGAAGGTTTGTTACATAGGTAAACATGTGTCATGGGGGTTTGTTGTACAGATTATTTCATCACCCAGGTATTAAGCCCAGTACCCAATAGTTCCCTTTTCTGCTCCTCTCCCTCCTCCCACCCTCCTCTCTCAAGTAGGCCCCAGTGTCTGTGGTTTCCTTCTTTGTGTTCATACATTCTTATAATTTAGCTCTCACTTATAAGTGAGAACATGCAGCATTTGGTTTTCTGTTACTGTGTTAGTTTGCTAAGGATAATAGCCTCCAGCTCCATCCATGTTCACGCAAAAGATGTGATCTTTTTTTATGATTGCATAGTATTTCATGGAGTATGTGAACCACATTTTCTTTATTCAATCTGTCATTGATGGGCATTTAGGTTGATTCCATGTGTTTGCCATCATGAATAGTCCTGCAATGAACATTCACATGCATGTGTCTTTATGGTATAATCATTTCTGTTTCTCTGGGTATATACCCAGTAATGGGATTGCTGGGTCAAATGCTAGTTGTTCTTTTAGCTCTTTAAGGAATCACCACACTGCTTTCTACAAGGATTGAACTTATTTACACTCCCACCCACAGTGTATATGTGTTTCCTTTTCTCTGCAACCTTGCCAGCATCTGTTATTTTTTGACCTTTTCGTAATAACCATTCTAACTGGTGTAAGATGGTATTTCATTATGGTTTTGATTAGCATTTCTGTAATGATCAGTGATATTGATCTTTTTTTAATATGTTTGTTGGCCACATGTATGTCTTCTTTTGAGAAGTGTCTGTTCATGTCCTTTGCCCACTTTTTAATGTGGTTGTTTGTTTTTTTCCTTGTAAATTAGTTTAAGTTCCTTATAGATGCTGGATATTAGACCTTCGTCAGATGCATAGTTTGAGAGATTTTCTCCTATTCTTTAGGTTGCCTGATTACTCTGTTGATAGTTTCTTTTTGCTGTGCAGAAGCTCTTAAGTTTAATTAGACCCCACTCATCAATTTTTGCTTTTTTGCAATTGCTTTTAGTGTCTTTATCATGAAATTTTTGCCCATTCCTATGTCCATGATTTTTAATTGGAGAAATGTATAGTGAATGAGGGGAACCGCAAACACATTGTCCACCTACATCACAAGGATGGAGTGGGTATGTAAATCAGTGCAAAGACTTTTAAACATGTCTACTAATTGTAACGGGTAGATGTATAAATGATGGAATTTCTCAAACTGTATTTTACATCTCATTCATACTGAAGTCAAAAGTGTTATAGTTACAGATCTGCTACTTACTAGAATAAAATGTATTACTTGTTAGTATTCTAAGAAAGTATTTAACTGTAAATTTTATTTTCATCCAGAAAAGTGTTTCTGGAAGAACACTATAATATCCTGACCATCAACACACTTTCATTGTTCATTATAATTTTAATTCATCAATTAAACTCAATAAATAAGAATATGTTATCATTATGTACAGACATGTCCTGAGTACTGAGGGTGAATGAAAGGAAAGGCACAGAGATAGCAAGACAGTTCTTGCCCTCCAGGAACTTACAGTTTGTTAAAAGAGACAGACAATCAACTCACTATGGCAGAAAGCACACACATATGAAAGAAATGTCATAAAAGAGAGTAAGAAACATGATATTGGATTAACTTACCTTTTTTAGTAAAGTTATTTGTGTATATCTTATTCATCTGGTGTATCATACTAGAGTCTGTACACTTTGAGGACAGAAGATGAGTGTTATACTTTTTATTTCCAACAGTGCCTTTTCTATAGCTGGTGGTTGGTAAATATACATTGAATTGTAAACTGTACTCTAATAGTGTGTGCTTGAAACAGATCCATAGTAGTGCTACTATCTGTGGATTAAACGTGCTAAGTTTGTTTATTTAAATGTGCATAAAAATAAACAAGTAAATATATTATCTCTATTAGTCTGTTTTCATGCTGCTGATAAAGACATACCCAAAACTGTGTAATTTATAAAGAAAAAGAGGTTTAATGAACTCACAACGTAGCTGGGGAGGCCTCACAATCATGGCAGAAGGTGAAAGGCATGTCTTACATGGCAGCAGACAAGAGAGAATGAGAACCAAGTGAAAGGGGTTTCTCCTTAAAAAACAATCAGATCTCATGAAACTTATTCACTACCACGAGAACAGTATGGGGGAAACCGCCCCCATGATTCCATTATCTCCCACCAGGTCCCTCCCACAACATGTGGGAATTATGGGAGCTACAATTCAAGATGACATTTAGGTGGGGACACAGCCAAACCATATCATTACCTTTTGAAATATTTTTTAAGACATAAGTAGGAAAAAAATTAAAAAGAATAAAATTAACTGCCACCACTCAATATTTAGCTGGTTACTTTCTCTGTCTGGACCTCAGTTTTTCCAGTTGGGTCCATCAAGTTCTAGTATTGTGTGATTCCCTCCTTGACTATATTTTCTCCACAAAATACTTATTCATTTCCCTGCTTAGAAAATTTTCTCAAAATCTGGATAACATTCAGTACTTTCTTAAAATAGCAAATAATATGCCTCACCTCCCAGTCTCATCATCCCACTTCAACTGAGTTTCCTTATCACCACTCTACTTAATCTATTCTTGCAAATGTTAACAATGACCTCCATTTTATTAAATCAAATGGATACCTCTCTGTTCTCAACTTCTAAATCTCTAAGCAGCATCCAATAAATTGTTGATCACTATATTGTTCTTTAAATTCAGTATTCATTCAGTCTCTATGACACCACGCTCTGGTTTTCCTTCTAGTTCTCTGGATTCTACTGCTCAGATTTCTCTTTTTTGTCCTGCTTCTTCTGATTGAGTGACTCACACTTATTCCTGGAATGTCTGCTAATTTACATCTGCACTTTTAAAATATAGTTAATTTTTAAAATTGGCCAATAAAAATTGTATATGCTTATCATGTAAAACCTGTTGTTATGAATTATGCATACATTGTGGAGTGGCTAAATAGAGCTAATTAGCATATATATTACCTCACATACTATTATTTTTGTGATAAGAACACATAAAATCTACTCTTTTAGTGATTTTCAGGAAAAATAATATATTGTTATTAACTATAGTTGCACTCTCATGTTCGTTGCACTCACAAGTTCATTGCAGCATTATTCACAATAGTCAAGATATGGAATAAACCTAAGTGTCCATTAACAGATGAATGGATACAGAAAATATATATACACAATGAATATATATACACATGTGAAAATATGTATACACATATGAAAAAATATATATGCTATAGTCACCATGTTGTATTGTAGATCTTTGGAATTTATTCTTCCTTTCTCACTTAAATTTTGTATTATTTGACAAATATCTTCCCAAGTATCTACTCACCAACACCTGAAAACCACCCTAATACTTTCTGCTTCTGTGGCTTTAACTCTTTTAGTTCCACATATAAGTAACATTGTGAAGTGTTTGTCTTTCTGTGCATAGCTTATTTCTTTTAACGTAAGTTTTAAGTCCTACAGATTCATCCCTGTTGTCCCAAATGACAAGGTTTCCTCATTTTAAAGGCTAAATAGTATTCCATAGTGTATATATATTTTCTTTATCCATTCATCTGTTGATGGACACTTAGGTTTATTCCATATCTTGACTATTGTGAATAATGCTGCAATGAACATGGTAGGGCAGATATCTCTTCAAGACATTGATTTCATTTGTTTTGAAAGTATATCCCATAGTGGAATTATGGGACCATACAGTAGTTCTATTTTTAAATTTTGAGACATTTCTGTACTGTTTTCCGTAATAGCTCTACTAATTTACATTCCCATCAACAGTGAGCAAAGGCTCTCTTTTCTCCACATTCTCACCAACATGTATTTTCCATGTTTTTCATTATAGCTATTCCAAAAGGTGGGAGGTGATATCACACTGTGGTTTTAATTTGCATTTACACAATAGAGATTAAGCATTTTTAAAAATTCAACTGTTGGCCATCTGTAGCCTATTTTGAGAAATGTCTATTCAGGCCCTTTGCTCATTTTTTTAATTGGGTAATTTGTTTTCTTGCTATTGAGTTGTTTGAGTTTCTTATGAATTCTGAGGTACTAACCCTTTAGATCAGATGTATAGTTTTTAAATATTTTTCCCACTTTATAGGTTGTCTCTTCACTCTGTTTCCTTTGATGCTCAGAAGTTTTTTAGTTTTTTGTAATCATATTTGTCTACTTTTGCTTTTGTCACCTGTGCTGTTGGAGTGAGGTCAAATAAATTATTGTCCAGACCAATGCCATGAGCCTTCTTCTCTAAGTTTTCTTCTAGTAGCTTTACAGTTTCAGGTCTTGTATTTAAGTCTTTAATCTATTATATTTGATTTTTGTATATGATTTGATATAAGACCCTAAGTTTATTCTTCTTTATGTAAATATCCAGCTTTCCCAACACCGTTTATTCAAGAGACTGACCTTTCCCTATCCCATGTTCTTGCAACTTCAGTTGAAAATCAATAAATCTTAATTATATGGATTTATTTTTGGATTTTCTATTCTGTTCTATTGATCTATGTGTCTGTTTCAATGACAGTATGATGCTGTTTCAATTCCTATCATTTTATAGTATATTTTGAAGTCAGATAGTGTAATATTTTCAGCTTTACTATTTTTGCTCAAGGTTGTATTGACTATACAAGGTTTTTTGTGCTTCCATACAAATTTGAAAACTCTTTTCTATTTGGGTAAAAATTGTCATTAGAATTTTGATAGGAATTGCATTGAATCCATAGATTTCTGTGGGTAGTAATGGCATTTTGACAATGTTAATTCTTTCAATCCATTAACATAGGATATCTCTCAATTAAGTTGTGTATTCTTCATTTTCTTTCATCAATGTTTCATAGTTTTCAGTATATGGATCTTTCACTTCCTTGGTTAAATATATTGATAAGTAATTTACTATTAATTTTTTTTAGCTTTTGGAAATGGGATTGTTTTCTTGAATTCTTTTTTTTTTTTAAAGAGTTCATTGTTAGTGAATACAAACACTACTAATTTTTGTAAGTTCATTTGTATCATTTAACTTTACTGCATTCATTTAATAGTTCTATCAGTTTTGGGAGATGTTTTTAAAGATTGTCTACATATAAGATGAGGTCATCTGCAGACCCAGAAAGCTTAATTTCTTACTTTCTGACTTGGAAGCTTTTTATTTATTTTTATTATCTAATTGCTCTGTCTACAAATTCCAGTACTATGTTGAACAGAAGTAGTGAGAGTGGGTGCCATTATTTTGTTCCTTATTTTAGAAAAGAGCCTTTCAAATTTTCACCATTGTATATGATGTTAGCTGTCAGTTTGTCCTATGTGGCCTTAATTGTGTTAAGGTATCTTCCTTCTATACATGATTGTATTAGTCAGGGTTCTCTAAAGACACAGAACTAATAGGATAGATGAATACATGAAGGAGTGTTTATTAGAAAAAATTGACTCACATGATCACAAGGTGAAGTTCCACAACAGGCTGACTTCAAGCTGAGGAGCCAGGAAACCAGTCTGAGTCCTAAAACCTCAAAAGTTGTGAAGCTAATAGTGCAGCCTTCAGTCTGTGGCCAAAAGCATGAGTGCCCGTAGCAAATCACTGGTGTAAGTCCAAAATTTCACAAGCTGAAAATCTTGAAGTCTGATGTTTGAGGGCAGAAAGCATCCAACACAGGAGAAAAACGTAGGCCAGAAGACTCAGCAAGTCTGCTCTTTCCATGCCTGCTTTCTATGCTGACAGCAGATTACATGGTTCCCACCCAGACTGAGAGTGGGTCTGCCTGTCCCAGTCCACTGAATCAAATGTTAATCTCCTTTGGCAACACCCTCACAGAGAGACCCAGGAACAATTCATTGCATTCTTCAATCAAATCAAGTTGACACTCAATATTAACCACCACAAGTCTACCCTTTGTCAGCTTGAACTCATACACATCTTGTGAGATCATACATAATCTTCAAATCAAGACAATAATAAGGTCATAATTACACCTGTCATAATACAGCTATCCTTCTTACAAGAAGAAGCACACTAATCCTTAACCAAAATGTTGTTACATAAAGTTAAAAACACTTAAATGCTAATATGAAATCAATAAATCTTACATCACATGATAAAGGAAATAAAATGAAGATATTTTCTTAGTACAAGTGTATACATGTGCAAACTTGTTACTAATAAGGAGGAAATACTCATGACAATTACATTTCTCATTTCTTCAACTGGTCTCATGGTCATAGCTGGTATTGATGATACCTTCTACTACCCATTCTGTATTCTCTTTGCCTTCAGCAAGCACCTCAGCAGATCATGGTTTTTTACCTGGCAGATTGACCCAAACCTTCATTTCTGAAGTTTCTGGGCCATTTGTAGTCCTGCCTGGATTGGGCTTTTATCATTTCCCATTGACCTTAATCACATGGCATAATAATACTAACAGATGACCTAAGGAATCTCCTGTATTCCACCCATACTCTTCCGTTACCTCCATTGCGGAGTAGTAGAATGACTTTATGTTGATATTCTGGGTCAGTTGCCCCAGTCAATACTGTAACTCCCTTCTTAGCCTATTGACTTAGGAGGAGCCCAAAGTGTCCAGGTTGCAATCTTAACTTATAATTTAATGGAATCATTGTCATGTATCCTGGTGGCAGTGTTCCTCCTTCTGGAACTAACACCTCTTGGCCAGCAAAATGTAATGTCATGAGAACAGGAAGCAAAAATTTAGTTAGTAGGTCACTAGAGGAGATGGTGAGTGGTGTCACTTCCACTTCCACTCCTTGATTCCTGGACCCATAAATCCTGTTGATGAGAGGAACAGTACCATATACTGGAAGCTGATTCAGAGCATACACAGCCTTCTGGAGAACTTTTCCCCAGCCCTGCAAAGTATTATCAATTACTTGGCATTGTAACAGTGACTTAAAAGGCCATTCCACCATTCTGTCAATCCAGCTGCTTTAGGATGATGGGGAACATGGTAAAACCTGTGAAATCCATGAGCATGAGCATGAGCTTACTGCTGCATTTCTTTAGCCATAAAGTGAGTGCCTTGGTCAGAGACAATGCTATGTGGGATACCATGACAGTGGATAAGTTATTCTGTGAGTCCATGGATGGTAGTCTTGGCAGAAGCATTGCATGCAGGATAGGCAAACCCATATCTGGAGTAAGTGTCTATTCCAGTGAGGACAAACCCCTGCCCTCTCCATGATGGAAAAGGTCCAATATAATCAACCTGTCACCAAGTAGCTGGCTGATCACCCTAAGGAATGGTGCCATATCAAGGGCTCAGTGTTGGTCTCTGCTGCTGGCAAATTGGGCAACCAACAGTGGCCGTAGACAGGTCAGCCTTAGTGAGTGGAAGTCCACGTTGCTGCGCCCATGTGTAACCTCCATCCCTGCAAACATGGCCACTTTGTTCATGAGCCCATTGGACAATGACAAGGGTGAATGGAGGAAGAGCCTGAGTAGTGTCCACAGAATGAGTCATCCTTTCCACTTGATTATTAAAATCCTCCTCAGCTGAGTTCAACCTTTGGCGAGCACTCACTCAAGCAGTTCACAGTTTTTTACCACTCAGAGAGGTCCATTCACATACCTCTTCCCCAAATTCCTTTGTCACCAATTTTCCAGTGATGCTTCTTCCAAGTCCCTGACTTGACAGCCAAACTGTAAGCTACAGATGTGTGATCAGTATATTGTCGCAGATCTGACCTTTTCTCCTTCCAAGCAAAGTGCACAAGGAGGTGCACTGCTTGAAGTTCTGCCCACTGGGAAGATTTCCCTCTGTCACTGTCCTTCAGGGATGTCCTGGAAAGGGGCTGTAGTGCTATAGTAGTCCACTTTTAAGTGGCGCCTGCCTGTCGTGGGGAGCCATTTGTAAGCCAGGCCCTAGTCTTCTCTTCCTCTGTTAACTGATCATAGGGAACTCCCAATGAGGCCCTCAGTGCAGGCTGGGGGAGAAAAGGCAGGGTAACAGGAGTGGAGACCACGGGCATTTGAGCCACTTCCTCATGTAACTTACTTGTGCCTTCAGGACCTGCTGGAGCCCAGTTACTTATATACCACTTCCATTTGATGATGTACCCACTTTTATGGCTGGATGGGTCAGAAAGCACCCAGTTCATGATAGGCAGTTTAGGTTGCATGGTGACTTGATGACCCATAGTTAAACATTCATTTCCTACCAAAGCCCAGTAACAGGCCAAGAGTTGTCTCTCAAAGGAGAGTAGTTATCTGCAGAAGATGGCAGGGCCTTGCTCCAAAATCACACGATAAATGGGCTGCAGTAACATACCCAAATGAGGAATGTGTTGCCTCCAAAATTCAAATAGGCACACTGGGCCTTGTGCCCCTTTCTTGGTTGTAGGAGGGGCAAAATGCAGCAATTTATCTTTCATCTTAGATGGAATATCTCATCAGGCTTCACACCACCAGTTCCCTATAAACTTTACTGAGGTAAAGGGTCCTTGAATTTTAGTAGGATTTATTTTCCATTCTCTGGCACACAAATGTCTTACCAGTAAGTCCAATGTGTTTGCTACTTTTCGCTCACTGGATCCAATCAGCATAATGTCATCAATGTAATGGAACAGTATAATATCTTGTGGAAGGGAAAATTGATCAAGCACTCTCCGAACAAAATCATGAACCAAAGTCAGAGAGTTGATATACCCCTGAGGTACAGCAGTAAAGGTCTATTACTGGCCTTGCCAGCTGAAGGCAAATTGCTTCTGGTGGGCCTTATGGACGAGAATGGAGAAAGACATTTGCCAAATCAATGGCTGCATATCAGGTACCAAGAGATGTGTTAATCTGCTCAAGCAGCGAAACCACATCTAGTACAGCAGCTGTAATTGGAGTCACCACTTGGTTAAACTTACGATAATCCACTGTCATACTCCAAGATCCATCCATCTTCTGCACAGGCCAAAGGGAAAGTTGAATGAGGATGTGGTGAGAATCACCACCACTGCATTTCTCAAGTCCTTAATGGTGGCACTAATCTCTGTTTTTTAGTTTTCTGTATATGCATCTTTCACTTCCTTGGTTAAATAAATCGCGACATAATTTATTTTTAATTTTTTAATGTTTGCAATTTTTTTGATTTGCTATTTTTCTACATAGAGGCAGCTTTAATGGCTTCCATTTGGTCTTTCCCACCATAATAGACCTCACCCTACCAGTCAGGGAGCCAATATCCGGATTCTGCCAGTTGCTAAGTATGTCTATGCCAACTATCCATTGTGGCACTGGAGAAATGAACATAGGATAAGTCCGGGGACACACTGGACCCACTATAAGTCATGCCTGAACTAAAACTTTATTAATTACCTGAACTTACTTCAACTGGAGGACCACAATGACGTTTTGGGTCCTGTGGAATCAATATCAGCTCAAAGCCAGTGTCCAGTAGTCCCAAAAATGTCTGATCATTTCCCATTCCTCAATGTATAGTTACCCTGGTAAAAGGCCAGAGGTCTCTTTGAGGAAGGATGAGAGAAAGATTAACAGCACAAATTGTTGATAGTATAGTGGGGTCCTTCCTGAAAGGGACCTGGCCTCCCCTTCATTCAAGGGGTTTTGGGTCTGTAAACTGATTCAAGACTGAAAATTGATTGAGGGGCCATGATTCTCCGTTTTTATAATTCAAATTAGTTTTTTGTCCACTCGACCTGGAAGTTTTCTGCTTATATAAATTAAGTAAGAATGAAGTAGGTTTCCTATCAATTTCATTTCTAGGAACACCATGATTAATTAGCCAATGCCAGAGCTCTACACAACTCAGATTATTCTGATTGTTGCTTTGCCACTGTTGTCCATTAAGGTAATTATGCCCACCTTGCATTTAACAGTTGAGTGCCACCACTTGTCCCCTGCCAACTTGGGATTCAATTATTCCCATTGTATTTAAATTTTGTAGTCGAGTGATTGCGGTTCCCACTAAAATCTGGCATACAGAGAGGGGCAATCACAGAGTTCTTCAAGGATGCAGGTGCTGCCCTCACATTATTTATTTTGCAAAACATTGGTAAAGGATGTGTCTTCTGGACACCCCCAGCTGAGATTAGTAGGTCTAAAGTGACTAATCCATTACACCATACCAATCTCCCTAAGCCTTTGGATTTCTTCCTCTATGTTAAACCATGAGATACCAGGCATTTCCAGCTCACTCACAGTGGGCCATCTTTTGATTCATATTGCAGTTAACCAAGCAAATAAACTATTAGAACCTATTTTATCTCCCCACACTGTGACATTAAATGTAGAACCTCTGCTTAGTGGGCCCAAATCATTAAATTCAGCCTAATCCAACTTTATGTTCCCTCCACCATTATCCCACAAACTCAATATTCATTCCCATGCCTGTTCTCCAGATTTCTGCTTATATAAATTACAAAATTCAAGCAGTTCTTTTGGAATGTAGCACATCTCCTCATGGGTCACACTCTGAACCTCACCTCTAGGGATCTGCCAAGACTTTAGTCTAGTTATAGGTCTAGAAGCAAACGGGGGTGTTGGGGTTGGGTCCTAAGGAGAATCAACATTGTCTTGTCTGGCAACTGCCTCAGGGGAGGCCATCACTGTTGTTTCAGGCAGTGCATGGTTAGTCTCCTCAGAGAAAAGTGGAAAGACTGATGGCAGCATGAGTCAGGTAAGGAAAGTTGCCACCACTGGGAATGGGGAAGCTGTTTCATTTGGCAAAAAGACTAGTCGAAGTTTACAAGCTTAGTTTCCCCAGCTTCTTCAGGGTTCTCTCACGTGTTCCCATTCCAAGTTGCAGCATCTCATTTTATTACAATCAATGCCCTCTCTTTAACAGTAGACAGCTGGTGAGGCTATGTGTGCACCTTTTGTTGCAGGTCAGCCACTCTCATAATCAGAGCTGTGTCTGACTTTCCACAATTTTAGCTCTTTCTGTACAGGATGTAAGACTCTCACTTGGGGCAATCTTAGAAGATTTGAGGCTTAGTATGTGCTTCTGGAGCTGGGAGTTAGAGTCCCTGAGTTCATTTCCTTTCAGCACTTTGTCCAGCAAACTTAAGAGAAACAAACCAACATTATTATATTCCTTGGGTCTCCACATATGGTTGAAGGTCTCACATATACAGTCACTAAACTCCTTGCTTCTCAAGAGTGGTTAATCAGGAGAAATAAATACATTTATTTTCCATAGCTTTCTAAACAGTTCAAGCCAAGGACCATCAGTTTACTCTGTGCTATTTACTATTTACTAATAGTAATTAGTAAATATTAATTTAATTAGTAAATAGTAATTTAATTTAATTAGTAAATAGTAATTTAGTATTGCTATTAGAAATAGAGTCCTTAGCATTCTGGAGTCTAATCAGATTAAGCAGCCAACTCCAGACACCCCAAAACCAACTAAATAAACCCATCCTTAAAATTCTGTTTCTCTAGAACCACTCCTGGTACCAAAATCTGTATTTGTCAGATTTCTCTAAAGGGACAGAACTAATAGGATAGATTAATATATGAAGAAGAGTTTATTAGAAAAATGGACTCATATGATCACAAGGTGAAGTCCCACAATAGGCTGTCTTCAAGTTGAGGAGCCAGGAAGCCAGTCTGAGTTCCAAAACCTCAAATGTACTGAAGCTGATACTGCAGCCTTCAATCTGTGACCAAAGGCCTGAGGGCCCTTGAGAAATCACTGGTGTAAGTCCAAGAGTTCACAAGCTGAAGAACTTGGAGTCTGATGTTAGAGGGTAGGAAGCATCCAGCACAGGAGAAAGATGGAGGCCAGAAGACTCAGCAAGTTGGCTCTTTCCATTTCTGCTTTTATTCTGGAAGCTGATTAGATGGTGCCCACCCAGATTGAGGGTGGGTCTGCCTCTCCCAGTCCACTGACTCAAATGTTAATCTCCTTTGGCAGCACCCTCACAGACACACCCAGAAACAACCCTTTTCATCCTTCAATCCAATCAAGTCGACACTCAGTATTAACCATCACATTGATTTATAGGGTGTTTTTATTATAAAATGATGTTGAATATTATCAAATGCTTTTCCTGCATCTATTGAGATAACAATTTACCTATTGTGGTATGTCACATTTATCAATTTACATATGTTGAATCATACTTGCACTTCTGGGATACATCCCACTTAATCATGGTGGATTTTTTTTTTTTAATGTGCTATTGAGTTTAGTTTGCTAGTATGTTGTGAAAGATTTTTGCATCTTTGTTTATCAGAGATATTGGTATGTAGTTTTCATGTAGTGCCCTTGTCTGGTTTTGGTATCAGAGTGATGGTGGCCCTGAAAAATGTGTTTGGGAGTTATTTACTCTGATTTAATGGTTGGAAGAGTTTGAGAAATATTGATATTAGTTTTTCTTAACCTTTTTTTGGAATTCAACAGTCAAGCTATCATGTTTTCTTTGGTGGGAGAATTTTAATTATTGATTCACTCACCTTATCCATTATTTTTCTCATTGGATTTTATTTTTTTTCATGATTAAGTCTTGGTAGGTTGTGCTTTGGAATTTATCTATTTATTCTAGGTTATTGACTAGTTGGTGTATAATTGTTCATGGTAATCTCTTATAATCCTTTATATTTCTGTGGTATTAGTTGTAATGTCTCTTTTTCATTTCTGATTTTGTTTTATTTGAGTCTTCTCTTTTGTCCTTAGTCTAAATAAATGTTTATTCATTTTGTTTACATTTTTAAAAACTCAACTCTTAGTTGCTTTGTTCTTTTCCATTGTTTTTCTAATCTCTATTATATTTATTTCTGCTCTGATCTTTATTAATTCCTTCCTTCTACTAACTTTGGACTTAGTTTCTTCATGTTTTTCCAGTATACTGAAATGTGATGTTAGTTTATTTGAGATCTGTCTTCTTTTATTGATGTAGGCATTTACATCTATAAAATTCCCTCTTAAAACTTATTAGGTGTGTCCTATAAGTTTTGATACATTGCATTTCTCTTTCATTTGCCCCAAGATATTTTTTATATTCCTCTTTTACTTTCTTCTTTGACCCATTGGTTGTTCAGAAACATGATGTTTAATTTCTATGTTTTTATTATTTTTTCAAAATCCCACCTCTTATTGATTGTTAGTTCTATACCATTGCAGTTGGAAAACTTACTTGATATTCTTTCAATCTTCTTAAATTTGTTAAAATTTGTTTAGGGGCCTACCATAGGAAAGATCCTTGTAAATGTTCTGGTACACTAGAGAATAATCTGTATTCTGCTGCTGTTAGATGGAACAGTATATGCGTATATACTGTTCTGTATAAGTGTATTTGGTCCATTTGGTCCAATGTGTAGTTTAAGTCCAATGTTTTCTTACTGATTTCCTTTTATGATGATTTGCTCATTGTTGAAAGTGAAATATTGAAGTCATCTACAATTATTGTATTACATTTTGTCTTTTCTTTCAGATTTGTTAATATTTGTTTTATATATTTAGGTGTTTTGATGTTGGATACAAATACATTTATGATAGTTATATCCTTGTGATGAATTGACCTAATTATTCTTCTATTAAAACTATCTTGTTTTACAGTTCTTAAGTCTATTTTGTCTAATATAATTGTAGCTACCCCTGTTCTCTTATCTTTTTCTTTCTTCCTTGTGTCAAGGGCTGACTTTCAATAGATGGCAGCGAGGGAGCTGCTCTGCTACGTACGAAACCATGAATGCTCTCTTTTCATTTCCAGTTATATGAGGTAAGTTTCTTCCAACTATTCACTGTTAGTTTATGTTTGTCCTTAAATGTAACTTGAGTGTTTTGTAGGCATCATATAGTTGGGAAGTGCTTTTTTAATTCATTGAGCCATTCTACATATTTTTTATCAAATACATTAATCGATTTTCATTCAAGGTAATTTCCTTTGCTACTTTCTTAATCTCTTGTTTTCCTCTTTTGTGATTAGGTGTGTTTCTCTAGTGTTATGCTTTGATTCCTTACTGTTTATCTTTTGTGTATCTACTAGAGGATTTTGCTTTGTGGTCACTGTAAGGCTTATATAAAATAACTTCACAAGGTTTTTGGTTGGCTGGGTATTTTTTTTTCTTTCTTCATGACTTTGAATATATTATCCCATTAGCTCCTGGACTGTAAAGTCTATGCTGAGAAATCTGCTGCTAGCCTTACTAAAATCCCATATATATTACATGCTTTTTAAAAAAAATTTTTGCTTTCAGAGTCCTCTCTTTGTTCTTGCTTTTTGACTGTTTGATTATAATGCATCTTTAAGTAATCTTGTTTGTATTAAACCTGATTGAAGACTTTTGAGCTTCCTATACCTGGATATTAATATCTTTCCTCAGATTTGGAAAGTTTATTGCTCTTACTTTTTAAAATAAGTTTTCTGATCTTTGTCACTCTCTTTTCCTTCTTAACTCCTATAATTCAAATATTTGCTCTTTTGACACTTTTCCATAATTATGATGATAATCTTCCTTCTTTTATCTTTTTTTCTACTGACTATATTTTTAAATAACCTGTCTTTGAGTTCACAGATTTGTTTGCATGATCAAGTCTGTTAATGTTTTCTATTTTATTTTAAAATTTTTGTTTTATATTTTTTAGCTCGAGAATTTTCCTTTGATTTTTCCATCCCTTGGTATCCATGGGGAATTGGTTCTAGGACCCTTAGAGATACCAAATTCTGTGGATGTTCAAATCTCTTACATGAAAGGGCATAGTATTTGCATATAATCTATGCACATCCTCCCATATACTTTAAATCATCTCTAGATTACATATAATAGCTAATAAAATGTAAATGATATGTAAAAAGTTATTATACTGTATTGTTTAGGACATATTGACAAGGAAAAAGTCTGTAAATGTTCAGTACAGATGCAACCATCTCCTTTTTTAAGTATTTTTGTTCCACAGTTGGTTAAAGTCATGAATGTGGAACCCATGAATATGAAGGTCTGACTGCAATTTTAATTTCTCTGTTAAAAATTTCTTACTGTGTTATATTATCGTTTTCTTGATTTTATTATTTTCTCTATATATTTTCTTAAAGTTTTTTGAGTTTCTGTAAAACAAGAATTTTCAATGTTTTGTCAGGCATTTAATACGTCTGCATTTCTTTAGGGTCAGTTACTGGTACTTTATGTTGTTCCTTTTGTGATGTTATGCTTCCCTAATTGTCCTTGATCCTTATGGCAATACACGGGTATTGGCACACTAAAAAATGTAGGGATTTATTCCAGTATTTGCAGATTGGCTTTGTTTGGGAAAGCCCTTTACCAGTCAGCCAACCCAGAGATCTGGGAAGCCTGTCTGGCATGGTTCACAGGTGGGCTTGCTACTTGGGATTTTGGGCAGGCTGGCATGGTGCCTTGGTTAGCAGGTAGGCAGGCCTGATGCCTGAGTCTATGGGATTCAGCCTGGAGCCTGGATTCACTTGGGTAGACTTTTTTATTTGGTCCATGGGAGTGGGCTTTGCACTTCAGTCTGCAGTGGTTGGCCAGTTGCTGAGGTGGACCTGGAGCCTGTGTTCATGAGAACTAGCATAGCACTGGGGGTTGGCATAGAGACTGTTTATGAGAGTGGGCCTGGGTCCTGGGTCCAAAGGGGTGGCCTGAAGCCTGAGTCTACAGGGGTGGTCCTAGAGACTCAGTTTATGAGAGCCAGCCTGGGACTGGGGTCTACTGGAGTAGGCCTGAACCCTGGGTCTGCCAGACCTTGTCTGGACCTGTGTCCATTGGTGTCTGGATCTCTTGGAACTTAACTGGAGCCTGAGGCTACTCTGGCACTGGGGTAGGTGTTGGACCTGTGTCTGTAAGAGCCAGTCTGAAGCCTGATATCAACAGTGCTAGCTTGGCACCTGGTGCCATGTGGGCTAGCCTGGAGCTTGGTGCTTTGTGAATTAGCCTAGAGCTTGGGCCCACAGAAGCAAGCCCAGAAGCTGGGTGTGTTGTGCTGTCCTGAAAACTAGCTCTGTAAAGGTTGGCCTGAAACCTGATTCCACAGGGGCAATTGTGGAACCTAGGTATATGGGGAGTGGCCCAGTGCTGGGGTCTATGAGGATGACCTTGAACCTTGGGTCTGCTTAACAAGGCCTAAACCTTAGGTCTGCTCAAGCATGGGGCTGCAGGGACTAGCCTGGATTATGGGGCTGCAAGGATAGGCCTGGTACTGGGAAGGTCTGGAGACTGTGTTCATGGATTCCAGTCTGTTGCATTAGTCCAGAGATACTGACTTGGCACTTGTGCAGTCCTGAAACCCAGGGCTGTGTGGACCTAGCTGTCTCTGATCTTGTCTGAAACCTGTGTTGGGCATGGAGTCTGGGATCACAGGGGTGACCTGGTGCTGGGTGGGCCTGGAGTCTATGTGCAGGGGCCAGCCTGGAGGCTAAGTCAATGTGTGCTGGCCTGATGACTACAGTTAGAGAAGCTGGCCTAAATAATTACGTAGGTCTGAAGCCTGGGACCATGTGAGCCATCCTGGTGCTGGAGGTGGTCTACAGTCCAGAGCCAACAGAGCTGCCCTGGTCCTGGAGGTGGTATAAAGATAAGCATAGAGTCAGAATCTGTGTGTTCTGGCCTGTTCCTGGGACTGACCCAGCACCACTGGGTACAGCCTGGCAGTGGGGCAGGCCCAGAGACCATGTCTGTCAGGCAAGCCTGGAGCCTGAAGTTATGGGATCCAGCCTACTGATGAAGCCTCAGTCCATAGGTACTTGCCTGAAACTTGGGGCCACTGGGGCCTTCTCAGCACTAGATTTTACTAGAATGGAGCTGATGTTGAGATCCAGGGCAACGTTTCATGCTCCTTTTCTTTCCCTTCCCCCAAGAAGGGAATATCTCTCTTTATGATGCTATGATTCAGAGAAGTAAGGTGAGTAATGTAAAACTTTCCTTCCTACTATTTTCTATGTGTCTTTTCTTATTTCTGTGCTATACCCAGTTATTATAATCTCTCACCTGTTTTCTTTGGCTCTTATGAAGATATTTTTACACATGGATAGTCGTTCAAATTAATGTTTCTGTGGGGAAACAAGTGCTGGAAAGATCTATTCTGCCATCTTGTTAATGTCCCAAAACCTATCTGTATTTTCATGTTATGTGATTTCCTAAAATCCAATGGCTCTAAATATCACTATATAACAAGGACCCTTGCTTTTATATTGTCATCCAAGAACACAATACTTCTACACAAAACTTCAGGTTTGACATCTCTAGTCAATGCCTAAAATGTCATTGCAAGTTTATCTGTCCCAACTGAAGTCTAATTTACAGCAATTCTCTTAATTCAGCATTGTATTTCATTTGTATTTTCTCCTCACTGCTTATCTTCACTGAGTTTCTAGCTAAATTAATATAGTTTTCTTCCACAAACACTAAGTGTTTTGAAAATGGAATTTATCATAAAATAATTTTATCAACACACTGACAAGTAACACATTTTTAGTTATGTCACAGTTCTGTTTTCAGCTGTGAAATTTTTATTTTTTCAGTTTATATCCTCTGCTAAGAACTGTTTTCCATTCATTACAAGAATGTTCACCTTTACTTCATCGAGCATGGTTACAGTGGCTGCTTTTATTTTTACTTATTTTTTTTTTTAAATGGAATCTCACTCTGTCACCCAGGCTGTAGTGCAGTGGTGCAATCTCAGCTAACTGCAACCTCTGTCTCCTGGGTTCAGGCGATTCTCCTGCCTCAGCCTCTCTAGTAGCTGGGATTACAGGCATGTGCCACCATGCCTGGCTAATTTTTGTATTTTTAGTAGAGATGGGGTTTCACCATGTTGGCTAGGCTGGTCTGGAACTCCTGACCTCAGGTGATCCACCCACCTTGACCTCCCAAAGTGCTGGGATTACAGACGTGAGCCACCACGCTTGGCCTAATAGCTGCTTTAAATGCTTTATTTTATAATACCATCATCTGGGTCATCTTAGCATTTACATTTTTATTTTCTTTTCCATTGAGAATGGGACATATTTTCTTAGTTCTTTATGTGTTATATAGTGTGGGATTGTATTCTGGACCTTGTTGCGAGATTCCTTGCCTTGTTAAAATTGTCTAGAGAGTATTGTGGGGTTTTCTATTTTTGTTTGTTTTAGCAAGCAATAAACCTGGTGCAGTTCAGACTGTATGTTGCTTCACATTTTATATGGGCAAAGGAAGCAATGTCTTTTCAGTTTTCAAAGTTTTTGCTACCCTCATCAGGTCTATCCTTCACATGAGCTTCTCAGTGGTTAGTTTGTATTTTGCATGACACTGTGTATTGCAGTTTAATTCTTGGAGTTTTTGTCATTATACTTTTTGTTTGTTCTCTTTTATATATGTGTTGCTTGGGGATGAGCCTGAACATGTGTTGATTCATACACAGAATTCGGAAAACATTTATTTCTGTCTCCTTCAAGATACTCCCAACACTCTTCAGATCACAGGGCCTTTTTTTTCCAGGTTGCACTAGGTAAAAGCACAGGTTCTCTCTCAGGATGTTAGGTGTCTACATAGTCTTTCTAATGCCACTGAACCTGTGCAGCCTCTTCTCTGGGACTTTCCTCAGGGAAAGGCCAAGGGAGAATAAATAGAAAAAAATAAAAATCAAACAATGCATGGGTTCTTCAAACACTCTCTGCCTTACAGGGTTTTCTTTTATCAGTCCACTGACTAGAAGGAAATGGTTTCTATCAGAGGTTTTGGTTTCTGCACTCAAAGTGAAGTTCTTGGATAGGGTTCACAATTTGGTCAAAGCCAGGAGATAAACAAGGGGGAAAACTTAAGTAAAATATTTTTGCCTGCTATTGTTTACATTTTGATATTTCCAGGAATTTTCTTTTTGTATTCTGTCCACAATTTTTGGTTGTAATCAATTAAGGAAATAGACCACAGTAACTTGCCCCATTTTAGTCAGCAACAGAAGCCTCATTTTCTTTTTCATTTATTTTTTTTTACTTACTCTCTGTCTCCTTTTATTAAAGTGGAAGATAATGATATTATCTCAATCCACTGAACACTCTTGACATCAGTAAGTTAAGAAAACCAGGCATTATTTGTCTCCTGATATGATACAATATGAAATGTAAATCACCATCTATGATGTATTTTTGCCCATAAAGTTTAACCTAGACTGAATCAAGCCTTAATAGGTAATTACTTAATTATAGAATATAAAGGAGTAGAGGAACAAGTGTAACAAAATCATGGAGAAGCAAACGAATATAGATTATGAGATATCTTACAATAGAATTGAGCTTGATTGTTCAGGTTATTAGCATAAAGAATAAAATAAAAATCAAGGAAGGGGAGCATGTTTGGGGTTACAAATGTAAAGGACATTAATTAAACCCAATATGATGTGTTAGATTCAGATTTAAGAAAAGAAATTCAAATAGATACTCTTTTAGACTGTCACTCTTTGAATAGTAACCAATATTAGGTGAATACAATGCTGGTATATATTACCTTAACTCTCCTAATTCATTCTCCACCTATTCTCTGTTCATGAAGGCTGATCTGTATGTCTTACATATTAGGAAACACTTGCTCTCAGTTCCCAGTTTGGTTTGGTCAATGAGATGTGCTAGCAGGAGACCAGAGAACTGGCCATGTTGGTTTCACACTTCTGCCAAAGATAGTCCCTGGACTGTGGACCTAAGGTACCAAACCATCCCAATTTCCCCAGGAATTTCTCAGTTTTAGCACCTAAAGCCTGACATTCAAGAAACTCCACAGCCCCAGAAAAAAACAGATGGTTGGTCACGGTGAGTAAACACCTGCATTTTGGTTAGTGTAAACCCCAAATATCTGAGACAGGTCTCAGTTAATTTAGAAAGTTTATTTTGACAATATTGAAGATATGCCCCTGTGACGCAGCCTCAGGAGATCCTGGTGACATGTGTCCAAGGTGGTCAAAGCACAGTTTTGTCTTATACATTTGCGGATGACATGAGACATCAATCAACATATGTAAGATGAACATTGGTTCAGTCTGGAAAGGTGAGACAACTCAAAGCAAAGGTGGGATGACTCAAAGTGGGGAGGGGGCTTCCAGGTGATAGGTAGATAAGAGACAAATAGTTGCATTCTTATGAGTGTCTGATTAGCCTCTCCAAAGAAGGCAAAAAGGTATGCATTTATCTCAGTGAGCAGAGGGGTGACTTTGAAGGGAATGGGAGGCAGGTTTGTCTTAAGCAGTTCCCAGCTTGACTTTGCCCTCTAGCTTAGTGATTTTGGGGCCTCGATATTTATTTTCTTTCAAATTTTTCTCCTTTTCTTTTTAAAAATATTTCGGGGAAAGCATTTTAGAAGAAAATGAGTCTCTGGCCTCAGGCTTCCTCTAATCCCTCACGGCTAAGAAGGTTCATTCCTAGATGGATATGTCCAGAGTTATTAGGAAAGCTAATATTTAGCAGGTTGTGAAGTCTCACATCCTATGAAGAGAAAATAGAGGAAGGAAGGGAGAAAAACAACAACAACAAAAATAACAGTCCTGGAAAACTGATATAGGCCACATTATTCTGAAGTTAATATATCAGTAGGCAGGTATGAAAGTGGCTTATGTGTGTAAATAGGTTGCTGTTATTTTCCTCTGAAGTTTAATTTGTCTAGCATCAGTTTGCAGGGCTTTGTGAAAACACAGCTAAGTTCTCAGTTACTCCAAATAAGGAAAAATGGGGAAAAAAAGAAGGAAAATAATTGAAAACATAATTCTGAAGAATTATAGCCAAGAAAAATTAGAATTTGATCCAAACTGAAAAATAATAAAAATTGAAAAACATTTCACAGGACTAGAATCTAACAACAGGTGTACTATAGTTTTTCAAACATATTTTTTCTGTCTCCAGTTTCCATTTTTACTAAAGACAAATCATGGTAGGACTGGTTTGCTTTATTATACTTGTCCTGATTATTTATATACAGTGAAGTAAGAATAATTATTTTTTACATAGGCTTTTAAATTGGCTTTGATGGAACTTTGTCCTATAGAAGGAATCTCAGATAAGACTCTTTTAAAGCTGAGCCCAGCCATGGATTTGTACCATCAAATACCCATGAGTTGGGTGATCCTCTCCTCTTAAGGTCCCAAGATAAACTTTGGGCTCCTGAGCCTGTCAGAAAGTGACATTCTTTACTTACCCCAGGTCACGAACCCTGTACATGGGCTGTGTAAGCAAGCTATGAGGCCAGTTTTCCCAACGGGTTTTTATTGGCTCCATAAGTTAAGTTTGATTTCTTAAAGGAAAGCACACCATTCCAGCAAAAGCCTTTGTAAAATAACCAGTTTCTCCCGTTGTGTCCTGTTACAAATTATAACATATTTTTGTTGCACTTATGCAAATAGCCATATTGCTGTAAGTTAAGACTACTCGCAAATAGTTTCCAAATTCTGGAGAAATCAGGTAAAGAGAAACAAATATGCTCCAAATTTTCTTCATAGGAGTATACTAAATTGTTGAAACCTTTCAATAGCTCAAAATGAAAGTTTCCTTGACTCTGAAAAAAAAGAGGGTCAGCAACATTTTAAGCAAAAATATAAAAAGATACTTCAGTTTTCTGTTAGTTCAGTCTCTGTAGTAAATTCCTGTTCTGCTTAATATTCATGAACATTTCAGCTCCCAATGAGTCCTGAAACTTTTCCCTCTCAAAGTTATCAGAAATCTGTATTCAAAATCACCTATTAGAGTTTTATAACTGATTATGAAACCACCTTCTAAGGAGGACCAAACAAGGCACCAATTGTTCATGGATGACAAAATGTTTTAGGGCAGCCATAGTCAAAGACAAAACTGACCAGAAAATTTGTTACCTCTGTGGCACACAATAATTTAATATAATAGTTATAATTATTACTGATGATGTACACTAAGTCATATCAGGATTACAGGATTATAGGTGTTTCCCATGATTTTGGAACACATATCAATAATACATTTATACAAATACAACCCAAAGCAAACCAAACACCATTTCATATTTGACAATGCTTACTGTATAATTTTATACCAAATAAGCCAAATTATGTCATGTTTTGAATTTAGGGAAACTAATATCTTAAATGATTAACTAGATCAGAAAAAGACACAATTTCTAATTTGATTTTTGAAAGGTTATCAAATATCAAATGTTTAAAACATTTGATATCACAGGTCATTATAAAATGTTATTCATTTGACCAAAGTCATAACTTGAGGATTTAAAAAAAAAGGCAAAAATCTTCATTCTTTGAGAAGAGACTTAATTTTCCATACAATAAGCCCCAATAAAGACAGCATAAAGCCAATTAAATTTGTTTTTCAAAATTTTATAAACAATCTATAAAATTTTAATCTTGACCATAAGATATTGAAACTACCTTTGCAAAATTATGACTGACACAGTGAAAGAGATCTAACCTAACTGAATCCATCTTGCTTCTAACCTTTAAGCTGTCCTTGTTCCTTCCTGAGCATAGGCTGAGCTAACTTTGGGAAGAACTTAGTTCATAGTTTATAGTTTAAAAGAAAGATGATAGCAGTCCTTTCCCAAAATGAACCTCCTTTTTGCCTGGGGGATAGACTGCCTTTATGGGACTAACAAATTAGCCACAAGATTAGAAATTATGGTTTAGGAGCCATGCAGCTGGAGGCTACAAGTTCTGACCCTCCCTAAACTCCTCCTAAGATCAGTGCTTGAGATATTTTAGAGACCTGCACTTGATGGATCAGTTGGCACCACACAGATTGATAAACTGGTGAATCTGATCCTGGGGCCACCACCCAGGAACTGACTCAGTGCAAGAGGACAGCTTCAACTTTCCATGATTTCATTTCCAACCCAACCCATCAGCACTTTTAATTTATTGGCCTCCCCCATATTCACCAAATTATCCTTAAAAATTCTGCTCCCCAAATACTTGGAGAGACTGACTTAAGTAATCATAAAACTTCAGTCTCCCACACAGCTGGCTCTGCATGAATTACTCTTTCTCTATTGCAATTCCCATCTTGATAAATTTGCTCTGTCTAGGCAGTGGGCAAGGTGAACCCATTGGGCAGTTACAATATAACTTCCATAAGCCTTTTATAAACTTTGTATCCTTTATTAAGAAGTTGGTTACTGCTTCAAGAAAACTTTGTTAATCTGACACAGGGGCCCATATGCTGATCTTGCTTCAGTGTGCTTTTGGTGTTAATGATTAATTTATAGAGAAACTAAATCGGCCCTTACAATCTCACATGCCCACCTCTTTTGCAATAGTCCCTGGGCCTTGAGGAGTTGAATAACTTTAATTTCTGGCCCTATGTTTCAGGAATGCAGTTTATTTTGATTGGCGTCTTCTACTGGGCCTGAAGAAGAGGCTTTAGTTGCTGTCAGTGTTTAAGATTTAGCAGGACTTGGTGTCATTTTTAGGCCCAGGAGTCAAAGCCCTGTAACTCAATGTCACAAGTACTGTAAAAGAACATACAGAAGGATACACAGATGTAATAACCTTAGTTAAAAAAAATCATCTCAGCTTTTCTCCTAAGTGAGCCAAAACTTAATGGCATAGGAATTGTTTTGATAAACCATAAAATCTGTTAGGCCAGTTAACAAAAGGAAAAAGAAAAGACTTTCTGCACTGCACAGAATATTACATTGGAAGAAAACATTTCCTTTAGATCTTTTAGAAAACATTTTTAGCCTCAGGCTACAATAAACAGAATTTGAGGAAAAAAACTTATATGAGCTGAAAATGAGTTGAAGGAGAGCATTACTATTTAGCACTCTTTAAGAGGGAGGAGAAAACAAAAAACAGTGAGATGCAATAAAAGTTGAACTTTGGGTTAAAATAATTAAAACCTCTTATAATTTATTAAGAGTAAATTAATACCTTAGAAAATCAATGTATAAGTGTTTTTACATCGATCCCAATCTCTAGAAAGACCATTATAAATTTTCTTTAATTATAGACAACTTGATCATATAAAAGTATTTTTCCTTTTATAAATCCTCTTATTATGACTTATACCAACTGTTCATGACATGCTTGGATTTTCTTGTTTGTCCAGAACATCCCTCTATCAGAAACAACCAGTCATTTTATTCTAGGACTAAATGTACCATACAATATTTTTTCTCATATAAACTTATTTCTCTTTAAGCTTTCTTATTTTAAAAAGCTCTTTATTTATAAGACTTTCTTTATATCTGTCTTATCTCCTGGTTCCTTTTGCTTTGTTTTGTACATGGACTTTAAATAAACTTTGAATTAGAAAAAAAAATTGTTCATATTTTTAAAAAGGACATACTTTTTTTAAGAAAGAATGTTTTCCTACGGTAGAATTTTACTGGAAAATACCCAAATAATGAAATATTTATTATTTAATTTAATTTAACATTAGATTCGAAATTGGAATGAGTTTGTCTACAAGTATTTATCCTATTACATTTACCTAATTATTTTAATTGTTTACCTAGATTATTCATGAAAACTGCAATAGTCATTATTTAAAGTTATGGAACTGCCATTGCAAAATTATAACTAAGACTGAACTGTCTCCATCTTGCTTCTAACTTCCAAGCTGTCCTTGTTCATTCCTAGGCATAGGCTGAACTAATTTTGGGAGAAACTCAGTTTATAGTTTAGCTTTGAAACAAAGACTGTAACAGTCTTTTTCCAAAACAAACCTTACTGTCTGTGGACTAGACCACCTAAGCCACAAAATTAGAAGTTATCATAATCTTACTAAATTCAAGATGTAACTATTTTCATTAAACCAATATCAATGTCTTATTTATTAACAATTACATAAGCAAAGATCATTCTGTCTTGGATTGGTTTTATAGTTTTGTAGTTTCTATGCCAAATTTTGACACCTTATAGTATTTGGTAAGGATAAGTATAAAATTTCTTGATTAATATATGCAAACAAAATGTATACTTGCAATTCTTAAGACATTTCTAACATCACTTTACCAAGCTAGCTTATTTATTAAAGATTTTACTTAAATTACGTAAACTTGAAAAAAGCATTTGACAATTTTTTTCCAGATGAAGTATTTGATTCAATTGTTTTTATTTTCTTAAGCCAATTAATTAGAGCTCTTTTATATATTTGTGGTAGTAAAACATTGTGTACACAACACATAATTACATAGCTGTATTAGGCATTCCAATAGAAGTACATCTTATGGATTCATAAAGACCATTTTTTGCTTATCTTAGATTTTTAAATCCTTAATAACCTGTTTTACAACCCTAGGCAGTTGTGAGCTGAATAGCCTTAAATTTGCATATTAAGGGAAACAACTCAGGTGAAAATCAAATAGCAAAATTTGCATCATAAGCTATGGAAAGAACAAGTCTGGTGTGCTAGAGGGAAATTAAAAATGATTTAATTGCCAATTAAACATAAAATATAGAAATTATGAAGGCCTTTTAAATATATACACACACATATATATATACATACACACACAAAGATCCTATATCATTTACTTCAGAACTTTAACCATGAGATAAATTCACCAGTTTGCAAAAGTCCCTGTTGAATCCAAACAGTGGTTCTTATCTTAATAGAAAAATAACAGCAGATTTAAAGCAGGCAGAGAAAGAGAACTTGGGAACTCTGTAGTTTGCAGGTCGACCTTAGGGTTCTTTTTCCTTAATGTAAATGTGCACAAAGACCATATTACATTTTACATCATTATAACCTATGGAATACTTGAAAGGGGGTCATTTTCTTTGTTTTATCTTTATTCTTAGATTATTTGTTTCCCATTTTTCATTAAAAGGAGGAGCTCAGCTGTGGCCTAGGGTTTTTGTGTAGTGAACTTTTGTGTGTTGCTTGTGGGCAGGATGCTACAGTGTGTCACCACTGAGTCATTTCTACACTTTTAGGTTTATCAGTTTCTCTCTCAAGAAGTCTATGACCTCTGAGAGGGCTCTAAATGCTGGATCATCAGCCTTTCTATGCATTTCCTGGATGAGTTTTTTAATTAATTTTTTGGGGGATTTCCCTGTAGGGCCACTGCACTTTATGGGGGGGTGAATCCCCCAGACGTTTCCATGCAGCTCCCAGTCACCCAGTGATGACTTTCAGCTAAGAGAAGCAAAACGCCCTTTTTCTTCGGAGATGAGAAAACTCAGTCTCTCATTTACCTATGAAAACAATTCAGTTCCTCACACAAATGTGCACCGACAAGCTGAATTGAGATTAATTTGGGTAAAAAAATCAATAGAGAAGACCCTTTAGAATGCATGTCCAAACTAGAATTAGGATCCTTAAATGAAGACTTCCTAGGAGAATGACAACAACAACAGCCAAGGCCACTTCCTGTAAACTGTGCTCAGCCACCCCTAAGTTTGTAGCTCTTGTCTGCCATTATACATGCCAAGGTTAAGTACTCTCACAGTACAAGGTAACCTCTCTGGTAGCTCCAAAGCCAAAAAGATCACATTATGCAATACAGGAAAGCAGAGCTTTAGACCTAAGAATAATCTTCCCAAGACTCTTAAAAGTCCGCAAAGCAAACAGAACATCCCAAAAGGGGTGAGTGGTGTCTTTGTTCTGAATTTTTTAAAGGGGTTCAAGTCATTGGAAGCCTTCTCTAGATTTTTTGGTACTCCAGATGGCAAAGGGGGAAGGAGGTATAAGAGTGGAAGATAAGTAAACAAAAGCACATTTTTTTTAAGACAGGAAGCAAACACAGAAACCAAGCACATGGGTTTTTAGGGTTTTTTGTTTGTTTGTTTGTTTCTTCAGCAACTGTAAGGAATTTTGGCCAAATTAGACAGGCTTTGTTACCCATAATTTGGAATTCTCACTCAGATTTGACCAAGTCTGTTAAAGCTGATCGAATATGATGGGAGAAAGACCAGAACAAATGACAAAAACCCCAACAGTGTTATGGCTGAGTGTTCTAATGGTAAGGAGAAGTTAAGACCAGCTGGTTGTTAAACTTTAGCAAGACAAAACTTCAATTTAGCTACTTACCTAGGGATGGGTCTCAGGGTGAATACTGCCCTCTACCATCTAGCAGCAGAGAAAAAACTCAACTCATCCTCTCTGCTGGGAGCAAGCTCAAACTCCATAAAGGGGTTATCTGCCTTCTATTGTTATGGAAGCAGGAAATCTTGTCTTCCTTGTTGGAAGCAAGTAAAACTCAAAAAAAAAAAAGGGGGGAAGTTGAAGAGCAAAATAAACTTTATATCTCAACCCAATTCTGGGAGATTAGGGATTCTCTGGATGAGGTGCTCCCCTCCAGACCTGAACAAATTGTCCTATTGGTTTCAGCCATAAAGTTAGCTTATGCTGGTACCAAGCACTGATAGGAGATTTGTCAAATGTCAGGGAAATATCCACTCAGAATCCCTCCATGGTTACCAAAATGTGAACCCCAACTATCTGAGACAAGTCTCAGTTAATTTAGAAAGTTTATTTTGCCAAGCGTGAGAACATGCACCACTGAGACAACCTCAGGTCTTGACAACATGTGCCCAAGGTGGTCAGAGCACAGTTTGGTTTTATACATGTGAGGGAGACATGAGACATCAATCAACATATGAACATTGGTTCAATCTGGAAAGGCAGGACAACTCAAAACAAATGTGGGATGACTCGAAGCAGGGATGCGGCTTCCAGGTCATAGGTAGATAAGACACAAATAGTTGCATTCTTTCAAGTTTCTGATTACCTCTCCAAAGGAGGCAATCAGATATGCATTTATCTCAGTGAGTAGAGGGGTAACTTTAAACAGAATGGGAGGCATATTTATCCTAAGCAGTTCCCAGCTTGACTTTTCCCTTCAACTTAGTGATTTTGGGGCCCCAAGATTTATTTTCCTTTCACAGTAGAGCCTCGAGAGTTTGCTAATTACCTATCTCTCCTTTGTTTTTTAGTCATATTAGTGTTAATGGCTCTTGATGCTGTTTGTCCCACAATACTGCCCTCTCCCTTGTTGGTTTTCCTAATTTTCACCCACATATTTGTAAATAGTTCTATTAAAGTTGTTTAACCCTTTCTGAGGGTGCTAATTATTTTATGTCAGTCCCCTGAGCACAAAATAATTTTTTTATCAAACTTCAAATATGTGATAATGGCATTGTGTTTATGTAAATAAATATTCATGGCTTTTGAGATGCACACTGAAGTATACTGGAATGAAACTTCAGGATGTCTTGGATTTTCTTTAACATATTTTTCAAAAATAAGGAATAGATGAAGCATGAGTATCTAAGCTTGAAAATTCTACCATCGGGATATTGGATATCTGGAAGCTAATTTCATTATCCTTCACATTTATGTATGTTAGAAAGTTTTTTAAAAAATGAAGAATAAAGTAATTCATACAATTTGAGTTGCATGAGGAAAGTTACTAAATAAATACATAGTTAAATTCTTCAAAATAATATAAGCCTAAAATAATCTTTGACACGTAAAGTTCTAACTGTGGAGAAAGATTATGCTGAACCAATTCAATTTTCTCCAAGTCTTCTCTGTGACCAGTGACAAACACGTACAGAAATGTTGGTCAGGAACAGACCTGAATAGAATGAAGTTCTATAGGCCGTGTGTCAATGCCAGGGAAAAAGTCTTATTGAGCCTGTTTGTGTAATTTATTCACGGCTGAACCAGTCGATGTTGCTAAGAGGATGAATGTCTACTACATTTTGACCTCTGTTCTTAGCAATATAAATAATTACTGAGATCTAAATATTTTTCATATACATTAGAAAAAAGGACTTTAAAGGTAACATGTTCATTGTCAAAAATTTGGAAATTGCAAAGTACTATAAGAAAAAATAATCCCCCAAAAGTCTATTGTAATGTGATATTTACTGTTAATTTGTTAGTGTATTTCAATCTGGACAGTTCCTGAAAGTGATTTTTCTAATGTGTGCACATACACCACACACATATATATTACAATCGCTGAAGTTATCATGTGCAGATACAATTTTACTATTGAAATTCTAATTTCAATGTAATATGAGTAAGTAAAAAGAGATCAAATGCAAATATTTTTAAACAATACTTTAATAATACATTATATTCTGTTAGATAGATATCCCATATTTTATTTAAACATTGTCCTAAAAATGGGCATTAAAAATGTTTTGAATTTTTCTTTGTTATCTGTTATAATAAACATACTTTTACGTAAACATTGATATGTCTGTCTCAATATTTCTGTAATGTCAATTCCCAGAAATGGAATTGCTAGGCCATAAATATCAACAATTTTAAGGTTTTTGAAACATATTTAAAAGTTTATTTCCAGGAAGCTTATAACTTAATTACCTTTCAGCAATATATGAGCATAATAATATTACTCTGATATAGTACATTTAAGAAGCTATTGTTTTGTTTTGTTGTATGTGTACTCAGTACTATTTCCTATCATCTTTCTTCTGAATAGGCCAGGCTAAACATAACACTTAATTCCTAGCAATAATGGTTGTTTCAAATAATGGTTACATCCCTTAAGAAGGCAAATCAGAATCCTTTCTGTGGTTGATGAAAATACACAGAATGAAGCAACTTTTCTATTTTAAATGAGATCGCTAGGTTGGTGTTTGTGAAATTTATAATCAATACCACAGCAAGAGGTTCTGTGAGTAATTGAAAAAAATGTGGGAAGTACAAAGCAGAGTACAGACATCACACATAATTATGAAGACAATAAGAAACAAAAAGACTAAGACACAAAGAAAAATATAACCAATTTCAGGACAAAGGCATTGTTCCTTCAGTTCTTCACAAAATAATCAAACTGTCTCTAAGAAATGTAATTGTGTCTCACAAAGAATTTCAGGAATAATTTTTAAAAGAAATGATGTTCAGCATGCAAGAAACCAAGATTTACAATGTATGGCATCCAACCCAAAATTACCAGGTATTCAAAGAAGCAGAAAAATTCGACAGATAATCTGAAGATGATAGAATTAGTAGATAGGGACATTAACCAGTCAGTATAATTATATCTATACCTTTTAAAATATAGAGAGTAAAAAAAAAGCATAAAAATTATATAAATTATATAAAAAGAATACCAATTGAAATTATAGAAATTAACATTATGAAGTCTGAGAAGATAAATTCTTAAGAATGGATTAATGGCAGATTAGACATTGCAGAATAAAAGACAGTGTACTTGAAGTTAAAGTAATAGAAATGAGAAAATGAAACACAAATAGAAAAGTAATTTTAAAATGCATGGAGCATCAATGAATTATGAGACTAATTTATCTGATGTACGTGTCGTTGAAGTCATTGAAGGAAAGAAAAAAGAAAATAAATAAATAAATAACTGATGTAATAGAATGCACATCAAAACTACAATGAGATATCATCTCGCCCCAGTTAAAATGGCTTATATCTAAAAGACAGGCAATAACAAATTCTGGAATGGAGAAAGAAGATTTCTGGTACACTGTTAGTGGGAATGTAAATTAGTAGAACCACCACAGGGAAGAGTTGGCAGGTTCCTCAAAAAACTAAACATTGAGCTATCATACGATCCAGCAATCCCACCACCGGGTATACACTCAAAAGAAAGAAAATCAGTATATAAAAGCAATATCTGCACTCCTATGTTTGTTGCTGCACTGCTCACAATAGGCAATATTTAGAAGCAACTTAAGTGTCCATCAACAGATGAATGGATAAAGAAAATGTGGTACATATACACAATGGAGTACTATTCAGCCATAAAAAATGAGATCCAGTTGTTTGCAACAACATAGATGGAACTGAAGATGATTATGTTAAATCAAAGAATCCAGGCAAGGAAAGATAAACGTCGCATGTTCTTAATTATCTGTGGGATCTAAAAATTAAAACAATTCAACTCATGGACACAGAGAGTGGAAGTATGGTTACCAGAGGTCAGTAAGTGTAGCAGGTGGCTGAGGGGAGGGTGGACATGGTTACTGGGTACATAAACAATAGTTAGTAAGAATAAATAAGACTTACTCTTTGATAGCACAACAGGGTGACTATACTCAACAATAACTTAACTGTACATATTAAAATAATTCAGAGCATAATTGGATTGTTTGTGACTCAAAGGAATAATGCTTGAGGGGATGGATACCCAACTCTTACATGTGCTTATTTCACAAGGCATTACTGTATCAAAATATCTCATGTATCCCATAAACATATACAACTAGTATGTACATACAAATATTAAAAATAACAAAATTATAAAAAAGAAACCTTCCCAAAATTATATACTAGTATAAATAAATGATAAACATCTCTATTTTAATAAAAGTTATGAACCCACAGATCCAGCAAACTTAAAGAACCCCAAGCAAAAGAAATATAAACAAAACTATGCCAAATAACATCATAATCAAATTGTTAAAAAATTTTAATAAAGAAAAAATCTTAAAAGTATCTAATGAAAGAAACTCACATTCTGTACAAAACAACAAAGATAAAAATGATATCACACTTCTCATTGGAAAAATGAAATCCAGGCAACACCGAAGCAATATCTTTAAAGTATTGATAAAATACAAACATCAACCTATAAATCTACATCCTGACAAAAATCTTACAAAAACAAGAAAAAATAAAGAATATTGGAAAATACAAATAAAAAATAATTTACAACAAACTTTTTCAATACAAAAACATTATAGATACTCTTCTAGCCAGAAGAAAAAGGATACCAGATGTAAAATTGGATACACCAAAAGGAATGTGGAGCTCTAAAATTTAAAAATTCTAAATAAATAAGCCATGTACTTTTTTTCATTTCCAGAATTATTATAAAATGATTGACTATTTATAGCAAAAGTAATAATGACATACACTGTTATTAATAATAAAATAGATGTAAATTGTGTGACAATAATATCTCAAAGGCAAAACGAGGGAAAGTGGAAACACACTAACAATATTTTTACAGTAAACATTAAGTGGTATATTTTAATTGGAAGGTAAATTGATAAAATAGAAATGTGTACAACAAACTCTTATTAAAGCACTTTAAAATAAAAGAACTACAGCTGATACAGCTATAAGGAATATAAAACGAAATTATAAAGAATACCCAATTCATCCACAAGTATAAGAAAAAGAATAAATGTTACAAATAGAAATTAAATAGCAAAATGATAAATTTAAACCAAATGATATCAATAATTATATAAAATATAAATATTCCAAATACCAAGATTTAAAGACACAGATTGTCAGATTGGATTAAGAAAAGACTTAAGTATATGCTTATTATGAAAATACACTTTAAATATAAAGATATATGTAATTTAAAACCAAAGACAAAAATAATATGCCAGGCTAATATTAACCAAAATAAACCAGAGTAGCAATTTTATTATAAAAGTACATTTTAGAACAGTGAATATTGCCAGGGAATTAAGAAGATTATTTCAAAATGATAAAGAGACAATTAATCAAGGAAAACAGAATTTCTAAATATTTTTGCCCCTAATTACAGAGTATCAAAATAAATAAAATATTTGAGAAATCTTAAAAAAAATCTAGAAAAATAGTCAAATACTTTAACATTCCTTTCAATAATTAACACAAAAAGAAGAAAGTCATTAAATACATAGATGATTTTCACAATTTTATAAACCAACTTGTCCTAATTGGCATCTGTACAAATGCAACAGAATACACATTCTTTACAAATGTGTATGAAACATAAACCAAGGTAGACCATATTGGTGGCCATATTTTATTTTATTTTATTTTATTTTATTTTTATTATAGTAGGGACACAACATGAGAGCTACCCTCTTAAGAAACTTAAGTTCATAATCATGATTGTTGACTCTAGGTATAATGTTGTACAACAGATCTTTATAGCTTATCTTGCTTGATTAAATCTTTATGCCAATTGGTTAGTTACTCCCCATTTCTCCATCTCCCCAGCCTTGGAAAGCATCATTTCACTCTTTGATTCTATGAATTTGCCTATTTTTGATATCCCATATAAGTGAAACCATTTAGTATTTGTCTTTCTGTGACTACCTTATTTCACTTAGCTTAATGCCCTCAAGATTTACTTAATCACATATTGTACAATGTCCTTCTTTTTAAGACCGATACATATTTCATTGTATGTCTATATACCACATTTTATTTATTCAGTCACCTTTCAATGAACATTCAGGTTGTTTCCACATCTTGACTATTGAAAATAGTGCTGCAATTAACAAAGGAATGGTAATATTACTTCAATATATTTATTTCAAATTTTTATATATATCTGGAAGTGGGATTGCTGAATCATGTGACAGTTGCATTAAAAATTTTTAAGAAATACCATACTCTTTTTCCTAGTAGCTGCATCATTTTGCATTCCCAACAGGAGTGCAAGAGTTCAAATCTTTCCAAATCTTTGAGAACTCTTCTCATATTCTAAAAATAATATTCATCCTGACAGGTGTGAAGTGATATTTCATTGTGATTTTGATTGGCATTTCCATGATGATTAGTTATGTTGAGCATTTTTTGTATGCCCATTGGACATTTGTATGTCTGCCTTGAAGAAATATCTATTCAAGTTCTTGTCCTGTTTTTAAAATAGTTAATTATATTTTTTAGTATTGAGTTTTATAAGTCCATCCTATATTTTGAATATTAAGCGCTTATCATACATATGATTTGCAAATATTTTCTTCCTGTACATTAATTGCCTTTTCATTTTTTTCATTGTTTCCTTTTATAAAGCCTTTGAACTTGACGTAGTCTCATAAACTTGCTTATTTTTGTTTTTGTTGCCAGTGCTTTTGGTGTCATATTCTTGAAATCATTGTCAAGACCAATTTCATGAAGATTTTACCCTATGTTTTCTTCTAAGAGTGTTACGGTTTTAGGTCTTATATGTACATTGTTAACTTATTTTGAGTTTCTCTTAAAGTATGGTAGAAGGCACAGGACCAGTTTCATTTTTTGGCATGTGAATATCCAGTTTTCCAAGCCTATCTCTTGTTATAGAGACTCTATTTTTTGCCATTACATATTCTTGACATTCTTGTTGATAATCAGTTGACGTGTGAATTTATTTGTGGGCGTCATATCCTGTTCCATAGCTATTTACATGTAGTCTTTATGACAGTACCTAGTACTTTTAACTACTGAAGCTTTGTAATAGGTTTTGAAATCAGGAGAAGAAACAAAGCCTCAACTTTGTTCTTCCTTCTCAAGATTGATTTGACTATTCAGTCTTTTGTGGTCCCATATACATTTTAGAATTTTTTTATTTCTATAAAAAAAAATATTATTGGGATTTTGTTTGGGATAGCATTGAATTTACGGATCTGAGTAGTGAGGACATTTTAATTTTAAGTCTTACAATCTATGAACACAGGATGTGTTTCATTTGTTTGTGTCTTGTTTATATTCCTTAATGTTTTGTTGTTTTAAGTATACAAATCTTTCACCTACTTAAAGTTTATGTCTAAGTATTTTATTCTTTTTGATGCTATTTTAAAGGGATTGCTCTTCTAAAATTCTCTTGAATGGTTTGTTATTAAAGAACAGAAGCACAACAAATTTTCTATGTTGATTTTGTACTGTAAAATATTACTGAATTTATTAGTTCTAAAAATTTTTAATAGAGTTCTTAGAATTTTCTATATATGAGATTATGGCATTCGCACACAGGGACAATTTTGTTTTGTTATATTGATATATTTGGATATTTGTCCCCACTGAAATCTCATGTTGAAATGTAATCCCCAGTGTTGGAGGTGGGATCTGATGGGAGGTAATTAGATCATGTCTGTGTATTTTTCATGAATAGTTTAGTGCCATCCCCTAGCTACTGTCCTAATGATAGTGAGAGAGTTTTTGCAGCATCTGGTTCTTTAAAAGTATGTAACACCTTTTCCCCTCTCTGTTCCTGCTTTCACCATATGACATGCCTGCTTCCACTTTGCCTTCTGCCATGAGTAAAAGCTCCTTGAGGTCTCCCCAGAAGCCTAGCAGATGGTGGCACCAACTTTGTACAGCCTGCAGAATAATAAGCCAATTAAACCTTTTTTAAAAAAAATAAATTACCCAGCCTCAGGTATTTCCTTCCAGCAATGCAAAAACGGCCTAATACAGAAAATTGGTACTGAGGATCAGGCATTGCTATAAAGATACCTGAAGATGTGGAAACAGATTTGGAACTGGGTAACGGGCAGAGGTTGGAAAAGTTTGGAGGGCTCTGAAGACGATAGGAAGAAGAGGGAGAGTGTGGAATTTTCTAGAGACTGGTTAAATGGTTGTGACCAAAATGCTAACAGTGACATGGATAGCAGAACTGAAGCTAATGTGATCTCAGATGGAAATGAGGAACTTCTTGGGAACTGGAGTAAAGGTCACATGTGTAATCCCTTAGCAAAGAGCTTGACTGCATTGTGTTCATGTGCTAGGGATCAGTGGAAGTTTGAACTTGAGAGTGATGATTTAGTGTATCTGGCAGAATAAATTTCTAATAAGCAAAGTGTTCAATATGTTGAATGGCTGATTCTAACAGCCTATGCTCAGACATAGGAGACGTAGACATAGACCTAAAGGTTGGAAGCTATATTTAAATAGGAAACAGACCAATCACTAAAATTGTAAAAGTTTGGAAAATTTCCAAACTGGCCATGTGGTAGAGAAAGGAAAAGCATTTTGGGGAGAGGAATTCAAGCAGGCTGTGAAGCAACTACTTGCTAGAGAGATTTGCATAACTGAAAAAGAGCCAAGTGCTAATAGCAAACACAATGGGAAAAAGACCTTGAAGGCATTTCAGAAACCTTCTTGGCAGCCCCCTTGGTCACAAATGTTGGGGCACAGAAGGACTGAATGGTTTCATGAGCCAGGCCCAGCCTCACTGCACTGTGCTGCCTCGGGACACTGCTCCCCACATCCTGGCCACTCCAGCTCTAGCCTTGGCTCAAAGGGTCCCAGATGCCGCTCAGACCACTTCTTCAGAGGATGCAAGTTGTAAGGCTTGGAGGCTTACATGTTGTGCTAAGCCTGTAGGCTTGCAGAGTACTAGAGTGAAGAAGACTTGGCAGCCTCCGCCTATATTTCAGAAGATGAATGAGAAAGCCTGTATCACCAGGCAGAAGCTTGCCAAAAGTGGTGAAGCCCCCACAAAGAACCTCTACTAGAACAGTGCAGAGGGACAATGTGGGTTTGGTAGCCCAAGAGTCCCCACTGTTACACTGCCTGTTGGAGCTGTGGGAAGGGGGCCACAGTCCTCTAGACTCCAGAATAGTAGGCCCACTGGCAGCTTGCACCCTGTGCCTAGAAAAGTTGCATACACTTAACAACCTGTAAGAGCATCCATGTAGTCTGAACCCTGCAAAGCCATAGGGGCAGAGCTGCCCGAGGCCTTGGGAGCCCAGCCCTTGGACCAGTGCTCCCTAGATGTGGAACAGGTAGTCAAAAAAAAATTATTTTTGAGCTTTAAAATTGAGTGATTTTTCTGCTTGGTTTTTTAACTTGCATGGGGTTTGTAGCCTTTTTCTTTTGGCTGATTTTTCCCTTTTAGATGGGGAATGTTTACCCAATGCCTGTATTTCCATTGTATCTTGAAAGCAAATGCCTTGTTTTGATTTTTCAGGCTCACAGGTGAACAAAATGCATCTTCAAATAATACTTTGGACTTGGAACTTTTGATTGAGTTGATGCTGGAATGAGTTCATACTTTGGGAAACTGTTGGAAGGCATGATTGTATTTTGCCGTGTGAGAAGGAAATGAGATTTTGTTAGTGGAGCTAAAACAGAATTATATAGTTTGTGTATTTTTCTTCACCCAAATCTCATGTTGAAATGTAATCTCTTGGAGGTGGAGCCTGATAGAAAGTGATTAGATTATGGGAGGGTACTATTCATGAATGTTTTAGCACCATCACCTTGGTGCCATCTTCATGTTAGTGAGTTCTCACTGATCTGGTTCCTTAAAAGTGTGTGGCACTTCCCCCACACTCCTGCTTTCACTATGTGATTTGCCTGTTCCTGCTTTGCCTTTTGCCGTGAGTAAAAGCCCCCTGAAGCCTCCCCAGAAGCCAAGCAGATGCTGGTGCGATGCTTGTACAGCTTGCTGACTGATGAGGCAATGAAATTTCTTTTCTTTGTAAATTACCCAGCCTCATGTATTTCTTTCTAGTAATAGAAGAATGGCCTAATACACCTTTTCAATTTGAATGCCTTTCATTTCCTTTTCTAGCCTAATTGCTCTATCTAGGATTTACAGTAACATCTTGCTTAGAAGTTTTGAGAGTGGGCATCCAAAGCTTTTTTTTTTTTTTGATTGTGGGTAAATTTTTACTTTCATTTTCCAGACTTTCTAAAGTACTGCTAAATTAGTAGTGTGTTGTCAATTTACTAATTTTTTTTAATTATTATTATACTTTAAGTTTTAGGGTACATGTGCACAATGTGCAGGTTAGTTACATATGTATACATGTGCCATGCTGGTGTGCTGCACCCATTAACTCGCCATTTAGCATTAGGTATATCTCCTAATGCTATCCCTTCCCCCTCCCCCAACCCCACAACAGTCCCCAGAGTGTGATGTTCCCCTTCCTGTGTCCATGTGTTCTCATTGTTCAATTCCCATCTATGAGTGAGAACTTGCGGTCAAAAAACCAAAGCTTTGAAAGCTGTCAGATTTCACCACTGAGTATGATGTTAGGTATGGCTTTTCATATATGGCCTTTATTATGTTGAGATAATTTCCTTCTGTTTTGACTTATTGATTGTTTTTATCGTGAAATTTTGTAAAATACTCTTGAGATGATCATGTAATTTTTATTTTATCCTTTATTCTGTTAATGTAGTGTATCACATGAATTGATTTTCATATGTTGAACCATGTTTACATGCCAGAGGTAAATCCCTCTTGGTTGTGATACAGACAATGATATAGGTTATGATATAGCACATCCTTTAAATGTACTCTTAAATTCAGCTTGGTAGTATTTTATTGTTGATTTTTGCTTCGTATTTATTAGAGATATTGCCCTATAGTTTTCTTTTCTTGTGGTAATTTTGTGTGACTTTGGTATCAGGGTAATATTGGCCTCATAACATAAATTTTGATGTACTCCTTCTTCCTCAATTTTTGAAATAATTTGAAAAATGTTGGTGTTAATTATTTTTAAAGTGTAGTAGAATTCACCAGTGAAGCCATCTAGTCCTGGTTTTTTTATTGTTGGAAGGTTTCTGAATACTGATCCAATTTTACTACTAATTAAAGGTCTGTTTAGATTTTCTATTTCTTCATTATTTAGTCTTGGTAATTTATATGTTTCTAGAAATTTACCCCTTCTTTCTAGGTTATCCAGCCTATTGGATAGTGGTATCTTATGTAGTAGCATAACAGTATCTTGTAATCATTTTTATTTCTGTGGCATCAGTTGTAATGTCACTTGTGTTACTTCTGATCTTATTGAATCTTCTCTATTTTCTTAGTCTAGTTAACATTTTGCAAACTATATTTTCACAAAAACAACTCAGCATTATTGGTTTTTCTCATTATTTTTCTATTTTTATTTTATTCATTTTTGTTCTACATTTTCCTATTTTCTTGCTTCTGCTAACTTTGTCCTTAGTTTGTTCTTTTTCTAGTTCCTTTAAGAGTAAATTGAAGTTGTTTATTTAACATTGTTATTTATTTTTAATGTAGCCATTTATAACTATTAATTTTTCTCTTAAAACTGCTTTTGCTACATCTTGTAGGTTTTCACATCTGTTTTTCTTTTTATAAGTCTCAGGATATTTTCCAATTTCCTTTTTGATTTATTTTTTGACCCAGTGATTATTCTAGAGTTTATTTCCCACATACTTGTGAATTTTTAGTTATCTTTCTGCTCTCAATTTTTAGTTTTATTCCATTGTGGTCAGAAAAGATACCTGCTATGATTTTAATCTTCTTAAAATATTTAAGATTTGTTTTGTGTTTAACTCATTATCTATTCTGGAGAAAAGATCCATGTGCGCTTGAGAAGAATATGCATTTTGTTGTTGTTTATTAAAATGTTCTACATATGTCTGTTGTGTATATTTAGTGAATAGTGCTATTCAAGTCCTCTGATACTTTATTGTTCTTCCATACTGATGGTATTCTCATTGTTGAAAGTGGGGAATTGACATCTCATCCTATGAATGTATTGCTGTATTTTTCTCCCTTCATATCTTGCAATGTTTGCTTTATATATTCAAATCTCTGAATTTGGGTGTATCTATAATTGTGATATCTTCGTGGTAGATTAATACATTTTTTATTATAAAAGATCTTTCTTTGTCTCTTGTGATAGTTTTTGAATAAAAGTATATTTTCCCTAATGTAAATATGTTTATCCCTGCTCTAGTTTGGTTACCATTTGTATAAATTAACTTTCAGCCTATGTGTGCCCTTAAATCTATAGTGAGTTCCTTGTAGTGAGTGAGCATATAATTAGGTGCTTTTTTTTTTTTTCTCAATCCAGTTACTCTATGTCTTTTGAATGAAGAGTTTAATCCATTTACATTTAATGCAATTAGTAATATAAAAGGATTTACTATTGCCATTTTATTAGTTATTCTAAGTTATTCTTGTAGTTGTTTTGTCTGTAATTTTCTCTCTTGCTGTCCTCGTTTGTGTATTGCTAATTCTTTGTTTTAAAATATTTCATATGATTCTTTTGTGTTAATGTTATAGGTATTTTTGTGTTTGCCTTAGAGATTATGTAAAATAGCTTGTAGTTATAACAGTCTATTTTAAGCTGATAAAAACTTAACCTCAATCATATACAAAATCTCTACACTTTAACTTTTCTCCACTTTGTGGTACTGCTTTGCACTTTACATTTCTTTATATTGTGTATCTATTTTGAGTCATTTTAATCCTTTTTATCTTTTATACTAGAATTAAAAGTGAATTACCCATCATCATCATGGTGATGATGCAGTGTTCCATATTATTCTATATATTTATTTTTATCGGTGAGTTGTATACTTTCTTATGCAATTACGTTGCTGCTTTGTATTTTTGTTTGAACTTGAATAACTTTCTTTAGCATTTACACTAAGGCAGTTCTTGCGGTGATAAATTTTCAGTTTTTGTGTGGGAAAGTATCTCCTTATTTCAGAAGAAGTTCTGCCAGATATCACATTCTTGGTTGGCATTTTTTTTTTCTTTCAGCACTCTGAATGTTCCATTCTACTCCCTTCTGGTTCTCAAGGTTTCTGCTGAGAAATACATTGAGAGCCTTATGTAGTTATTTTGTATGTGACAAATTGCACTTTTCTTCGTGCTTTAAAATTTTTTCTTTGTTTTTGACATTTGACAATTTGATTACAATACACCTTGGTGTGAATTACTTTGTGTTTTTTTTTTTTTTTATTTGGTGTCCTTTGGATTCCTTGTTTGACAATGTCTGTTTTCTTCTTCAGACTTGGGACATTTTAAGCCATTATTTCTTTGAATAAGCTTTCTAGTCCTTTCCCTCTTTTCCTTTGCAAACTCCCTATATAGAGAGAGAATATAATATACTTCACATATATCCGCTTGATGGTGTCCCACAATTCTCTTCCTTTGTTCACTTTTCTTTGTGTTCCTCTGACTGAATTATTGCAAGTACCCTGTCTTTGGATTTTTTGCATTATTTTTAATCATTGGTTGGATAAATAATATAATGCTGCTTTGTTAGTGCCAATTTGGGGATTTATTTTGTTTCCTTGTTTGGAACATCCTTGCCTGGATCTTTATTTTTTCTTAAATCTCTGGGTTGGTGTCTACATATTAGACAAATTCCACACCTCTCCCAGTCTTTACAAACTGGCCTCATACAGAGGACTTTCGTCAATAAGCCTAGCCAGAGATTTTGGAGTCTCTACCAACTCTGTCCCTCCCCCAAGAATAAGCAGGCAGATATAGACTTTGTCCACTCTCTCTGCTGATCTGGGGGCATTAGGAACTTTGGCAACTACTTGCCCTAGTAACCACCTGTCTTCCAGTGACCACCTGGGGGGCTAGACTATGTCAGCCTGTCAAAGTTTCAAGACAGGTGAGATGAATGTTAATTCTTTAAGTAGCCGTAGGGAAGTTGGGGCACTGGACACATAAATCAAGTATTTTCCTCCAAAGTGAGAAGTTTATAGCTGGGAGTTTTTGGTGCATTTACTATGTGCTGAACAAGGGCAAGGATCAGTGGTGTCTAACAGCCCAAGCTGCCACCTCTATTCTTTCCACAGTTTCTAGACTAATGCAGACCCATCAGAGGCCCACGACTATCAAAACAAGATGCAGTTCTCTGAGGAGATTCCTCAGAATAGTTAGGGAACTGGACACATGTACCAATCCTTTTCTGTTCCTGGGTGAATCTTGGAACAAGGGGGTCTCTTTCTGATCATATGGCACTGTGCCAGGGGCAAGGTCTCTGGAAAAAATGTGTCCCAAATCTCCCTATCAGCTTTGGTAAGTCTTTTTTTTTTTCTACATTCTCCTGGGGCGTAGAAAACATTCAATAGGTTCTGATTTTTCACAGAGCCAATTTGTGCATGAATTGTTGCTGAAACAGTCCATTCATGGAAAAAGAAAGGTCCAGTGCTTTCTACTATGCTATGTTGCTTACATCACTTCCAAGCAAATACTTTAACACTTCTAAACAACCCATGAGCAAGAAGTAATAAAGGAAGGATTAGAATGCATCTTTAATGGAAAAGAAATGAAAACACAGCATATAAAATTTCTGAGAGGAAAATTATAGTCCTATATATCAATCAATATTAGTGAAGGAGAAAGTTTTGTGGGGTCATTTTGTTTTGTTTTGTTTTTTGGTGGGGGGCAGGGTCTCACTTACTCAGCAGGCTGGAGTGCAGTCATATGATCCCAGTTAATTGCAGCCTCCATCTCCTGGGCCAAGTGATCCTACCACCTCAGCCACCCAAGTGGCTGTGTTAGCTGTGACTACAGATGTGCACCACTATGCTTGGCTATTTTTTTTTTTTTTAGTAGAGGTGAGGTCTTCCAATGTTGTACAAGCTAGTCTCAAACTACTGTGATTCCCCTGCCTTGGCCTCCAAAAGTGCTGGAATTACAAGCATAATCTACCTGGCTAAAAGTTCTTAAAAGTAGAATAAAAGCTAAAAAAAAAAAAAAAAAAGCAAAGTAAACCCAAAAGGGTGTAACAAAGTTAAGAATGGAAAACAATAAAATATAAAAATATAAAAATAGATACAATCAGTAAAACAAATTGGTTCTTTGAGAATATTAATGAAATTGATAAAACTCATACTAATCAGTTTTTTAAAAGGAAAACATGAATTACCAATATAACAAATAAGATCAGCTTAGCTACCTAATATAAAAATAATGTGAATATTATAAACAACTTTATTCCAATACAGTTGACAATGTAGGTGAAATTGACTAATTATTTACAAAGCATACACTATTCAAGTAGAAACAAATAAATAACATACATTACAGTGCATATATATATATATAAATTTTTTTTAATTAAGTTGAAGTTTAAAACTATGCCACACTCACATATACACAAACACATCTTATAGCCCAGCTGGTTTTATTGTGGAATTCTACCACACATTTAATAAAGAAATGATACCAACTCTACAAAAACTCTGAATATTAAAGAGGCTACCCTTAAAAATTTATTCTATGGAGACATAATTAACCCTGCTACCAAAACCAGAGAATTTCATTTTAATGAAAGAAAGCTATGGTTCATTATACCCCTGTGTACATAGATACAAACATTCTTGACAATAGTTTAGAAAATATGATCTAACAGTATATAAAATAAATAATACATCATGACCAATAGGGTTTTTTTCTATAATAAAATATTCATTTAAATATCAGAAATCAATCAATGTCCTTCACTGTTATCAATAGAGTAAAAACAGTGATCTCTTAATGAGTGGAGAAAAAACATTTGAGAAAATGCAATATTCATTTATGACAAAAACACTCAGCAAAATTAGAAATAGAAGGAAACTTCTTCAACTTAATAAAGGTCATCTGCAATAAAACATTTTGCATCATATTTAATGGTGAAAAAGATTAAATGCTTTTCTTAAAGATGATAAAAGAGGCAATGTCTGCTTTTGCCCTAGAACTCAACATGACACTAGAGGTCTCAGCCAGTGTCATAATGCAATTAAAAAAAAAAAAAGCATATAAATTGAAAACAAGAAATAAAACATGTTCTCTTCACAGATACCATGAATATCAAGTAAAAATTCTCAAAGAATTGAAAACCATAACACAAAACTGCTAGAGCTAGTAAGGTCACAAGATATTAACTGATACGGAAGAGAATCAATTTTATTTCTATACAGTCTAATAATTAAAAATATGAAATCTATTTTATAAGTACAATTTAGAACATCACAAAAAATTCTTAAAATGCCCACTTATTAATCTAACAGAATATGTTTAGGATCTATATGCAAAAAAATACAAAATACTGATTAAAGAAATTAAGACAATCTGAACAAATGGTGAGATAGTCTGTTCATGCATTTGAAGACTCAATGTTGCAATAGTGTCCATGCTATACAAATATACCTATATTCATTACAGTCTTTCTGTTGTTGTTGTTTTCTTTCTTGATCACTCAACACATGGTTCATTAGAATCTTACACAAAGTTTAAACAGGACTTTTGTAGAATTTAGAAAGGTAATTCTGTAATTGTTATGGAAATCCAGAAGAACTGCAATTGCCTAAACAATTTTTTAAAAGAACAAAATTGTAGTATGCACATGACACAATTTCAAGACTCACTATAAACTAGTATTTCACACAGTATTATGTTTGCAAAAGAATATATATTTCAGTGGGAAAAAATTACTGAACCACTTACAAAGATATATAATCAAGTGATTTTTAATTTTTTATTCAAATAACACATAAATTTATTCTTGCTGTCAAAATTCAAACAACACAGAAAAAGTAAAATTCCCTGAGGATGTAAAATTAGCAAGATGGAGGAATAAAAGGGTATCTGATTATAACCCTCCACAGCAACAAAAGTCTGGCAGCCATGTATGTACAAGTGTCTTTGTGAGAGTTTGGGACCCAGGTAGGAGGTTGTGAAACCCCAGTGGGGCCCATGGTTGAAGAGTACTGTTTGGTGAAGTCCTCCTCACCAAGCCTGCACCACATTGGCACTCTTGAAGACTTGCCAACTATGGTCCCAGCTACAGAGGCAGAAATGGCATATTCCTCCTGTAGACTCAGCTGTAGCCCTGTTTGGCCTTGGTCCTGACACAAGATCCACCAACATTCAGAAATCATTTGTGTTTCCACACACTAACAAAAAAGTGTTAAATAAATCAAGAAGGCAGTCACATTCACAATAGCAGCAGAAAAAAATAAAATACCTAGGAATAAATTTAACCAAGGAGGAGAAAGATCTGTACACTGAAAACCATTAAACACTAATGAAAGTAATTGAAGAAGACACAAATAAGTGGAAAGATATCATCAGAAGAATCACTGTTGTCAAAATGTCCATACTAACCAAAGCAATCTATAGATTCAATGGTATTCCTAATAAAATTCCAGTAGTATGTTTTACAGAAATAGAGAAAACAATCCTAAAATATATACAGAAACACAAAAGACCCAGAATGGCTAAAGAAACCTTGCACAAGGAGAGCAAAGTTAGAGGCATCATGCTTCTTGACTTTAAACTATATTATAAAGCTATCATGATCAAACAGTATGGTACTGGAATGAAAACAGACATATAGACTGATGGAACAGAAAACAAAGCTCAGAAATAAACAGATGCATACATGCTCAAAAATGTCAAGAATACACAATGGGGAAAGGGCAATTTCTTCAGTAAATGGTGTTTACCAAATTGACTATCCACCTGCCAAAAAAAGTAATAAAAAACCATTATATTACACCACACACATAATTCAAAATGAATTAAAAATTTACATGTGAAATCTGAAACCGTAAAACTTCTAGAAGACAACATAGAGGAAAATCCCCATGTCATTAGTTTTGGCAATGATTTTTTTTTAGTAGAACACCAAAAGCACAGGCAACAAAAGCAAAAATAAACAAGTAGGACCACATCAAACTAAAAAAATTTCTGTGCAGTAAAGGAAACTATCAACAAAATGAGAAGGTGTATTAGTCTGTATCACAGGAACCAGCCCCCAATATTTCAATGTAGGTTCTTTTCTATTTTCCCTAAATGTCGGCTGGTCTGAGAAATAAAGAGAAAGAGTATAAAGAGAGAAATTTTACAGCTGGGCCTCAGGGGTGTCATCACATATTGGTAGGACCGTGATGGCTACCTCAAGCCACAAAACCAGCAAGTTTTTATTAGGGATTTTAAAAGGGGAGGGGGTGTACGAATAGGGAGCAGGTCACAAGGATCACATGCTTCAAAGGACAATAAAGATCACAAGGCAAGGCAAAATTAGAATTACTGATGAGGGCCTATGTCCCGCTGTGCACACATTGTCTTGATAAACATCTTAACAGGAAACAGGGTTTGAGAGCAGACAACTGGTCTGACTAGAATTTACCAGGCTGGAATTTCCCAATCCTAGTAAGCCTGAGGGTACTGCAGGAGACCAGGGCGTATTTCAGTCCTTATCTCAACTGCGTAAGACAGACACTCCCAGAGCGGCCGTCTACAGACCTACCCCCAGGAATGCATTCCTTCCCCAGGGTCTCAATTATTAATATTCCTTGCTGGGAAAAGAATTCAGCAATATTTCTCCTACTCACGTGTCTGTCTATAGGCTCTCTGCAAGAAGAAAAATATGGCTCTATTCTGCCCAACCCCTCAGGCAGTCAGACCTCAAGGTTATCTTCCCTCGTTCCCTGAAAATCTCTGTTATTCTGTTCTTTTTCAGGGTGCACTGATTTCATATTGTTCAAACACACATATTTTATAATCAATTTGTACAATAGTGGTCCTGGGGTGATGTACATTCTCAGCTTATGAAGATAACAGGATTAAGAGATTAAAGTAAAGACAGGCATAAGAAATTATAAGAGTATTAATTGGGTAAGTGATAAATGTCCATGAAATCTTCACAATTTATGTTCAGAGATTGCAGTAAAGACAGGCATAAGAAATTATAAAAGTATTAATTTTGGGAACTGATCAATGTCCATGAAATCTTCACAATTTATGTTCTTCTGCCTCGGCTCCAGCCGTTCCCTCCATTCAGGGTCCCTGACTTCCCACAACAAGTCTGTTTTTATGCTGCTGATAAAGATATACCCAAGACTGGGCAATTTACAAAAGAAAGAGGTTTAATTGGACTTAACAGTTCCATGTGGCTGGGGAAGCCTCACAATCAAGGTGGAAGGCAAGAAAGAGCAATTCACATCTTACATGGATGGCAGGAGGCAAAGAGAGAGAACTTGTGCAGGGGAACTACTCTTTTTAAAACCAACAGATCTCATGAGACTCATTCACTATCACAAGAACAGCACAGGAAAGGCCCACCCCCATAATTTAATCACCTCCCACCACGTTCCTCTAACAACATGTGGAAATTGTGGGAGTTACAATTCAAGATGATATTTGGGTAAGGACACAGCGAAACCATATCAGAAGGCAACCCAGAACTTGGGAGGAAATATTTGAAACCATATATCTAATAAGGGGTTTATATCCAAAATATATAAGGCAATCATATGATGTAAATAGAAAAAAATGACAATCCAAATTTAAGAAATGAGCAAAAACATGCATAGACATTTTCCCAAACAAGATATCCAAATGGCCAACAGGTACATTAAAAGGTGCTCAACATCACGAATCATGAGGAAAATGCAAATCAAAACTTCAAGGAGATATCATGTCACATCTGTTAGAATGGCTATTATCAAAAAGTCAAAAGGTAACAAATGTTGGTGAAAATATGGTGAAAAGGTAGCCCTTCTATATTGTTGGTGGGAATGTAAATTGGTACAGCCTTTATGAAAAACAGTTTGGAGGTTCCTCAAACAACTAAAATTAGAACTATCACATGATACAGTACTCCTACTTTTGGGTATATGTCCAAAAAATAGAATTAATATTTTGAAGAGCTATTTGAACTCCTATGTTTATTGCAGCATTATTTACAATAGCCAAAATATGGAAACAACCTAAGTTTCCATTGATGGATGAGTGGATTTTTTTTTAAATGGAGATATACATGGAACATATTATTAAGCCTTAAAAAAGAATGAAATCCTGTTATTTTTGACAACATGAATGAACCAGGAGGCCATGATCTAAATAAACTAACCCATCACAGAAGTAAAAATACTGCATAATTCCATTTATATGAGGTATCTATTATATTATAAAAGCAGAGAATACAAGATTGGATGCCAGGTGATAGGGGATGGGCTAAATAGGGAGAAGCTGGTCAAATGGTACAAACTTTCAGTTAAATACTTATGTTCGTTGAATCTAATGTACAGCATGGTGACTATAGTTAATAATGATGTATTGTATACACTGTTATTAACTACCTGTGGTTAGTTGAATCTGCAGATGTGAAACCTGTGAATGCAGAGAGCCAACTGTATATAATTTTTACTTCTCAATTATACCTCAGTAAATCTAGAGAAAAAAAGTCCCTCTCAAAATCTAGTCCCTAATACAAGTGACTTTGGAAGATACTTGATCTGTGAGTAGCAGTATACCAGGTAGAAAGAGCCAAAGTCTACTACTACTTCTGGTATATACTACATATTCTTATTGGGTACAAGGAAGAGAGGTACATACAGGTGGGTAGGATTCATATTAAGAATATGGAAGGGAGGAAGAAAGGACAGAAAAGTATCTGAATAATACAAGTGGTCTCACAGATAACTTGAATATCATGTGGAACACAGCTCAGCAGTAGCAACTCATTCTACCTCAGTGTCCTCAGCAGTGGGGATGCATTAGCCTCAAGTATAGTGCTCTTCCACTATGACGGTCCAGTGTTTAATTCCTGTTTTCGATTTGCCTAATACTATCTGAATTCTTGACTATTTTTTTTCCTGTATTCTGTCTACTGCTTTCTGTACCTTTTCACTCTACCCTTACTAATTTTCCCACAGTTCCTGACCTTTCTGTTTTGACTTTCATTTCAGCACCCTAAAGGAGTCTCTGATTGGCCATTATCTAGCATAAAGGACTCTATTTGGCAAAGCTCTCATGCCAGACAGTCTTATGGAATCCTGTCCAGCCCACAGATAACTATTATGGTCAATTGATTTGTGACCAAGATACAAAGATAATTAAATGGATATAAGATAGTATCTATAGTAAATATTACTGGAACAATGGGACATCCAAATTCACAAAACAGAAGCAAAACAAACAAAACAAAGGTGCTTGAGGCATTTTTTCTCAAGCCATTCTTCACCCCATACACACCCCTACACACCCCTACACACACACACACACACGAAAAAAAAAAAAACACCTCAAAATACATCATAGACTTAAAGGTGAATCCTAAAACAATAAAACTTCTAGAAGAAAACATAGCAGAACGTTTTTCTGAACTTAGTTTAGGCAAGATTTTGTTATACATGTCACCTAAAACACAAAATAAATCCATAAAATAAAATAAATTAATAAATTGTACTTCACCATAATTCTTAAAAGACAGTTTAGAGAATGGAAAAGGAAAGCCACAGACTGGCAGAATATATTTGCAGTGTGAGTTACTCAATTATTCAAAATTTGATATTTCAATTTTTATTCACCAGCATATCACTCTCTTGCTCACAAGTAGAATAAAGAACACTTAACTGTGACCAGTATATTTCTGGTTCTCAGCATCAAATTTGCTCTTATCTTACTGATAGGCCATATACAAATTTGTTCCTTAGTATTCCAATCTGAAGTTTATAAAATTGTTCTTTATAAAATTTTCAAAGCTCAGTAAAACCTACAAATTACATTTATATTGGCAAGGCAAGCAGGCAGAAAGGCAAATTCTCCACTCTTGCTTCAAGTAAGGTAGTTCTACATTAATTTATATTGCATATTATCATTCTGTGTAAGAACAGGGATACTGGAGAAATATTTTTGAAAATTAGCAGCCTAGCTATTTCTTTCCACTTCTATGATTTCTAGTGCAAATGTGTAATAATCAAATTTGTATACATCTGATTTCAAATATATATTTTAGATACAAAGCTAACACAACAAAGTGAAATGCTTCTGTAGCTCCCTTTCCTCCAAAAAATAAAACAATAAAATGATTTTGTTGGCAATCCACAAATCACAATCTGGGGCCTTCTCTTCTCACTTGATGTCCTAGATTACTGGGAGAGGAAGGCATGTACGCAATTGCCAGTTGCTTCATCCACATAAATAAAGACCACTCAGCATCTCAGTAGTCTCCTTATTTAGCCTGGGCAATTAATCAGGAGAAACACACTGTTGACAAAAACATTTAAGTAAGCCATTTTGTACTGACTTGCATTCCAGCAATGATAAACTCACATAATATGTATTGGTTCAGAATACTTTTAATAATTCAAATGTTAAATAAATTCTAGAATGGAACAAATAAGTTATTGAAAGGCCAGTAGAGCCAGTCCATGGAATGGGATTTGGCAAATATCTATCTGTAAAATGGTGTGATTCTGCCCACATTCTGAGGTCAATACTCAAATAGAATACATAGTCTGTTGAGATTTTCTACTTGCTATGTCACCTTCCCAAAATAAAATCTGCTGTTCAAAAAAGAAGGAAAGTAAAATTATGCAAAAGAAAAGCTATTAAATTTGATTCAATTCTTGGCTATACTTCTAAATAACTATGTGTCTAAGGGACATAATTTTCAGTCTCTGTGCCTCAGTTCTCTCATCTACAAAATGAAGAGGTATAAATAATTAATCTCCAAATGTCCTCTAATATTTAATAACATTCTACAATCTGAAAATGGAAAAAATGAGTGTGCTACTAATTCTTGCTATCTAGCTATTTTCAAACAAATACAATATTTGTAAAGAATCAAAGCCTGATTGTCAGTCAATCTTCTTCAAGTGTTAAGTGGTCCATTGCTCCCAGATGCTCTCTGGGGGAAAGCACCTCATTGTGAGAACAACCACAAATCAAATTCTATACAACTCAGAGCCAAATATATAGAAGTGTTCGATGAGTAGCCAATCCCAATGCCTGTCATTTTCTTTTCCATCTTTGCTCAACATTTCCAAAATATTCTATAGGAGGGAGAAATGTATGCTTAGTTGTTCAGAAAGATTTTTACATAATGAAAGTTTTCAGGAATTTTGTTCAAGAAGATTTCACTGAGCTCAGATCCACCCCAGTATGATGTTTAAGGTCAGAGAAATGTTCAGCAATGTTAATGCTGCCAATCTTTCTGGTCAATTCTTCACAAATTATATTTTAACCTACTTTCAATTTGCCTAAATTTTCTATAAAATTAAAAAATTAAACAGATATATTATTCTTACTTAGATAATACATTATTCTGCTTTACAGACCATCACAATTTTTTCTTCAATAAAATATAACAAAAAGTTATATGTGGGAAAGGGAGTATTTCTACATTTTAATCCATTTTAAACAATACAAATATTCAGAAATACTACTAGATTTTAATTATAGCTCAGTGATAAGAGCAAAGACCTATACACTGAATCTCTCTAGCAGGTCCTTGTGTAAATACTTGCATAAAGTAGATGAAAATACTATGTTTACCTTAGTGAAAACACTTTCCACACTGAGGAAACATGTCATCTGTTTTTGTGATGCCAACGGCAGGTAAACCACTATAGAATCAGACTTTGTGAGATGGTGATCATGTATTTAGTAATATCTAATGGGGCAATGGAACAAATGCACTAGTTTTTCAATCAACCGATTTGATTTGAGGGCTTTGGGAATACTCTGTTGCTGGTAAATGCAGGATTGTCTACTACATAAACTACATAATCATTTCATTGTCTAAATTTCTACAAGAATACAAATATGCTTCACACAAAATTACTAAGATGTTTGAGGTTGCTGAAAACTTTAAAACTCAAATCACACTTTGAATCCTAAGCTATGGAGCTTCTTTATTTTCAGTACAGAACTTTGAGTTGCTGCTTGTTGATCCTGTGTGATAATGCATCAAATTCCATTCTAAGGAATAATGAGGGGGAGGATAAAAGGTGGAGATTGATATTTATCCATGAGTATAGGCCAAAACTGAGTACAGGTATTTCTAGCATTTATGATAATCAGGCCTGATATGGTTAGGCTTTGTGTCCCCAACCAAATCTCATCTTGAATTTTAATCCCCATAATTTTCGTAATCTCCTTGTGTCAAGGAAGAGAGAAGGTGGAAGTGGATGGATCATGGGGACCATTTCCCCCATGCTATTCTCATGATAGTGAGTAAATTCTCAGGAGATCCGATGGTTTTAGAAGTGGCAGGTTTTACCCGCACTCTCACTTCTCTCTGCTACTACCATGTGAAGAAGGTCCTTGCTTCTCCTTCACCTTCTGCCATGCCTGGAATTTCCTGAGGTCTTCCTAGCCATGTGGAACCATGAGTCAATTAAACCTCTTTCCCTTATAAATTACACAGTCTCGGGTATTTTTTTTTATTTTTATTTTTTTTAGACAAAGTCTCACTCTGTCACCAGGCTGGAGTGCAGTGGCATGATCTTGGCTCACTGCAACCTCCACCTCCCGGGTTCAAGCGATTCTCCTGCCTCAGCCTCCCAAGTAGCTGGGACTACAGGAGCATGCCACCAAACCCAGCTAATTTTTTTGTTTGTTTGTGTATTTTTAGTAGAGATGGGGTTTCACCATGTTGGCCAGGATGGTTTTGATCTCTTGACCTCGTGATCCACCCGCCTCGGCCTCCCAAAATGCTGGGATTACAGGCATGAGACACCACACCCAGCCTCAGGTGTTATCTTTATAGCAGTGTGATAACAGACTAATAGTGTAAATTGGTACCAACGTAGTGGGACATTTTTATAAGCTACCTGAGAATGTGGAAGTGACTTTGGAACTGGGTAATGGGCAGAGGGTGGAACAGCTTGAAGGGCTCAGAAGAAGACAGGAAGATGTTGGAAAGTTTGGAACTTCCTAGAAATGTGTTGAATGGCTTTGAACAAAATGTGGACAGTAATATGAACAATGAAGTCCAGGCTAAGGTGGTCACAGATTGAGATGAGAAACTGTTTGAGAACTAGAGCAAAGGTGACTCTTGCTATGCTTTAGCAAACAGATTGGCAACATTTTGCCCCTAACCTAGAGATCTCTGGAACTTTGAACTTGAGAGAGGTAATTTGGGGTATCCGGCAGAAGAAATTTCTAGGCAGCAAATTGTTCAAGAGGTGACCCAGGTGCTCTTTAAAGCATTCTATTTTATGCATTCACAAAGAGATGGTTTGGAATTGGAACTTATGTTTAAAATGGAAGCAGATCATAAAAGTTTGGAAAATTTGCAGCCTGACAATGTGATTTTAAAAAAAAACCATTTTCTGGGGAGAAATTCAAGCCAGCTGCAGAAATTTGCATAAGTAACAATTAGCCAAATGTTAATCCCCAAGACAATGTGGAAAATATCTCCAGAGCATGTCAGAGACCTTCAGAGCAGCCGCACCCATCACTGGCCCAGAGGCCTAGAATAAAAAAATGTTTTTTTGGGACAGCCCCAGGGCTTTGCTCCTTTGGGCAGCCTCAGGACTTGGTGCCCTGCATTCCAGCCATGGCTAAAAGGAGCCAAAGTACAGCTCAGTCTGTTGCTTGAGAAGGTGCAAGCCCCAATCCTTGGCAGCTTACACATAGTGTTGGACCTGCTGGTACACAGAAGTCAAGAATTGAGGTTTGGGATCCTCTGCCTAGATTTCATAGGATGTATAGAAATGCCTGGTATCCAGGCACAACTTTGCCGTAGGGGTGGACCCCTCATGGAAAACCTCTGCTAGGGCAGTGCAGAAGGGAAATGTGAGATCAGAGACCCCAAACAGAGTCCCCACTGGGGCACTGCCTAATGGAGCTGTGAGAAGTGGGACACTGTCCTCAAGATTCCAGAATGGTAGATCCACTGACAGATTGCACGTGTGCCTGAAAAAGCCACATACACTCGATGCCAGCCCGTGAAAGCAGCTGGGAGGGGGGCTGTACCCTGCAAAGCCACAGGGACAGAGTTGTCCAAAGTCTTGGTAGCCCACTTCTTGCATCAACATGCCCTGGATGTGAGACATGGAGTCAAAGGAAATCATTTAGGTGCTTTAAGATTTAATGACTACCCTGTTGGATCTTGGACTTGCAGGGATCCTTCAGCCTTTTTGTTTTGGCCAATTTCTCCCTTTTAACATGGGATGATTTATTCAATTCCTGTACCCCCATTGTATATTGGAAGGAACTAACATGTTTTTGATGTTATAGGTTCATAGGCAGAAGGGACTTGCCTTGCCTCAGATGAGACTATGGACTTGGACTTTCGGGTTAATGCTGGAATGAATTAAAACTTTGGCGGACTGTTGGAAAGGCATGATTGGTTTTGAAATGTGAAAGGGACATGAGATTTCAGAGAGGCCAGGGGCAAAATGATATGGTTAGGCTTTGTGTCCCCATCTAAATTATACCTTGAATTATATTCTTATATTTCTCATAATTACCACATGTCAAGAGAGAGACCAGGTGTAGGTTATTGGGTCATGGGAGAAGTTTTCCCCATGCTATTCTCATGACGGTGAGTTAATTCTCATGAGATCTGATGGTTTCAAAAGTGGTAGCTTTTTCCTGCACTTTCACTTTCCTTTCCTGCCGCCATGTGAAGAAGGTTCTTGCTTCTCCTTTGCCTTCCACCATGATTGTAAGTTTCCGGAGGCTTCCCCAGCCATGCGAAACTGAGAGTCAATTAAATCTCCTTTGTTTATAAATTACCCAGTCTGGAGCAATCTCATTATAGCAGTGTGAGAATAGACTGATACAAGGCCCTTGCATTTTTATTTGCCAATTTTTACTAGATTTGTTTCTTTTTTAACTTTTGTTTTAGGTCCAGGGGTATATAAGCAAATTTGTTATATAAGTATATTCCTGTTATGGGGTTTGTTGTACAGATTATTTCCTCATCCTGGTACTAAGTTTTGTTCTTTTCTTTTCCTATCACCCTTTCTGTCCTCCATTCTTAAGTGTCTGTTGTTTCCTTCTTTGTGTCCAAGTGTGTCCTACTTATGAGTAAGAACAGTCGGTATATGATTTTCTGTTCATGTGTTAGTTTGCTAAGGATGATGGCCCCCCAGCTCCATTCATGTTCATGCAAAAAACATGATCTTGTTCTTTTTTATGACTGTGTAGTATTCCATAGTATGTATCTATCACATTCTTTAAGTCCATTCTACAATTGATGGACATTCTGGTTGATTCCATGTCTTTGCTGTTGCAAAAAGTGCTACAATGAACATATGTGTGCATGTGTCTTTATGGTAGAATGATTTATATTCCTTTGGGTATATGCCCAGTAGTGAGACTGATAAGTCAAGTGGTAGTTCTGTTTTTAGCTCTGCATTAGGCCACTTTTACACTGCTGTAATGAACTGCTCAAGACTGGGTAATTTATTAGCAAAGGACGTTTAATTGACTCACAGCTACTCATGCCTAAGAAGGCCTCAGGAAACATACAATCATGACAGAAGCAGAAGCAGGCACCTTCTTCACAAGGTGGCAGGAAAGACAGAGAGAGCAAGAGATAAACTACCAAATACTTATAAAAGAATCAGATCTCATGAGATCTCACTCACTGTCATGAGAACAGCATGGGGAAACTGGCCCCATGATCCAGTCACCTCCCACCAGGTCCCTTTCTCAAGACCTAGGCATTACAATTTGAGATGAGATTTAGACGAGACACAATGCCAAACCATATTATTCCATCCCTGGCTCCTTTGAAATCTCATGTCCGTTTCACATTTCAAAACCAATAATGCCTTCCCAACAGTCCACAAAAGCCTTAACTCATTTCAGCATTAACCCAAAGACCAAGTCCATAGTCTCATCTGAGACAAGTCAAGTCCCTTCCACCTGTGAGCCTATAAAATCAAAGACAAGTTAGTTCCTTCCAAGATGCAATGAGGGTACAGGCATTGGCTAAATGTTCCCATTCCAAATTGGAGAAATTGGCCAAAAGGGCTACAGGCCCCATGCAAGTCCAGAATCCAGTGGAGCTGTCATTATGTTTTAAAGCTCCAAAATAACCTCATTTGACTCCGTATCTCACATCCAGGATATGCTGATGCAATGGGTGGCCTTTTAAGTCTTTAGGCAGCTCCACCCCTGTGGCTTTGCAGGGTACAGCCCCTTTGGCCACTTTAATTGGCTGGTGTCATTTGCCTGTGGTTTTTCCAGATGAAAGGTGAAAGCTGTTGGTGGAGCTACAATTCTGGGGTCTGGAGGACAGTGGCCCTTTTCTCACAGCTCCACTAGGCAGTGCCCCAGTGAGGACTCTGTGTGGGGGCTCTAATCCCACATTTCCCTTCCACACTGCTCTAGGAGAGGTTCTCCAAGAGGGCTATGTCCCTGCTGCAAACTAGTGCCTGGAAATCCAGGCATTTTCATACATCCTCTAAAATCTAGGCAGCAGTTTTCAAACATCAATTTTTAAATTCCATGCACCCTCAAGCCCAACACCACGTGTAAGCCACCAAGGCTTGGGGCTTGCACCATCTGAAGCAACAGACCAAGCTGTAGCTTGGCCCCTTTTAGCCAAGGCTGAAGCTGGAGTGGCTGAGACACAGGGCACCAAGTCTCAAGGCTGCACAAAGCAGTGGGGTTCTGGGCCCAGCCCAAGAACCATTTTTCCCTTCTATGCCTCTGGGCCTGTGATGGGAGTGGCTGCCATGAAGGTCTCTGACATACTCTGGAGACATTTTCCCCATTGTCTTGGTGAGTAACATTTTACTCCTTATTACTTATGTAAATGTCTGCAGCTGACTTGAATTTCTCCCAAGAAAATGGGCTTTTCTTTTCTACTGCATACAGGCATATGGCCAGGCTGCAAATTTTCCAAAGTTTTATGCTCTGTCACCTCTTGAATGCTTCCCTGCTTAGAAATTTTTTCTGCCAGATACCCTAAATTATCTCTCTCAAGTTCAAATTTCCACAAATTTCTAGGGCAAGGGCAAAATGCTGCCAGTGTCTTTGCTGAAGCATAGCAAGAGTGACCTTTACTTCAGTTCCAAATAATTTCCTCATTTCCATCTAAGACCACCTCAGCCTGGAACTCATTGTTCCTATCACTATCAGCATTTTGGTCAATGCCATTCAACAATTCTCTAGGAAGTTCCAAACTTTCCCACCACATCATCCTGTCTTCTTCTGACCCCTTGAAAATGCTCTGACCTCTGCCTGTTACCCAGTTCCAAAGCTGCTTCCACATTTTCAAGTATCCTTATGGTAGTGCCTCATTCCCGGTAGCAATTTCCTGTATTAGTCCATTCTCACACTGCTACAAAGAAACACCAGAGACTGGGTAATTCATAAAAGAAAGGTTTAATTGACTCATAATTCCACAGGATTGGGGAGGCCTCAGGATACTTACAATCATGGCAGGAGGGAAAGCAGGCACCTTCTTCACAAAGTGGCAGAAAAGACAGAGAGCAAGAGAGGAAATACCAAACACTTACAAAGCCATCAGATCTTGTGAGAACCCACTCACTATCATAAGAACAGCATGAGGAACCCACCTCCATGATCCAATCACCTCCCACCAGGTTCTTCCCTCATCATCTGGAGATTACAATTCATGATGAGATTTGGGTGGGTACACAAAACCAAACCATATCGAGCTCTTTGAAGAACTGCCACAATGTTTTTCCACAATGGTTAAACTAATTTACACTCTCATGAAAAGTGTATGTGTTCCCTTTTCTATGCAACCTAATCAGCATTTGTCATTTTTTGAGTTTTTAGGAATAGCCACTGATTGGTGTGATATGATATCTCATTGTGGTTTTCATTTGCATTTCTCTAGTGATCAGCTCTTTCTATTTTTGTTTGTTTGTTTGCTTTTCTTGTTTTGTTTTGTTTGAGACAGAGTCTCGCTCTGTCACCAGGCTAGAATGCAGTGGCACGATCTTGGCTCACTGCAACCTCTGACTCCCCAGTTCAAGCAATTCTCCTGCCTCAGCCTCCCGAGTAGCTGGGATTACAGGCATGGGCCATCAGGCCCAGCCAATTTTTGTATTTTTAGTAGAGACGGGGTTTCACCATGTTGGCTAGGATGGTCTCAATCTCCTGACCTCATGATCTACCCGCCTCAGCCTATCAAAGTTCTGGGATTACAGCAGTGAGCCACCGCGCCCAGCCCTAGCTCTTTCTATTTTTAACTTTTATTTTAAGTTCGGGGTACAAGTGCAGGTTTGTTATATAGGTAAGCTTGTGTCATGGGGGTTTGTGGTACAGATTATTCTCTCATCTAGGAATTAAACCTAATACCCATTAGTTATTTTTTCTGAGCCTATCTCCTTCCACCCTCCACACTCTAAAAAGCCCCAGTGAGTGCTGCTCCCCTCTATGCATCCATGTGTTCTCATCATTTAGCTCACTCTTATAAGTGAGAACATGCAGTAATTGGTTTTCTGTTCTGTGTTGGTTTGCTGAAGATGATGGCCTCCAGCTCCATTCATGTCCTTACAAAGGACATGATCTCATTTTTTATGACTGTATAGTATTCCATGGTGTATATGTACCACATTTTCTTTATCCAGTCTACCATTGATGGGCATTTTTGTTGATTCCATGTCTTTGCTATTGTGAATAGTGCCGCAATGAACATATGCATGCATGTGTCTTTATGACAGAATTATTTATATTACGTTGGGAGCACCAAACACAGGGGCTTTTTTTCATATGCTTGTTGGCCACACGTGAGTCTTCTTTGCAAAAGTGTCTGTTCACTTCTTTGCCCACTTTTTTAATGCAGTTGCTTGTTTTATTCTTGTAAATTTAAAATCCTTGTAGATGCTGGATATTAGACCCTTGTCAAATATAGAGTTTGAAAATGTTTTCTCCCATTCTGTAGGTTTTCTGTTTACTCTGTTGATAGTTTCTTTTGCTGCACAGAAGCTCTTTGGTTCAATTAGATCCAATTTTTCAATTTTTGCTTTTGCTGCCATTGCTTTTGGCATTTTGTTATGAAATCTTTGCCAGCTCCTATGTCCAGAATGGTGTTACCTCGGTTGCCTTCCAATCTTTATATAGTTTTAGATTTTACATTTAAGTCTTTAATGCATCTTGAGTTGACTTTGGTAAATTGTGTAAGAAAGGGGTCCAATTTTAATCTTCTGCATATGGCTAACCAGTTAACCCAGCACCATTTATGGAATAGGGAATCCTTTCCTCATTGTTTGTTTTTGTCAGCTTTGTCAAAGATCATATGATTGTTAAGTGTGTGGTCTTACATCTGGGCTGCCAATTCTGTTCCATTTGTCCATGTGTCTGTTTTTGCACCATTACCATTTGGTTATTGTAGCCCTGTAGTATAGTTTGAAGTTGGGCAGCAGCATGTCTTCTGCTTTGCTGTTATTGTATAGGATTGCCTTGGCTATTCAGGCTCCTTTTTGGTTCCATATGAATATTAAAATAGTGTTTTCTAATTCTGTGAAGAATGTTTATAATTGCTTTGGGCAGTATGGTCATGATAATATTGATTCTCTGTATCCATGAATATGGAATACTTTTCTATTTATTTGTGTCATCTGAAATTTCTTTGAGCATTGTTTATAATTGTAGAGATAGTTCACCTTTCTTGTTAGTGTGTATTCCTAGGTATTTTATTGTTTTTGTGGCAATTTTGAGTGAGATTGCATTCCTGATCTCTGGCTTTTGGCTTGGCTGTTCCTGATGTATACGGATGCTAATAATTTTTATGTTGATTTTGTATCCTGAAATCTTGCTGAAGTTGTTTATCAGATGAAGGAACTTTTGGTCTTAGACTCTGGAATTTTGTAGATATAGAATCATGTCATCTGCAAACAGACATAATTTCACTTTTATCTTCCTATTTAGATTCCCTTTGTTCTTTCTCTTGCCTGATTTCTCTGGCCAGGACTTCCAATACCATGTTGACTAGGAGTGATAAGAGAGGGCATCCTTGACTTGTGCCGGTTTTCAAGGGGAATGCTTCCAGCTTTTGTTCACTTGGTATGATTTTGGCTGTGGGTTTGTCACAGATGGCTCTTATTTTGAGGTATGTTTATGCAATACCTAGTTTATTGAGCATTTTTAACATAAAACAATAGTGAATTTTATCAGAAGACTTTTTCACATTTATTGAGATAATTATGTGATTTTTGTGTTTAGTTCTGTTTATATGACGGATCACATTTATTGATTTGTATATGTTGAACCAACCTTGCATCCCAGGAGGAAAACCTCCTTGATCATGGTGAATTCACTTTTTGTTGTGCTACTAGATTCAGTTTGCAAGTATTTTGTTGAGGATTGTTGCATCAAGTTTTATCAAGAATATTAGCCTGATGTTTTCTTTTTTGTGTTGTCCCTACCAGGTTTTTGTTTTTGAGATGAAGTCTCACTCTGTTGCCCAGAGCTGGAGTGCAGTGGTGCAATCTCAGCTCACTGCAACCTCCACCTCCTGGGTTAAAGTGATTCTCCTGCCTCAGCCTCCAGAGTAGCTGGGACTACAGGCACATGCCATCACACATGGCTAAATTCTTGTATTTTTAGTAGAGACAGGGTTTCACCATGTTGGCCAGGCTGGTCTTGAACTCCTGATATCAGGTGATCTGGCCACCTCGGCCTCCCAAAGTGCCTACCAGGTTTTGATATAAGGATGATGCTGGTCTCACAGGATAAACTGGGGAGGAATCTCTCCTTCACAATCTCTTGGAATAGTTTTAGTAGAAATGGTACTAATTCTTCTTTGTATATCTGGTAGAATTTAGCTGTTAATTCATCTGCTCCTGGGTTTTTCTCTTATGTTATTTATCATTAGTTCAATTTCAGAGCTCATTATTTGTCTGTTCAGGGAACCAAATTCTTTCTGCTTCAGTCTTTGGAGGGTGTATGTGGCCAGGAATTCATCCATTGCTTCTAGGTTTTCCATTATATGTTCATAGAGGGGTTCATAATAGTCTTTGATGGTTATTTGTGTTTCTTTAGGGTCAGTGGTAACATCTCCTTTGTCATTTCTGATTGTGTTTATTTGGATCTTCTCTCTTTTCTTCTTGGTTAATTGAGTGGCCTATCTTATTAATTTTTTCAGAAAACCAACTCCTAGATTTGTTGATCTTTTGAACGGTTTTCTTAGGCCTCAATCTCCTTCAGTTCAGCTCTGATTTTGGTTATGTCTTCTCTTCTACCTTTGAGGCTGGTTTGCTCTTGCCTCTCTAGTTCTTCCAGTTGTGATGTTAGGTTGTCAATTTGAGATCTTTCTAACTTTTCATGTGAGTATTTATTGCTACAAATTTATCTTCTAACATTGCCTTATCTGTGTACCAGAGATTCTGGTATGTTGTGTCTTTGTTTTTATTAGCTTCAATAAAATTATTGATTTCTGCTTTAATTTCATTATTTACCCAAAAGTCATTCTGGAGCAAGTTGTTTAATTTCTGTGTAATTGCATGGTTTTTAGCAATTTTTTAAGTCTTGATTTCTATTTTTATTGTACTATGGTCTGAGAATATGTTTGGTATAATTTTGGTCCTTTTGTATTTGCTGAGGATTGTTTTATGTCTGACTGTGTGGTCAAGTTTAGAGTATATGCCATGAAGCAATGAGAAGAATGTATATTCTGTTGGTTTGGGGTGGAGAGTTCTGTAGAGGTTTATTAGATTCATTTTGTCAAATGTTGATTTTAGGTCCTAAATATCTTTGTTAATTTTCTGCCTCAATAATTTGTCTGATACTGTAAGTGGAGTGTTGACATCTCCAAGTATTATTGTGTGGGAGTCTGTATCTTGTTTAGGTCTCTAAGAACTTGTTTTTTGAATCTGGGTGCTCCTGCATTGGGTGCATATATACTTGGGATAGTTAAGTCTTCTTGTTAAATTGAACATTTTACTATTATGTAATGCCCTCCTTTGTCTTTTTTTGATCTTTGTTCATTTAAAGTATGTTTTATTTGAAATTAGAATTGCAACCCTTGTTTTTTCTATCATTTTCATTTGCTTGGTAGATTTTTCTCCATCCCTTTATTTTGAGCCTATGAGTGTCATTGCACGTGAGATGCATCTCATGAAGACAGCATACCATTAGGTCTTGCTTCTTTATCCAGCTTGCCACTCTGTGCCTTTTAATTGGGGCACTTTTCTAGTTTACATTGAAAGGTAGTATTAATATGTGTAGATTTGATCCTGTCACTTCGTTGTTAGATGGTTATTATGCGGGCTTCTTTGTGTGGTTGCTTTATAGTGTCACTGGTCTGTGTACTTAAGTGTGTTTTCATATTGGCTGGTAATGGTTTTTCCTTTTCATATTCCTTTCAAGATCTCTTGTAAGGCAGATTGGGTGGTAATGAACTCCTTTGGCATTTGCTTATATGAAAAGTATTTTATTTCTCCTTTGCAGACAAAGCTTAGTTTGGCTGGCTACAAAATTCTTGGTTGAAAATTTTTTTTGTTAAAAATGTTGAATATAGGCCCTCAATTTCTTCTAGCTTGTGAGGTTTCTGCTGAGCAGTCCACTGTTAGCCTCATGGGCTTTTCTTTGTAGTTGACCTGCTCTATCTCTCTAGCTATCTTTAATATTGTTTCTTTCACTTCAGCCTTGGAAAGTCTGATGATTGTGTCTTAGGGATAATCTACTTCTTTAGGCTCTTGCAGGGGTTCTTTGTATTTCTTAAATTTGACTGTTTAACTGGATTCTTTTGAGTTACAGGTGAATCTACATATCCTGTGGTCCCAAGAAATTGCCATATTGGTCCTATATATCTATTGGAAAGACACTAGTGTGACAGCTTAGGAAGAACTTTTTCCAAATTAACTTCAATCTGTCCTGTTTCCTACAAGATTTTTCCTAGGGCATGTGGCTCAGGAAAGTTTTAATATAGCTGAAATCAATTGTAATGGGCAGACAAGAAGAAGACAGGCCTTGGAAATGGATTCAATGAGACATTCAGGACACTGAATAGTGGAGATTTGAGGGGATATAATAGACAAAGATGCAGGGTATGGGACTCAAACTCTACAAGAATAACTTATTTAAAGAGTACTTAAAAATACCGATAGTGGGGAAAAAAATACAGATACTCTCCCAGGAAAGCAGTGAGCCCAAGAAGAGGGACACCAGCATTAGTTGATAAAGCAAGGTCAAGTGGAGGTAGTTGAAATACAGGGATAAATAATACATATTAGTTATGGCAGGCAAGGCAGCATACAGATACAAATGAAATCTCTTTTCAAGCTATAGGATGCTAGCCATTGTGCTTGGTTCAAGATAAGACTTCAATGTCAGAAGTCTTAAGCAAGTATAAGTATGGTCCTAGGACAGGGGTTAGCAAACTCTCTGTAAAAGGCCAGACAACAAATCTTTTAGGTTTTCCAAGCCACATAGTCTATGTCCAACTACTCAACTCTGAATTCATGGCACAAAAGCAGCCAGAGAAAATACACAAAACAGTGGGCATAGTTGTGATCCAAAACTGGTTATTCATAAAATGAGGCTGACTCCTGTCCTAGAGGGTCTAGGAAGTGCTTGAAACATTACAGAACAGGAACTTAAGTATAAGACGACAAGGATCTGATAATCAAAAAGAGATTAATAGGAGTGGCTGAGTTCCAGGAACAAGACCCAGTTATAACTGTGGCATGAGGTCAAGTCTAGCACAATAGTAAAGGCAACATGATAGGCACAAAATGTTGGCCTGTAGCTACTGAAAGTTCCCTGTCCTATAGTCAGGTATGTTAAAGAGTTTGCTGAGCCTGAAGTTGTGCAATGCCAACTACTTTGAACCAGAGAAGGTCTGGTAGAAAAATCCTGAAATAGCTCTCTGAATTCTCCAATTTGTTCTTTGTCCAGATTCTTCCTAGTGCAAATATACCCACATATATAAGTTAGGCCCTTAGTAAAGCACAGTGTAATTGCTAGAAACAGTAAAGGGACTAAAATCCTCTAAATATTGATTCCAAATCCTGTGATTTATCTTTTTCATCTCTGTGTTGTGCTATAAAATGAAGATAATATTAATCCCTGACCAAATTTTCTCATCGTGTTCTTATGATGATTCAGTGAAATAATAGATGTGAACATTGTTCATAAACTATGAAGTTCTCCACATAACCTGGTTATGATGATCACATTTATAATAAGCAATGTCCTGGTTTAGTCATTAGTTGCCCTCAATTTCCACACCCCTGTTAAATAATAAATCTCTCATCTCCTTAAAAGCTAAGTTGTATTGCACAATTACACAACAAGGAGGTAGTTCGATAAACTCATCTTAAAGAGTAGGCTATCCCTCTTAACTAATCCAATCATTTGGCAAATACAGAAATCAAAGCTTAGAAAGAATAAGGGTTCTGCCCAGTATTACACTGGTTATAGCCAGTGGTTATTTTCCTGGCAAGTTTATAAGGGTCCAATAAGGGTGTATATAGCAATTATTAACACAATACATGTAAGTAAATTAATTAACAAAGAGCAATAGGAATGAAGAGGAAGAATTTAAATAGGACTAGATAGTAAATAAATTATGTAGCATAGAAACTTTTTTTTGAAGGAAATATCCCACTCTATGTATCCAAATTAACTTTTGTCCTAACCTTAAATTTGATAAAGAGTTGTCTGCATTTTCTGTCTGATGTCACTCTCATGACAAGAAGACAGCCTCTATTTCATCATGGCTGAAAATGGTGGCAAATAGCAGACTGTGGTTAATTGTTATGTGATGCAACTGCCTCTAGACATTTTCTCCCACTCTGTTAGCCCCCAGTATTGAAAAAATCATAAGAAATATCTATTTCTATATCTTCTCTTTGGCACCAATCCTCATACCCTTAGGCTGTTGAGACGGGTGTTGAAACACAGAGGTAGTGATTGCTGCCTGGGGTGACCAGCTCTCTCCAGGACCTAAGCAATTGTAAAGGCAGTCTGTGACTAGCAAATTAAAGCCATCCATCAAGCTTGTTGCACCACACAGAGCAACTGCTTCCACTGACAACAGTGAGAATTGAGCTCTCACAAGGGGAATAGAAATGCAAGGATTAGAGATTTAAAATTAGGGACCATTCCAGGAAACAGACTGGTAAATAAAAGAACCATGTTTCTATCTGATTTTAAAGCTAAACTTAGGCCTAAAGACATGACCGCATTTGTCAAGAAAGTATTGACAGCCTACGAGATTACAGGGAAAACATATTGAGAGTTTTTAATATTTTAGGCAAACATAAAATAAGCATGCCATCTTTGTTACCTCCCGGTATTAACCAGGCCATCTTTAATTACCAAAAGCAGCCGTCTTGTCTGCATACTTGCTGCGCTGTTTGGTCTCCTGTCCCTGATGTCCCAGGCTCTCCATTTTGTCAGCCAGTTTCACTTTTACGGAGAGGCAAAAGGTGTCACTGCAACTAAGCTTGTGATCTCTCTATTTTTCAGCTCAGTTGGTCTCCAAATACTTATTATTTCATTACAAGGAGAATAGTGATAATTCATAGAAATTAATTAACACAAGTAAGTGAGAATACTTAGCTACAAAGCACTGCCTTGCAAGGTTTCCTTCTAACCTAACTAGTAAATTGAGTCTGATAAATCTTCATGTCCATCAGGAGAAGAATGGACTATGCCTTTCCTCCAGTTTTCAAATCAGTCATATTTCTCCACTTCTGTACCTGTCTTTCACTTCCAGGAAAGGCTTCATCTCCATTCTGTTTATGACTATAAACTCTTCGACAAGGAGGAATACTATGCCTACTCCACACTGCTACTCCACTCAAACACAATTCTCAAGGTACTTGTAGCAAATGAAACTTAGGTATAAGAAGTTGTTCATGCAATATGTCATGATTTTAGAAACAAAATTAACAAACTACTTTAATAAAAAAAATATTATGTCATGCCCTCGCTGATGACCTACCTAAAAGGCTACTTTGATTCATTCATTCATTAACAAACATTCCTTGAGAAACTCCTCTGTAACGTTTCTTTGTATCACGCACTGTGCTAGGTGCCAGGATACAATATAGTGGAAAGAAGAAAAAGTAAATCAGTGTTCTATTGTGTGATAAGTGCCCTGGTAGAAACAGGCACAGAGTGCTGTGAGAACACAGCAAAAAGAGACATGTAGCATGAGAGTTCTGGAAACCTGAGTGAGAGGAAAGCACTGACTGCAGAAAATGCACTCAGGAGACACTAACTACCACATTTCCTTGCTTCAGAATTCAATGAGGGCCAGTATTATGCTGTTTATAACCACTCATTTCGGGTTGCTACATTTGCGCATAGGTTACTTGAGTAAGCATGGGGCTTTCTTTTTTATAGTCTATCCATTAATATTTCATGGTATGCCATGGTATCATGAAATATTGTTTAGGAAGCACTCATTAAAAAAGGAGACTCATTTGAAAATATTTCTGAATAGAATTGACATTTAGGCTTGGGAGTTACTATTTCAGGCATTGCTGTATTACATTAGTGGATTGCAAACACTTGCAATTTAAAACAGTTACTGTGTACCTACCCTAGCCCATGCTCTGTATTAAATGTAAGGGGATGCATGGAATAGGATGAGTTGAAAATATGGAGAAAAATGAGATATGCCTGCTGCCTGCCAAATATGATCTCTCTAGATTCTGGATGTCTACAAATTTCCCTGTTAGTTTTCCAAAAACAATGAATTACTGGAAACTATAACACATACTGCAATTAAATGTTGAATAAACCCAGCATGTTGGTCCAGTACAATGTTGTGTTGGGTTTTGTAGCTGTTGTTTTCTGACACTCCTCTTAGAATGATTATATGGTTGAATGAACATAATTGGAGAAATAAATTAAAGAATCTGTAACTTAGTATTATGAAAACAGAAGGGGATATTGACACGGCATGAAGAAGAGCAAGAATAAAATAATTATACCCCTGAGAATTACAAAGCCTCAGTGTGTGTAAAGAATCTAGTGTCTCCAAAATGTGATTATCTTTTGGTAACCACACCACCTGGAATTGCCTAATTGCTATTCTACAAGTCTCAAAGAAATAAAAGCACATGTAAACACACACAAGTTGGCAGGGCACTTTGGAAAGCATGACAGCTCTGCCGACACAAGAGTCAGAGCTGAGCCATGCCATTTGGAAAGGAAGCCTTGGTGGAAAAAAATAATTAGGAACAGTTTATTTATTGTCCCTATATTTAATAAATATTATTTATTTTGGAAAAATAACAATGGCAGTTAATAGGGAGCAATTTACGCTGCTAGCAAACTAAAATGGGGCCTTCCTAAGAAGGACAGGTAAGGAAGTATGCGGCTGCATTTTCTGGCGGCATGGCCCTAGGCCATTTAAATTTTCACTTGTTTACAAAAAGCTAATGTCTCAAAAATACCTTTTATAGATGTTATCTTATTTTAGCAAGACCATTGTGAACCTTTTTTTTCCTTTCAATTTATAAGTTAGCCGAGTAAACGAAGCAGCCCCAAGTACCATAAAATTGAGACTGTTCTTATGTCACTGAAAATGGAGCATGTAGCCTTGAAGAAATAACTATATATTATAGTTTATAGAGATTGTCATTTAGTTATTAGTCCAGCAATTTGTTTTCTTTCAAAACATTATGAGGGTTTAATAAAGCCATTTGGGAGACTTGTGAGCAGGCTGTCCTCCCTGAGACAGTGAGATTTCTGGTGATTGGTGAGACTGGAATAGCTTTCAAATTGAAGCTAGAGGGAAAATTAACAGTTTGACAACACCTGAGGAAAACATACAAAATTTGAAGGAGAAGGAGCTATTCCAATTACAAAACCCAGATAGCTTTTTAAATACACATTGAGGGATATTATACCATTATGTATCTGAATCGATACACAATGGAATTTCATCATTTCCTAATTTATAGATAAAGATTACATCATGAGCTTCAAGAAAACTCTAAAGTCTGAGTATTCTGCATACTTCCCCTCAGATCCTAACTTTGAAGAACATTTCAGCAATGCCATAATTGTTGGCCAAGATTACATTTAATAACTTCCAAGAATATGTCTGTATTTGCTTTTTTTCAGAAGGAGCTTAGGTTTTATCACAATAACAAGGTATCATCATTTAATTTACCTTAAGTTTTAAAAATCCTTATAATCACACAGGACAAGAATAAAGCAATAGAAACTGACCTTCCTCTAGTTTATATGAGAATAACAGCATCAAATTTATTTTGTAATGATTTTCTGATTCTACCTGACTATTAAAAACTATAAAACTAGATGATATATTTGATGTCTGAAAGAGGAAACATGCTTTTTTTTTTTTTTTTCTAGAGCAGCAATGCTTAAAAGGGAAAGTTATTTTGCTTGTCCCCTCCCCTGGGACACTTAGCACTGTCCGTAGATATATTTGGCTGTTAATTCTGGTTGTTACAACTAGGAGTGGGTGGGGTTTGCCACTGGTATCTAATGGACAGAGGTCAGAAATACTGCTAAATATCTTACAATGCACAGGAAAGTCTTTTCTTGATAATAACTATTTAAAAATCTGGCCAAACATGATGGCTCATGCCTGTAATCCCAGCACTTTGGGAGGCCGAGGCAGGCAGATCACTTAATGTCAGGAGTTCAAGATGAGCCTGGCCACCATGGTGAAACCCCATTTCTACTAAAAATATAAAAATTAGCCGAGTGTGGTGGCACATGCCTGTAATCCCAGCTACTTGGAAGGCTGAGGCACGAGAATCGCTTGAACTTGGTAGGTGGAGGTGGCAGTGAGCCAAGATCATGCCACTGCACTCCAGCCTGGGTGACAGAGTGAGACTCTGTCTCAAAAAAAAAAAAAAAAAAAAAATCTGGCCAGAAATATCAAGAGTGCTCAGGTTTAGAAACCCTGGTATAGAGGCTCCTATATTACTGTTACTTCTTCATAAGTAACAGTACATTAAAAATATTGTATTTCAGTTGGGAAAGATTTTTTATAATTTGGAGCATAGTAGAAACTAGTGAAAAAACTCAAACATTCAGATAACAGGTTCATATAATTGCTTTGCCTTTTGCTAGATACATGACCTTAATTAGGTTACAGAACCTCTCTAAGTCTCGGTTTCTTCTTAAAAAGGGACTTTGTGAGAATTAGGAAATGATGTATGTGGAAGGATTTAGGATAACACCTGACAAATACAAAACATTGAGTCCATATTTTGAATAAATGAAATAAATAGTAAGTGATTTCTAAAACAAACACTGTTTTTAAAGGTCATGCCGTATAAGCTGAAAAAGAAAGCATGTTTGTCAATTTAATGCTAATTTCTTTGACACCTTAAGGGAGACCTTTGGAGATACATAATAGTGATCATAGCAAAGGTCAAGTATTTCCTAAATAGTCATCAATTGTATAAACTGTGGCATTTCTTATTAAAGATGAAGAAAATGCCTCTCTTTAGAGTAAGAAACAGGACACAACTCAAACAAAAGAGTTCAAACAGAGTTTTGTTCCCATCTACAATGTGACAAAAATGGTAAGGTCAAAAATGAGACAACATCTGATAGACGAGTTCATATGTAATTTTAAAACCAGTTGTTTAAGATTAAATCACAAGTGAAAAATTCTGGGGCAAGGGTACTTTCAGTTACATAGAGAGTGCCTGAGGTTTGTCATCATATTCCCACATAATTCATTTCCTTTAGAACATACCTGGAATATATCGACAACTGTGAACAAATTCATTGTGATATAACTCTCTAAACAGAAGATCAAATACTTTTTGCCAGTTGTACTGCCTAACATTTCATCCCTGTGCTTTTTTATTATGGAACCCTCTGTCTTCACTGCAAACGTTTTGGGCTTTCTATCCACCATGGAACTATAAATTCTATCAATATTGCAATTGAAAAGCATTTTGCCATTATCATGTAAAAATGCATTGGGTAACTGGTTCACTTCTTTTAGTTTGTTTTAGATAATGCCACCAATATACCTTAACAAGTGATAGAAAATGTAAAAACTAGATCATCCAGGCAGTCTGATAATTTCCATACAACATAGCAGCATGTATAATGTATTACTTGAGTCAAGTAGATATTTATGTATTACCTGGACCCAAGCTGAGAAGAATATATGCTGCTCCAGCTTGGTTAGAGAGTTAACAAACTGCTCTAGAAAGTTTACAGAAAAATATTTACTATCCCCAATCTGCTCCTCATTTCCTAGGACACATCTATGTGATAATTTCAAATTTTACTGGGCTACAAAGAAAAGCAATACCAATCATTTGGAGGGCATTAAAGTTATGCTTTAATACAATTTTTATTTTTATCTACGAAGAGTCAGTGCTTTCCTCTTTGGTTTAAACTTTCATGACTGTAAGATAAGTGGTTTTCTGGAATTACTCTACACTATAGTAAGCCCACTTGATACCATAGGAATTGATGGTTATGTATATCCTACAGTTCACCTTGATCATCCTCTAGGATTCCACAGTACTTCAGGCCACAAGAAAATAGAACCATTAGGTTGAAAACTTCACCTCTGAACAAATTTTGTTTGGGAGACTTTTGAATAGGAGCAGCCTACGTGTGACTCAGGCATTTGAGCAAGTGTTCAAGCTCCACCGAACCAAAATGTTCTTTTGTTGTTTTTACAACCACCTGATATCATAAAAGCTTTATATTTCTTATTTTCCAATGAATTTTGAGGTGATCCTGTAGACATAGACACATTGGTCTATGGTAGCTTTATGATCAATATCTTGCTTTTTTGGAGGATATAGAGAAGGTTTTGGAGAGATTCCAGAATGACAAATGGAGATAATACCTTCTAACACGAACTCTCTCTCCTTGAGCCATATGCTCTCTCATGTTTAAAAGCAAATTGCTTCACACTGAAGCACTGCATGCAATTATAGCTTGGAAAGCGACTGCACTGTATACTCCTTTGACATGCCGCTAAGTCACTATGTATTATTATTTTCAAATCAGTGAATAAATGAAAAATTTCTATGCCTCAGTGATTTTTACTTGAGACAGAAAAGTATATCTAAAAATAGAGCTTATACCAATGTATACATTTTGGCAAGTCACTGAAATCAAAACAATAGTGACAGGAGTGACTGGAGGATAGAAGGGAATGATTGTTATTTTTATATTTTTATATCTATTATATAAATCACTCTATTTATTCTAAGTTTTGAAATGATATGAAAACCTAAACTTGGTGGTATGGTACGTAGTTTTGTTCTTACATAATCTTACCTTTTTTGGTAATATCTAATTAACTAGCAAATCAAAAGCAGCACATCACTAGGCTTTACATATTCAATGAATGGTTGGTTGCCTCTGATTCAAATCCAGGTCAATAATCATTTTCTCCCACTATTTAAGATGTACCACTAAAATGTGAACAGTACAGGAGTGACACCTTTGCTTTTCCCTGTAAGTTTCATAGGAATTTGTACAACAGATGAGACGTGTTCATTTAAAAAGTCAAGATACTTTATTTTTCAACCAATAATATATAAATTGACTGTATAAATCCTTCAATGTAAGAAAATAATATTTTAGCATGGTCAGCCACCAATTCTTAAAATATATAACAAAGCTGCTTAAACCCTCTTGTTGACTGAAAATTGCACTAGGGTATATTTCAGCCATTTAAAAATGGCTAATTTTAGAATTGATATAAAAGCAGTACTACTGGATTCCAGTCAAGAACACAAAAAATTGAGAGAAAGACAGCATACTATTCCCAAATAATTTTGTGATTTAAGCAGAGGATTAGGGGCATCTAGCTATAAGATGTGAAACCCAGGGTGTGGTTGAATTTATCATGTGGAGAAAAAAAGGTTCTGATTAGGAAAAGATGATAGAACTATTACACACCAAAAAGAAAGAAAAAATTAAGATGGAACCAAAGACCAGAATGCTATAATCAGGAGAATATTTAGCATGACTTATGAAAATATCAATAACAGATTAAAGTTCCTGGAAATTTTACATTTTGTTCTTTTTAATGTATATATCACAATGCCCTATGTAGAGTAAATTTTTTTTTAACAGTAAAGATTCTTTGAGGGCAATTGTCATGGTTTTGCTTGGATAGTATGCTCCAATTCAAAGTATAGCTAATGCGTGTTTAAATAAGTTTATACTCAGAGGTGTGCTGAAACTGGTTCAAGTCAGCTCATGGGAGTTGAATGTAAATTTTCATAAAATGTGTGAACTCATTGTTCTCATTATTTAAAATTAAATTACGTAGGAGTGACATCAGCAAAATGGCACCGAATACTCCAAGTTGCCATTGTCCTCACAGCAATACCAAAAGGCAAGGAAAAGCTGTCAGAACCAACTTTGTCATAACTCTAGAAAAATACAGGTTTTATAGGAGTCAAACACTAAATCAAGAAAAAGATAACTTAAAAATGGTATAAAACATTTGTTGCATTTCATTTGCCCTTTCCCCATATGCTCCCCAGCTCAGCAAGAGGCTGGAATACAGCAACCTGCCTTCTAGCGTGGGACCCTCTACCAAGTTACAAAAGAAGCAAAGTGTGCCTTACTCACAAATTATTGTGTGTCTGCTTTAACTTCTCTGGGAATTACCTAAAGTACGGACAAAAGGTGCTTGTCACTAACTCAGAACTCACTCAGGCCACAAAAGTGGTGGTCATCACTTGACAACATTGTAAGGTAAATAAACAACTGCAGAATCCTGGGACAAAAGAGTAAGATTAAGACACAGAATAGGCCACGTAAATTCTTGGGGAAAAATCTAGGGAGAGCTGTTCTTTGGGAAATTAGGTTGTTCAAAAGCAAACATGTTTATGGGAGAATTTATAAAGCCATATGCAAGTCCAGGACAAGACACATGCTCGAAGACTTGACAAGACCCTAAACTTAATTTGAGCTGAGTGATAGGCTCAGTACAAGCCCAAACCTGGATAAATGTTAGAGAACTCTAACCAAATGGCAATCTGCTATGACTGACAGAGGTGTTTATTTTATTTTATTTTTTAGTCTGTAGCATTCAGGAAAGTCTCTGTAAACATTAGCTGAACACAGCTAGATGAATAGACATTTCAGTAACCATGCACAAAAAAATACATACTTTTCAAAATACTTTAAAAAACTCATTAATCAAAAGACTACTACAGCCTGCAACACTTAATGAACCCAGCAAACCTGGGAAATTGGCAGGAATTTTATTTCCAGAGTTACTATAATATTCAAATATCCAGTTTGCAACAAAAAATAACAAGGCATACAAAGTATCAGGAAAGTATGGACCATTTAAGGGAACAAAATAAACTGAGAGAAACCATCCAGAGGAAGCCCACATATTGATATTAATAGACAAAGATTTCATGACAACTTTTAAAAATATGCTCAAATAGCTAAATGAAAACAAAGACAACAATAAAGGAAATCAGAAAAATAAGTATGAGAAATGAGAGTATCCACAAACACATTTAAATTATAAAAATTAACCAAACAGAAATTCTGGAGAATAAAGGTAAAATGATTAAAATTTTCAAAATTATTAGAGGAATTCAACAGCAGATTTCAGTAGTCAGAAGAAAAAAAATAAGCAACTTTGAATATAGGCCCATTGAAATTATTTAGTCTGAGGGGAAGAAAGAGAAAAGAAAGTGAGGAAAAGTTAAAAGAGCTTAAGAGAACTGTAGAATACCATCAAGTGGAATATCATATACATTTTAGGAGTTCCAGAAAAAGAAAAGACAGAGAAAGGGGAAAGAGAATATTTCTTAAAATATAATGGGTTAAAACGTCCCAAATTTGACAGATATAAAATCTACATATTCAAGAAGCTCAGGAAACTTTAAGATAAGCTCAGAGATCCATAGTGAGAAACACCATCAAATTGCCATAAATACCAAACAAAAACCAAAAGAGAATATTGAAAGCAGCAGGAGAGAACCAACTTATTATGTATGGAAGAACTTCAGTAACAGAAACAGCTGTATTTTCATTAGAAACCTGGAAGGCAATAGAAAATGGAATGAAATATTTAAAGTGTTGAAAGAAAAAAAACTGTCAAGAAAGAATTTTATATTTGAAAAATGAGACTTCCAGAAAATGGGAAATATTAAGACATTCACATATAAACAAAAGTTATGGTAGTTTGTTTTCATGAGAGCTGCCCTACAAGAAATCCAAAAGATAATATTTCAAGTTGAAATGAAAGGATGCTGGACAGTAACTCTATACTGCATGAAATATAAAGATCTCCAGTAAAGCTGAATACATGAGAAAAATTAAAGCCGATATTACTGTATTTTGGGTTTTAATTCTACTTTTTAATTTGTACAGGATTTAAAGACAAATTCAGAAAAATTATTATATACCTATGTTATTGAACACTTATATAAACATGTAATTTACGTAAACAACATATAGGAAGGGGACAGAAATGTATAAGAGTAGACATTGTGTATGCTCTTGAAGTTAAGCTTGTATTAACTAAAACTAGACTGTTGAAAAATTAAGATGTTAAATATCCTAAGAAAGGCAACAACAAAGAAAATATCTAAAAATATATACACAGAACTAGAAATGAGAATGGAATCAAAATCACTCACCAGAAAAATCATATACAAAAGAAGGTTTTAATGGAGGAAATGAGGGACAAAAAAATTGGTATAAGACAAATAGAAAACATACATTGGATTGGCAGAAATAATTTATTGCTTGTAAGTAATTATTTTAAATGTAAATTGATAAAAATCACCAAATAAAAGGCAGAGAATGAAAAAACAGATAAAAGAAAACATTGTCTAACTATGTACTATCCACAAGAAACTCCCCTTAGATACAAAGATAAAAGTAGATTGAAATTAAAAGGATGGAAAAAGACATTCCAAGCAAATAGCAATCAAAAGAGAAGAGTAATTCTTACACTTATGTCAGAATAAATAGACTTTAAATAAAAAACTTTTACAGAAGACAACAAAGAACATTATATATTGATAAAAGAGTTCGTTCACTAAGAAGATATAACAATTATAAGTATATATGTACCAACCAACACTACCCCAAAATATATGAAGGAAACATTGCCAAAACTGGAGAAATAGAGCTATACAGTAACAGTTGGAGACTTCAATTTATATCTATCAGATTCAAGTTTGGTCAAAGAGAGTCTTTGTCACTACATATATGAAATGCCAAAAATCCATAAGAAAGCTACTAGAGCTGGAAGTTAATGCAACAAAGTTGAAGGGTACAAAATCAATTTGCATAATTCAGGAGTTTTTTTCTGTACACCAGTAATAAGCAATCTGAGATGAGCATTGCTATAAAAATTCCAACACACTTTTTTTTGGCCGTAACAGTGAGGCTGATCCTCACATTCATATGGAATTTCAAGGGGCCCCAAATAGCCAAGAAAATCTTGAAAAGAAACAAGGTTGGAGGACAAACACTTCCCAGTTTTAAACTTACTAGAAAGCTACACTATTCAAAATAGCAAAATACCAGCATAGGGATAGTTATGTAGACCAATGTGACATAATTGAGATCTAAAAATAATTCATGCATCTGAAGCCAATTGATTTTTAACAAGGTGAGGACCAAACTGTGACCTTTTATTTTCTTTCTCAAATTCCTTTATAAGGGGCCTGGGAAGTCTCACCTCATGAATCATAAATATTTTATTAAACAGATCTTTTTTGACCCAGTATATTGTGGCCCACTTTCCAACCTGGGTTTAGCATGGCATCACATGACAGATAACAGACCCTCTTATCTTATCTTAAGCATTCATTTCTACTAACTCCAAGTATTTAAACAAAGCTTAACTCTTTCAACAGATCTCAAACTAAAGAATCCCTAAACGCACCTATGACTTGTAAGCCCTCACTTCAACATGTCCTGCCTTTTTAGGCCAAACTAATGTATACCTCTTATGTGATTTATGATTTTGCCTGCAATTTCTGTCTCCCTCAAATATATAAAACCAAACTGTAACCTGACTACCTAGGGTGCATTTTATCAGGACCTCTTCAGACTGTGTATCCCCAGGCCACAGTCACTCATACTGGCTTAGAATAAACCCCTCTAAATATTTTGGCTAAATTTATTTCTTCCATCATCAAAGGGTTCCAAGTTAATTCAATGGGAAAAGAATTGTCTCATTAATAAATGTTGCTGGGACAACTAAATATCTATAAGCAAAAGAAAGGAGTTGGAATCCTATTTCAAATAATATAAAAATTTAACACAACTCAATCAACAATGTAAATGTAAAAGTTAAAACTGGAAAATGAAAAATAAAAATAGAATAAATCCTCATGACCTTGTATTTGACAATGGATTATTAGATATGAGACCAAAAAGCATGAACAATGTAAGAAAAAATAGGTAAGTTGTACTTCAATGAAATCTAAAAAAAATGTGTGTGCATCAAAGTATATTACCAAGAAGGTAAAAGGGAAACCTACAAAATAGAAGAAAATATTTTCAAATCACATATCTTATAAGGATTAAATATTCAGAATATATAAAGGACTACAAACTCAGCGACAAAAATAAAAACAACACATATAATACAAGCAAAAGACTTGAACAGATACTTGTGCAAAAAAGATATGCCACCCCTTTTGGAGATGAGCATATGAAAATGGTGATAAGCATATGGAAAGATTCTAAACATCATTAGTTCCATTTATTATTGCACTAGAGCAATGCAAAACAAAAGCACAAGGAGACATCACTTAGCACATTAAGATGAATATGATAAAATAAAACAGGAAATAACAAGTATTCATGAGGATGCACAGAAATTGGAATCCTCTTGTGTTGCTGGTTGGAATACAAAGTGGTTCAGCAACTGTGGAAACAATTTGGCAGTTTTTCCGAAATGTAAACATATACTTACCATATAGCCTATCAATTCTACTCCTAGTTATATACCCCAAATAATAAAATACAGAGACCCAGATACACCAATGTTCATTGCAGCACAGTTTACAATGGCTAAAACGTGGAAATCAGCCGTGTCCATCAATGGAAGAATAAACTATTATATATACATACAATGGAATATTATTCAGCCGTATAAAGGAATGAACTTCTGGTATTGTAGAAAAAAACGGGTTCTTGTCATACGACCAGGAAAAGTTAGGCATGCAGAAACTTTGAAGGGTGAGGGAGAATGGAATTTATTGAGCTACTAGGAAAAAAAAAAAAAACCTCTCAGCAAAGCGAGAGGGGTTCCTATTCACAGGCCCCCATCTCACTGACTGAATCTCAAGTTACCGTACAGGAACAGGAGAGGCCAGGCTCCTCCTCACTGCAAATGATGTGAACTTCCCAAGGCTCCACCCCATCCTCCCAGTGTGTAGGTGGGCATTATTTAGAAAAAAATCAGTTGGGAAAGGGCAGGCTTAATCCGGAACCTGCAGTCCAATTTTTCAACCTTCATGCTGTTTTAGGCTTAAAGGCAGGGTTTCACCTGGGTCCCTTGGCTGCCTCCTGTCTCTATCATTTTCCCCTCTAAAGAAGTACATCTAACTGCCATTAGAATAAGGATAAGGATAAGGATGAACACTGATTTTAACTGCTTCCTGTTGACAAGGGGTGCTGTTTTGAGAAAATGGCAGTCCAATCTCCCTCAGAGGCCAGTCTAAGGGTTCCCAGCAAAAGGGGCCATTGTCTGAGACCCCAGTTGCATGACCATTTGGAGTCTGATGGCCTGAAGGTGAGAAGAGACAAATCAGATTATTAGAAAACATACATCAAAATGAAAAAAAGGCAGGAGAGAGAACAGCTCAAAAATTGCGAGGCCTTTTACCAGTTTGTACAGGGAGAGGGGGGCCAAAGGCCCAACTGGTAAAAAATCTTTTACCCTTTTGCCAGCATGTCAGGCTTCTGGATTCCCTTCCCCTGAGCCCAATCCTAAGCCAACCAGTTTAAGGTTGGGAAAATTAACTTTTCCTGGTTTGGAGGGTGCATCCGAAGGGAGTGTTCAATAGCACGGAGACACAATTACCTATCAGTGAAGAGAGGACAGATGAGGACAAAGAAGAAAAAAGGAATTTTTTTCAACGGAGTCCAAGAGGTTCAGGATGTATTTGAAAAAGGTACAGACTGAAAATAAGTGGCTACACATTGAGAAAGAGGGGAGTGAGGCATCCCCAGTTCTCTTCTCTTTCTAGCAAATACCAAGGGTACATGAGGGAGAGAAAGCAAGGTGTTGCTCTTTCTTTCCTTGTCCTTGTATCCCCGAGTCCTGGTTACTGTGAAAAGGTGCCACCCAAGGGTGTCACAGTGCCTTTACCCAGATTAATAGAGGGGCGTAGGGGATGGGAGTATCCATGCTTAGTCACATATGCCCTATCTCCCCTGTTCATAGTAGCCCTAGACCTCATTTATGCCATAGATACTAGTATGGTCTTTATCCATGAAACAGGAATCTTGGCTTAATTGGCAGGAATCAGTCATGCTCATCTGCAGTGTGCCTTTTAACTTCAGTTATCATCTGCCTCTGAATCCTCCAGATCCAGTTTTCTTTCCTACGGCTTTGACCTGAAGCTTGGAATTGAGTTTGGAGCAAATATGTGTCTCAAGGGGGTTCCATGGGCTCCTCATCATAAGCCGAATGCTAAGGTGAAGCTGTGGAATTGAGTCCTCCTTCAGCAAGGGAGAGAAAAGGATGGCTTGTGACATGCCAAGATAACTGGTGGCTACAGTTATGCTTCCTCAGATTTGGGTGAATGGGGCTTGGCTTTGGTTAGTTCCCTTGGTCTTACTTTCCCAAAAAGGAAACCTCTGGGTTATGGGCATCCTATTTATTCCCATCACCCAGCAGGATTTGCGGGATAGTTGCCCAGAACTAGAATATTGATCCAGATTTTTACATCACCCCTCCCTTTTGTTCTTTCTGAGCTTCAGCCAGAGATTGCTGGTTGGTTCACAGGGACAAGCAGTGTTAGTTTGAAATGCAGGCAAAAACTTAAAAACAATGAATTAGTCTAGAATTTAATGACACATGTATGAAATGTTTTGAAACATAATTTGTCTTTCTCCAGTCCTCATTTTTGTTAAAAAAAAAAAAACAAAAACAAATCATGATATGAAATGAGTTGTTTGCAAAATAGATTTCAGGCTTATACTTGGCCTGATTATTTGCATAAAGTACAGCAAGAATAACTATTTCTACATAGGCCTTTTAGATTGGCTTTGATGGAACTCAGTTCCACAAGGAATCTCAGATAAGACCGTTTAAAGCTGAGCCCAGCCATGGGCTTGTATCCTCAAATACCTGAGAGATGGGTAATCCTCTCTTCTTAAGGTCAGAAGATAAACATGGGGATCCAGGGCCTGTCAGAAAGTAACATTCTTTACTTACCATAGCTCAGAAACCCTGTACAGTGACTGCATAGACAAGGGTATGAGGCCAGTTTTCCCAAGGGGCTTTTATTGGCCCTGCAAGTCAAGCTTGACCCCTTAAAGGGAAGCATACACCTTCCAGTCAAAGCCTTGATAAACCAGCAGTTTCTCCAATTGCATCCTGTTGCAAAGGAAATTGGATTCATATTGCATTGATGCAAACAACTATATTGCCATAACTAGTTTCAAAATTCTGGAGAAGCCAGGCAGAGAGAGAGACAAATACGCTCCAAATTTTGTTCACAGGCGTATAACATACTCAATTATTAAAGGCTGTAAATAGTTCAAAATAAGTTTCCTTGACTCTGAAAAACAAAACAACGATCAGCAATATTCCAAGCAAAAGTCAAAAAGATTGCTTCAGTTTTCTATGGGTTCAATCCATTTAGATAACTCTTATTTTGCTTGATATTCATGAACATTTTATCACTTTATGAGTCCTGTACGTTTTTCCTTTATTCCAATGTTACAATCTCAAAAGTTACCAGAAATCTGTATTTGAGAGCACCGGTCAGAGTCCCATAGCTTATTATAAACCATGTGTTGAAAAGGATCAAAACAAGACAATTACCTGTAAATAACAAAATGTCTAGGGTAGTTACAGTTAGAAACACAATTGACAAAGAAGTTCGGTTATCTCTGTTGTTTATCATAACATAGAAACATTAATTATAATTAATAACATATACTTTAGACATTAGAATTTTAGAAATCCCACACAATTTTGAAACATATATTAGTATTATTTGGCAAAATAGAACCTAATGAATATTGAACACCATTTTGGCAATCCCATGTAACTAAACATGTTAAATAATCCTGTTTACCTCTCTGTTAGATACTCCAGGGGCCCTCTATAGCATCCAAAAGCTGGGCATCACGAAAGACAATTTTGAAACCGAAGTTTGATTTTTGGGAAGCCTGTTACACATGTTAGGCTTAAAACACTTGGTGTTATGAAATAGAATTCCAGATTATCATAACTTATTTATTTTGTCAAAATGACTTAGAAATGTAAAAAAGCAAAAATCTATTATAACTTTTATAAATTTTGCTAAAGAGCATATTAGTGCCTTAAGAGTATCTTTTTGTGCTTTCATTTCAAATGCTCAATTTACAGAAAAACCATATAATAATACCCATTTGAATTTAGTCAATATGCACACCATGGAATTTCTTTTGCAAGATTAATTTTTGCAGCCCTTCCATTATTGTTCAAACCTTCAGCTTTATCTTATCTAATTCAAAAATCATTTAACCCGTAAAGAATAATTTACATTTCCATGCCTTCTTATAATCTTTTACTAAAAACACATCTTACTCTTCTCACACACCTTGCATGTAAAAGTATTTCCAATGGTTTCAATCACATGTTATAATAGTGACTCCTGGCAATTTTAACTTTAATGTAAGATCTGGTAAGTTGTTTTAATTATATGTTAGTAGTAGCCAAGGTTTGACTCCTTCTAGCATAATTAAGGGCATGGTTAATTCGTGTCCCCAGGCCTTAACAACTGTAGAGCTGGCAAGTCAAATGGTTCTCAAAACCCCAAAATCATTTTATAACCTTAAAACACAGAAAACCTAATATCTGACCTGCATAATTTAGTTCACCTATTTACATTTTGATAACATCTGCATTTTACCAATAATCTTTAATATTGTTTTTATTTCTCAGTGATTACAGTCATATGAACTAAAAGGTACCACAGCTTTTATCTTCTCTTAAAAAAAATTGATCCAAGGGCTTGTCTTCCTTTAGGCCAATTAATTAGAGCTCTTTTTATAAACATCACATATACAACACATATATAACTACACAGACAGGCAGAAGAAAACCCAGTCACCATAAGACCTTTCATTTGCCAATCTCCTATTTGGATTATTGGCCTCGCAGGGGAGCCCTTTAAGAGACAAGTCTAGGAAAACATGCAACTTTTAAGGCCTAATAAACAGGCATAACTGGGAGGCAAAAACAAATTTTGAGAGGGATCCATTCATTTTTAATTCCTCGGGTACCATAAGAGGTCTCTCCCCTCTCATATGTGCATTAAAAATAGCAAAGCAAAATGGAAAAAGGTAATTCAGTCAACTGAGAAAAAAAAAAAAAAAAGGAAAAAGAAACACTTTTTCCAGCAAAACAAGGTCCAAGAAAAGAAAACTATAAAGGCCTTTTAAATATACCTGTAACTTGAATAACCACTTTTAATTAAGCTGATCACTCTTTAAGAAAATCCTTTTAAATCCCCCATTACCCAACTTAAGCCACAAAAGCTAATATTTCTAGCTTTCAAACTTTACTAAAGGCTCAGAGAAAGAAAAATCCTAGACAGTTTGTGGAGGGGAAGAGAATCAACAAATAGTAAAGGTCACACAGATATCAAGCCAGAAAAAAACTCATTCCCTGAGCCAAGATTGAATCCAGCCACCATTGTAAAATGGCAGAGGCTAAATAAAACATTGCCACCTGGTTACAGGTCATGCTCCCAAGAACGTAAAACAAGATGGAGACCTGCAACAAAGTTTGCTACTGGCCATACAGAAAGTCATGCAAAGCATACCAGATTGGCTACAGCTTAAGACCAACTTCACAAATTCTTTCTCATAAATAAAGCTTTACAGAGAATACAAACAGTGATAGTTGGGGTCCTGGTAAGAAAACTCATGTAAAAGTTAACTCTTGACCCAGTAGAGAAAAGGAAAAGACAGCTTAAATGCAGGGCTGTGTTAACTGCTTACAGGGTGGAGAAAAGAAAAGGATGCCTGGCGAAAAATCTCTTATTCTTATGCAAACGGTTCCTCCACCAGGGAGATAAACTTAACTGCTGTCCAACCAAGTGGGACCCCTTGTCTGGGGAAGAAGATGGCTCCATAGATTCAGGGCATGAATCACTGGCCAGTCTGCCATTGGGCACCCTCGGGTCATGCATCCCAGCCCTGGCCGGGAGGGGAGAAGGGAAGTCACCATTTGCCAGACCATTCTGCATGCTCTGCTCCTGCCGCCATCGGCATAGGGTGGTACACAGTTTTCTCTACGTCAGAAGAGGCCCCAAAAGAAAAAGGCTTAGAAGTGAAATTAAAAAAAAAGGATTTATTGGTTTGTATGGTACTCGCCCTTTCTCAAGTCCCATGTTGGACACCCAAAATGTTTTAGGGAAAAACGGGCGGGTTTTTGTCACATGACCAAGGAAAGTTAGGCATGCAGACACTTTGAAGGATAAGGGGGAATGGAATTTATTGGGCAAAAAGGAAAAAAAATCTCTCAGCAAAGCAAGAGAAGTTTCTGTTAACCTACCCCCATCTCACCGATTGAATCCCAGGCTACCACACAGGAACAGGAGAGGCCAGACTCCTCTCTGCTGCAAATGGCATGAACTTCTCAGGCCTCCACCCATCCTCCTAGTGGGCAGGTGGACATTATTCAGAAAGAATCAGCTGGGAAAGGGCGGGCTTCATCCGGGACCAGCAAACTGGTTTTTCAGCCTTCAAGCTGTTTTAGGCTTGAACGCAGAGTTTTGCTGGGGAACCCTTGGCTGCCTCCTGTCTCTATCAGAATGTGCCACACCATAAATGATTCTTGAAAACATTATGCTAAATAAAATAAATCAGATGCAAAAGGACAAATGTATGATTCTACCTATATGAAATATTTAGCATAGGCAAATTACAGTGATAAGACGTTATAATAAAAGTTATCAGAAGCTGGGAGAATTGGGAAGGTGGAGTTTTTGCTTAATGAGTAAAAGGTTTCTCTGTGAGTTGATGCAAACGTTTTGGAAACATATCCCAAGTGTTTGCACAACACTGTGAATGTAATTAATGTCACCAAATTGCACACATAAAATAGTTAAAAAGGTAAAGATTATGCAACATGTATACATATATATATCCACAATTCAATGAATTAATAAAACACATAAGCAGTAAAAATAAAAGCCAGAAATTATGTAAAATACAATTTAGTTTATATTAAAAATGAAATGTAAACCCTAGTTTCAACTCAAACATATACAGGCCTTGGAAGCTGTCTTCCCATTCTTATAATAAATAACAGGCTGAAAATCTTAAAATCAACTGTTCTTGTACCTATCATAAAACTGAAAAGGTATGAGAAACCTCTACCCTGAAATCTGGAGAATCATACAAAACCAGAGAGTCACAACCAAAATACACTTACATGACACAGAAGCTGCTGAAGCCCAAACTGTATAAGTTGGAACACTTATATAGTAATTTTGGCAAAGTGTTTGAGGTTGAATGCCAACCAGTGTGGGAGTGAGAAACTCCTGGTGGCCTCAGTATGAGTTGGTGCCCCAAACTTTCATTAGTTTTACTTTCAGCAATCCCACCACATTCTTACAGTGAAATCCCAGAAAAATACCAGAAAGATACCCTGGTAGTTCTGTCAGGAGGAGGAGAAATGTAATCATTGTGAAATACTCCCAGAGCTTTGTCCATAACAAATGCCTACAATCAGGGGAAAAGTCTACACCAGAACCTTATCCCAGGTGAGGAATAGATATTCTACTACTTCAGCCCTCTCTAGCTTTCCAGGGTAGCTATAAGGAAAAAGACCAGTATCAGCAGAGAAATTACTTGTGAAAGTTACAGCCCAGATACACAGGCCCATAAGAGACAGATTTAATCAGATTACAGAAGACTCCCCTCCCCTCACAACTTACCACCACACCAAAAGGGCTTAAGTACAAGAATAATAAATTATAAAGAATTGAAAGACACAAAGTAAGTGAGACAAAAAATGACAGTATTAAAAGCAGAAATACACAAATTCTCCATATTGTTGGAGACTTCAACATCTCTATTTCAGTAATCACTAAAATGCCAGTTATCCCTAACTTGATTTATAGGTTCAATGAATTCACATTCCAAATTCTAGAAAACTATTTTGTAAATATTAGCAAATTGACTCTGAAGTTTATATGGAAAGGCAAAATTCCTAGAATAGATGACACTATTAAAGAGAAGCAAAGTTGGAAGACTAAACTTATCTAATTTCAAGACTTACCATAAGTTAAGACAATAATCAAGACAGTGTGTTATTGGCAAAATAATAAACAACTTGATCAGTGGAATAGCATAGAGAGCCTAGAAATTAACGCACACACCTACAGTTACTTGATCTTTGACAATGAAGGGAAGTCAATGAAGAAAAAATACTCCTTTTAATAATGGTGCTAGGAACATTGGTCATCTATATGCAAAATAATGAATTTAGACACATAAATTATAGTTAATTTTACTAAGATTAACTCACATAAATTATTGACCTAAAATACAATGCAAAATTATAAAATTTGCACAAGAAAATATATAAAAATTCTCAATTACCTTGCATTTATTGATGAATTTTTAGATACAACATGATCCATGAAAAACAAAAACGTTGCAAATTTGGATTTTATTAAAATCTAAAATTTCTGCTCTTCAAAAGACCTATTAAGAAAATGAAAAGATTAGCCACAAACATGGAGAATATATTTATAAAACACATACTCATGTCCTTTGTAGGGACATGGATGAAATTGGAAATCATCATTCTCAGTAAACTATCGCAAGAACAAAAAACCAAACACCGCATATTCTCACTCATAGGTGGGAACTGAACAATGAGAACACATGGACACAGGAAGGGGAACGTCACACTTCGGGGACTGTTGTGGGTTGGGGGGAGGGGGGAGGGATAGCATTGGGAGATATACCTAATGCTAGATGACGAGTTGGTGGGTGCAGCGCACCAGCATGGCACATGTATACATATGTAACTTACCTGCACATTGGGCACATGTACCATAAAACCTAAAGTATAATAATAATAATAATAATAATAATATAAAAGAAAAAAAAAATTAAAAAAAAAAAAACAAAAAAAAAACACATACCTGATTAACTGGCATCCAAATTATACAAAAGACTCTTAAAACTGAACAATTAAAAACAAATAACTCAAAATGTGTGCAAAACATAAAACCAGACACCTCACAAATGAAGATCTATAGGTAGAAAAAGGACATTAGATACATACTAATAAAACATACATATAGTATAGATTTTAGTTAATAACATTGCATCAATATTGGTTTATTTATAGTATAAATGTAAAATAATAATAAGGGAAACTTGGTGTTGGGTATGTAGCAGTTTTCTTTATTATCTTCACAATTTTTTGGTAAATCTAAAATTGTCATAAAATTCTAAGTTTATTTTTAAAAAGGCAACAAACCACATTACAGAAAACTTAAAAAGAAAGAAAAAATGTCCTGCTAATATAACTACCATTATTGTTTTGTCAAATTACATTTCATTGTTTTTATATGTATTTTATGTAGTTATAGCAAAATATATGTAATGTTTGAAAAGTTAAATACTCAAAACATCGCTTTTTAATTATTGTACTACCTTTTATTATCACCTAGGCCCTGAAATATTTTATTTCTATTTTATCTGTAGAGTGAAAATTTCTATATAATACAAATCTTTTTCCAACTCCCTTATTAATGACATCACACTGTTAGCTGACATTTGATCATGGTAGGAATACCTGCATCATGGAAACCAGAAACACTATAGATCAGAACTTGCTAATTGTTTAGACTTAAGAAAGTGAAGGAGAAAAGTTAATGCAGATTAAACTTAGGAATCTGTTGTGCTTGTAGCTTATTTTTGGATGAATAGCACAAAAATGAGGAATATTCTTCTAGATTTCTAAAACTATTATTTGATTCAGCAAAATAATCAACGAATAAGTGAACTCCAAAATATTTTTGTTATTTTTCTTTAATAAAGTGAAACTGAAACATCCATCAACATTCATGCCAGAGCTATACTCATTAGTCACTTGCAACCCAAATAGGGCAATAAATACAAGGATCTAGCAAAAATTAAAAAAAAAAAAAAAGCATTGCCGGAAAACGAATTTAATAAAAGGAATTTACAATACAGAGTAATGTACACTTGATTATTTTTAAATTATGTATTATACATCCTTTATTAATCTTTAGTAGCATTCATAATAAATGTTTACATGTAACATTCATAATGTTTACATATCTGTATTTATATATCTAAATTTCTGTTTATCACTCTAACATTTATTCCTCTATCATCTATCTACCTTATCTATCTATCTGTCTATCTACCTATCTATCTACTTTTCTTGGGAGACCTGATTGTTAAGCATTTACTAGCATGTCACTGCTTAAGTTGCATTAATGCAGTCCTCATGAATTCAAAATCTGAGATGATTAGAGTATCAACTGAAGTTTATTGTTTTATGTTTTATAGTGGCATAGAAATTCTCACTAATAATTTTAATAGTGTTTTTCAGATATTTCATTTGTTAATTTTTGTACATATGTTGATTTTTTTTTCTTTCAAACTTATTTTGTATGGTAAACTCTTTATTTCAGACAGGCTTCTTTTCCTTTTATTTGAATAATCTTTTCCAATGAGCATACTGCTATTAAAATGCCCCTCTAATCATGTTTTTCATTGGTGAGCTCACAGATATTAGTACTGCAGGGCTTGGGGAAAAACCCAAAGGGATTTAACATTAAGGAAACTAACCAACCCTTCAAATGCCCAGATTAGATTGCTTTCTGCCTCCCTTTGACAAGTTGCTTCAAGGAACTATTATAAATGTTTCCCTAAATGTTTCCCAGTGGATTAGAGCACGTTCCTTTAATTCTGTCATTATTGTAGCTTATTCGAATTCCTTATTAATTTGTTTTTATTTCTGTCCTTTCATCTCAATTACCATTGTGATTTCCTTAGTGAAGGATAAACATTGATTTATCTCTTCAACCCACCTGTGTACTGTTTCTATAGCAAGTGCTCTAAATCAGTGCAACACAAAATGTGGTTCAAAAACTAGGATCCATCTGCATCATCTGGGAGCATGACAGAAATGAAATGTCTCAGGCTTCACCTCAGACCTGCTGAGTCAGAATCTACATTTTTTTAAACTTTTATTTTAGGTTCAGGGATACATGTGCAGGTTTGTTATATAGGGAAACTCATGTCATGGGGGTTTGATGTACAGATTATTTTATCACTCAGGTACTAAGTCTAGTACCCAACAGGAGGCCATTATCTTTAGCAAACTAATGCAGTAACAGAAAACCAAATACTGCATGCTCTCACTTAAAGTGGGAAATAAATGACGAGAAGAGGTGGACACAAAAAGGGGAACAACAGACACTGGGGGCTACCAGAAGGTGGAGGATGGAGGGTGAGAGGAGGCAGAGTCGCTGAATCTACATTTTAACAAAATCTCTACGTGATCTGTAAACACATAAAATTTAGGGAAGCGTTGCCTGAAAGGCCTGCTTGAATCTTATGACTTGTGTGCTCATAAAATCTGCTATCCAAGTCCTTCCAAGCCTTTTGTAATCTTTGGAAACACTAGTTCTTAATGTGAACTATTTCCTGCTACATTAATATTTAAGAAGCAGTGATTATGGACCACTTTTTCTTTTGTTGAAAATATTTTCAGTTGTGAGATACAACATTATTTAAACAATTGTTTGGAAGAATATGTACAAATGAACATATGAGCACATATACAATCATGAAGCAAACACTCAATCCAAGTAATATAAATAGAATATATTTATCTCCATAAATACCCTATGTGTTCTTTCCTTCTCAACAGATACATTCTGAATGTAAAATTAATCATTCATTTTCTTTTCATTTTAGCTTTAACACCTATGTGTGTGTTCCTAAACAAAATATTGTTTCATTTTGTCTGTTTATGACCTTTATAACACTGGAATCATACTGTATACATTTTTGTGACTTGCTTCTTTCACACATTATTATGTTTTCTGAGGTTTATCTAAATTGATAGATGGAGCTGCATAAGAGCCTATTGTATGATCATAACTGCAACTTATTCATTTCATTGTTGCTAGACATTTAGGTTATGTTCAGATTTTTGCTATTATTAACACAATAATATAAAAAGTTTTGTACATGTTTCTAAACTTAGGAAGTCTAAATTTCTATAATATTGGAAAAGGTGTGGGCCAGTGGAAAATCTTACATTCTGCTGGTAAGTATATAAATTGGTACAACTAATTTAGAAGTAATTAGTATTACCTTAGAAAATTAAAAATTTGATTATCCTAGGCCGGGCGCGGTGGTTTAAGCCTGTAATCCCAGCGCTTTCAGAGGCCAAGGCGGGTGGATCACGAGGTCAGGAGGCCCAGACCATCCTGGCTAACACGGTGAAACCCCGCCTCTACTAAAAATACAGAAAAAAATTAGCCAGGTGTGATGGCATGCGCCTGTAGTCCCCAGCTACTCGGGGAGGCTGAGGCGGGAGAATGGTGTGAACCCGGGAGGCGGAGCTTCCAGTGAGCCGAGATCGCACCACTGCACTCCAGCCTGGGCCACAGAGTGAGACTCCGTCTCAAAAAAAAAAAAAAAAAGAAAAGAAAAAATTTTTTTTTATCATCCTACTGGCACATTTTGGCAGCCATATGGGTACACTTTATCACTTGCACTTCAAAATAACTTGCATTTCAGTTGCAAGGAGTACAGTAGCTGACAACTTCCATTTAACTATTTCTGCCCAACACAGGGTCTCTCAAATGGTGAATCTCAGCTTCAAATCTCCCCACTGGGTTGGCCTAGACTTTCATAGATATACCTGGAAGTCTGAACGCTTTTCCTGCCCAATTCTGCTTTCTCCCCTTTGCTTTCAACAGGCACCCTTATTACCCCCACAAAAATCTTTTAGTCATACAATCATTTCAGTGTCTGGCTGACTGGAGAACCTGAAATGACATTCCAATTAACCCATTTTTAAATTCACCAGTAAAAATTATCAAGACCTGTCATAGCATCAATTTAAATGTCTATCAAAAGGAAAATAAATACATCTTTTATATTGACACATGAAAGAAGATTATGAGGAATTACAAACTGCATTTTTACATACACATGTGACAACATTGTGCTCAAAAAGATGCAAAACCAAACATTCTTAAGTAATTCATTCAATTTTAAAAATACATTTGAACTATTTCTGTTTTACTCAATTTTGTGTTGCTGTAGCAGAATACCACAGACTGTACAGTATATAAAGAACAGAAATTTATTTGTCATAGTTCTGGAGGCTGGGATGTTCAAGGTCAAGACACCCACAGATTTTGTTGTCTTGTGAGAGCTACACTCTGCTTCCAATATGGCACCTTGTTGCTGCATATTCCAGAAGGGAAGAATGCTGTGTCTTTACATGGTGGAAGGCTGAAGGTCAAGTGAGGTTAACACTGCCAGAAGACTCTAAGTCCTTAATCCCATTCAAAGAAAGGAGTTTTCATGGCTTAATCACCTCTTAAGGGCTCCACATTTTAGCATTATCACACTGCTAACACCTGAATTTTGAAAGATACATATTCAAACCATAGCAATGTTTAAGTGAAACTCTTTATTTAAAATATAATTAAATTATTATATGGTTAATTTATTAAATGAATTAATCATATAATTATATTTTATAAATTTAAAAATATAATTATATGATTTATTTATAATTTATAATTTTTAATTATAAATTATTATTTATAATTTTTAATTATAAATTATAATTTATAATTTTTAAAATATAATTAAATTATATTTTAATGTTTCACTTAAACATGAATAATATATATACATATTTATATACATGTTTATAAATAAACATAAACAATAAACATATACATATACAGATAAATGCATAAATCTTAAGTGTATAACTGGATAAATATTCACAAAATGAACAGGACCACTGAATTAAATCAGGACTTTGAATCAAAGAATTAATTGTCTGGGCCTCTTTCATTCATTACCCGTAACTTTCCCCAAAAGTAACCGTGATTATGACTCTTATGATAAAAGATTATTCTGCCTATTTTATTTTAAATTTTATATAAATAGAGTATAAAACTATGTACTCTTTACACCTGGCTTCCTTGCTCAACATCATGTTTGTGAATGTATTCATTTTTGCATAGAATACCTGTTCATCATCATTGTTGTATAGTATTTGTGTGAATATAATTTATCCATTTTGTTGATAAATATTTGAATTGTTTCTAGTTTTAGACTATGAACTTTCTTATACATGTCCTTTGGTGGATATATGTATGCATTTCTGTTGCATATATTTTTAAGTGGGGTATTGCTGGGTCATAGAAAAGATACACACACACACATACACACAAACATGTATATGGAGTGCGTGTGTACCAGATACACACTCATACATTCGACCCTTGAACAATGCAGATGTTAGAGGCTCTGATCCCTTGCGCTGTCAAAAATCTGTGTAAAACTATTGACTCCCCTCAAACTTAACTATTAATTGTGTACTGTTGACTGGGAGCCTTACTGGTAACATAAAGTAAATTAACACAAATTTTATATGTTATATATTTTATATAGTGTGATTTTTCAATAAGTACCCTAGAGAGAAAAATTGTTATTAAGAAAATAAAAAGAAAAAAGTAAAGAAGAAAACTCTAAGGACTATATATTTTCTATCCATTAAGTGGAAGTGAATCATCATAAATGTCTTTATCCTCATTGCCTTCACATTGAGTAGGCTGAGGAGGAAGAATGGTTGGTCCTCCTGTCTCAGGGGTGGCAGCAGCAGGAGAAAATCCATGTATAAGTGGACCTTCACAGTTCAAACCCATGCTGTGTTTTTCAACAATCAAGTGTGTGTGTGTGTGTGTGTGTGTAAAATATACATATATATATGATATGTATACACACACACTGTATTAATCAGGGTTCTCTAGAGGGACATAACTAATAAGATAGATGTATATATGAAGGAGAGTTTATTAAGGAGTATTGACTCACACGATCACAAGGTCCCATAATAGACCATCTGCAAGCTGGGGAGCAAGAAAGCTGATTCCCAAGGCTGTAGAACTTAGAGTCTGATGTTTGAGGGCAGGAAGCATCCAGCATGGGAGAAAGATGCAGGCTGGGAGGTGAAGCCAGTCTAGTGTTTTCACCTTCTTTTTCTTGCTTTTTATTCTGGCTGCACTGGCAGCTGATTAGATTGTGCCCACCAAGATTAAGGATAGGTCTGCCTTTCCCAGTCCACTGAATCAAATGTTGATCTTTCTTGGCAACACCCTTACAGACACATCCAGGAACAATACTTTGCATCCTTTAATCCAATCAAGTTGACACTCAGTATTAACCATCACACACACTCATATCTCTTTAGCTCCAGTGAATATTGGCAGTTTTCCAAAGAGGTTACATTAAAGAGGTTACAGATATGCAGGCATACCTCATTTTATTGTGCTTCGCTCTAGTGCACTTTGCAGATCTTGCAGTTTTTACAACTTGAAGGTTTGTGGCAACGTTGCATGGAGCAAATCTATCAGCACCATTTTTTCCAACAGCATGGGCTTACTTGGTATCTCTGTGTCAGCATTTTTTTAAGAAATAAAGTGTCTTTTAATTAAGGTATTTTTTAGACACAATGCTATTGCAGACTATAAGATAGTGTAAACATACTACAATGCTATAGACTACAGGATAGTGTAAACGTAACTTTTATATGCGCTGGGAAACCAAAAGTTTCTGTGATTTACTTTATTGTGATATTCACTTAAATATTGTGATCTGGAATAGGACCTGCAATATCTTCAAGGTATGCCTATAGAGACATGCAATTGACTTTCTAATATAGATCTTGAATTTAAGAAACTGATTATATTTTTCATTAAACATAATATTATTTGTAAATTCATTTGGGTTTTCACTATAGACAATCTTATCATCTGCAAATAAGTATTGTTTCCTTTGTAATACTAATATACGTTATTTCCTTATTTTATTGGCTAGGGCTCTCAGTTTAATTATCTCTGATTTCAGAGAATGTTTTTAACATTTCAGAATTGAGTATGGAAATACCTGTTATCATTTTTATTCTTTCATATTCCTAGTTTGTCAATAGTTTTTGCATGAATGCGTACTGAATTGTTAATAATTGTCCATTTTTCTGCATTTTTAGGTGAGCACATGCTTTTTCTCCATTAATCTGCAAATGTATTTAATTGTTTTAATAGAAGAATTCATCTTGAATAAATATTGTATTCTTATAGTGACCCCAAGTTGATAGTGATACAATATGTTTTTAAACACTCAGGTTCATTTTATTAATATTTCACTTAGAATGTTTTCACTAGAGTGAGAGTGGCCTGTGTTTTTCACTTCTACAGTATTAAGATTTTACTAGCCTCAAAAAATAAGTTGGGTAATATTTCCTTTTCTTCTGTTGTATTGAAGAGCTATATAAGCTTAAACTTATTTTGTACTTATTTTAGTCTATGATGAAGTCATGATTTCAAGTCAGTGGATAAAATAACAATTATTTAGTAGATTAAGTAAACTAACTGGAGAGTCACTTGTAAAAGAAATCTAAATCCCTCACTCACATCATACATTAGCACACACTTTAAATGTTATTAATCAATAAAAAATTAAAATAAAACTAGGAAATATTTAAATAGAATTCAAGTGAAATCTTTCAATAACTCTGGCATACAGAGAAGACTTTCCAATAATTACAGCAATACCAGAAATTATTTGGTTCCAACTGAAAATAATGTTTTACTTTTATGTAGTCAAAAATGAAAGAGATCACTTCTATGAGATTTATCTAAATATTTGTGTTCATATACATATGCACATATATATGTTTTAAAAGATTAATACCTTGATATAAAATGGGCAATAGACTTTGAAATTTTAATTGTGCTTGATGCATTATAAGGAATCTATTAATTCTATACTATACTAATTTTATAATCACCATCGAACTGTTATTGCTTACTGTTTCCACTAGTTTATAACATGGCTTTTTGGATAATTCCTATGTAAAAATAACTTGTCTGTCTCCTTCTCAAACTTCTTATATTTTTGTCTTGTATATTTGAATACACAAAACAATGTTAAAGGTAGAGGAAAAAACAAATCTTTGTTTTTTCTTTTATTTTATTGAAAATGTCTCTGTGGTCTTTTCGTTATGTATGGATGCTAGATTTTGTTTAGAAAACAGTGTTAAGGAAATAAGCATTAGTCAGTAGAAATGTCTATAAACTTTATATCAGAATGGGTGTTGAATTTCATCAAGTCTTTTCAATGTCTGTCGTGATGTTTATACACCTTTCACTCATATATTGGTTACTAAAGTGAAATATGCTTATAGCATTCTAATTTTCTGAATACTATTATGCCATTATTATCTATATACTCGTGAGCTGTTTTCAAAATTTATTTCAATTACATTTAATTACAAAGTTGTGCTTTGAAACCATCATTACCACATTTTGTTCTTTGTTATTGTGAATAAAACTTTTGCACCACTGTTTTCTCACCAGGACTTCTCCATTACTGAAATGCATTTTAATTCAATTTTTCGTAAGTAAAGCACATTTTCAAGGACATTTTTAAGGCTCCACTTAAAAAGCAATATTTTTAATAAATATTTGTGATTATTGTAATTGCTATTCTTACATATTTAAGTACTCCTTTTTGTACTTTACAAGTGAACCACGTTCTGAATGGGCAGACAGTTCTTGAGTCATCAAGTTTTCCCATCTGTTGACATTTTTCTATTTTCCTGTGATATCAAATGTGGCTAAAGATAATTTTGAAATCGACTTATTTCTCTTAGTAAATTATTTTCTTCTCTTCTTTGGATGTTTGTGGAATTATTTATACTCATCATCCAACAAATTCAGACTTATAGGGATCATTCTTGTTTAATTCTTTTCTGATATACGGTGAGACATTTCAGTCTACAGACTGAAGATTCTCTTGATTTCAGGAAAGTTTTATTCAATCATAAAATTAAGCATGCATTGTCTTGTCAGTTTCAGCTGCTATAACAGATTACCAGAGACTTGGTGGCTTAAACTACAAACATTCATTTCTCATAGTTCTGGAGGCTGGAAATTCCAAAATCAAGATTCTGGCAGGCATCTCGTCTGGTTAGAGCACTCTTTCTTACTGGCTTACAGATATCTGTCTTCTTGTATCTTTACATGGCAGAGAAAGAAATCATCTGATTTGTGTTCATTATTATAAGGGCACTATTTCATGTATGAGGGCTCCACTCTCATGACCTAATTACCTATCAAAGAAGTCCCACTTCCTAATACTATCACATTGGAGGTTAGGATTTCAACTCACTAATTTGGGCAACACACAATTATTCAGTCCATAACATTCATATATTTTTCCTGTTTAACTTGTGGTTTGATCAGAAATATCAATTATCCCACAGTTTGGGCTTTGGTTCTTCTTGGTTTTCATATCTAACTTCTTCTAATTAGTTTTTCCTCTGTGTAGTTATGAGAAACTACATTGTCTATAACTTTCATACACTTCATCCTTTATGTTTTCGACAGCATTCTGTAGTGATATATGTTGATTCTACATTCAATAAACGTAAACCAAAATGGGAAAAAGCAAAATTTTTTCTTTTAATTTTAGAATCCGTTCAATACCACTGAAACACAAGTAGGCCACTTGGATGCTTTATGATTGACTTGCTATTGTTGCTATTGCTCAGCAGCTGTGAAGGAAAAATTCAGGTATCTCCTTCTATTCTCTTACCTGCCTAGTTTGCTTCCAAGTCATTTCTCTTGAATAAACACTGAGTAGTTAAAAAATAATGCTCATTTAAACACACAGGTTTTTTGTTGTTGTTGTTTTATTTTTTTGCATTTGTGCATTTGTAGGCCTCAAAGTGATGTTCTCTTTTCTTTTCCCTGCTTTCTGCCACCCAAGGTATCATCCATGAAAGTTAAGGATCACTGACAACTCAAATTGCTTTTACTTTTCCAAAATTCTACATGGAATTAATTTAGAAGAAATATGTGACAGATGATGGGATTGTCCTTCAACTTGATCTTAAGTTTTCAGAATCCGTGGTTTGGGATTGTGATCTTTCCCTAATTACACTATAAATGCTGTTTCCACCTTTGTTTTTGACTTTTCTGTGGGAAGTTATAAAAACATAATCACACTCTACTGTTTGTTTACACATAGATATATATATTTGAAATATACATATATGATAGATTATATATATTGCTGTATATTTATATATGTATTTCATTAAGGACTTAACTCATTAATTCTTCTTATATACCACTCTTAGATGTTCAAGATATGTTATGAAATGAAAGAAATAGGATACATAAAAATAGGAGATATACGCAGGAGACTGCAATAATTTAATTATCATTTAAATAGTTGTTTGTTTATAATGATGATGAAATTATTGGTGGTTATTAATTTGTTATCTAAATTTTTATAAATGTTTTAAAACATGGATTTTTTTCTCTTTATAAACATAATTTTCATTATAATAGCAAAACAAATTTCTGTCCTCATGAAGCTCATACAACAGTTTTTCACAGACCAAATTGATAAGTAACTTTACTACATGTCATAATGCCAGTATTCCAAAAAGTCACAAAGATCTATCAAGGTTCACAACAATAGGTTATTGTTAAAAAGATGTTTAATCAAACTTTAAAGAAAAAATATATACATATATATAATTAAATGAATTCTCTGATAAATTTTGTTAAGAAATGAGGAAAAAAAAGTAATTTATGTGATGAAAACAATTATCCCAAAATTGTCAGGAAAATTCATGACTTCGAGTATTTATTAGGTTATTTCCAGTGTGATTATAGGAATAATATCCAGCCTCCTTTAAAAGTCTCATGTGCAGCCTTAATCCTTTGTCAGTCACCTTATTTTATCCAAAATATGAGGTACAGTATGGTCTCTGTTCTGGTTGGAAAGAATTCACTTTGTGGATATTTAAGGACCAGGAAACATGCCTCCTTACTTGGTCTTTGAGTCATTTGAGCTAAAGCTGCTCCCACATATTCCTTTATGCCCAATTTTAACCAAAATTCCTATCTTAACTCTATACTCACCCAGGTAACAACTAACTGTGAATTCTGATACCACTTATGATTTATTTTAACTGAATTTCTGCTCAGCTGCAAACTCAATATTCTGTGACTAATGCCACTGTATTAGTCCATTTTCATGCTGCTGATAAAGACATAACCGAGACTGGGAAGAAAAAGAGGTTTAATTGGACTTACAGTTCCACATGGCTGGGGAGGCCTCAGAATTATGGCTGGAGGCAAAAGGCACTTCTTACATGGTGGCGGCAAGAGAAAATGAGGAAGATGCAAAAGTGGAAACCCCTGATAAAACCATCAGACCTCATGGGACTTACTACCACGAGGACAGTAGGGGGCGAAACTGTCCCCATGATTCAAATTATCTCCCACCAAGTCCCTCCCACAACATGGGGGAATTATGGGAATACAATTCAAGATGAGATTTGGGTGGGGACACAGAGCCAAACGTATCAGCCACACATACCCCATCCTATTCCTTCTTCCAACCCCCCTCTCTGTTTTACACATACATACACAACCATTGTATACATAATTTACTTCTAAATCTTTTGCCCATTGCGACTTTAGTTTCTAAAAGCCAACCCAAAACCCAGAACTCCAGGCTTGATTGTGTTTTTCAGATACCTTGGCCTTTTCACTCCACCATCAAAACTTGCAGTTATTAACCATCATTAATCTCCTGTCTCTTGGAAGTGGCCTGCTAGCCCTATGCTCTACCTTGGCTGGTACAGCCTGGTCTCTGGATAATGTTAACATTATCTCTCACTAGATATACACACCCATTTAAAAAATATTTTGAGAATCTCATGATTCTTAAAAGCAGTGAGTCTTAGCCCTAATCCATTATTTAAAATATAATGGCCTCCTGAAGAGACCTTCAATGATTTGCTTGGCTTTTCCTGAAATCATGCTTTGGAAGACAGGAATAAATGCCAATTCCTTATTCTATACTTCTACGGATTTCTCTTTTTTGCCATCTGTGTTTTAGAAATGTATGTTTTTCTCTGTTTTTTAAAAAACCTTCTGAGAAATAAGGTAATTGTGAACTAATCCTAGAGAGCTGTTTCTGTCAGTTTCTTTGTTCTTTAAGAAGGAGAAGAAGTTGTTGATTAGTACACCCTAGTGTACAATTAAGTGTAAAAGGATGCTATGACTTCAAAGTGTCTGATCCTTCTCTGTGATTCTCTAAACATGTCTGTGCAGATGAACCACTTTTGCTATTAAAATTTTGGATACTAAATCAAATTACAGCAGTTGAAGATTCAGAAACTCAGAGCAAATTAAGAAGTGGTTTTATTTAGTAAATAAAAATCATGAAAAATATGCTTTTCATTTCTTACTCACAGTGACTGGGATTGAACGGTTTTTTCATCTAACAGATATTAAAATCTTCTATATTTTTTACTGTTCTTACAGATGTTAAATCTTCTTTTTCACTGTTCTTACGTAGTATTGTTTGTTGCTAGAACACTGTGCCTATAATAGTCTCCCAAAATAAAGTTGCTCTAACAAATGCTTTTGAACATTAAATTATCTGTCCCTTTAAATATATTATTAAAATAGCCCTGGGCTACAATTCTACATAGTCAGTGGCCTTATAACCATTCATTCATTCAAAACTATGCAAATATACATATGGGAAAATAATGACAAACAAAAAACAAAGTGGATATGGTCCAGGCGTTCATGAAGCTTGTAGTCCATTAGAGAAAAAGCAAAAACTATGGTGACATCAGCATAACCCACATGCTAAGAAGGCTTAAAGAGGACCTTTCCCATGAGTTGCCTACACCAAGGAGAAATGAGAATTACTGGCTGGTAATGTTAGCATTTGAATCAGGTTAGCAGAACATTCCACAGATGAGCTTAAATAAAATACAAGTTATCTATCCTCTTTTACTCTTCAGTGTTTATGAGGAGCTAGAGATGAAATACAAATGTAAGAGGAGACATTTTTCTTATATGCTGTTGTTTAAGTCTTATAAAGTAGGGTTTTGCCTTGTTTTCTTGTTTATGTTTTGGAGGTTTGTTGGTTGTTATACTGTTATTGCTCCATCGATTAGGTAAAAAGCATTATTATATCCTCCTGTATCAAGTCCCCCTCTTGGTATTCTGAATGGCATGTCAAAACAGTACCCAGGTTCAAAAGGACTAATTTCATGGGTTCCTATAAATACTGGAGAGTTCTTTACTGGGAATTTGAGTTTTTTTATGGCAATAGATCATCTTGGTTTTTATCCAATATGACTATAGCTAGCATTTAAATTTCTTTCTCATTAATCATCTCCTTGACAAGCTCTCAATCAAATTCTTTTGACAAAGACTCACCACTTACCTGACTGTGCTAATTCTTTCTTGATATCTCAGGCAGGCTACTTCTCATCCTGCCATACCTTAGCAGATATCTCTATTTCTAGCTTCTATCCCTCAATAATATGTCTTTGTTACTTTAACCTAAGCCCTAGGTTTAACACAGAGGACACATTGGTCCCAAAGATCATACAGAAATTGAAGATCAGGCAAAAATTCAACAAAGGTTATAAAACATTTATTTTGAGGTATAAGTATTTTACTGACGACTGGGCAGAATCATTTTTATAAGCCATGTCTGAAAATATCAAGGTGAATACTTGTACTACAAAAACTAAGGAAGAAAAAAAGAGCAAATAGATTTGAATACATTTTTAGAACCAGAGATCAAATGGGAGCCTGGACACATCCTTAACAATTTTGGGGCCTGGCAAGAGTATAAATAAGAGTTCCACATTGAGCTAACAATTTGTCATATAAAACATATATATTGTTCTACCTTGAAAAAAGTTTAAAAGCATGGTTGAATTATGTCTTTATGTGACTAAATTTTGGAAAATATTAAAAATAAATTTAATTATTAATGTATGCTTCTTGGCTTAGTATTGATTAGTCAGTGATATTTGGATGAATAATAAAATATAGATATACTCATTTCTTAATTTATGAATATTCCTACCATACTATTTATTTTCCTGTCTTCCGTGTTGTTAAAATTAATATATAAGACTTGTGCTATTGATAGTATGCTACAAAAGATTAAAATATAAAACACATCATTCTCAAAATGGACAAATCTTGAACATATGTTCATAAAATTAAATTAATAAACTATATTAAAACAGTTATTTTATATATGCTTTCAAAAGTTATTCTCTTCTATAATATTAAAAATTACAAAATTAAAAGGACAAATACGAATATTAATAAATATTAAAATTTTTGTTAAAAATTTAAACAAAGCTAAAATTTTTAGAATATTTTGACAATTTAAACAAATTTTATGAAATATTATAAATATAAAACTACTTGCAATTGTACCCTTTAACGTGCATCCAATTGCCAATGCAAAGAACTAGTATAATACAATGCTTGCCACATCTACAAATACACAAATTTAAAAGGAATAAAAACTGTTAATATAGCAACATTTTTCTCATCTGCATTGTGCAATGGTTACAAAACCATGTAGATTTGTTTGTCTTTCCAGAAACAAGATTTGAAGTACAAAGAGAAGCAAGAAAAGGGATGTGTGACGCTACTGAGAAATAATACTTCCTTAAGCAAGAATCTATTGGATTTACGCTATTTGAGGAAAAAGAAGTTAATTTATGTTTCCTGTTACATAATGCACTCAAATGTTTCTCACCCCCTGAAGCAGTGTCTGTCTTCAGTACACAAAACTCTTTGGCATTTGGACATGTTTGAGCATAGGATAATATAGGTGGAAAAGTGTTTTCCTTGGAGCTAAATGTTAGCCACAAGAGATCTTGATTAGGGTTGCCAGATGCAAAGTGACAGAAGTTGCTATATAAATTTAACTATTTGTGTGTTTGTGATATGGGAACATCGAAAGCACACAGCATGGGGCTGGTTTCTTTCTTACCCTGCTCTGTTCATGGTGACTGTGTTAGCTAGAGTAGAAGTAGGGGCTGATCCACATGGGAAAACCCCAGAGAATATCTATTTCTGAAGTCAGCATGAATAGGGGACTATAGAGGAGCTAATATGAATGACTGTCTATCTAAAAACTGTGCTAGTTTTCACTATCATCTCATTCTGTCCAACTCCACCACACAGTAATATGGTGAGAAGTGAGGTTGTGAGAGTGTTAATTTTAATGACTATGGAAAAACTGGCCCAGTTTCCACCCTTATCCTATCCTCCCCTGTGCACAGAGAGATGGGAAGACCATTTTCCTACCTTCTGCCACATAATCAAAACACAGGCACACAGTCACCGACATAGATACAGAGATGTGCACCAAAATTGCAATGATTATCTCCATGGGTAGCGTTATGCTTTCATATATTGAGTCTGATATCTGAAGTGAAGCATTCCCCAGTCTGGCCTTTGGGGACCTCAGGCCTAATATTTTAAGTCTTCATATAGTCATTTTAAAATAAAGCTTGTCATTCTAAATGTCTAGCTTCATCCTCAGAAACAAAGCTTCCATTTAGTCTTCCTCATCTGGTAAGCAGTTTATCAAAAAAAAAAAAAAAAACTTGACTACACAATTACAGAGAAAATCAATTCTAACACATCAACAATAATCAATCAAATATTTCCTTCTGAAGTATAAAAGAAGCAACCATGATTTAACACATAAGATAGAAAACAGCAGAATAAAACAGTAAGTTTTGAAACAACAGAATATTGAGCCCAGAATATAGTTTAGAAAAGAGAAATTTTAAATAACATAATTAATATTCTCAGAGGAATATGAGAACATAATATATTGCTGGTGGGAACATAAAATGGTACAGCCATTCTAGAGAACAGTTTGATCATTTCTCAAAAAATTAAGCATTCAAGTATGATAAAATTCAGCTATTTTCCTCCCAGGCATTTATACCAGAGGGAAAAAGTATTTACACAAACACTGGTGCATAAGAGTTTATAATAGTAGCCACAAATTAGAAACAACTCAGATATCTTTCAATGAGTGAATAAACAAACTGTGGCATAACTTATCTGTACCATGGGATACTGCTCAGTAATAAAAACGAATGAACCAATGATACATGCAACCACCTTATGAATCTCCAGAAACCCATGTGGAGAAAACAAACCAGATACATGCTGTATAATTCCACGTGTATGAAATTCTTGAAATTATAAAATTGTAGACATGGAGAACAGATTAATGGTTACCAGGGGTTAGGGAAAAAGTGGAGTGGGAGGAAAGTGAGTATGACTCAATAGAGATAACATGAGGGATCTTTGTGGTGATGGAAATGTTCTACATCTTGACTGTATTAATTTCAACATCTCAGTTATAATTTATATTATAGTATTGTAAGATTTTATCATTGGCATAATTTGGTAAGAGGTGCATGGTATTTCTATTATTTCTTACAATTGCCATGGGAATCTAAAATTATCTCAAAATAAAAAACCTTAATTAGAAAGTGAAATTGTGGCCGAGCGTGGTGGCTTATGCCTGTAATCCCAGCACTTTGGGAGGCCAAGGCGGGCAGATCACTTGAGGTCAGGAGTTCAAGACCAGCCTGGCCAACATGGTGAAACCCCATCTCTACTAAAAATACAAAAATTAGCTGGGTCAGGGGGCGGGCACCTGTAATCTCAGCTAAAGAGGTTGAGGCAGGAGAAATGGTTGAACCCAGGAGGCAGAGGTTGCAGTGAGCCGAGATGGTGCCACTGCACTCCAGCCTGGGTGACAGAGCGAAACTCTATCTCAAAAAAAAAAAAAAAAAAAGAAAAGAAAATGAAATTGTTATTTAAAAGCACCAGACAATAAAGCATAATCGTCATACAAAAGTAAATCAATAGAATGGCTAGAAAATAACACTGAAGAAATACATATATTTACCTTGAGAGGAAAAATAGAGGAAAAATATGAAAGCAACAATAAGTAACATAGGGGTTCAATTCTATAAGCACAATGTTTATCAGGAATTAAGAGTGAAGAAAGAAAATGAAAAAGACAAAAATATTGAATAATTAATATAAATAAATTTTCAGAACTTGAATAAACTTGTGAACTTTCAGATTGAAAGGAAAATGGTCTTCAGAACGTAGTTTAAATCTGTCAATAAATTTTACAACTTTCTTTGTAGAGTATTCCCAAATTTCTGTTTAAGTTTACTCCAAAATGAAATTATAGTTCTTGAATACGTTTTGATATACGTCTTTATTTTTCTCAGTACAATATATTATTTAGGTATTACTGACTGCATTGGCAAATTCTTTCTAATATGATAGCAAATTTTTGTCATCAGATCAATCAAATCATTGGAAAGCATTCTCAGTTTTGTATCAATCTTTTCAATATTTCTATCTCTTCCTTTCTTATCTTAATGCAATGGTTAGATCTTCTGGTAAAATAACACTGATTGTGTTATTTCCGATTTTAGCTAAATTATTAATATTTATGATTAAGTATAATTTTTGTTCCAGGTTTATGGTTTTGATACATTTATCAAATTAAAAATGTTTTCTTAATTTGGTATGAATTTTAACATACATACAGAAGTAAGTTTCAAATATTTTCTATTAGCTATTAAATTTCTTTCATTTTATATCATGACTGTAATCACAGTAAAAATATTTTTTGATAAAAATATAGATTTCTATTTTTTTATGCAAAATATTGCCAAGATCTGCATATAACACTAATGGGGATTTTGTTTTTTTTTCTTTTATTATTATTATTATTATACTTTAAGTTTCAGGGTACATGTGCACAATGTGCAGGTTAGTTACATATGTATACATGTGCCATGCTGGTGTGCTGCACCCATTAACTCGCCATTTAGCATTAGGTATATCTCCTAATGCTATCCCTCCCCCTTCCCCCCACCCCACAACAGTCCCCAGAATGTGATGATCCCCTTCCTGTATCCATGTGTTCTCATCGTTCAATTCCCATCTATGAGTGAGAACATGCGGTGTTTGGTTTTTTGTCCTTGTGATAGTTTACTGAGAATGATGATTTCCAATTTCATCCATGTCCCTACAAAGGACATGAACTCATCATTTTTTATGGCTGCATAGTATTCCATGGTGTATATGTGCCACATTTTCTTAATCCAGTCTATCATTGTTGGACATTTGGGTTGGTTCCAAGTCTTTGCTATCGTGAATACTGCCGCAATAAACATATGTGTGCATGCGTCTTTATAGCAGCATGATTTATAGTCCTTTGCGTATATACCCAGTAATGGGATGGCTGGGTCAAATGGTATTTCTAGTTCTAGATCCCCGAGGAATCGCCACACTGACTTCCACAATGGTTGAACTAGTTTACAGTCCCACCAACAGTGTAAAAGTGTTCTTATTTCTCCACATCCTCTCCAGCACCGGTTGTTTCCTGACTTTTTTAATGATCACCATTCTAACTGGTGTGAGATGGTATCTCTTTGCGGTTTTGATTTGCATTTCTCTGATGGCCAGTGATGATGAGCATTTTTTCATCTGTCTTTTGGCTGCATAAATGTCTTCTTTTGAGAAGTGTCTGTTCATATACTTTGCCCACTTTTTGATGGGGTTATTTGTTTTCTTCTTGTACATTTGTTTGAGTTCATCGTAGATTCTGGATATGAGCCCTTTGTCAGACGAGTAGGTTGCAAAAATTTTCTCCCATTCTGTAGGTTGCCTGTTCACTCTGATGGTGGTTTCTTTTGCTGTGCAGAAGCTCTTTAGTTTAATTAGATCCCATTTGTCAATTTTGGCTTTCGTTGCCATTGCTTTTGGTGTTTTAGACATGAACTCCTTGCCCATGCCTATGTCCTGAATGGTAATGCCTAGGTTTTCTTCTAGGGTTTTTATGGTTTTAGGTCTAATGTTTAAGTCTTTAATCCATCTTGAATTAATTTTTGTATAAGGTGTAAGGAAGGGATCCAATTTCAGCTTTCTACATATGGCTAGCCAGTTTTCCCAGCACCATTTATTAATAGGGAATCCTTTCCCCATTGCTTGTTTTTGTCAGGTTTGTCAAAGATCAGATAGTTGTAGGTATGCAGCGTTATTTCTGAGGGCTCTGTTCTGTTCCATTGATCTACATCTCTGTTTTGGTACCAGTACCATGCTGTTTTGGTTACTGTAGCCTTGTAGTATACTTTGAAGTCAGGTAGCGTGATGCCTCCAGCTTTGTTCTTTTGGCGTAGGATTGACTTGGCGATGCGGGCTCCTTTTTGGTTCCATATGAACTTTAAAGTCGTTTTTTCCAATTCTGTGAAGAAAGTCATTGGTAGCTTGATGGGGATGGCATCGAATCTATAAATTACCTTGGGCAGTATGGCCATTTTCACGATATTGATTCTTCCTACCCATGAGCATGGAATGTTCTTCCACTTGTTTGTATCCTCTTTTATTTCATTGAGCAGTGAGTGGTTTGTAGTTCTCCTTGAAGAGGTCCTTCACATCCCTTGTAAGTTGGATTCCTAAGTATTTTATTCTCTGTGAAGCAATTGTGAATGGGAGTTCACTCATGATTTGGCTCTCTGTTTGTCTGTTGTTGGTGTATAAGAATGCTTGTGATTTTTGTACATCGATTTTGTATCCTGAGACTTTGCTGAAGTTGCTTATCAGCTTAAGGAGATTTTGGGCTGAGACAGTGGGGTTTTCTAGATATACAATCATGTCATCTGCAAACAGGGACAATTTGACTTCCTCTTTTCCTAATTGAATACCCTTTATTTCCTTCTCCTGCCTAATTGCCCTGGCCAGAACTTCCAACACTATGTTGAATAGGAGTGGTGAGAGAGGGCATCCCGGTCTTGTGCCAGTTTTCAAAGGGAATGCTTCCAGTTTTTGCCCATTCAGTATGATATTGGCTGTGGGTTTGTCATAGATAGCTCTTATTATTTTGAGATACGTCCCATCAATACCTAATTTAGTGAGAGTTTTTAGCATGAAGGGTTGTTGAATTTTGTCAAAGGTCTTTTCCGCATCTATTGAGATAATCATGTGGTTTTTGTCTTTGGTTTTGTTTATATGCTGGATTACATTTATTGATTTGTGTATATTGAACCAGCCTTGCATCCCAGGGATGAAGCCCACTTTATCATGGTGGATAAGCTTTTTGATGTGCTGCTGGATTCAGTTTGCCAGTATTTTATTGAGGATTTTTGCATCAATGTTCATCAAGGATATTGGTCTAAAATTCTCTTTTTTTGTTGTGTCTCTGCCAGGCTTTGGTATCAGGATGATGCTGGCCTCATAAAATGAGTTAGGGAGGATTCCCTCTTTTTCTATTGACTGGAATAGTTTCAGAAGGAATGGTACCAGTTCCTCCTTGTACCTCTGGTAGAATTCGGCTGTGAACCCAACTGGTCCTGGACTCTTTTTGGTTGGTAAGCTACTGATTATTGCCACAATTTCAGCTCCTGTTATTGGTCTATTCAGAGATTCAACTTCTTCCTGGTTTAGTCCTGGGAGAGTGTATGTGTCAAGGAATTTATCCATTTCTTCTAGATTTTCTAGTTTATTTGTGTAGAGGTGTTTATAGTATTCTCTGATGGTAGTTTGTATTTCTGTGGGATCAGTGGTGATATCCCCTTTATCATTTTTTATTGCGTCTATTTGATTCTTCTCTGTTTTTTTCTTTATTAGTCTTGCTAGTGGTCTATCAATTTTGTTGATCCTTTCAAAAAACCAGCTCCTGGATTCATTAATTTTTTGAAGGGTTTTTTGTGTCTCTATTTCCTTCAGTTCTGCTCTGATTTTAGTTATTTCTTGCCTTCTGCTAGCTTTTGAATGTGTTTGCTCTTGCTTTTCTAGTTCTTTTAATTGTGATGTTAGGGTGTCAATTTTGGATCTTTCCTGCTTTCTCTTGTGGGCATTTAGTGCTATAAATTTCCCTCTACACACTGCTTTGAATGTGACCCAGAGATTCTGGTACGTTGTGTCTTAGTTCTCGTTGGTTTCAAAGAACATCTTTATTTCTGCCTTCATTTCATTATGTACCCAGTAGTCATTCAGGAGCAGGTTGTTCAGTTTCCATGTAATTGAGCGGTTTTGAGTGAGTTTCTTAATCCTGAGTTCTACTTTGATTGCACTGTGGTCTGAGAGACAGTTTGTTATAATTTCTGTTCTTTTACATTTGCTGAGGAGAGCTTTACTTCCAAATATGTGGTCAATTTTGGAATAGGTGTGGTGTGGTGCTGAAAAAAATGTATATTCTGTTGATTTGGGGTGGAGAGTTCTGTAGATGTCTATTAGGTCCCCTTGGTGCAGAGCTGAGTTCAATTCCTGGGTATCTTTGTTGACTTTCTGCCTCGTTGATCTGTCTAATGTTGACAGTGGGGTGTTAAAGTCTCCCATTATTATTGTGTGGGAGTCTAAGTCTCTGTGTAGGTCACTCAGGACTTGCTTTATGAATCTGGGTGCTCCTGTATTGGGTGCACATATATTTAGGATAGTTAGCTCTTCTTGTTGAATTGATCCCTTTACCATTATGTAATGGCCTTCTTTGTCTCTTTTGATCTTTGTTGGTTTAAAGTCTGTTTTATCAGAGACTAGGATTGCAACCCCTGCCTTTGTTTTCCATTTGCTTGGTAGATCTTCCTCCATCCTTTTATTTTGAGCCTATGTGTGTCTCTGCACGTGAGATGGGTTTCCTGAATGCAGCACACTGGTGGGTCTTGACTCTATCCAATTTGCCAGTCTGTATCTTTTAATTGGAGCATTTAGTCCACTTACATTTAAAGTTAATATTGTTATGTGGAATTTGATCCTGTCATTATGATGTTAGCCGGTTATTTTGCTCATTAGTTGATGCAGTTTCTTCCTAGTCTCGATGGTTGTTACATTTTGGCATGATTTTGCAGTGGCTGGTACCTGTTGTGGCTTTCCATTTTTAGTGCTTCCTTCAGGAGCTCTTTTAGGGCAGGCCTGGTGGTGACAAAATCTCTCAGCATTTGCTTGTCTGTAAAGGATTTTATTTCTCCTTCACTTATGAAGCTTAGTTTGGCAGGATATGAAATTCTGGGTTGAAAATTCTTTACTTCAAAAATGTTGAATATTGGCCCCCACTCTCTTCTGGCTTGTAGGGTTTCTGCCGAGAGATCCGCTGTTAGTCTGATGGGCTTCCCTTTGATGGTAACCCGACCTTTCTCTCTGGCTGCCCTTAACATTTTTTCCTTCATTTCAACTTTGGTGAATCTGACAATTATGTGTCTTGGAGTTGCTCTTCTCGAGGAGTATCTTTGTGGCGTTCTCTGTATTTCCTGAATCTGAATGTTGGCCTGCCTTGCTAGATTGGGGAAGTTCTCCTGGATAATATCCTGCAGAGTGTTTTCCAACTTGGTTCCATTCTCCCCATCACTTTCAGGCACACCAATCAGACGCAGATTTGGTCTTTTCACATAGTCCCATATTTCTTTGAGGCTTTGTTCGTTTCTTTTTATTCTTTTTTTCTCTAAACTTCCCTTCTCGCTTCATTTCATTCATTTCATCTTCCGTCACTGATCCCCTTTCTTCCAGTTGGTCGCATCGGCTCCTGAGTCTTCTGCATTCTTCACGTAGTTCTCGAGCCTTGGCTTTCACCTCCATCAGCTCCTTTAAGCACTTCTCTGTGTTGGTTATTCTAGTTATACATTCGTCTAAAGTTTTTTCAAAGTTTTCAACTTCTTTGCCTTTGGTTTGATTTTCCTCCTGTAGCTCGGAGTAGTTTGATCATCTGAAGCCTTCTTCTCTCAACTCGTCAAAGTCATTCTTCGTCCAGCTTTGTTCCGTTGCTGGTGAGGAACTGCATTCCTTTGGAGGAGGAGAGGTGCTCTGCTTTTTAGAGTTTCCAGTTTTTCTGCTCTGTTTTTTCCCCATCTTTGTGGTTTTAACTACTTTTGGTCTTTGATGATGATGTTGTACAGATGGGTTTTTGGTGTGGATGTCCTTTCTGTTTGTTAGTTTTCCTTCTAACAGACAGGACCCTCAGCTGCAGGTCTGTTGGAGTTTGCTAGAGGTCCACTCCAGACCCTGTTTGCCTGGGTATCAACAGCGGTGTCTGCAGAACCGCGGATTTTCGTGATCTGCGAATGCTGCTGTCTGATCGTTCCTCTGGAAGTTTTGTCTCAGAGGAGTACCTGGCCATGTGAGGTGTCAGTCTGCCCCTACTGGGGGGTGCCTCCCAGTTAGGCTGTTCGGGGGTCAGGGGTCAGGGACCCACTTGAGGAGGCAGTCTGCCCGTTCTCAGATCTCCAGCTGCGTGCTGGGAGAACCACTGCTCTCTTCAAAGCTGTCAGACAGGGACACTTAAGTCTGCAGAGGTTACTGCTGTCTTTTTGTTTGTCTGTGCCCTGCCCCCAGAGCTGGAGCCTACAGAGGCAGGCAGGCCTCCTTGGGCTGTGGTGGGCTCCACCCAGTTCGAGCTTCCTGGCTGCTTTGTTTACCTAAGCGAGCCTGGGCAATGGCGGGCGCCCCTCCCCCAGCCTCGCTGCTGCCTTGCAGTTTGATCTCAGACTGCTGTGCTAGCAATCAGCGAGACTCCGTGGGCGTAGGACCCTCCGAGCCAGGTGCGGGATATAATCTCCTGGTGCACCGTTTCCTAAGCCCATCGGAATAGCGCAGTATTTGGGTGGGAGTGGCCCGATTTTCCAGGTGCCGTCTGTCACCCCTTTCCTTAACCAGGAAAGGGAACTCCCTGACCCCTTGCACTTCCCGAGTGAGGCAATGCTTCGCCCTGCTTCGGCTGGCGCGTGGTGCGCTGCACCCACTGTCCTGTGCCCACTGTCTGGCACTCCCTAGTGAGATGAACCCGGTACCTCAGATGGAAATGCAGAAATCACCTGTCTTCTGAGTCGCTCACGCTGGGAGCTGTAGACCGGAGCTGTTCCTATTCGGCCGTTTTGGCTCCTCCAGGAATTTTGAAAAGCATGGTAAATTTAGATTGTATTTAGAAATAGGTTAGACTATCCCTTTAGCTTAAAATTGAATATATCAAATAATAAAAAAGGGAAGCAAGTTTACACGTTTATTAATAGGCCCAAAATATTTCAATTAAACTGGAAGTTCCAGTCATATTTAGGCATTCAGAATCGTTTGATACCAGATGATATTTTACATTCACATCCATATTCCTTTATTACTTTTTTTTATTTTATGCATATAGCTTATTTGAGTGCAAAGCTTGAGGACAGACACCCAGGAAACACAGACTCCAAATGAATGAGGTCAGTGTTACAAGTTAGAGAGGTTAAGGTATTAGTTATACAGACAGAGACAGAAAAGTTTAGCAGGATTATATTTTCCATACAAGACCAGTTACAATGATTTGATTGGGCCACTTGGTCTTCCTAATTATTTACAGAAGTTGCAGCTACATGCCAAGTGACTCAGGCTACATTGCCACATTCCTCTCAAGGCTCAGAATAATTTAAAGTTCCAACAACTTTAAATCTGAATTATTTAATTTCACATAACCGAGCCACATCCTCCTGTACACACTACTTTAAAACATTTCTAGAATTACTTATAATACCTATTAAATGTACATGTTATGTAAATAGTTGTATTATTTTTAATTGTTGTATTTTTTTTTTCTAACTCGATTTTATTCTAATTTGGATTCAGGGGGTACATGTACAGGTTTGTTACATGCAATCCACACTTCATTTTTGACCATTAAATATTGTATATGCTAGACTTGACTAAGAGGTGTGGCAGTATTCTGTCAGGGAAATTAAGAACCTGTAAATTCAGGATTTATGTATTTTAAGTAATTATGCCTAAGAAACTCTAAGTTGTAGACATATTGTTTTAGCACTTTAAATTCATGCAACCCACTGTTTCTGGTTTGTATATAAATTTTCTCAGTATTTTGCCCCAAAAGATACACCTCTTTATACCACAAAACTTGTTTATCTCATCTGATCTATCAATTTAATCGTGATTTTAAGTGATAAAAAAAGGTAAATTCATTTTTTGCAGAACAAGGATGAGTCAGAAACTTAATTTAGGCAGGAACAGGAAATCAAAATCAGTTCTTTTACCAGTGATTCTCATAATCTTTAAATCCTTTTGTATTTCTTTATTTTTTTTCTAATTTTTGCATATATTTTCCTTTTTTTGTTAAAGAACAAATAGTTGTTTACTAGGCAGATTATGCAAAAAATCTTCAGCTAAATACTACTTCATCAGGAAGGCTATGGACCCAGGAGGCATACTAAGTTATCAGAAACATTGATATTTATATAGGCAGTTCATATAAAAGTGTAAAAAATTATGAGCAAAAAAAGTAAGTGTTTAAGAAAGCCTTCTGAAAGAAAAAAGAAAAATTCATAATGTCAGTTTTCTCTTTCCAAGCTATGTTACAAGGCCTAAATTCATATTTTCTTCACGTTCCTTTCAGGAAGATGATGAATAAGCTATGCAAAACAAAGTAAAGCAACATTTAAATTATATAGAAAGGCTTAGGTTTAAAAATAATTTGACAATGAGATAAGCAGGAATGTCCAATTAAACAAACCCTTCGGCAAATTGCTATTTCTTTTACCGATTCTTTTTTTTTTCATAATCTGTAGAAAAAAATTATTGGCCAGTGACTCTTAGTCTACTTTAATTAAAAAAGCAATAGTTATTAACAACAGTCCATAGCTAACAACTTTAATGCTCCTATCAAACTCAGGCAAGAAATTATTAAATTCATAAATGTGCTTTCATTGCATTTTAATGGAAATGAAATTAGACGTGTCTTATCAGAGGTGGGACTAAACACTAAAAGAAGCAGAAGTACTGCCAAATAGTCAATTTACATAAATAAATTTGCCTCCTTTACAAATCAGGAAGTCTTTTCATGAGAGCTTGAAAAGTAACATCACTCCCAAGCTGACTGAATTGATGGACTAGTGGTGAGTCTGATAAGATTTAACCAAAACCTTTTCTCTTTTTTCTTCACTCTGGGTAAATTTTAAGCTTCATTTTTCCCATGATACCTATCTAAATGTTAATACTGCACATCTTTTCCACAGTATTATTGCATTCCTAGGGAAGAAGTATATATCCTACAGACAGCAATTCTGTTCAGTCTGAAATAATAAATATTCTGAAATGCCTAATTCTGAATAAGTCATTTACAAAATCTACAAAATGATGGTTGCAAAGCTTGCTTTTAAAGAATTTTACTGAATTTTATTGAAAGGTGCTATATAAAATGATTAGATGATCAGCAAATCTTATTGTCCAGGAATGTACATTAAGGCAGCCTCTGTCTTTTTTTGTAGAAATACTAACCCTTACTGAATCATAAAACAAATTGTTCTTCAAGTTAGAATAAATTTTTGAAGTCACCTAGGTAAAATTATCACTATATTAAAAATAAATAACTTTCTCCCATAGCATAACTAACAAGGGGCCATTTATTGTCCACTAGAAAGCCTTTAGTAACAGAGCATCCTTGCGTACTGTTGGCTGTTGACCAGGTGGCCACAATTTTCAATTGCTTACCTTCTGCTTTGTCTTGACCTAACTTTAGTCAGGCTTCTATTTTCCTTACAGGCTCCTGAACTCTGCTTGCTCTCAGCCTGAGAAAACTCTAAAAGGCTGAAAATATTCCCTTAATCACATTATCCCGAGAGCAGTTGATCACAGTAGAACACACTCCCTGTCAGACCCCTCTGATTATTTCCTCTCATTTGCCTGACTTCCCCATAATTATTGCTTACCCCTCTCTATAAAATGAAATCCTTTTCTATTTGCTTTTGGGACGCTTGCAGATTTCTAACATCAGAGCATTATTCCTATTGTAATAGTATTTCTTCTGAATAAAGCTTCTTCTTATCTAAGTAGTCCAGATTTCTCTTTATTTGACAATCCCATTTAAAAATATATGAAATCCCAAGACTTGGTACATTAGATAATATGCCTTTGAACTGATTTTCTTACCCTGTGCTTTGTCTAATTTCTTTCTGCCTTCCCCCTCCTTATAGTTTCCCTTCCATTATACAAAGTCATGGAATTAAACTCTAATATTCTTATAGCTAGACAATTCTAACAAACTGGTTCCCTGGACTAACCACATGGCTATTGGTGACATTTTCCACCGGAAATATTACTTTCCACATTTTAACCATTATGTGCACTTATAACACCATGTATTTCCTAAAGTATGTTTCAATAAGCAGCATTGCTCTGCTGAGTAGCCACTAATATGTATTCACCAGTACATGCTCACATGATGAAATTTAAGTTTTTCCACAGTGATACAGGAGCTTAGTCTACAATGTGACTTAAATTTTGTGGTTTTAGAGACATTTTGAAACCCTTTAGGTGTGTGTATACGGAGATATAAAAATCGTTCAAGAACAAGCCAATCATGATTCAATTGGCTTGACTCTACCAACACAATAAGTTAAACTACATTTCTGCCGTGTAGGTAAACTAGAAATGATGATTACAGCTTACATGCAGTGCCATAAAGACATTTTTTGTAGCTATGACTACAGAAAGAAGCTTACTGTTAAATATCATTAAATAATTATGTTTTTCCTTTCTACTACTTATCTGGCTCCCCACTAGGCACTATAGGGAAGCAAAAGAGAATTATTCAAACTCCATCTTAAACTTTTACACAATATACATCATCTCAGAGTTAGAAAAATGTCAGAAAAGTTCCTAATATAAAACATGAAAAATAAATATTATAAAGCTAATTTTAGAAGATCTGCTTTGGCCCATGATGATATAGCTGGGATTAGATCAACCTTACTTCTAAGAACCAATGGAAAAGCTGAATAAGGTACTTAAGGTAGTTTTTTAAAAATATGGAACTCTGTATTTTGATTGCAATGGTATTTCATGCATATACACACTGGGCACAATGGTATAAGAACTATGCACACTTATTTTACCAACGTTCATATCCTGATTTTGATTTTGTCATTTAACTATGTAAAATGTAAATATTGCAGAAAATTGGGTGAAGGGCATACTGTACCTCTCTGTACTATTTTGGTAACATCCTGTGAAACTACACCTATTTCAAAAAGCAATGGTGTTTCAAAAAAAATCTTTTTGAAGGCAACTGAAAGTCATCAATAAAGTTAGAATTTGAAGGCTCAAAATCCCAGAGAAAAGAGAAACACAAAGAAATGAGTCCAACATTTGGCACTGTTATTCCTCCACAGGCATTTATAAGTTCACAAGTGATGGCCAGAAAGCTAAGAATATCAGCAGAGATTTCAGCATTCTTATGAAGCAAAGGAGACGGAAATTGGAGTTTAGGACTAGTCAACATGTTTGGCCTTGGTAAAATAATCTACTTTGCAGGTGTGTAATCTACAGTATTGTAGGAATGCACCAAAGATGGACCAGCTATCTGAAAGACTGAAATTAAGCCTCTAATAAGCCCAAACTGTGTCTGAATTAAAGGGATCTCTCCCTAGATTATAAGCCAGATGCAAAAGCTTCAAGTTATCTTTATATTTTATCACACATAATAACTTACATTGAGTGTAAAAAATTAACTGGCATACTAGGACTCAAGATCAAATGATCTAAAATCAAGAAAAAATATGCACAATACAAAGATACCTACAAAGAAGCCAAATAATGAAGCGATCAGAATTAGCCTTTAAAATAATGACACTCCTCTATGTAATACTAAGGGAAGATGATTTAAAAACCATATAAGGAAAATGGTTAGCATCTCCTGGAAGACAAAAAGGAAGATGTGCAAAAATGAAATGACATTGCTTGTTCTGGATTATGATGTGTCAATGTCAACAAGATGTTATGTCTCTCTTATCTCTTAGTTTATGCATAAATTTCGTGCAACTCTAATAAAATACCAGGAAGATATTTTTTTCTCCAACTATTTGTGGAGTTCATGTGAAAAAATAATATGCATGAACACTTAGGACAACCCATAAAAATAAGAGCAATAGGAAAGGAATATTGCCACCAGATTTTAAAACATACTATAAAGTTTCTACAATTGAAACCATGTTATACTGGTAAAGAAATAACAGTGAGACCAGTGGAATATAATAGAAAATACAACAGCCAAGAACATAGTAAAATTTACTACACGATAAAGGTAGTCATTTCAAATCACAGAGACAAATATGGACATTTTATCAAAGCATGTTAGAACAACTGAACAGTCATTTAGATAATGATAAAAATGGATTCACACTTTTCCCTGTACACAGAAAAAAAAATCCAAATGAATTAGAATTCTGAGTGTAAAATATAAATGTAGTCATACATGTTTCACAGGTTCTTTAGGGTGTTGCTTCACCAGCCAGCAACCTCTGTGGCCAGTGGCACCTTTGCCCAAGTTTTGCTTGGGCCCGCTGAGCCTGTTCCGCCCACTGGGCCTGACAGGCTGTACTTGGCTTTCGCTACCGCCTGGATCCCATGCCTGCCAAGGTTGAGCCAAGCGCAGAGCAGTGAGGGGTGCGTGAATAAGCAAAAGCGGGGTCTGGCCACCGCGCACAGCCAGGCACGCTGGCTGTGGTGGGGTGGGCAGCTCCAGGCACTGGCACTGGCTCCAGCTCCCTGCAAGGCTGTAGCTGGACCAAGTGTATCGCAAGTGGCTTCTGCCTCAGGAACCAGGGAACGCGGTGGCACCTGGAAGCTTGGAGATGCCCGGAACTGCAGAGCCCCAAAGAAGGTTTCACAGCCCTGGCTCAGGGAGCTCCTAGGTTTGTGATCCCCAAAGGACTGCAGCTCTTCTCTACTTCTTTCCTTTTCGTCACCCACAATGTGGCCAGTGGTGTTGGGGTGGGGGTTACAGCCCTGTTCGTGTTACAGCTCTTTTAGTCCTGCCATTTGTCTGGTCCCAATTTCTTGTCCCATATCCAGGAAAAATGAGGTATGCAGACAACTGGAGGGTGAGCAAGGTGAAGCGGTGCTTTATTGAGTGGCAGTACAGCTCTCAGGAGACCCAAAGTGGGTATCCCCTTTCCACAGGCATGTGGTCCAGGCATCTGTGCAACCCTCAGCTGAGAGGAGACCCATAGTGGGTAGCTCTTCTCCACAAGCAGGTCATCCCATCAAGTGTGTAGTCCTCAGCAGAGAGGAGATCCCAAGTGGGTAGCTCCTATCTGCAGGCAAATTGCCCCAACATCTCTGCAACCCTCACTGGAGAGGAGACCTTGAATGGGTAGCTCCTCTCTGCAGTCTGGTTGTCTTGTCATCTGTCCAATTCTGGGTGACTCGGAGGGTTTTTATGGGTTTCACAGGGGAGGAAGAGTGTGCTGATTGGTCTACGGGTGGCCATGGGCAGGCCCAGAAAAAGCACCATAAGTTCTCACTCTGGTCTGTGCAACTGGCAGCCCAGCCTCCAGGCTTCAGGCCCTCCCTGGCTTGAAGGTGGGGTTTCACCAGGGACGTGCCCCTTTCTGCCCAGGAGCCTGTCTGCCCCCGCTGCCATTCATGGTGCCCAGGCTGTTTGTGCCAAGGGGTGCCTGCAGGCCCACACCGAGCCGCCCTCAGTCCCCTCTTGACCTCCCTCCCATGTTCGTCAGTGCCCAAATTATGGAGTGGGGCCGAGGCGGCAAGGGGCTGGCGTGTCCGTGCTGCCTTGAGTGTGCGCACACCCAGCCGGGTCGTGACAGAGCCTGAGCTCGGCCACAACTTTGCTCCAAAATCAGAGTGGATGCTGGGAGCGGAGAGAGGCCAGGCAGCAGGAGGAGGAGGCCCTTCTGAGCCTGCGGGGGCAGGGAGACTTCCTGGGCCCCCAAGACCACAGGGATGCCTGGGTGCGCAGTCGTGGCTGGGCAGCTGCAGTTGCACCCAGAAGCACAAAGCTCATGCCCCACCCACTTGGAAGGGGGTGGAGCTCCCGCCTGTTCCCAGCTCCTGCCAGCCCCGCGGAGTTAGTAGTCCCAGTCTTGCATACCCCACTGCAGCTAGCACCTTTGCAGCAGCCACTCTAGATGGCCGCTGCTGCCATCACATGCATTAGAAGAAAATGTGGGGTAATCTGTAATCTGGCTCTAAGAAACAATGTTTTGTAACAGTGATCCAAAATTGCAACACAATAAAAGAAAACATTGAAAATTTTAACTCTAAAATAAAAATGAATTCATTTAGCAAACCTTTCCAAAGCAAAAATAATAGCAATGCCAACTGTAAGCAATGTCAATAAAAGGAAACTAGAATTAATACATTTTTAATACATAATCAAGGAAAATCACATTATGAAAAGAAAAACAAATTAAGAAAAGACCAAAAATTGATGGAAAATGGGGCAAGAATCATTAATAGATAAATCTCAGATATATTATAAAATAATCTGAAGCATATAAATTATTAAACATTACTCAAAATAAGATAGATAGATAGATACAAATTAAGAAATCTCACCTTCAAGTTTGTTAAATATCCAAAATCTTGCTAACACAAGCTGTTGGGGAGGCTACAGGGAAACAGGCATTCTTTCTTACACATTGCTAATGGGAAAGCAAAATGGTACAAATCCTATGGAAGGAAAGTTACCAATAGTAACCCAAAACTACATATACATTTAACTTTTGACCAAACAATATCACTTTAGGAATTCACCCCCAACATACACCACCAACAGAAAGAAAATACATATTTGTGCCTTCATGCATTGGGATATTATGTGTTATATAACAAATTATTGGACACCATGTAAACGCCCATACATAGAAAATTGCTTAAATCAACGATGCAAAACTAACCTACCTACAGCTCTCAGGAGACCTGAAGTTGTAGCTCCTTTCCATAGGCAGGTCATCCCAGCATGTGTGCAGCCCTCAGCGGAGAGGAGACCCAGAGTGAGTAGTTCCCAGGCTAAACTTTGTATGTTGGTGCAAAAGTAATTGCAGTTTTTGCCATTAAAAGTAATTGCAAAAACTGCAATAACTTTTGCACCAACCTAATATATATACACTATGGATTACTATGCAGGAATTAATAAAGGAGATCTCTATGGCCCGATATGGATTATCAGGAAAAATTTTAAGGGAAAAACTCACATATAATAACATATAACTTACATGGTTTTTAAAAATAAACGTAAGGATAACCAGAATCCAATGAAATTGGTTAACCACAGGCAAGAAGTGACAATAATATGGGAAGAAGAGAAGATTGAGTGGCAATTCTCTGTATATATCATTTTATATAATTTTGAAAACTGGAAGCACGTTCAATTAATACATAATCAAAAATAAAATTAAATCAACAAACCTTTTGGAAAACTCTAAAACTAAATTAAAATCTATTATCTTTGGTGTCCCATAGAAGAAAATATATTCCTTTGGGGGAGGGAGGCAAGATTATGATTGTGAAAGGAAGTAAATACGAATATGTAAACAGAGAAGATAAAGAAGACCATGTGATTTAAAATGTTGGATTAAAATTAGAAATTGTTAGCTCATACTGGCTAAATCTGGTACAATAAAAAATGAAAAATGATAGTAACAGATTATAATACAATTGAAAAGAATAGTTTATGAATCCACACATTAAGAAATATAAATAAAAACGGACAATGAGAAGGGCAAAGGAGACAGAGAGGCACAGAGACAGAGACAGAAATAGAAAGGAAGGAAGAAAGGATAGAAAGAAGGGAGAGAAAGAGAAAATGAGAGGAGGAAATGCTTTTGTTTACTATGTAAAACTAATACATGTAAAAGAAATGATAACTAAAATATCACTATTTTGCTACTGTCATGGTAATAATTGATTAAGGCAAGAATCATCAATGGAGGAAAACAGTATTGAGTAAAACTTGTTTGTTACCAAGATATTTATGCAGTTCTCATTTATCTCTGAATAGATTACTTATTGATTAAAAAGGGGTAACTTTGTAGTATATAAATATGAAAGGCATCACCTTAATCAAGCGATCCAAGTTAACACCACCAATGATGAGACAGCTTAGCATCATGTGCTTCTTGATGTGATTCAGTGAAAAAAATAGCATCATTCATACAATATTTTTTCTAACACGTTTTGAAACTGCAAATGAGAATACAATCAGAGACGAATTGAGGGACAATTTACAAAACAACTGACCTATATTCTTAAAAAAATCAATGTTTGAAAAACAAAAACTGAGGTGCTATTTCAGATTCAAGTAGCCTAAAGACACGTAAATGCAATGTTTAATTCTGGATTAGATCCTGAATTGAATAAATTAAATTCTACAAATAGTACTATTCAGGCAAATGGAGAAATTAGGTAAGAAGTGTATATTAGATAATAGTGCCATAACAATGTTAACTGCTCTCACTTGATAATTGTACTGTACACATATTAAAGAATATCTTTGCTTCAGGATATACATGGTGAAATATTTTGGGGTTGAATTAGTTTACTATGACTGCTGTAAGATATTATTAAAGTAGTCCCCTCTTCTCCATGAAGTATATGTTCCGAGACAGCCAGTGGATGCTCAAAACTGCAGATAGTATCAAATATTATATATACAATGTTTTCTCTTATACATACATACCTATAATGAAGTTTAATTTATAAATTCGGCACAGTAAGAGATTAACAACTATAACAACAAAATTAAACAGTTATAATATGCCAACCTCACTACCCTTGCATTTGGGGGGCATTGTTAAGTAAAATAAGGGTTACTTGAAAACAAGCACTGCAATATCGCCACAGTCAATCTGATAACTGAGTTGGCTATTAAATGACTGAAAGGTGGGCAGCTTATACACTATAGTTACACTAGACAAATGGATGATTCCAGTGCAGCATATAGTGGGATGTCGAGATTTCATCACAATACTCAGTATGACATTCAATTTAAAACTTGAGTTATTTCTGTAATTTCCCATCTAATATTTTCAAGCCACGATTGACTGCAGGAGGTAACTGAAACCACAGAAAATGAAATCACAGGCAAGGAGGACTACTGTACAAATATGGTGGCAGCTTAAAACAATGCAAGTTTATTCTCTCGGTTTTGGAGGCCAGATGCCTGAAATCAAAATGTCAGCAGGACCATGATCCTCCTGGTGTCCCTATGGGAGACTTCTTCCTTGTCTCTTCCAGCTTCTGGTGTATCCTGGCGTCTTTTGGTTTGTTGCAGCATAATTACAGTCTCTACCTCCACTGCACATGGTTTCCTTCTGCGTTTTTGTATTTTCTCCTTTTCTGTTTCTTATAAGCACATCCTTCATTGACTTTAAGGGCTCATTTCAAGCTCCTTACCTTAATTGTATCTGCAAATAACTAACTCCAAATAAAGTCATAATTCTGAGGTTCTAGGTGAACATATATTTTGGAGATCCACTATTCAATCCACTATAGAGGGTCATACACACAACACACTCTTAAAAGGTTCAGCAAAATAAATAATAATAAACACACACACACACACACACACACACGTACACAGAGCATCAAAGCAAATGTGGCCAAATGTAAATTATTGATGGATTTATGTGAAGGTTATAAGAACATTCTGTGCAATAAACTTGCATTTGTTCTATATTTTGAGTTTTTGTAATATATTAATTAAATAACTGATATAACATGTTCAAAAATATAAGAAAAATGTGACAAAATTGAACATACATTTTAAATTTATAAAAACACATAGAACTATAGAATTAGAGAAGAATACAACTGAAGTTAACTCAATGGATGTGGAAAATGGCATGTTAAACACAGCTGAAGTGAGGACCATTAAACTGATAGGTGAAAAAAATGTATGCAGTGACAAAGAGGAAAAAAGCAGGTGGAACATTTAGAAAAGAGTATAGGAGAAACGGGATGTCTTCCTGACATATATTTAATTGGCAGCCTACAAAGCTATGTGAGAAATAATAGGGAGGAAGCAATATTTGAGTAAATGATACTCAAAAATCTTTCTCAATAAACCAAAAACAGAAAGCATAATTCAAGAGTATTATTAACCCAAAATAGAATAAGTACAAGGAAATTCAGATCTCAGAAGATCACAGTAAAACTTCTAAAACAAAAACAATCAGGGATAAAAAGGCACAATCAGAAAAATAGTAATAATACGGCCAGGCACGGTGGCACACGCCTGTAATCCTAGCACTTTGGGAGACCCAGGTGGGTGGATAACTTGAGGTCAGGAGGTCGAGACCAGCCTGGCCAACATGGTGCAACCCCATCTCTACTAAAAATACAAAAATTAGCCTGGCACTGTGGCACATGCCTGTAATCCCAGCTACTCAGGAGGCTGAGGCAGGAGAATCGCTTCAACCTGGGAGGTGGAGGTTGCAGTGAGCTGAGATTGTGCCACTGCACTCCAGTCTGGGGGACAGAGAGAGACTCCATCTTTAAAAAAGAAAAGAAAAATAGTAATAATAAAACTGGCAGCTGTTCATTAAACAGAAATGAGAATAATGCCAAAATAATGCAAAGAGGAGTATTTTTTCAAGAAATGGTGATAGGTGATCTGGCTGGCTTTATTTTTAAAAACTGAACCCAAGGCTTCACACTATACACAAACATTAAATTGAGAGGGATCATGGACAGAAATGTAAAAACTAAAAATACGAACATTGTACAAGAAAGCAAAGGACAATACCATCATGATTTTGGGGTAGGCAATGATTTGTTAAACAGAACACAAAGGCAGTAATCATAAAAGCAAAACTTGAAATACTGTATCTATAAATGTTAAAACATTTTGCTCTTCAGGAGGCATTATTATAAAAACAAAAAGGCAGACCATAGACTTGGAGATATTTATAATACATAAAGCTGACCAAGAAGTTGCATCCAGTATATATAAAGAATTACTGCAACTCAGTAGTAAAAAAACACATCCTTCATTTAAAAATCCACAGTACATCTTATTAGAAACCTAGCAGAATAGATAATGATGGCCAATTAAAACATAAAAATGGCTCAGCCTCACTTGTCATCTGGGAATTGCAAATTAAACCACAAAAGAGCACTTCACACAAGGACAGCAAAAGTTAAAATGAATGGCAATCCCAAGTATGAGTGAAATGCAATGTAGCTTGAAGTCACATACATTTCTGGTGTGAGTGTAAAACGTATAAACCACTTTGGAAAACAGATAGCAAGTCTCATATAAGTTAAACAAATACCTAACCTATCACCCAGCAATTCCACTCTTAGTTGTTTCTCCAAGAGAAATAAAAACATATGTCTAAAGAAAGACTTAGACAAAAATTGCATGCTTCTCTATTCATAGTAGCTAAAATCTGAAACTAACACAAATGCCCATTAAGAAGATAATGGATGAACTGTATGCATTCATACACTGGAAGACTACTCATTAATGAAAATTACAAACTATTTGAACATTCAACATGCATGAATAACAAAAATATTTTATGTTAAGAAAGCCAGACACAAAAGACTACTTACTGCATGTTCCCATGCATACAAATGACTAAAAAAGACAAAATTTAGCTGCAGTGATACACATCAAAATGATGGTTACGCAGACTTCTCCCCCAGCTCTCCCACTTACCTCAGCACTGCTCCAGCTGCTCTGCATTAGCCCTGAGCTCCACACCACTGGTAACCTAGCGCCACCATTGTCTCTCTTCAGCCACCATCATGATTATCTATCCAGACCTCATCAGCCACAGTGAGATTTACAAGAACCAGGAGATCACAAAAGGGCCGTGCCTGGAGGTGGAGGGGAAGATAGTCAGTAGGACAGAGGATAACACTGATGGCTCGCTCATTGGTAGACATGCCTCTACTGAAGTCCCTGAGGGTGAAGAAACCCAAAGCACAGTTATCACTGGTGTTGATGTCATGCACTATCACTTACAGGAAACAAGCTTCACAAAAGAAGCCTGTAAGAAATGCATAACATATTACATGAAATCAATCAAAGGCAAACATGAAGAACAGAGATCAGAAAGAGTAAAACCTTTCATGATAGGGGTTACTGAACAAATCAAGCACATCCTTGCTAATTTCAAAATCTACCAGTTCTTTATTAGTGAAAACAAGAATCTTGACAGCGTGGTTGCTCTACTGGACTCCCGTGAGGACACTGTGATCCTACATATGCTTTTCTTTAAGGATGATTTGGAAATGAAAAATTATTAATTAGTAATTTGTCAATTACTTTGAATTTATCACCTGTCATCAAAACTAGCTGCTTTTTGTCATCCACATAACACCAGGACTTACGACAAATGGAACTGATGTCATCTTGAGCTCTTCATTTACTTTGACTGTGACTTACTTGGAGTGGAGGCATTATCTTTAGGAAAAACATGTCATGTAGGTTGTCTAAAAATAAAATGCATTTAAACTCATTTCAGAGAGTACCTTTTAGTTTAATATATATTTAAGCAAAATACATCTGTAGTGTTCCTGGAGAAGCTAGAGCTGGGTTATAAGGCACTACTAGAAAAATAAGACTGTCGTCAGATAACTTCTTCAGTGGAAATTACTTCTAGGACTGGAATATAAAAAAACCAAGAATCTAAAGTTTTAATTCTGAGCTGCAGTAAAAGGAAAGACCATGCTTATGGCAGTGCCAACATTTGAAATGAAGTCTTATACATTTCCTCACCTACAATGGAAGTAGTTAACTTTGGAAGAGATTATCAAGAGAATAAAAAGAGACTAATTCAGCTGAAAAAAAAAGAGTGGTGGTTACTCTGGAAGATTGGGGTGATTGCTACAAAGGGGTATGAGATAACTTTCTTGAGTCCTAGAAATGTTTCACATCTTGATTTAGTAGTGGTTACGTGGGTGTATGTATTTGTTAAAACCCATCAAACTGTACATTTAATTTTTTGCATTTTATTATATGTATAGTAATTTTTAAAACCAAATTGTTTTGTTTGTTTTGTTTTGTGGACACAGAACCTCACTCTGCCACCTAGTCTGGAGTACAGTGGTATGATCGCGGCTCACTGCAGTCTGGAACTCCTGGACTCAAGCAATCCTCCTGCCTCAGCCTCCTGAGGAGCTGGGACTATGGGAGTGAGCCACCATGCTCAGCTAATTTCTTTTTCTAAACTTTTTGTAGAGATGGGGTCTCACTATGTAGCCCAGGCTGGTCTCAAACTCCTGGCCTCAAGCAATCCTCCTTCCTCAGCCTCTCAAAATGCTGGGATTATAAGTGTGAGCCACCATGCCCAGCCAGTTTCTAAAATTATGTCAACATAATAACTTTCTAAGGTAAAAACCAGGAAATTCATTATCAGCAGGCCAGCATTAAAGGAAATAATAATTATGTCATGTGGAACATTAAATATTTGCAGGTTATGTATGATTAAAATATGTGACAAAGATAACACAAAATGCAAGGGTATTAAATGAAGTTAACCTATTCTAAAGTTTTTTAATTGTCCAGGAAGTAGAAAAATTCTAATTTATATTAGGTTTACTAAACTAAGAATGCATGTTGTAATTTCTAGAGTATGCCACTAAAAAAAAATGAACCCACAAGTTGTTTAAATTTATTCTTAGATATTTCATCTATTTTGTTGCTATTGTAAATGGAATGATTTTCTTAACTACAGTTTTGGGTGTTCATTGCAAATGTATAGAAATGTAATGAATTTTTGTATATTGGTCTTGTATCCTTCAACCTTGATGAACTATTTTATTAATTCTAAATAGTGGTAGTTTTACCTTTTCCTTTCTGATATGGATGCTTTCAATTCATTTCCTGCCTAATTGCCATGGCTGGCACCTCCAGTACAATGATGAATACAAGTAGTTAGAGCCAAAATATTCATCTTATTCCTGATATTACAGGGAGAGGATCCAGACTTCCACTATTAAGTATAATGATGATGGTAGCAATGGGTGCTTTTATAGATGCCTGTTATCAGGCACAGGAAGCTCCTTCTCATTCCTAGGTTTAAAGGTGTTTTTTTTTTTTTTATCATTAAGGGATGTTGAATTTTTCAAAAGGCTTTTCTGCATCTATGGAGATAACAAATTTTCCTTCCTTTATTATAATGATACTGAATATTTTATTAATTTATTTGTGGATGTTGAGCTAATCTTGCATTTATGGGATAAATACCACTTGCCTGTGGTGTTTAATTCTTTTTATATATTATTTGTTTCAGTTTGTTAGTATTTTGTTGAGGATTTTGCATCTATATTTAAAAGGGATATTGGTCTATAGATTTATCTTCTTTTGATTTCATTATCTGGATTGATACGAAGGCAATGCTGGCTTTATAGAATGAGCTGGGAAATGTTCCTTTATCTTTGTTTTTTTAAGTGTTTGTGAAGAATTGGTATTTCTTTTATAAAAGTTTTTCTGAATGTATGTGTCCCCAAAATTCATATGTTGAAATCTGACCCCTAAAGTGATCGTATTAAGAGGCAGGAGTTATTGAAAAGTGATTAAGTCATGAAGGCTCCACCCTTATGAATGGATTGTGGCCCTTATAAAAGAACTTGAGGGAGTGGTTTCACTTTCTTCTCCCCTTTCAGCATGTAAGGACACAGTGTTCATCCCCAGTGGAAGATGCAGCAATAAGATGCCATCTTGGAAGCAAAGACCAGGCTCTCGTCAGACACCAAACCTGTTGGCACCTTGATCTTGAACTTCCTAGCCTCCAGAACTGTGAGAAATAGACATATGGTTTTATAAATAACCCAGTTTGTGTTATTATCTTATAGTAGCACAAAGACACTAAGACAGATATTGGTACCAAGGAGTGGAGGCACTGCTGTAACAAATACCTAAAGATGTGGAAGCAGCCTTGGAAGTGGGTAATGGATAGGGGCAGGAACAGTTGTGAAATTAATGCTGGAAAAAGCTTGTATTGCCATAAATGGAGAATTAAGGACAATTCTGGTGAAAGCTCATAAGAAGAGGAGAGCTATACAAAAAGCCTCAATCTTAGAAATTATCAAAGTGGTTATGAACAAAATGTTGGCATAAACATGGATAATGAAGGTCATTCTGATGAGGCCTTAGATGAAAATGAGGAATATCTTATTGGAAACTGTGGGAAAGGCCATCCTTGTTACAAAGTGAGAAAAAAAAAAAAAAAAAAAAAAAAAAACCTCGGCTGAACTGTGTTGCTATCCTACCACTTTTTGGTAAGGTAGAATTTAAGAATGATGAACTAGGGTATTTGGCAGAAGAAATATCTAAGCAAAGTGTTGAGGGTGCTGCACGGCTTCTCTTAACTGATTATAGTAAGATGTGAGAAGAAAGAAAAAGTTAAAGATAGACTTTATAATCAAAAGAGAAGCAGAATATAAAAATTTAGAAAATTATCAGCCTGGCCATATAATTAAAAAGTGTGTTCAGGAGAGCCTACCAAGGCTATAGCTAAGCAACTGTTTAATAAGGAGATTAGTTTGATAAGAAGATTAGTATTAGATTAATAGCAGATACTATTCATCAAGACAATGAAAGAATAACCCTGAATCTTTGGGACTGCCCCACCTATCAAAGGCTGAGAATGTCACGGTCTTGGGAGCAGGATGATTTCAACTCTCTGCTCCTCTCATTCCAGTACAGCACTCACTCCTTGGCCATTCCAGCTGTGGCTCAAGAAAGCCAGGTGTGGCTCATGCTGCCCCTGCAGAAGGCACTCATGGTAAACCATGATAGCATTGGTACAGTGCCATCTCCATGGGGGCACAAAGTGCACGAGCTGTGGGGACATTACTGCCTCCACCTACATTTCAAAGCATGCCTTAAAGGGCCTTGGAACGCAGGCCACTGGGGCTGTGTCACTGAAGAGAGACCCCACTAGGGCAATGTCTAGAGGAGCCATGAGGATAGAGTCACCTCCAAGGCCTCAAATCAGTAAAGTCACCAGTGTGCAATTTCATCCTGGTAGAGCCAATAGTATACAACTCCAAGCATAACAGCTATTGCATGGGTTACACTCAGCAAAACCTGGGGCTTCTTGGGGCCTTGGAAGCTCAACTTCCACCCCTAGAATATCCAAATATCAGGACATAAGTCATAGAAGACTATTCTCAAGCTTACGATTCAGAGACAGATTAAGATGGCAGATAGGAGGCAGGACTAGCTTGCAGCTCCCACTGGGATTGACAGAGCAGCATGTGGAGACTCAGATTACGGACTTTTTGTCCCAACAACTACAGCAAGAACATACCAGGAAAGCTGAGAGAACCCACAGACCCTTCGAAGGACCTGGATAACCCTTGCAGGCTCCCTGAGATGCCAAAAAACTCTGAGTCTGTTTGCTTTCTCAACTGGGAGGCTCATGGTCTGGGGCAAGTTCTCAGCCCTGGCCACTGGTAGCCTGGAAAAAGACTTGGTGCTGTTGATGGGGCATGGTGAGAGTGAGACGGGCCTTTGGGACTGTGGGCTGTGTGGGAGTAGGGTGAAGCCTGTGACTGCGAGCTTTCCCCCACTTCCATGGCAACGTGTATGACTCAGAAGAGGCAGCCATAATCCTCCTGGGACTATAACTCCATTGGACTGGGAACCACACTCCCATGCCCACAGCAGCTGCAGTGAACCCCGCCCAAGAAGAGGCTGAGTTCAGACACGCTCATCCCTGCCCACAGCCAGTGGTCTTTCTCTAACTGCTCTGGTAGCTGAAGACGAAGGTCATAATCTCTTGGGAGCTCTATGGCCCTGCCCACCACCTGAGAAACCTGAACACTTAACCAGGTGTCCCTTGGGTAAGCTTGCAACCTCCCTATAGGACTGCAGCTGATGTGTTCTTGAAAGTACCATCTGCTGGCTGGAGGCCAACCAACACAAAACCAGCACACTAAACAAAAACACAACCAAGCACCCTCACAGAGTCCACTTCACTCCCTTGCTACCTCCACTGGAGCAAGTGCTAGTATCCACGGCTGCAAGACCTGAAGATGGATCATATCACAGGACTCTTTGCAGACACTCCCCAGTACTGGCCTGGAGCCCAGTAGCTCCACTGGGTGGCTAGACCCAAGAGAGCAAAAACAATTACTACAGTTCAGCTCCAAGAAAGTCCTATTCCTCGGGGAAAAAGGAGAACACACATCAAGGGAGCACCCCGTGGGATAAAATAATCTGAACGGCAGCCCTTGAATCCCAGATCTTCCTTCTGACATAGTCTACTTAAATGAAAAGAAACCAGAAAAACAATTCTGGTAGTATGACAAAACAAGGTTCTTTAACACCCCCAAAAGATCATACCGGCTCGCCGGCAATGGATCCAAACCAAAACGAAATATTTGAATGGCCAGAAAAATAATTCAGGTGGTCAATTATTCAGCTAATCAAGGAGGGACCAGAGAAAGGTGAAGTTAACATGATACAGGATATGAAAGGAAAACTCTTCAGTGAAATAGAAAATATAAATAAAAAAACAATTACAACCTCTGGAAATCAAGGACACACTTAGGGAAATGCAAAATGCACCGGAAAGTCTACGAAACAAAATAGGACAAACAGAACAAAGAACTTCATAGCTCAAAGACAAGGCTTTCGAATTAACCAAATCCATCAAAGACAAAGAAAAAAGAATTTTCAAAAATGAACAAATCCTCCAAGAAGTTTGGGACTATGTTAAATGTTCAAACTTGAGAATAATTGGTGTTCCTGAGGAAGAAGAGAAATCTAAAAGGTTGGAAAACATATTTGAGGGAAGAATTGAAGGAAACTTCCCTGGCCTTGTTAGAGATTTAGACATCAAAATACAAGAAGCTCAAAGAACACCTGGGAAATTCATCGCAAAAAGATCATCACCTAGGCACATAGTCATCAGGTTATTCAAAGTCAAGATGAAGGAAAGAATCTTAAGAGCTGTGAAGCAAATGCATTAGGTAACCTATAAAGTAAAACCTACCAGATTAACAGATTTCTCAGCAGAAACCCTACAAGCTAGAAGGGATTGGGGTCCTATTTTTAGCGTCCTTAAACAAAACAATTACCTGCCAAGAATTTTCTATCCAGACTAAGCTTCATAAATGAAAGAAAGATACAGTCTTTTCCAGACAAAAAGAAATGCTGAGAGAATTCACCACTACCAAGCCAGCACTATAAGAACTGCTAAGAGGAGTTCTAAATCTTGAAACAAATCCTCAAAATACACCAAAATAGAACCTCCTTAAAGCATAAATAATATAAATAAATTTGATCGCCCAACATAAAAATGGAATAAAATTATTAAAGGGAAGCACAAAATACGATGGCAGAAATAAAGCCAAATAAGCCAGTATTCAGATAAATGCTAATTGGTTCATCTCATCTATTAAAAGTCAAAGATCTTCAAATTGGTTTTCTAAAAAGTTCAAGAATGGCTTTTCATAAGTGTGGCACCTAACTAAAATGACACAAAAATGTGGAAAATAAATGAATTTTTTAAAGTACCAGGTAAATGTTAAACATAAAAGTAGGTGTAGACAAAATAGATTTTATCACAGAAAGCATTAAGAGAAACAAAGTTTGATATTATGTGTTGGTAAAGAAAAATCAAATAAAATATATAACAGTCATGAACATTTATTTACATTCTCAAAATATTTTTACTAAAGGAAAGCAAATATTGATTTACTCTCAAGGTGAATTTGAAAAAGTATGCAATATGGTGAGAGACACGAGCAGATCTTTCTTAGAAACCAATAAATTAAATAAATCAAATAAATTTATAGAGGATTTGAGTAATCACATGAATGAGTGCATTTAAAATAAAACATATTCTTGATTCGAAGGTAAGGTAAAAAACATATTTGGAACACTTGCAGAAATTCACATGGATGTCCTGACAAATTAGAAATAATCACATTGTACCAACCATATCCACACACTACAATTCAAAAATTTAGCAATCATTTTTAAAAAGGTGATCCGTTAATTCTATACAACTTAAAAACTAAAAGAATGCACTTCTAAAATACTCTTTCATCAAAGATAAATTGAAGAAGAATTTTTTTAATGTATTTAGAAGTAAACAATATAAACAGTACCTGTCTGGTGTAGTCAATGTTTTATTAAGAAAGTAATGTATTTGAATATGAATATTAAAAATAATGAATTAAGTATTGGAATATAAAACTAGAAAGAGTACAGAGAAATGAACATGTGTGAAGCTGAAAAATTAATACATATAGAAGCTGAAGACAAGGAGAGAAAAAAGTATCATCCATAGAACAAAAAAATTTAGTAATTTCAAAAAAACCTATTAAAATACAAACTTTGACAAGTTTAATTAAAAGAAGAGAGAAGGTAAAAATAAACAAAAATGACAGTAAATAGTCCTGTATATTTTGCATGGGTACAGTTATATAAATATTAATGCATTGACAATGATTTGAAAGGTTATAGACCAAACCCACATGCTTATCTCTGAAGTGAACATGGGGACGAAGATTTAGGGGAGGTTATCAAAGGAGACTACCATTTGGTAAGATGTTCATCCTTAACATAATAAATATGCTTACATATTAATTGCATAATAAAAAGTAATCAATGGAGACTTTAGTTTTCAGTTTGGCATGTAAGGGGCTTGGAATTCATCACTTCCATCCTATGACAAGAAAAAATCTTATCAAACAAAATCAACAATTCTTCTTAGAGCTAACCTGGAAGTGAGGTCACAAGGCAAAGTGCTGTTCCCCAAATTGGAGGAACAGACAGGTAGATAATGAGAATCACAACTCAATGGAGTAGAAGCCCAAGAGCAGACACCTCCATGGGAACCAGAACCAAGACAGGAAATCTTACACCATAATTGATAAAATGCCAGAGGCACTGTGTGGACAAATGTGAGGGTTAAAAACACTAAAGGGGCCCAGTCTGACAATAAGGGGCCCATATTTTCATGAGTTTTAATTCCAGAAGCCCTACCATGTTCTCACTGTGAAGATCAGAGAAAAATATCCTCATACTTCCAGCAGGGAGGGGCAAAAATAATAGGTAGCCATTTTGTAATACACCTAGAGCATTCTGTTCTTACCAAGGCCTGCCCTCAAAAGAAACTATTTCAGATTCAAGTCTTAAATTTAAGTTTTTATTCATTTTCAGTTAATTTTGTATATGTGTAAGAAAATGAACCAATTTCATTTTTTTGCATGTGGATAACTAGTTTTCACAGCATCATTTACTTAAGAGATTATCCTTTCTTCATTATGTCTTCTTGGTGCCATTGTCGAAGATTAGTTGACCATATATGCACGGGTTTATTTCTGGGCTCTGTTCTGTTTCTTTGGTCTACGTATCTGTTTTTATGTCAGCCTCCCTAGCTAGGTTGGGGAAGTTCTCATGGATGATATCCTGAAATATGTCTTCCAAGTTGGTTCCATTTCTGTCATCTCTCTCAGGGACACCAATGAGTTGTAGATTTGGACTCTACATAATCCTGTATTTCTCAGAGGTTTTTGTTCATTCCTTTTATTCTTTTATTCTTATTATTATTGTCTGACTGTCTTATTTCAGAAAGCCCATCTTCAATCTCTGATATCCTTTCCGCAGCTTGGTTTGTTCTGCTTCTAATACTTGCAATTGCATTATGAAACTCTTGTAGTGTGTGTTTTGGCTCCATCAGGTCAGTTACGTTCTTATCTACACTGGCTATTTTGTCTGTCAGCTCCCATATTGTTTTGTTATGATTCTTAGTTTCCTTGGATTGGGTTCCAACATTCTCACGAATCTTGATGATCTTCATTCCTACCTATATTTTGAATTTTATTCCTTTCATTTCATCCATTTCCAGCTGGTTAAGAACCCTTGATGGAGAAGTAGTGCGATAATTTAGAGGAAAGAAGATACTCTGGCTTTTGGAGTTATATGCTGGTTTCTTCTTTTCTTTCCCGACTGATATTCCCTCAATTTTTGAAGTTGCTGTCTTTTGGATTTTTTTTCTTTTATTGTATTTGATGACCTTGACTGTTTGATTTTAGTATAAGGTGGGTTCAGTCAACTGGCTTTGTTTCTGAAGATTTTAGGGGGCCAAGGCTCAGCTCAGGACTCCTGGACTGGGTTCTGTAACTCTGAGGAGCAGGTATCAGGCCCTGGCTTTGTTATTTGGCTCCTGGAGATTAGGAATTTGCTGCACTGGAGGGGCTGAAGTGCTCCTGGACCATTGGTCACAACTTGGGTGGTGCCAGCCAAAGTTCTTCAAAGGGCAGTGGCAGCGGGCTCCGTTCTCATTTATGTATGCCAGGATCAGCAGCAGAGGCAGCACAGTGCGGTCCATGCTTCTTGGCTGCGACAGGGTGCTAGTGGGTGCCAGGGTGCTGGCCTCTGTGTGGGCATTTGTTGCAGGTGATGGCAGCATGGCTCAGGGTGGCGAGGTGCCCCTGCCATAGACTGTGTGTGCCTTCGTGCTTGTGGTGCTGTTGGCACAGAGGCAGCAGTGCTGGTGGGTACAGGACTGTGTGTGTCCTCTGTGCACATTCACGTGGGTGGCGGTGGCTGATCAGGATGGAGTTGGGGCAGCTGTTCCTGTGCTAATTTTGCACTGGCAGCAGTGCTGGCACAGGAGAGGGGCACTGGTGGGAACGAGGCTGGCAGACTTTCCTCCCAGCAATGCTCCAAAGGCAATGGTGGTGTGGCAGGGAGAGAGGGCATGGGGTGCACTCATGCTGGCAGCAGTGGCACAGCGTGGTCCACCTGCACACACACGCTGGGGGAGAAGGGGAGCCAAGGTCCGTTCCCGCACACACGCACCAGCAAAGTGATGTGGTGGGTGGCCCTGGGCAAGTACACGCAGGCATAGCAGCACTGGGAAAGCTGTAGCTGGAGGAGGGTGTGAGTGGGCTGGTGCGTATCCCAGAGGGGACACTCTGCTGGAGCTCTCTGCTGGTCAGGCGTGGTTCACCAGTGCAAGAGCTATGATGTGGGGCCCCCAGGAGTTATCACCCCTTGACACCCGAGGCTTTGCTCCAAGCAGGCGTGGCCACGCTGGGGACCCTGGAGAGGACAGCCGACTGAGGAGTGCTCAGGTCTGACCGGGCCCATCTTACCGGCAATACCACCCTGTAGAGTTCAAGTCTGACAGTTCCCCTATGTCTAAGGTCTCCTATGGGAGTAAGCCGAGCCTAGGGGCATGGGCATCCCCAGCCATGCTCCACTACAGATCCTCCTACACCAAACCCTCTGGTCCCCACACTGATTGGAGTTCTGCCTGTTCCACTTCTGTAAGCAGCTCTCCCTGCCAACTCAAGTGTCCATGGTGCTTGTGAGGTCTCCTTCTCTTGGGATTCCAGAGGCTATGGTAAGAGTGGGTTGCTCCTCAACCGTTTAACTCACCCCTTGACACAGGAGTCATTGGGGACCAGGATTAAGTCCCACTGTGCAGTAACCCTTTGTAGGATTCCCAGCTTCCTTCTCTTCAGCCCAGCATCTGTATCTTCCCTCCATCCACTCTCAATGCCTTCCCTCTGAAAATCTTCTAGGAGTGTGCAGGTCTTCACAATGTCCCAGTCCCTTGGTGGCAGATGTTTCTCCTGGATGTGTCTAGTCAGCCATCTTGCTTATCTCTGAGAGTAGGTCTTATCTGCCATCACACTATGCATACACACACACACACACACACACACAAAACAGTAGTAACTATGTGTGGTAATGAATGTGTAATTAATTTCATTGTGGTCATTTCACAATGTATGTGTATATCAGACAATCACATTGTAAACTGTGTGTGTGTGTGTGTGTGTGTGTGTGTGTGTGTATATAAATAAATATAAAATTTTTATTTGTCAATTACATGTCAACGAAGGTAGGGAGAAAAAAAACACTAAGCAATTTCACTGGAATTGTTCAGAACTCTAACTGACCTAAGGGAAGGGAAATATCCAAGTTCAGGGTATTTTTCACCTCTTAAGTGGGACAGGAAGGTTCCCAAATAACTTTCCTGTTTCACCTAAGTGGTGGAAAATCTTTGAGAAGAACTTGTGAAGGTCGTAGCCCAGTGGCACAGGCTAACTAAAAGACTGAGACCTAATCATAGAACTAGAGGACACATCCCCTTCAGCCCTCACAGTTTTTTAAATAAATTACCTCAAATTGATTATAAACCTAAATGTAAAATGAAAAACTTTCAAAATTCTAGTATATAATTGTTATGACACGAGCTGTTTCTCCCAAAATTCATATGTTATGGCCCTAACATCCAATGTGACTATATTTGGGTTAAGGAAGTAATTAAATTTAATTGAGGACATAATGATGGGGTCCTGCTAAGATTAATGTTCTTATAAGATGAGACACTAGAGAGCTTGCTCTCTTTCCCTGTCTTGTGAGGACTCAGCAAGAAGGTGCCATCTACAAGCTAGGAAGAAAGCCATCACAAGGAACACAACCATGCTGGAACCCTGAATTTAGACTTCCAGCTTCCAGACTGTGAGAAAATAAATTTCTCTTGCTTTTAAGCCAACCAGTGTTTGGTATTTTTACATGGTACCTAAAGCTGACTAATACAAAACACAGAAAAAAATCCAGGTGATCTTGACAATAACTTTTTAGATATAACACCTAAAGCATGATCCATGAAAGAAAACATTGATAAGTTGAACTTACAGTTAAAATTACAAACTTCTGCTCTGTGAAAGCCACCTTAAAAGAATAAAAATAATTTATCAGTTCTAATAGTCTTTAGGTTTTCCAAATATAAAATCATATCATCAGCAAACAAAGAAAGTTTGCCTTCCTCCACTCCAATTTGGATGTATTTTATTTTTTTCTCTTGTTGATTTCCCTAGCTAGGTCTTCCACTACTATGTTGAATAATAGTGGGTGAAGGTGGCATCCTTGTTGTGTTCCAGATATTACAGAAATGGCTTTCAGTTTTTCCCAATTCAGTATGATAATAGCTGTAGGTCTGTCATACATAGCTTTTATTATGTTGAGGTATGTTCAACACCTACTACTATGTGCTCACAAAAATGAAAAATTAGGTCCAGCGTGGTGGCTTATGACTGTAATCTCAGCATTTTGGGAGGCCAAGGTGGGCAGATGGCTTGAGTCTGAAAGTTTGAGACCAGCCTGGACAACATGGCGAGACCTTGTGTCTATTTAAAAAAATATATTTAAAAAAATTAGCTGGGCATGGTGACATGTGCCTGTAGTCCCAGTTACTGGAGAGGCTGAGGTAGGAGGATTCCCTTGGGCCTGGGAGGTTGAGACTGCAGTGAGCCAAGATCACACCACTGCATTCCAGCCTGGGGGACAGAATGAGACCGTTTCAAAAATAATTTCAAAAAAAGAATGAAAAGACTACCTGCATACTGGGAAAAATTCTTTGTAAAACACATAACTGAAAAAGGACTGCTATACAAAATATATAAATAACTTAAAATTTAACAGTAAGAAAACAAATATCTAATTTTAAAATGGGCAAAATCTGAACAGACATGTCACCAAAGACTATATACAAATGGCAAATAAGTATATACAATAACACTAAGCATCATAAGTCATTAGTAAATTGTAAACTAAAACAATAATGAGATATCATTCCATACCTGTTAGAATGGCTACAGTCAAATGCATTGGCAACACCAAATGCTGACAATGATGTGGAACAACATGAAGTAGCATGTATTACTGGTGGGAATGCAAAATGGTAAAGTCATTTTGGAAGACAGCTTGGAAGTTTCTTTAAAAAGAAAACGTATCTTTACCATATCAGTCATGCTCCTTGGCATATATCCAAATGAGTTGAAAAGCTCATGTCCACATAAAGTTCTGCACTAGCATATTTATAGCCACTTTATTCATAATTGTCAAAACCTAGAAGTAATAAGAAAGATGCCTTTCAGTGGTCAAATGGATAAACTGTGGTATATCCATAAAATAAATAATTATTCAGTGACAAAAAGAGCTAACAAGACACAAAAAGGCATGGAGGAAACTTAATGGATATTATGAAAGGAAATAAGCCAACCGGAAAAGCAAACATACTATATTATTTCAACTACGTGATACTCAGAAAACATCAAGACTATAGAGAGAGTAAAAAGAACAGTTGTTACCAGGCATTTGCAGGGAAGGAAAGAGGAAGGAATAAATAGGTGGAACAGAGGAAACTTTTAGGATAGTAGAACTATTCTGTATGATACTGTAATGGTGAACACGTGATGTCTCATACATTTATCAAAACCTATAGAATGTACAACTTAAAGAGTAAACCCTAATGTAACCTATGGAGTTTAGTTAATAATAATTTATCAATATTGTCTCATCAGTTTTGACATATGTATCTCACTAATGCAAGCTGTTAATAACAGGTAAAATTGGGGAAGAGGGAAATTGGGAGGCATAGGCAGAAATTAAATATATAAATAATATAATCTAGTCTAAGAATCCAGAAGAATTTCCCAAAAAGCAAAAAGGTAAAAATTATCAAGATAGTAGATTATGAAAAGAACACCAGTAGAATAATTAGCAAGTATGAAATACTGAAAGAGAGAAACACTGTGTATTCCATCACAAAGGAAGATGTTTACCGTATAATAAATAAGAGAATTCTCGAGGAATTTTGGCAAGAAATGAAACTGGAGAGGCAGGCAGTGTCTTGAAAGCTGAGGTATTTGTAAGCAATGTTTAGGATTTCAGACTTTATCCTAAGGGTAATGGGAAAGAATGGAAAAGATCTATAAGTATATTTTCCTTTTAAGAAGATAACTCTAACTCCAGTATGGAAAATGAATTGGAAGGTAGCAAAAGTGGACACAGTCCAACAAGTTAGAAAGTTAGTGGGCTAAGGCAAAAGATTCTTGCACTTGGAATAAATTCTACTCGATGTGACTGTATCATTTGCAGCTCTAAATTCTCATGGTGACTCAGGGACATGAAAATCCTTTAGCTCTGTTTCATAAAATGTTGGATTTTCTTTTTTGTGTAAATGTCTGGGTAAGCTTGTGGACCCTTTTTCTTCAAATATGCTCTATGACCATTAAAGTGTGTGTTAACATTTTTCTGTCAATCACATCACTGACACGGAAACACACAAAGACGTTAAGAAATACAAATAAATTCTCATTAAGCAAAAAATCATATGTGTTATATTATTTAACTACAGTGCAATAAAACTGTGAAAGTGGGGGTATTATTTTAAAATTTAAAAATGAATGGAACTATGACAGGGTAGTCTATTATTATGTTAATCTCTGTTTTATATTTGTAGCTGTTAAAAAAGTAAAAGAAAGAAAGAATTCTTGCTCTGTAGATTTTTCCTTCTTCTATTTTAAGAAGTTAGTAAGGCCTTGGCTCCCTTTGCTTACATGTTTGATGTATCCAAAATACAAGTCGCTTAAAGACAACACAGATTATAGATTTTTTTTTTTTTTTTTTTAAACGGAGTCTTGCCCTGTCGCCCAGGCTGGAGTGCAGTGGCGTGATCTCCGCTGTCGACTCACTGCAATCTCCGCCTCCAGGGTACAAGTGATTCTCCTGCCTCAGCCTCCCAAGTAGTTGGGCAAGTGCCACCATGCCTGGCTAATTTTTTGTATTTGTAGTAGAGACAGGTTTCACTGTGTTAGCCAGGATGGTCTCAATCTCCTGACGTCGTGATCCACCCGCCTCAGCCTCCCAAAGTGCTAGGATTACAGGCATGAGCCACTGTGCCCAGCCTATAGATTTTCTAAATATCCTTTAGGAAGAGGTACTAGGGAGAGTGAGAAAGAGAAGAAGAAGAAGAGGAAGAGGAAGAAGAAGAAGAGCAGGAGGAGGAGGAGGAAAGAAGGAGGAGGAAGGGGGAGGAAGAAGGAGGAAGAAGAAGGAGGAGGAAGAAGGAGGAAGAAGTAGTAGCAGTGGGGAGCAAGGAGAGGAGGAGGAGATGGAAGAGAAAGAGAAAGAGAGAGAGACAGTGAGAGTGATAAGCGCTAGAGAGAGTGAAGACATGATAAGCGCTAGAGAGAGTGAAGATTTTCCTAGACTCAGGAGGACTGGGAAGTTTGTGATTTTATGAATCATTGGCAACTATGAAGATTGCAAGATATCTAAAGCCATGGTTTTTAGACTTGGAAAATGATCCCGTTTTTAAAAACTGCACTGAATCAAGAAAGCCACCAATATACATGGAATCATAGAGATTTCAACAATTAAGTAGCAGCAGCAGCATCAGCCAAACTCCAGAAGGGCCTTCACAAATGTCTCATTTGATATATTGCTGGCATCATTTGTAACTCAGGATGGATTTGGGAGTATTAGCCCTGATTAAGACTGAATTTTTAATCACTCTTAAATTCAACAAAATTCAGGTTTGGATTTTATATCAGTTTCGTAGGGCTGTCATATCAAAGTACTACAAACTAGGTAGCTTAAAACAACAGGAATGTGTTATTTCACCATGCCAGGAATCTGAAATCAAGGTATCGGCATAATCATGCTCCCTCTAAAAACTCTAGGGAAGATTTCTTCACTGCCTCTTCCAGCTTTGGATGGTTGCTGGCAATCCTTGGCATTCCTTGCTTGTGGTAGTATAACTCCAGTCTCTCCCTCCATCTTCCCATTGCTTTCCTTCTCATGTGTCTCCTCTGTGTCTCAGTGTCCAATATTCCTCTCTATTATCTTACGAAGACACCATTCACTGGATGAGTGCCTGCTTGACCTCATCACTCATCATAACTGGATTACATCTACAAAAGACCCTATTTCCAAAGAAGGTCACATTCACAGAAACTGGAAAATAGAACTTTGAGTATATCCCTTTTAGGGAGGGGCAAAATTCAACACATAGCAGTCAACCCTTAACTCCCACACAAATTTTTATCTTTCTTTAATGCCTTAAACCATTCCAGCATAAACTCTAAGTCCCAAATCTCATCTAAATATTATCAACTCAGAAAGACTTAAATCTAATTTTCTAAATCATCTAAATCAGGTATTAGTAATACACTTGGTGCGGTCCATCCTGAGGTAAATTTCCTCTTTTACCGTGGGGCTGTGTAAACAAGTTAACTGCTTCCAAAATACAATAGTGGGAAAGAAATATGATAAATTTCCCCACTAAAAAAAAGGGAGAAATCAAAAGGAATAAAGGGATTATGGGTCCTATGAAATATAAAACTGAGTAAGGCAAACTCCAATAAGTTTCCCAACCTGAGAATAATCCTCTGTGGTTTGAAACTCCAGACTCTGGGCCTACAGATGCCCCATTGTCCCCAGTGACCTTTTTTTTAAGTTTCTTTTTATTAATTTAAAAAAATTTTTGAGGGTACATAGTAGGTACATATATTTATGGGATACATGACAAGTTTTGATATAGGCATGTTATGTGAAATAAACACATCATGGAGAATGGGGTATCCATCCCCTTAAGCAGAGGGGAATAAGATCCACTGACCTCTAAACCACACTGAGAGTCATTCATCCCTTTTCTTGAAAGATGAGAGATGTTTGCAGCCAAGTAGCTTTATCGGTCTGTTTTCCTCATGCAGTATTTCAGAGGTTGCACAGCCTTCCTTCATTTCATGCCATCTCTGTTCCCTTCAGTCCAAGCTGGCAGTGTATGTAGTGGTATAACATTCTAATATTCCACGTGCATCTTTCATGTGTGTCAAAAGATCCCATGCCATTAGACATGAGCATTTTCCACAGATCTTTCCTGGATAACCCTATTTCTTTTCTTGGCTTTCTGCACAGGTGGTTAATTGGATCCAGGTGTCACACGCCTAGTCTCTCCAGTAGAAGGTTATCCCACCACACCATTCTCTAAAGAGCGTGTCTTAACAGCTTTTGCAATATAAATGGCTGAAAATTGTTTAAATCATCAAATTCTACTTGCTTTTTTCCTCAATTTTCTCTTTCCTCTTACATTTTACCACAAGCAGCAAGAAGAAACCAGACCCCTCCTTCCACCTTCTACTTGGACATTTTCTCAGGTAAATATTCAAGTTTATCAATTACAAGTTTTACTTTCCATCCAACAGAAGAAGACAATTCAGTCATGTTTTCCGACTTTTTATAACAAGGATTACCTTTCTTCCAGTGTCTAATAGCATGTTTCTCATTTCCATTTGAGAACTTACCAGAAGCATTTCAACCTCCATATTTTCAACAAATACAGAGGCATTTCTATCATCTACCTCAATTTTTTTCCAGTCTCTACCCATTACCCAAATCCAAAGCCATTTCTACATTTTTAAGTATTTGTCATAGCAGCATCCCATTTCTTGGTACCAAAATCTATGTTAGTTTCCTAGAGCTTCTATAACAAATTAGCAAAGATAGTGTTGCTTAAAACAACAGAAATCAATCCTTTCCTAGTTCTAGAGGCTAGAAGTCTGACATCAAGTTGTTTTCAGGGCATACTTCCTCTGAGGGTCCTACGGGAGATACCTTCCTTGCCTCATCTAGCTTCCGTTGGTTGCTAGCAATCCTTGGCATTCCTCAGCTGGTGGAAGCATAAATTCCATCTTTGCCTCCATCTTCCCATGCCCTTCCTTCCTGTGTCTCAGTGTCCAAATCTCCTTCTTCTTTATTTCATATCACAACAATCACTGGATGAGGACCCATCCTAATTCAGTATGACCTCATCTTAATGTGATTACACATGGAAAGACCTTATTTCCAAATAAGGTTACAATCACAGATATTAGGAGTTAAGACTTCAACATATATTTTTAGAGTACACAATTCAATCTACAATAGACTTGGATTTAAATTTTATTTAAGGGAATAAATTATGTGACGTTTTCTAAAGACTTATATTTATAGAATAAGATATATCATTATAGAACCAAAAGTTATACTGCTAAGTAACTCTTAGGTTAAACAGGAAATCAAAATTATAGGGTAGAAAAATTGTGACCGTTAGACACCAAATGTATGGGGTACAGCTAATGTTGTATTCAAAATCTATAGACTGAAATATGTTTTTTTAAATGAACAAGAATAAAAATAATTAAACTGGCATTAAATTGAAGTTAGAAAGAATACAGCAAAAAGTATAAGATCGCATGCAATCAGGACAGGCTTCATGGGTATGTGACTTATGCAACTGCACGGAGTCTTGTTCTCAAAACATTTGCTGTAGAGCTTCTGCTGCTGCTCTCTGGATATTCTTAATTATACCTGTGAACTTGGGTTTTATACCTGAAACTCCGTGGGACAATGGAGCATGTGCACGAGATATGCAATACGTATTTCCCCTACTGTTCCCTGCCACCTCATTTGCATATAGCATTTATAATGATTGATCCATGAGTACAAAATTCCAGTGGATCCATGATGTGTGACATTTCAGCAAGACTCCAAGTGAGTATAAGCTAAGTGTGTCACACCTGTGTCTAAGTAAACACGGGAGCTAATAACCGCTAGAGGCCAGGATTTTGGTGTCAACCAGAACTTACTCCAAATGCAGAAAGAAACAATGGAATTCTGAGAATAGAAAATAACCAAAGGATTCTGTTTGTGTTACTTCTCTGGGTCAGCCAAATACATTGAAAATTATGAAAGAAAGAAAGGAAAAGATAAAGCAATGTATTAATATTTTTTACTTATTGCTTCCTACTAATCAGTAAGTCATGGGTAGAGAGTGTCTGTAGAAAGTGCATATGTGGAAAAACTGAAACAAAAACAGTTCAGTCAGTTTATGCAGCATTTTCACTGTTGGGGTATGCAGGTATGAGCTAAAAAAATATATATTGTATAATTTTAGTGATTTCACATATGGTTTAAATGCTATTTGCACTTAAAATCAGCATTTTGTAATATAAAGATGCGCTTTAATATTTATGTTAATAACTTAAGATTTTAATTCCTATTTACATAGAATGACATTAAATAGCTGTACTAGTCATGGTTCTATAGAGGGACAGGACTAATAGAATAGATGTATCTATGAAAGCGAGTTTATTAAGGAGTATTGACTCACACAATCACAAGGTGAAGTCCCACAATAGGCCATCTACAAGATGAAGAGCAAGGAAGCCAGTCCGAGTACCAAAACCTCAGGACATAGGCACGGGCAAGGACTTCATGTCTAAAACACAAAAAGCAATGGCAACAAAAGCCAAAATTGACAAATTGGATCTAATTAAACTAAAGAGCTTCTGCACAGCAAAAGAAACTACGATCAGAGTGAACAGGCAACCTACAGAATGGGAGAACATTTTTGCAATCTACTCATCTGACAAAAGGCTAACATCCAGAATCTATGAAGAACTCAAACAAATTTACAAGAAAAAAACAAACAACCTCATCAAAAAGTGGGCAAAGGATAAGAACAGACACTTCTCAAAAGAAGACATTTATGCAGCCAACAGACACATGAAAAAATGCTCATCATCACTGGCCATCAGAGAAATGCAAATCAAAACCACAATGAGATACCATCTCACACCAGTTAGAATGGTGATCATTAAAAAGTCAGGAAACAACAGGTGCCGGAGAGGATGTGGAGAAATAGGAACACTTTTACACTGTTGGTGGGACTGTAAACTAGTTCCACCATTGTGGAAGACAGTGTGGCGATTCCTCAAGGATCTAGAACTAGAAATACCATTTGACCCAGCCATCCCATTATTGGGTATATACCCAAAGGATTATAAATCATGTTGCTATAAAGACACATGCACACGTATGTTTATTGTGGCACTATTCACAATAGCAAAGACTTGGAACCAAGCCAAATGTCCATCAATGATAGACTGGATTAAGAAAATGTGGCACATATACACCACGGAATACTATGCAGCCATAAAAAAGGATGAGTTCATGTCCTTTGCAGGGACATGGATGAAGCTGGAAACCATCATTCTCAGCAAACTATCGCAAGGGCAAAAAACCAAGCACCGCATGTTCTTACTCATAGGTGGGAATTGAACAATGAGAACACTTGGACAGAGGAAGGGGAACATCACATACTGGGCCTTTCGTGGGGTGGGGGGAGGGGGAAGGGATAACATTAGGAGATATACTTAATGTACGTGACGACTTAATGGGTGTAGCACACCAACACGGCACATGTATACATATGTAACAAACCTGCACGTTGTGCACATGTACCCTAGAACTTAAAGTATATAAAAAAGAAAAGTAGGAAAGCAGACAGTGGTGCAGCCTTCAGTCTGTGGCAGAAGGCCCTAGAGCCCCTGACAAACCATTGGTCTAAGTCCAAGAGTCCAAAAGCTGAAGAACTTGTCTTTGAAATCAGAACAGGTTGTTACAAAATGGAGAAAACTCATGGAAAAATAGAGTTCCTGGAATTTAAAAATAAACTCACAATTTTAAAAGTTAAAAACGTTAGAAGAAAAGTGAAGGATATTTCCTAGAAGTTTAAATACCAGTGAAAAAAAAACAATAAAAATTGGACAATGAGCAATATCAAATTCTTTTAAGTTAAAAGATTAATACAGGAAGTATAACATCCTATTAGTAGAATTACTTCATATTTTTTAAAAATTAAGAAAATGGTTGAAAATTACCAAATAAATAAAATGAAAATGTTTCATAAACTTAAAAGACATTAGTCACCTAAAGGAAATATCCAACAGAGTATTAACAAAAGGACTGGGGAAAGGTCTACACCAAAATCTCAATATTGTGAAATTTCGGAACACTGGATGTAAAAAAGATGATCCTAAAAGGAATGAGAGGCAGAATAGCATCAAAGTTCTCACGTGTAATACTAGAAACTAGAAGAAAATTAAATAATGCCATTAACATTCTGATAGTACCATTCCCCTAGTTCAAGTTTCAGAATAGTGTAAAGAGATTTTCAAATGTGCAATGGCTCAAAACTTTACCGTCTGCATTTCCTTTCACAGAAATCTACTGTTAAATTTGCTCCATGAAAATGAGGAAATAGTTACTAAAAACAGAATAGGCATGCAATTCAGAAAACTTGAGGTACAACATAGGAGGTGAATGAAAGTACTGCTAGAATGATGGCTCTTCAATATACCCAGAGATAAATGATTGTGGAATAGTGTAGAAGAATGCAGAATTTAAGAAGGAAAAACGGTCTCCAGGGAAAAAATAGAAATGCCACATTAAACTATGCATTTGATTTTTTAGAAGATAATATTAATATGCATTTCACATACCCGTTGGAACAATTAGTGAAAATTGATTAGTGAGAAAACAAGATAATTATTAGTTGCATGAAAATTCAAAAGTTGTATAAAAGAAATTCATAACATAACAGTGGTTGGATTCGCAGTTAATGATATTGACACAGACATAATAATATAAACAAACACAAATTTTATTCAAAATTATCATTGTATTTGGAAGATGGAAGAATAAAATATTTGAATGGTGTTATAGAGTTAAATGTTTCTATACCATCAACAAGGAAACAAGTATATATAATTTCTAAAGTTATGAAATGAAAATAGTGTAAGCATATTACTTTGAAATGTGGAAGTGATACTAGGAGAAAAACCTTAAACGATTTAAAATTGTTATATTTAGAGAACAGGGCTGAGTGGGGATGTTTGATGCAGGCTGCTGTTGTTATTCCCTGAAACTCTTTTTGTGCCATGTAATTTTTTTTTATTATACTTTAAGTTTTAGGGTACATGTGCACAACGTGCAGGTTTGTTACATATGTATACATGTGCCATGTTGGTGTGCTGCACCCATTAACTCTCCATTTAACATTAGGTATATCTGCTAATGCTATCCCTCCCCCGTCCGCCCACCCCACAACAGACCCCGGTGTGTGATGTTCCCCTTCCTGTGTCCATGTGTTCTCATTGTTCAATTCCCACCTATGAGTGAGAACATGTGGTGTTTGGTTTTTTGTCCTTGTGATAGTTTGCTGAGAATGATGGTTTCCAGCTTCATCCATGTCCCTACAAAGGACATGAACTCATCCTTTTTTATGGCTGCATAGTAGTCCATGGTGTATATGTGCCACATTTTCTTAATCCAGTCTATCATTGATGGACATTTGGCTTGGTTCCAAGTCTTTGCTATTGTGAATAGTGCCACAATAAACATACGTGTGCATGCGTCTTTATAGCAGCATGATTTACAATCCTTTGGGTATATACCCAATAATGGGATGGCTGGGTCAAATGGTATTTCTAATTCTAGATCCCTGAGGAATCGCCACACTGACTTCCACAATGGTTGAACTAGTTTACAGTCCCACCAACAGTGTAAAAGTGTTCCTATTTCTCCACATCCTCTCCAGCACCTGCTGTTTCCTGACTTTTTAATGATGGCCATTCTAAATGGTGTGAGATGGTATCTCATTGTGGTTCTGATTTGTATTTCTCTGATGGCCAGTGATGATGAGCATTTTTTCATGTGTCTTTTGGCTGCATAAATGCCATCCCCATCAAGCTACCAATGACTTTCTTCACAGAATTGGAAAAACTACTTTAAAGTTCATATGGAACCAAAAAAGAGCCCGCATTGCCAAGTCAATCCTAAGCCAAAAGAACAAAGCTGGAGGCATCATGCTACCTGACTTCAAACTATACTACAAGGCTACAGTAACCAAAACAGCATGGTACTGGTACCAAAACAGAGATATAGACCAATGGAACAGAACAGAGCTCTCAGAAATAATGTCGCATATCTGCAACTATCTGATCTTTGACAAACCTGAGAAAAACAAGCAATGGGGAAAGGATTCCCTATTTAATAAATGGTGCTGGGAAAACTGGCTAGCCATATGTAGAAAGCTGAAACTGGATCCCTTCCTTACACCTTTTACAAAAATTAATTCAAGATGCATTAAAGACTTAAACGTTAGACCTGAAACCATAAAAACCCTAGAAGAAAACCTAGGCAATAACATTCAGGACATAGGCATGGGCAAGGACTTCATGTCTAAAACACCAAAAGCAATGGCAACAAAAGCCAAAATTGACAAATGGGATCTAATAAAACTAAAGAGCTTCTGCACAGCAAAAGAAACTACCATCAGAGTGAACAGGCAACCTACAGAATGGGAGAAAATTTTTGGAATCTACTCATCTGACAAAGGGCTAACATCCACAATCTACAATGAACTCCAACAAATTTACAAGAAAAAAACAAACAACCCCATCAAATGTGGGCGAAGGATATGTGCCATGTAATTTTTTAAAAAAATCTATATTTATGTATTATTATGATAAAATAAATGCTAATTAATAAAATTAGAGGAGAAGATACAAATGCTCAACTCCATTCTAATAAAAACAACTTATTTAGTAAATTATTTCACTGGGAAATATATATGACTAAATTAACTTTAAAAAAGTATAAAATTATACCAACATCCATGAAAGCAACTGAAAAATTTTTCAAAGAATTACCTCTAAGAATGACACTAGTTTACGACAGTGTTATATAGGCTATTTCAAACTTCAAACTAAGAGATACTCTTATTTCATCCAAAATGTTACAAAGTACAGGATAAAAAGATAAAAGCTTAAAATTATTTTTAACAAGCTGGTATATCTGATGTACACTGTCACAAAAAGAATCAAAATACTGATAAATTGCACTAATAAACATAACATGAAAATCCCAAATATCTAACAAATCAATCTAGTCACATATTAACAAAAAAAAATCAAACACGTTAGCCAAACTGATTTTATCACAGGAAATAATAGATGAGTTAGAATTAGAAAATCTTTAACCTACTCTTTATACTATTGTATTTTAATAAAGAAGCGTATGAGTCTTGACAGTTGCTAAAGGGCATTTGATGAACTTCAACACCAATTTATGACAGAAAACACTCTTAGTGAAGTGAAAATTGGAGAAAGTTTCTTTATCATGTTAAGAATGTATAATGGAAATGAGTAGCTATTTGTCACAGTGGTAAAATAGAAGAACAGGTATGTAAAATTCAGTCATGTGCTGCCGTTTTCTATCCACATTCACTAACTTGTAAAATTCAACTATGAAACTTACTTTTACAGCTGAGTTGCAACAGGCCTAAAAATCCCTCTAAATCTAGTACGTTAAGTAGATATAACCAGTATACAGCATTTGCCACAGGAGGTGAAACCTGTTTCATCTATCAGAGTACCAAAAGCATTCCTAAAAAAATATGGAGCAAAATGGTGCTTGTATATCACAACCGTTATTGAACAATGAATTAATTAACCTATACAAAATCATGCTAAAATATTAAATTCTATGGATTGAATAGAATAAAAATATACCAGTTCAATTTAAATGAGAAACATTTACTGTAAGAAATAAAAATAAATTAAAGAAATTGACATCCATTATTTTCTTAGAAAGAAAAACGCAAAGATTAGATGATACATGTTATTCAAATTTTCACGGGGATTGTGGAGAGAAGAAAAAGTCTTGATAAAATAATTCTAATGATCATCTATAGCAGAGACAAGATGGTATAATGAAAAATTATAAAAACATTACTGAAATGAGACTTTATTGATAGATATTACCTATAAAAGTGGAATAACTAAAACATTGTGCTAATCTTACTAGAATAGACTCACTGGCCATAAAAAAGTAATAGAAGGCATAGGAACATGAGTCTATATTTAATTAAGATTAAAGTGGTGTTCTAATTCAGTGGGAAAAGAGAACATTATTTTTGGCTTTGGAGTCATAAGGTCTCTCTTACAACTACTCAACTGTGCCATTGCAGTGCAAAAGTAGCCATAGACAATATGTAAACAAATGAGTGGGACAATAAAACATTAGTTACAAAACAGACAGCAGGTACCAGAAGGTATGAAAACGTCAGAATGGGAAATTCCAAGGGCCCATCGTTTCAAAGGAACACTAAAAAATCTGGCAAAACTGTCACAAAAAACTGTCAGAACTCTGAAAAAATAGTCAAAGGCTTACAGAAACCAAGTAAATACTTAATCAAGAAAAATAAGACTGAAACTCAGAAGAAGAGCTTTATAATACTTTATCATACTTTGCCTCACACCTCAGCCCCCAGCATTGTGGCAGTTTGTGTTCCCAGTGTGGGTTTGTGATTCTAGAGGGAGAAGGGTGGACCTTATTCTCAAAGTGCTAGAACAAGTGAACATCCACATTAAAAAAAAAAAAAAAATGAATGTGGACACAGACCTTAATCTTTTCACAAAATTAACTCAAAATGTGTTAGAGACCTAAATGTAAGATGAAAAAACTTCAAAGCTTCTAGAAGATAAGATAGGGGAAAATCCAGGTGATCCTGGGTTTAAACAAGACTTCTTAGATAAAACATTTTAAGCACAATCCATGAGAAAAAGTTGACAATTTGAGCTTCATTAAAATGTAAAAATTTAAAAATCTGTTCTGTGAAAGACACTCTTTTTTTTTTTTTTTTTTGTTTTGTTCTTTTTTTTTTTTTTTCTTTTATTATTATTATTATTATACTTTAGGTTTTATGGTACATGTGCACAATGTGCAGGTAAGTTACATATGTATACATGTGCCATGCTGGTGCGCTGCACCCACCAATTCGTCATCTAGCATTAGGTATATCTCCCAGTGCTATCCCTCCCCCCTCCCCCCACCCCACAACAGTCCCCAGAGTGTGATGTTCCCCTTCCTGTGTCCATGTGTTCTCATTGTTTAATTCCCACCTATGAGTGAGAATATGCGGTGTTTGGTTTTTTGTTCTTCTGATAGTTTACTGAGAATGATGATTTCCAATTTCATCCATGTCCCTACAAAGGACGTGAACTCATCATTTTTTATGGCTGCATAGTATTCCATGGTGTATATGTGCCACATTTTCTTAATCCAGTCTATCATTGTTGGACATTTGGGTTGGTTCCAAGTCTTTGCTATTGTGAATAATGCCGCAATAAACATACGTGTGCATGTGTCTTTATAGCAGCATGATTTATAGTCCTTTGGGTATATACCCAGTAATGGGATGGCTGGGTCGAATGGAATTTCTAGTTCTAGATCCCTGAGGAATCGCCACACTGACTTCCACAAGGGTTGAACTAGTTTACAGTCCCACCAACAGTGTAAAAGTGTTCCTATTTCTCCACATCCTCTCCAGCACCTGTTGTTTCCTGACTTTTTAATGATTGCCATTCTAACTGGTGTGAGATGGTATCTCATTGTGGTTTTGATTTGCATTTCTCTGATGGCCAGTGATGGTGAGCATTTTTTCATGTGTTTTTTGGCTGCATAAATGTCTTCTTTTGAGAAGTGTCTGTTCATGTCCTTCGCCCACTTTTTGATGGGGTTGTTTGTTTTTTTCTTGTAAATTTGTTGGAGTTCATTGTAGATTCTGGATATTAGCCCTTTGTCAGATGAGTAGGTTGCGAAAATTTTCTCCCATTTTGTAGGTTGCCTGTTCACTCTGATGGTAGTTTCTTTTGCTGTGCAGAAGCTCTTTAGTTTAATTAGATCCCATTTGTCAATTTTGGCTTTTGTTGCCATTGCTTTTGGTGTTTTAGACATGAAGTCCTTGCCCATGCCTATGTCCTGAATGGTAATGCCTAGGTTTTCTTCTAGGGTTTTTATGGTTTTAGGTCTAACATTTAAGTCTTTAATCCATCTTGAATTGATTTTTGTATAAGGTGTAAGGAAGGGATCCAGTTTCAGCTTTCTACATATGGCTAGCCAGTTTTCCCAGCACCATTTATTAAATAGGGAATCCTTTCCCCATTTCTTGTTTTTGTCTGGTTTGTCAAAGATCAGATACTTGTAGATATGTGGCATTATTTCTGACGGCTCTGTTCTGTTCCATTGATCTATATCTCTGTTTTGGTACCAGTACCATGCTGTTTTGGTTACTGTAGCCTTGTAGTATAGTTTGAAGTCAGGTAGTGTGATGCCTCCAGCTTTGTTCTTTTGGCTTAGGATTGACTTGGCGATGCGGGCTCTTTTTTGGTTCCATATGAACTTTAAAGTAGTTTTTTCCAATTCTGTGAAGAAAGTCATTGGTAGCTTGATGGGGATGGCATTGAATCTGTAAATTACCTTGGGAAGGATGGCCATTTTCATGATATTGATTCTTCCTACCCATGAGCATGGAATGTTCTTCCATTTGTTTGTATCCTCTTTTATTTCCCTGAGCAGTGGTTTGTAGTTCTCCTTGAAGAGGTCTTTCACATCCCTTGTAAGTTGGATTCCTAGGTATTTGATTCTCTTTGAAGCAATTGTGAATGGGAGTTCACTCATGATTTGGCTCTCTGTTTGTCTGTTATTGATGTATAAGAATGCTTGTGATTTTTGCACATTGATTTTGTATCCTGAGACTTTGCTGAAGTTGCTTATCAGCTTAAGGAGATTTTGGGCTGAGACAATGGGGTTTTCTAGATATACTATCATGTCATCTGCAAACAGGGACAATTTGACTTCCTCTTTTCCTAATTGAATACCCTTGATTTCCTTCTCCTGCCTAATTGCCCTGGCCAGAACTTCCAACACTATGTTGAATAGAAGTGGTGAGAGAGGGCATCCCTGTCTTGTGCCAGTTTTCAAAGGGAATGCTTCCAGTTTTTGCCCATTCAGTATGATATTGGCTGTGGGTTTGTCATAAATAGCTCTTATTATTTTGAGATACGTCCCATCAATTCCTAATTTATTGAGAGTTTTTAGCATGAAGGGTTGTTGAATTTTGTCAAAGGCCTTTTCTGCATCTATTGAGATAATCATGTGGTTTTTGTCTTTGGTTCTGTTTATATGCTGGATTACATTTATTGATTTGCGTATATTGAACCAGCCTTGCATCCCAGGGATGAAGCCCACTTGATCATGGTGGATAAGCTTTTTGATGTGCTGCTGGATTCTGTTTGCCAGTATTTTATTGAGGATTTTTGCATCAATGTTCATCAAGGATATTGGTCTAAAATTCTCTTTTTTTGTTGTGTCTCTGCCAGGCTTTGGTATCAGGATGATGCTGGCCTCATAAAATGAGTTAGGGAGGATTCCCTCTTTTTCTATTGATTGGAATAGTTTCAGAAGGAATGGTACCAGCTCCTCCTTGTACCTCTGGTAGAATTCGGCTGTGAATCCATCTGGTCCTGGACTTTTTTTGGTTGGTAAGCTATTGATTATTGCCACAATTTCAGCTCCTGTTATTGGTCTATTCAGAGATTCAACTTCTTCCTGGTTTAGTCTTGGGAGGGTGTATGTGTTGAGGAATTTATCCATTTCTTCTAGATTTTCTAGTTTATTTGCATAGAGGTGTTTGTAATATTCTCTGATGGTAGTTTGTATTTCTGTGGGATCGGTGGTGATATCCCCTTTATCATTTTTTATTGCATCTATTTGATTCTTCTCTCTTTTTTTCTTTATTAATCTTGCTAGCGGTCTATCAATTTTGTTGATCCTTTCAAAAAACCAGCTCCTGGATTCATTTATTTTTTGAAGGGTTTTTTGTGTCTCTATTTCCTTCAGTTCTGCTCTGATTTTAGTTATTTCTTGCCTTCTGCTAGCTTTTGAATGTGTTTGCTCTTGCTTTTCTAGTTCTTTTAATTGTGATGTTAGGGTGTCAATTTTGGATCTTTCCTGCTTTCTCTTGTGGGCATTTAGTGCTATAAATTTCCCTCTACACACTGCTTTGAATGCATCCCAGAGATTCTGGTATGTTGTGTCTTGGTTCTCGTTGGTGTCAAAGAACATCTTTATTTCTGCCTTCATTTCGTTATGTACCCAGTAGTCATTCAGGAGCAGGTTGTTCAGTTTCCACGTAGTTGAGCGGTTTTGAGTGAGATTCTTAATCCTGAGTTCTAGCTTGATTGCACTGTGATCTGAGAGACAGTTTGTTACAATTTCTGTTCTTTTACATTTATTGAGGAGAGCTTTACTTCCAAGTATATGGTCAATTTTGGAATAGGTGTGGTGTGGTGCTGAAAAAAATGTGTATTCTGTTGATTTGGGGTGGAGAGTTCTGTAGATGTCTATTAGGTCCGCTTGGTGCAGAGCTGAGTTCAATTCCTGGGTATCCTTGTTGACTTTCTGTCTCGTTGATCTGTCTAATATTGATAGTGGGGTGTTAAAGTCTCCCATTATTAATGTGTGGGAGTCTAAGTCTCTTTGTAGGTCACTCAGGACTTGCTTTATGAATCTGGGTGCTCCTGTATTGGGTGCATATATATTTAGGATAGTTAGCTCTTCTTGTTGAATTAATCCCTTTACCATTATGTAATGGCCTTCTTTGTCTCTTTTGATCTTTGTTGGTTTAAAGTCTGTTTTATCAGAGACTAGGATTGCAACCCCTGCCTTTTTTTGTTTTCCATTTGCTTGGTAGATCTTCCTCCATCCTTTTATTTTGAGCCTATGTGTGTCTCTGCACGTGAGATGGGTTTCCTGAATACAGCACACTGATGGGTCTTGAGTCTTTATCCAGTTTGCCAGTCTGTGTCTTTTAATTGGAGCATTTAGTCCATTTACATTTAAAGTTAATATTGTTATGTGTGAATTTGATCCTGTCATTATGATGTTAGCTGGATATTTTGCTCGTTAGTTGATGCAGTCTCTTCCTAGTCTCGATGTTCTTTACATTTCGGTATGATTTTGCAGTGGCTGGTACCGGTTGTGCCTTTCCATGTTTAGCGCTTCCTTCAGGAGCTCTTTTAGGGCAGGCCTGGTGGTGACAAAATCTCTCAGCATTTGCTTGTCTGTAAAGGATTTTATTTCTCCTTCACTTATGAAGCTTAGTTTGGCAGGATATGAAATTCTGGGTTGAAAATTCTTTTCTTTAAGAATGTTGAATATTGGCCCCCACTCTCTTCTGGCTTGTAGAGTTTCTGCCGAGAGATCCGCTGTTAGTCTGATGGGCTTCCCTTTGATGGTAACCCGACCTTTCTCTCTGGCTGCCCTTAATATTTTTTCCTTCATTTCAACTTTGGTGAATCTGACAATTATGTGTCTTGGAGTTGCTCTTCTCGAGGAGTATCTTTGTGGCGTTCTCTGTATTTCCTGAATCTGAATGTTGGCCTGCCTTGCTAGATTGGGGAAGTTCTCCTGGATAATATCCTGCAGAGTGTTTTCCAACTTGGTTCCCTTCTCCCCGTCACTTTCAGGTACACCAATCAGACGTAGATTTGGTCTTTTCACATAGTCCCACATTTCTTGGAGGCTTTGCTCGTTTCTTTTTATTCTTTTTTCTCTAAACTTCCCTTCTCGCTTCATTTCATTCATTTCATCTTCCAGGGCTGATACCCTTTCTTCCATTTGATCACATCGGCTCCTGAGGCTTCTGCATTCTTCACGTAGTTCTCGAGCCTTGGTTTTCAGCTCCATCAGCTCCTTTAAGCACTTCTCTGTATTGGTTATTCTAGTTATACATTCTTCTAAATTTTTTTCAAAGTTTTCAACTTCTTTGCCTTTGGTTTGAATATCCTCCCGTAGCTCGGAGTAATTTGATCGTCTGAAGCCTTCTTCTCTCAGCTCGTCAAAGTCATTCTCCGTCCAGCTTTGTTCCGTTGCTGGTGAGGAACTGCGTTCCTTTGGAGGAGGAGAGGTACTCTGGTTTTTAGAGTTTCCAGTTTTTCTGCTCTATTTTTTCCCCATCTTTGTGGTTTTATCTACTTTTGGTCTTTGATGATGGTGATGTACAGATGGGTTTTTGGTGTGGATGTCCTTTCTGTTAGTTTTCCTTCTAACAGACAGAACCCTCAGCTGCAGGTCTGTTGGAGTACCTGGCCGGCCGTGTGAGGTGTCAGTCTGCCCCTGCTGGGGGGTGCCTCCCAGTTAGGCTGCTCGGGGGTCAGGGGTCAGGGACCCACTTGAGGAGGCAGTCAGCCCGTTCTCAGATCTCCAGCTGCGTGCTGGGAGAACCACTGCTCTCCTCACAGCTGCCAGACAGGGACATTTAAGTCTGCAGAGGTTACTGCTGTCTTTTTGTTTGTCTGTGTCCTGCCCCCAGAGGTGGAGCCTACAGAGGCAGGCAGGCCTCCTTGAGCTGTGGTGGGCTCCACCCAGTTCAAGATTCCAGGCTGCTTTGTTTACCTAAGCGAGCCTGGGCAATGGCGGGCGCCCCTCCCCCAGCCTCGCTGCTGACTTGCTGTTTGATCTCAGACTGCTATGCTAGCAATCAGCGAGACTCCGTGGGCGTAGGACCCTCTGAGCCAGGTGCAGGCTATACTCTCCTGGGGCACCGTTTCCTAAGCCCGTCGGAAAAGCACAGTATTCGGGTGGGAGTGGCCCGATTTTCCAGGTGCCGTCTGTCACCCCTGGAAGGGGAACTCCCTGACCCCTTGCGCTTCCTGAGTGAGGCAATGCCTCGCCCCTGCTTCGGCTGGCGCACGGTGCACTCACCCACTGACCTGCGCCCACTGTCTGGCACTCCCTAGTGAGATGAACACGGTACCTCAGATGGAAATGCAGAAATCACCCGTCTTCTGCGTCGCTCGCGCTGGGAGCTGTAGACCGGAGCTGTTCCTATTCGGCCATCTTGGCTCCTCCCCCGAAAGACACTCTTAAGAGAATGAATAAGACAAGCCACCAACTACAAGAAAATATTTGAAAAATACATATATGATAAAGGACTTTTATCTAAAATACACAAAGGACATCTAAAACCATAATAAAAACTCAAGCAGCCCAATTAAAACTGGAAAAAAAAAATCTTAACAGATCCCTACCAAAGAAGATATAATGATAACAAAAAAAAGTATATGAAAAGAAATTCAACAATATATGCCACTGGGGAATTGACAGTCAAGACAGCAATGAGATACTAGAACACACCTATTAAATAGAATGGCAAATACGTGAGAGCACTACAAACGAAAGCTGACTAGGATGTGACACAACAGAAATTCTCATTCACTCCTGGTGGGTATACAAAATCACCATGTTGGCCAGGCTCCTCTCGAACTTTCAACCTCAAGTGATCCGCCCACCTCAGGCTGCCAAATGATTTTTTATTAATAGGAAAAGTGATACTCAAAGACCGTCAACTAGTGCCTTAGACTACACTATAAATTTAAGGGTCCTTCCAACTTAGATTAATATAGCAGAGTTCTAGGAGCTCAGATACTTTCATTTCTGCAAGCATATTCGCTCACTATATTTTCTTTGTCCTGTACCTATTTGGCACAGTACTGAGGCATGAAGTAGTTATAAAATATACCAGTTGTTGTAAACAAATGAGGGCCAGAACATCTTGCATAGGCTTATTTCACATATTATCTCTCATCATCACAATAGCAATTTCTTAAAAGAAATGACACAAAATCACTAATTCTCTCAAAATAGGCCTTTTAAGTCAATTATAATCCAATCTCCTCATAGTACAGTTGAGAAAATTGAGATCTAAGAAAGGGAAGAGATTTCTTAAAGTTCTTTAAGATAAATAATGTCCAATCCAGGACTGACACTCCCAATCCGGTGCTCTTTTTGTTTTACCATACTACAGATCATACATGTAGGAAATACCAGTAACACAGGAGATTATCTTTTTTGTTCCTGGATTTTAAACTCTATAAATGTGGAGCCTAGTTGTCTTCACAGAGATTGAAATAAATCAATTTTAAATTAAGAAAACAAGAAGGTGATAAATACAAACAAAAGAAGAAATTCATTAATCAAGTTGTTATTGGACTAGATCAATTTATTTCATTTGTAGGTAGAAACCCCTTATAGGGCTATAAAATAAGTTGTTTGGGTCACAAGCAGAGTTTTAAAAGAATAGGATAGAATATAAAATATCAGAAAGCCTCACATTAGTAAAGGTGTTTTATGAAATACTTTCAGTTATATATATGTTTATACATGTGTTGAAATATAAACTGTATCACTTACTGCACATCAGATAAAAAATATTTAAAAATTATTATCTACATGACTGTTTTTGGTTCTAAACAGCAAAAGAGAAGAAATTGTTATGAGAACAAGGAAAGAAATTCTCATGTTGCAGTTGCCATCAGAATGGAATTATTTAATCTTAATGTCTATTGAAGAAAAGTTCTGCCTGGTCTTTACCTGCACTTCTTTGGCATAGCTACAGTATCCAAATAATGCTAAGCCACCTCCCACTTCCCAAACTCAAACTAGAGACTCTTGAAAGAATACAAAATGACATCACCACTGCTCTAATAGGCAGCTGAGCTCCACTTGACAAGTTTCAAAGAAAACGCTGACAAAAGCAAGATACCTTCCCAGCTGCTGGGAAGAAGCAGCGCCCAAAGAACAGAGGGAAACTCTGTGCCAAGCAATGGGGCATAGCTTTCTGCTGATGGCAAAGAACATTAGAGGCCAGCCATTCAATCACAGCGGAGTTGACATTCCCTGGAGCAAAGGAAACTCCTGAAGGAAAAAAGGCAGAGATCCCATCTATCTGTTTCAGCTGTGCTATAGTGACTTAGAAAAATATTTTCAGTCTTTCCTTGGTGAGTGTATGTATGATTTCTACCCTTGTCCCCCGATTTTAACTGTGACATTTCTGCACAAGGCTATAGATATAGAGAATAATAAAACAAAATTAAGAAGAGAGACTAGGACAATACTTAGGACTCAGTTGCAGTAGTTCTGAGCAGATGTGACATGGATAGACTGAGTATTTTTTGCAGTGGATGATAACAAATTCTACATCAATAACGCTGAGATATTGTCTGAAACATTTTCAGGAAATTACAGCTGATACAAGAGATTACTGAACTCAAAAAGCTGATTTTATATGTAAATTTTCTTTTCTAGTTTATAACATCCTTCATTTACAATGCCATGGTGGCGGATAGGGTGGGTACTGTGTCCTACTGAATCCTGCCCCCAATTCCAGCATTCAGCAAATAGGGAATTTATTTGATATGAAAAGTGAGGGTGGGTATTAGGGTCAACTGCAAGTTCACAGATAAACAAACATAGGAATAAGAGATTACAGTAAGGCAACCTGTTGGCCAGGATATAGCCAGTCATCTTACTGAGTACTTAGCGCTGTTAGACAGGGAGAAGGGCAGAAGCTAACGTGAGGAAAAACCTTAGTTGAGCAACCTAGGACAGTGTCAGCCAGTCATTATATATTAAGTGGCCCTCCCTAGTCTTGTTTCCCACTGATCTTTGTGAGCCTCTCTGGATACCTTTCTGCTTCAATGGCCTTTTTTTTTTTTTCCTTTCAGTTTCATTAATGAGTAACAGGAAACAAACTCTGCTTCAGGGTCATACAGTATCTCCACATACAATTTTTCTGCTAGAAAATAGTCTACTACCGATTTAAATATCTTTCTACTCATGTAGGAAATGCAGGTGTTCAGGGGCTTCAAGAAATATTTGCCATTTTTCAGAATCCAAACTTACTTATTCTCTCTTCTATTCCCTCATATATTGAAGGATCTGTATTAATTTTATAAACTAGTTCCAGCTAAAAAGGAAATAAATTTAGGCATACTCTAATATGTGTTCCAAAGTTCTCAAAGTTCTCTATCATGCCTTAACACATCTCTTCATTGCTTTATTTTAACTCTAATATTGAATATATATATGACTATAGCAGAATTAAAATTATGAAAGTTATTTTTCCTATCAAAATTTTAAACTTCAGAATTTTTGATCCTTAGATTCACTGTTCCCTTAGTGGGTTTCCCTCACTATTCCTGGCAGAGTTGCTCTCCCTTTCCTTTCTACTCTTTCCAGAGTACCTGATATTTTGAGATTATTGGAACTCAATCCGATGGAGGTCTACTCCAATTGCATATACGGTCTGGACTTAGAAATTCATCTCTATTACCAAGAGGTTTTCATTAGTTCTAACAAGAGGGTTAAGTATATATTTTATTGCTATTAAAATGTGATGGTTTTTAGACAGTGGTAAAACCAAGGAGTGGTTGGGGATGAGTGTTAAGTACTCCAAAATCTCCGTCAGTGCTTCCTAAAGCTATTTCAAATAAGTAGATAGAGTAAGTAAAAAACAATATGAGTCCCCTGTGAATGCAACTGTAGTTCGATATCAGCCCGACCAACATGGTGAAACCCTGTCTCTCCTAAAAATACAAAATTAGCTGGGCGTGGTAGCGCATGCCTGTAACCCCAGCTACTCGGAAGGCTGAGGCAGGAGAATCGCTTGAACCCAGGAGGCGGAGGTTGCAGTGAGCCGAGATTGCGCCATTGCACTCCAGCCTGGGCGACAAGAGCAAAACACTGTCTCAAACAAAACAAAACAAAACAAAACAAAAAAAGACAAATCCTTCAGTCTACCTTCCAACCATATGGCTACCTCATAAACCTCTTACATACAGTAAGTCTGGAACAACTGTGTGTTCAAGCATAAACCTCCTAGGTTCTCAGTATTATGAGTTTGCTGGAGTGGAAAAGGTAACTAGAATAGATGGAATGAAGGTTGGGAACCTTACCAAGAGAAGAGAGCATCTCAGACACTTCCATTCAGTCTATGATCCAGTATTAAAGGGCTTACCAATAATGTAATTGAAGCAAATGTTGCAACCAGCTGATCCAACTTGGTGGGCAGAGATTATGTTCTTTCCCACAAAAATCTTTCTATATTTTTGGATGATGTAGGCAGGGGAAAGCTCTCTGGAGGGTAGGTAATAATGAAGCCTTTTACACAGATGACTAATCTATTTATGTATTTTTTATTCTACTTAGTAAGGGAATTCGTCATTGTTTTAATGTAACTGAACTAAATTCTTAAAAAACCTTTTGCTGAGGTAGAAACATCTTAATTGATATATGGAGTTTGGGGCTGCTTAATTAAATTTAAAAAAAAAAGTTTTCATGCCTGAAAAGAGAAATAGGGAACACTTTCTTGACATCTGAATGAAGTATGTAGTCTGAAGGCTGAGGGATGGATAAGACTGGAGAAGTCTTCCCATTTATTCAATAAATATTTGCAAAGGGCATTTTACAAGCAAGGCACTGTGCTATCATAGAAGCTTTTGTCACTAATTAAGATTTGGCTTCAGTTGCTAAGTTAACTTCAGAAAGGGATAAATTTAGGCTAGGTTTTTAAAACATATGAGCACAAGCAAATGATGCACCTTTCTCCACATGTAACCAAAGAAGTGACATTCACTTCAAACTAGTCACTTTCATAGGCAGTGTAATTATTACAGTAGCACAACTACTACTCAGAAACATATTTGAAAAGCTTTTCTCGAGACTTTAGACATTTTAGTCTTTATATATACTCAAATGTAACAAATCTTCATCCTTTGAAGATAGATTTCATCGTTGGGAAAAAGTATAAAGTTACACAAAACAAACAATCAAATGGTAAAAGAAATGAGTGATCAATTTGATTAACGTCTGTTTTGATCTACACCATTTCAAAGATATTCTCTGAGCCAGAGCATATCATGCTGAAAAACTCATTCCAAGACTAAAAATCCCTCTAAATTGTTTTTCTTTCTTTATTTTTTTCTCCAATTTTGTGGGTACATAGTAGGCATATATATTTATGGGGTTCTTTAGATACTTTGATACAGATATGAAACAAACAATAACCACATCATGGAAAATGGGGCATCCATCCCCTCAAGGATTTATCTTTTGGGTTACAGACATTTTTATTTATTCAAAAAATGGACAATTAAATTATTACATGCCATAATCACCCTGTTAGGCTATCAAATACTAGCTCTTCTTTATTCTAATTACATGCATTTTTCTGCCCATTAACCATCCCCACTTCCCTCCCAACCCTCACTACCCTTTCCAGGCTCTCATAAACATCCTTCTACTCTCTCACCCCATGGGTTCAATTGCTTTAATTTTTAGCACCCACAAATGAATGAGAATATGGGGAATATGCAAATTTTCTCTTTCTGTGTCTGGCTTTTTTAACCTAATAACCTCCAGTTCTACCCATGTTGTTGCTAATGACAGGATCTCATTCTTTTGTGTGGCTGCATAGTACGCCATTGTGTATATGTACCATATTTTTTAAATCCAATCATTTGTTGATGGACATTTAGATTGCTTCCAAATCTTGGCTATTGTGAACAGTGCTGCAACAAACATGCGAGTGTAGATATCTCTTTGATATACCGATTTCCTTTCTTTTGGTTACATACCCAGCAGTGGGATTGCTGGATTGTATGGTAGTTCTATTTTTAGATTTTTGAGGAAACTCCAAACTGTTATCCATAGTGGTTACACTAATTTACATTCCCACCAACAGAGCATGAGGATTCTCTTTTCTCCACATCCTCACCAGCATTTGTTATTGCCTGTCTTTTGGATATAAGCCATTTTAATTGAGGTGAGATGATACCTCATTGTAGTTTTGATCTGCGTTTCTCCAACGACCAGTGATGTTGA